>NC_056683.1:49781032-50382907 GCF_018350215.1 Panthera leo
TTTGCCAAAGAGACTATCTTTAAAATTTTTTAACATAGTGTTGTATTTGTTTCAAGTGTATAATAATATATTCACCTATTCTATACATTACTCAGTGTTTATCACAATAAGTGTACTCTTAATCCCCTTTACCTATTTCACCCATGCCCCCCACCTCCCCTCTGGTAACCAGTTCTCTAAATTTAAAAGTCATTTTTGGGTGTCTTTTTTTCTTTGTTCATTTGTTTTGTTAAATTCCACATATGAATGAAATAATATGGTGTTTGTCTCTTATTTCACTTAGCATTATACTCCCTAGCTCCATCCATGTTGTTGCAAATGGCAAAATTTCATTATTTTTTATGGCTGAGTAATATTCCATTGTGTGTGTGTATATGTGTGTGTATACCACACTTTCTTTATCCATTCATCTATCAATGGACACAATTTCCATGATTTGGCTGTTGTAAATAATTATGTAATAAACATAGGGGTGCATAAATCTTTTCAAATTCCTGTTTTCATATTCTTTGGGTAAATACCCAGAACTGGAGTTACTACATCATATGGTAATTCTTTTTTTAATTTTTTGAGAAAACTTCATACTGTATGTTGTCCACATGGCTGCACCAGTTTGCAGTCCCACCAACAGTGCATGAGTGTTCCTTTTTCTATACATCCTTGCCAATGCTTGTTGTTTCTTGGGTTTTTTATCTTAGCCATATTGATAGGTGTGAGGTGATATCTCATTATGGTTCTGATTTGCATTTCTCTCAAAAAAGTTAATGAGTATCTTTTCATGTGTCTCTTGGACACATGGATATCTTCTTTGGACAAATGTTTGTTCATATCTTCTACCTATTTTTTTTTAACTTTTTTTTTTTTTTTTACATTTTTGTTTATTTTTGAGAGACAGAGACAGAGCACATGTGGGGGAGAGGCAGAGAGAGAAAGAGACGCAGAATCAGAAGCAGGCTCCAGGCTCTGAGCTGTCAGCACAGATCCCGATGCGGGACTTGAACTCACAAACTGTGAGATCATTACCTGAGCTGAAGTTGGACACTTAACCAACTGAGCTTCCTGGGTGCCCCTCTCCTACCTATTTTTAATTAGATTATTTACTTTTTTTGGTGTTGACTTGTATAAGTTCTTTAGATGCTAACCCTTTATTGGGTGTGGCATTTACAAATCTCTTCTCCCATTTGGTAGGTTGTCTTTTAGTTTTGCCAATTGTGTGCTGTGCAGAAGCTTTTTTACTTTGATATAGTCTCAATAGTTAATTTTTGCTTTTGTTTCCCTTCCTTCAGGAGACTTATCTAGAAAAATGTTGCTATGGCTGATGTCAAAGAAATTACTGCCTATGCTCTCTTCTAGGATTTTTATGGTTTCAGGTCTCACATTTAGGTCTTTAACACATTTTGAGTTTTTTTTATTTTTTTTTATTTTTCATGTAGCTATCCAGTTTTCCCAGCACCATTTATTGAAGAGATTATCTTTTTCACATTGCATATTCTTTTTTTGTAATGTTTATTTAATTTTGAGAGAGAGACATAGAGTGTGAGTGGGGGAGGGGCAGAAAGAGAGGGAGACACAGAATTTTGAAGCAGGCTCCAGGCTCTGAGCTGTCAGCACAGAGCCTGTTACGGGGCTCGAACCCATGAACCATGAGATCATGACCTGAGCTGAAGTCCGGCCCTTAACCAACTGACCCACCTAGGCACCCCCTGTGTATTCTTTTTTTTTTAAGTTATTTATTTTGAGAGAGAGATTGAGCACAGGAGGGCAGAGAGAGGGAGAGAGAGAGAATCTCAAGCAGGCTCCATACTGTCAGTGCAGAGCCTGATGCAGTGCTTGATCTCACAAACTGTGAGATCATGACCTGAGCCAAAATCAATAGTTGGATACTTAACTGACTGAACCACCCAGTTGCCCTCGTATTGTATATTCTTGTCTCCTTTGTCAAAGATTAATTGACCATGTTATTGTGGGTTTATTTCTGGGCTCTCTGTTCTGTTCCATTGATCTATGTGTCTATTTTTGTGCCAGTACCATACTGCTTTGATTATTACAGCTTTGTAGTATGTCTTGAAATCTGGGATTGTGATACCTCCAGTTTTGTTTTTCTTTTTTAAGATTTCTTTGGCTGTTGGGGTCCTTTGTGGTTCCACACAGATTTTAGGAATATTCTACTTCTGTGAAAAATACTCTTGGTATTTTGATAGGGATTGCAATGTATAAATTTAGGGATAGGAATTTAAATGTATAAATTGCTTTGCGTAGTATGGACATTTTTAACAGTGTTTGTTCTCCCAGTCCACAAACATGGAATAGCTTTCCATTTGTTTGTGTCATCTTCAATTTCTTTCATCAGTGTTTTATAGTTTTTAGAGTACAGGTTCACCTCCTTGGTTAAGTTTATTCCTAGGTATTTTATTATTTTTGGTACAATTGTAAATGAACTATTTTCTTAATTTCTCTTTCAGCTACTTCATTATTAGTGTATAGAAATGCAGTGGATTTCTCTCTATTGATTTTGTATCCTGTGACCTTACCAAATTCATTTATCAGTTCTAGGGGTTTTTTGGTGGAGTCTTTGGGGTTTTCTATATCATGTCATCTGCACATAGTGACAGTTTTACTTCTTTCTTACCAATTTGGTTGCCATTTATTCTTTTCTCTTATTGCTGTGGCTAGGACTTTCAGTACTATGTTGAATAAAAGTGGTGACAGTGAACATCCTTGATCTTAGGGGAAAAGCTCTCAGTTCTTCACCATTGAGTATGATGTTAGTTGTGTGCTTTTCACATATGGCCTTTATTATGTTAAAGTATGTTCCCTCTATCTCTACTTTGTTGAGGGTTTTTGTCATGAGTTGATGTTATATTTTATCATATGTTTTTACTGCATCTATTGAAATGATCACATAGTTTTTATCCTTTCTCTTACAGATGTAATGTATCTTGTCGATTTGTGTATATTGAATCAGCCTTGCATCCTGGGGCCTGCTTGATTGTGGTGAATTATTTTTTTAATGTATTGTTGGATTTGGTTTCCTAATACTTTGTTGAGGAATTTTGCATCTATGCTCATCAGAGATACTGGCCTGCTCTTTTTTTGTAATGTCTTTATCTGGTTTTGGTATCAGGGTAATGCTGGCCTCATAGAATGAATTTGACAGCTTTCCTTCCTGTTTTATTTCTTGGAATAGTTTGAGAACAATAGGTATTAAGTCTTTAAATATTTGGTAGAATTTACCTGTAAAGCCATCTGGCCCTCGACTTTTATTTGTTGGGAGTTTTTTTTGTAATTAAAATATTTTTTTAAACATTTATTCATTTTTGAGAGACAGAGGAGAAACAGAGCATGAGTGGGGCTGGGGCAGAAAGAGAAGGAGACACAGACTCGGAAGCAGGCTCCAGGCTCTAGGCTCTGAGCTGTCAGCACAGAGCCCAACGCAGGGTTTGAACTCACAGACCATGCGATCATGAGCTGAGCTGCAGTCAGAACCTTAACGGACTGAATCACCCAGGCACCCGTTAGGAGTTTTTTGATTACTGATTCTATTTTATTGCTGGAAATCAGTCTGTTCAAATTTTCAGTTTCTTCCTGATTCAGTTTTGGGAGGTTATGTTTCTAGGAATTTGTCTTTTTCTTCTAGGCTGTCTAGTTTGTCAGAATATTATAAAAAACTATATACCTTTACAGTCCTTTGAATTTGTGTGGTGTCAATTATTTCTCATTTATGGTTTCAAGTTCTTTTTTTATTTTTTAAATTTTTTTATGAGTCTGGCTACAGGCTTGTCAATTTTGTTGGTCTTTTGAAAGAACCAGCTCCTGGTATCATTGTACTGTTCTATTGTTTTGGGTTTGTTTTGTTTTTTTGTTTTTTGGGTTTTTTTTTAGTTTCTATTTCGTTTATTTCTGCTCTAATCTTTATTGTTTACTTTTACTGGTTTGGGGTTTTGTTTGTTCTTCTTTTCCTAGGTATTTCTAGGTTAGTTTGATTATTTGAGGTTTCTCTTACTTCTTGAGGTAGGCCTATATTGCTATAATCTTTCCTCTTAGAACCACTTATGCTGCATCCTAAAGATATTGGACCATTGTTTTCATTCATCTCATGTATTTTTTATTTCTTCTTTGATTTCTTGGTTGACTCATTCATAGTAGCATGTTATTTAGCCTTCATGTATTTGTGTTCTTTCCAGACTTGTGTGTGTGCACGTGCATGCGCGCACACGCATGCGCAGTTGATTTCTAGCTTCATAGTGTTGTCACAAAAGATTCATGGTATGACTTCAGTCTTTTTTAATTTGTTGACACTAGTTTTGTGGCCTAATATATGGTCTATTCTGGAGAACATTCCATGTGCACTTGAAAAGAATGTGTAATCTGCTGTTTTAGGATGGAATGTTCTGAGTACTCTTAAATCATCTGGTCCAGTGTGTTATTCAAAACCACTGTTTCTTTGTTGATTTTCTGTTTGGATGATTTATCCATTGACGTAAGTGGGGTATTAAAGTCCCTTACTATTACTGCATTACTATCATTCACTTCCTCTATGTTTGTTATTAACTGCTTTATGTATTTGGGTACTCCCATATTAAGTGCACATATTTACAATTGTTATGTCTTCTTGTTGGATTGTTCCCTTTGTTTCAAAGTGTATTTTGTCTAAGTATTGTGACCCTGGCTTTCTTTTCACTGCCATTTGCATGATTAATGCTTTTCCGTCCCTTCACTTTCAATCTGCAGGTGTCTTTAGATCTGAAATGAGTCATATAGGCAACATATAGACGGTCTTGCTTTTTTATCCATTCCATAACCCTATGTCTTTTGATTGGAACATAGTCCATCTCTCTTCTCTCATAGTTTGCTGGCTTTCTTTAGTGATGTAGTTGGATTCATTTCTCTTCATTGTTTGAATATCTATTACCAGTTTTTGATTTGTGGCTACTATTAAGATTGTAACATCTTCTGCCTATAGCAGTCTATATTAAGTTGATGTTCACTTAAATTTGAAACCCATCCTAAAAGCACTAAATTTTTGCTCCTCTTCCCTTCATGACTAGATATATGGTGTCATAATTTACATCTTTTTATCTTTTTTTAATCCCTTGACTGATTTTATAGATATGCTTAATTTTACTTCTTTAGTGCTCCCTACTTTTCTTAATCCTTATGGGCTTTCACTTCCTTTCAAAGCATCCCGTGTAACATTTCTTGCAGATCTGGTTTAGCTGCGATGAATTCTTTTCACTTTTGTTTATCTGAAAAACTATTTATCACTCTTTCTATTATGAATGATAACCTTGCTGCATAGAGTATTCTTGACTGCAGGCTTTTTTCTTTCAGCACTTTGGCCTGCAAAATTTCTGCTAAAATATTAGCTGATAGCTTTTTAGGGGTTCCTTTGTATGTAACTAGTTTCTTTTCTCATGCTGCTTTTGAGAGTCTCTCTTTATCATTACTTTCTGCTATTTAAATTACTATGTGCCTAGGTGTGGACCTGTTTAGGTTGATTTTGTTGGGGCTCTCTGTGCCTCCTGGGTCTGGATTTCTGTTTCCTTCCCCAGATTCAGGAAGTTTTCAGCTCTTACTTCTTCAGGTACATTTTCTACCACGTTTTCTCTCTCTTCCCCTTCTGGAATCCCTATAATGTGAATGTTATTATTGTTTGATGGCGTTGTTGCATTCCCTTAATCTGTTTTTATTTTTTGTTATTCTTTTTTCTCTCTCCTGTTCAGCTTGATTGCTCTCCATTACTCTGTCCTTCAGGTCACTGATTCATTCTTCTGTTTCCTCAGGCCTAGTATTTGTTCCCTCTAAGTATATTTTTAATTTCAGTTAGTGAGTTCTTCATCTGTGATTAGTTCCTTTTTATGTTTTCTATCTCTTAGTCGAGGGTCTTACTGAAGTCATCCACTCAAGTTCAGTGAGTATCTTTATGAGCATGACTTCAGGTTCTCTCTCAGGCATATTACTTATCTCTGTTTTGTTTAGCTCTCTTGCTGTGATTTTGTCCTGTTGTTTCATTTGGAACATATTGTTCTGTCTCATTTTTTCTCTCTGTTGTCTGTTTCTATGTGTTAGAAAAGTCAGCTACAACTCCTGCTCTTGAAAGTAGTGGCTTTATGAAGAAGAGGTCGTGGAGTGTCCTGCAGTGCTGTGTCCCCTGTTCACCAGAACCTGACGCTTCAGGGCTGTCTCCTATGTGGGTTGCACGGGCCCTCCTGTTATGGCTAAGCCGCATTTGCCTTCAGTCCAGTTGTCTGCAGTGGCTCTTTTTTCCCATTGTGGGCAATGGCAGTGTTTGGTCCCTGTGGTGTTAGTGAAAGTCTGGGGCCACCTGGGACTTGAGTTGAGTCAGACCAGGCATTTGCCAAGGCTGCAATAGCACTGAACTGTAGGGCACTCTTTCTGTGTTTTCCACTGAGAAGCTTTTGTTGGTGGGCAGGGTCTGCAGTCAGATTACGTGTCTGCCCCCAGTGCACTCAAATAGTGTGTGCAGTTATCTTCCCCTCTCCCTGGGGCAGAGTCACTTTGGAGTGGTGCTGGACTCTCTCAGGGCTTCTTGTGCACTGGCAGGCTGGTGGCACCACTTTGGATGGACTCCTGCCCAGGTCAGGCTGTAGGGAGCGGGTCCACAGAAGACCATGGGGGCAGGTTGTGCAGTGCCAGCAAAGTCCATGCTGGTCTTCTGTATAAGGGGACCTGCACCCAGCAGGGGGAGAACTCTCGCCTGATCCTGGATGGAGGAGGGGTATGTCATGTCCACAGGAGAACCTGCAAACAGAGTGCGCTGGTAGCAAGCTAGGTGGAGAGTCTTCATACTGCCCTGGTTCCCCCAGGTGTCCTTGTTGTCTAGGTGTGGGGGTAGGGGGGGATGGTACCTACTCTTTTGTTCTTAAAGAAGTCTGCCAAAGATCCCTGCCCCTCCAGCACACACTCTGAGATTAGTAAACAAATCTCTCTCCTCTATACCCCCAGGCTTTTTTTTTTTTCTCCCCCAAACGTGCTTTTATGCTGTATCTTGGTGGGGCTGTTTGTTGTGCTGTCTCTTTAGGGACGTAGACTCAGTTTCCTATTGCCCTCCTGGCTCTCCCAGAGCCAAGCTGCTGATTTTTAAAGTTCCAGGTGTTAAGCCTTATTGATTGTTAAGCCTCTCTAGTGTTGAAAACCAAATGTTGTGGGGATTTTCATCTTCCCCACGTGAGTCCCCTTTGCCTGGGGTACCTCATGTAGGGTCTGCTTCTCTCTTCTGTCCACACTGCTGGAGTCCCTCCCTCCCATGGACAGTCTTGTGGGTCTGTTTGGCTGCTGACCATGTCTCTAACCTTCCTACCCTCTTTAATGTGGCCTCTTCTCTACATTTAGCTGTGGAGATCTATACTGCCACCCTTTGGGTCTTTTTTTGGGTTTACACTGGTGTGGGTGTTTTCTAGGTATATCCATAGGATGAGGTGAGCCCCTTTTTTTTTTTTTTTTTAATTTTTTTTTTTTCAACGTTTTTTTATTTTTATTTTTGGGACAGAGAGAGACAGAGCATGAACGGGGGAGGGGCAGAGAGAGAGGGAGACACAGAATCGGAAACAGGCTCCAGGCTCCGAGCCCCAGCCCAGAGCCTGACGCGGGGCTCGAACTCACGGACCGCGAGATCGTGACCTGGCTGAAGTCGGACTCTTAACCGACTGCGCCACCCAGGCGCCCCCTTTTTTGAAACCCTCTTATGAGTTCTAGAAAGTCAGAGTCTCTGATACCCCTGCTACTTCTGGAATTCTATTCTTTGTATCTTTTTGCTACTTTTTGTCTACTAGGTTGGTATTTCTCAAGGTCCTATTTTTGGTCCTCTTGTTTGCTTTTTCTAAAGCCTGACAATCTCCTCTCACCTCGTGGCACAGTGTCTAAACAAGTTGCTCTCCATCCCAACCACTCTCCTGACGCTAGTTCTAGATTCCTGTTGGCCTGTTCAGTGTGTCTTCATCCAGGTGAACCACAGCACCTCACAATTTGTACAACAAGAAAAAACGCCATTGTTGTTTCCAACTTTCTAGCACAACTGCTCTTCCTTCTTTCTGTGTGTGTCTCATAAAGTTGTGATAACAGTGTGTTGTAATAACATATGTAAAGTGCCAGCATAGTGTCTGCACACACAGGAGGCAAGCCATAAATGTTAATTGCCTGCTTTCTCTTAATCACATCAGTGTTCCATTTATCTTTGTTTGAAATCTTTGAGATTCTTTTGACCTCTTTTGTTTTGCACTATATTCAATAAGCTAAATTCTTTTATTCTATGATATGTCTTGCCTCTGACTTCTCCTTTTCATTCTCCCCACCATTTCCTAATCTAAAGCACTCAGTCAGTTAGGAGCTGCATTTGTCCACACATAACAACAACAAAAACAAATTTACATTAGCTTAACCTGTAACAGGACATCTGGAGGGAAGCACTCCAGAGCCCGTGTGGTGGCTTTGCAATGCCAACAGAGACTTGATGTTTTTTTCTCTCTTCTGAGACACCCTTAGCAAGTAGTAGCTTTAGTCCTCCTGCTTTTCACCCTGTGGCCACAAAATGAACGTTCTATCTCTAGCACTGCATTATAGTCCAGGCAGGAAGAAGGGGAAGGACAAAGGGTAAAAGACTGAACAGCCAATCTCACCACGTCTTTCCTGTTTTTAAAGGGCTTATCCAGGAGCCCCACCTAGCAAGTTCTGCTGACATCTCATTGTCTGGGCTGCATCACAGAGCCACTTTTTACTGCTGCTCCAAACAAAATAAAGGCTCTGTTAGGAAAGGGAGAGGGTGAATATTGAACAGGGGACCACTGATGTCTGCCATGCTCCCATCACTGCTTACCTAGGCCTCCACAGTACCTCCCAACTTATCTTCCCACATCCATTCTCTTTTTCCCTTAATCCACTTCACACACTATTACCAGACCAGTTTTCCTGGAACTAGGCTCCAAATTGATCATACTACTTCCCCCCTCCCCCAATTTTATTGAGGTATAAGTGTATATATTTAAAATCTACAACATGGTGATTTGATATACATTGTGAATGACTACCACAATCAAGTTAATTAACATATCCATCACCTTACATGGCTACCATTTATTTGTGTGTGTGTGTGTGTGTGTGTGTGTGTGTGTGTGTGTGGTGGGAATGTTGAAGATCTCGTAGCAAACAGCAAGTATACGGTACAGTATTATTGATAATAGTCACAATTAGACCTCCAGAACTTATTCGTCTTGTTATTGATTTTTTTTTTAACCCTTTGACCAACATCACCTTTCCCCCAGCCCCTGGTAACCACCTTCTACTCTGTTTCTATGAGTGTGACTTTTTTTAGATTCCACATATAAATGAGATTATACAGTATTTGTCTTTCTCTGGGTTATTTCACTAAGCACAATATCCTTCCAATTCATCCGTGTTGTCACCAAGGGCAGGATTTCCTTCTTTTTATGTCTGAATAATATTCTATTGGGCCATGTTTTTTATATATGTGTCACATTTTTAAAATCTATTCATCCATTGTTGGACACTTAGGTTATTTTCATATCTTGGCTATTGTGAATAATGCTGCAGTAAATATGGCACTGCAGATGTCTCCTTGAGGTCCTGATTTCTTTTCCCTCAGATACATATCCAGAAATGGGATTGCTAGATCCTGTGATAGTTCTATTTTTAATTTTTTGAGGCAATTCCATAACTTTTCCATAATGGCTGTACTAATTTACATTCCCAATGGGAATGTACAAGAGTTCCCTTTTCTCCACATCCTCTCCAAGTTGTTATCTCTTGTCTTTTCGATGATAACCATCTTAACAGGTGTTATATCTTATTGTGGTTTTGATTTACATTTCCCTCATAATTAGTGAGGTTGAGCACTTTCTCATGTGCCTCTTAGCATTTGTATATCCTTTTTGGGAAAATGTCTACCCAGGTCTTTTGCCCATGTTTTAACTGGATTGTTTGTTTATTTATTTATTTATTCATTCATTCATTTTTGCTATTGAGTTGTATGAGTTCCTTATATATTTTAGCTATCAATCCCTTATCAGATATATGGTTTGTGCCATGGTCTGAATGTTTTGTGTCCTCTCAGAATTTATATGTTGATACTAAAAAAAAATTTTTTTAATGTTTATTTTTGAGAGAGAAAGAGACAGACTGTGAGTGGGGAAGGGGCAGAGAGAGAGAGAGAGAGACAGAATCCGAAGCAAGCTCCAGACTCTGAGCTGTCAGTACAGAGCCTGATGTGGGGCTCGAATCCACAGACTGTGAGATCATGACCTGAGCCAGATCTGGAGGTTTAACCAACTGAGCCACCCAGGCGCCCCTATGTGTTGATATCTTGATCCATATTAAGAGTTCATGTGATGGTATTAAGAGGTAGGGCCTCTGGAAGGCGATTAGGTCATGAGAGTCCTATGGATGGGATTAGTGCTTATATAAAAGAGGCCCCAGAGAACTTGCTAGCCCCCTTATACCATGAGGACACAATGAGAAGATACTATCTCTGAACCAAAGAGAGAGCCTTCCCTAGCCACCATGTGGAATCTGTGGTGCCATGATCTTGGGCTTTTAGCCTCCATAATTGTGAGAAATAAATTTTGGTTGTTTATAAGCTACCTAGTCTCTGGTATTTTGTTATAGTACCCTGAGCAGACTAAGACAGCTTGTAAATATTTTCTCCCATTTCATAGATTGCCTTGTCATTTTGTTGATTATTCCTTTTGCTGTGCAAAAGCTTTTTAGTTTGAAATAGTTCTATTTGTTTTTACTTTTGTTGACTGTGCTTTTGGTGTCCTATCCAAAAAATCATTGCCAAAACCAATGTCAAAGAGCTTTCCTTTGTTTACTTCTAAGAGTTTTACAGTTCCAGGTCTTATGTTTAAGTCTTCAATCCATTTTGAATTAATTTTTGTTATCTTAAATCGAGATCCATTTTCATTCTTTTGCCTGTGGATACTCAGTTTTGCCAGCACCATTTATTAAAGAGACTGTCCTTTCTCCATTGTGTATTCTTGGCACCCTTGTCAAAGATTAGTTGACCATGTATGCGTGATTTTTATTCTTCATTCTGTTAATGTGGTATATCACATTTACTGACTTGTGTATGTTGCACCATCATTGCATAAAAAGGATAATTACCATTTGATCATGGTGTATGATCCTTTTAATGTGCTGTTTAATTTGGTTTGCTAGTGTTTTGTTGAAGATTTTTGCATCTATGTTCACCAAAGATATTGGTGTGTAATTTTCTTTAAGGGACTTTGACTGGCTTTGGTATCAGGGTAATAATGGCCTCATAAAATAAGTTTGGAAGTGTTTCCTTCTCCATATATATATATATATATTTTTTTTTTTTTTTTTTTTTTTTTTGGAGAGTTTGAGAAGGACTGGTATTAATTTTTCTTTCCTTTAATTTTCATTTAATTTTTTTAATTTACATCCTAGTTAGCATATAGTGCAACAATGATTTCAGGAGTAGATTCCTTAATGCCCCTTACCCATTTAGCCCATCCTCACTCCCATAACCCCTCCAGTAACCCTCTGTTTGTTCTCCATATTTAAGAGTCTCTTATGTTTTGGCCCCCCTCCCTGTTTTTATATTATTTTTGCTTCCCTTCCCTTATGTTCATCTGTTTTCTATCTTAAAGTCCTCATATGAGTGAAGTCAGATGATATTTATCTTTCTCCGACTAGTTTCACTTAGCATAATACCCTCTGGTTCCACCCACGTAGTTGCAAATAGCAAGATTTCATTCTTTCTGATTGCCGAGTAATACTCCATTGTATGTATGTGTATGTGTGTGTGTGTATGTGTATATATACATATATATATATATATATATATATATATATACACACACACACATATATACATGTATACATGTATACATATATATATATACTTAAAAACAAAGTTCTAAAGTTCTTAGTCTGAACTTTCCAGGTTCCACCAAGAACCTTCATAGTGTGTCTCCAAATGACCATTGAACTTCGAGTTCCAGCTTACCTTTCCACACACACTGCACTCCAGACAAACAGGTTTATTATACCAACCTCTGGCATTCCTTTCTTCATGCCTTTTCTCAGGCTCTTCCCATTGTCTGAAGTTCCTTTATTTCGTTCAGCAGGTCCAAGCCCTCACATCCTTCAAGACCATCTCCCAGTTCAGCCCTTGGTGATCCTCTCAGGCTTTGTACCTCCCCTACATGACCCCTAATGGTCATTTTCTCCCTTCTGTGAGCGACTTTATTCATTTATTTTTTTTACATTTTATTTATTTTTTTGAGACAGAGAGAGACAGAGCATGAGCAAGGGAGGGTCAGAGAGAGAGGGAGACACAGAATCCGAAACAGGCTCCAGGCTCTGAGCTGTCAGCCCAGAGCCCGGTGCAGGGCTCGAATCCACGGACCGTGAGATCATGACCTGAGCCGAAGTCAGATGCCCAACCTACTGAGCCACCCAGGCGCCCCTGTGAGCGACTTTAAAGTCCATGTCTTAATTCCCTTCTGGAGAGCAGGGATCCTTACTAGAAACTGGTTCCTTGTCGTACTCAGCCAAACATGTTCAATAAATAGTTGTTAGATGAGTGACTATTTCTACTAGGACTGTGAAAAGAACTTTGTTCAAAGCTGACATTTGTGTGCACTTGCTATGTCAGGTACTAAGTGCTTTATATGTAATAGTTCATTTAATTCTCAAAGCAATCTTTATGAGGTGGCTTCCTTTCAAACTCCCCTATGACAGATAATGAAATTGAGGCATAGAGCAGTTAGGTAATCTACTTAAGATCATGCAGGCTTTAAGTGGTAAAACAGCTATTGAACCAGTCAGATTCTAGAGCTCATGCTCTTACTACAATTTCTTCTCTCTCACCAGAGAAAAGCACCAAAAAATCGAGGAGGTTGTTACTCAGCTCCCTGACCACTCTAAGGTCTCTAGGCAAGGGGCTGCCTGCCCTGGAAGTGAGTTTACCACTGGGGCCGAGGGGAGACATTCGATCATGGATCAAGAGCTAAAGTCAGGCTAAGGGGTTGACGCTGAACCTTTGCAGTCAAAATGGCCACACTTTAAAGTTCTGACAAATCATAGAGTTGCCCACTGCTCTCCACCCTGCCCCCAAATATAAGAAAGAACAAAACTGCAGTCTCTTTGCTGTTGAAGAAAATATGTGAATTCCATTTATTTCTTTCTTGCTAAGTAGAGGGCTTTGCCAGGTTGCCCCTAGGAAAATAGTCTAAGAGTGGAATGAAAACCATGACGTCTTTTTTTTACCTATGGGAGATTAATCGCCCCATAAAACTCATGTTTGCTTTTGTGGAAAGAAAAAGAAGGGCATCGGAGGGGTTGGCACAGAGTTTGCACCTCGTGTGCTGGGAACCCAGCCACCTCTCTCAGTCGGCGGTCCCCATTAAGGATGACCATTTGGCCCCTGTGTTCCCTTGTTAACATGTGGAACAATGTTGCAGCTGTCCTAGAGAAGGGGCCCTGTTTTGGGCCCCTCAATAATGTAGGGGCTAGAACTCTCACTAGCTCTGTCGTAAACAGCACCACCTGTGGCAAGCTCTGTTTGAATTTACTCCAGCATACTCAAAGGCAGCAGATGCCATCGACATTTTCCCTATTGTATGAAGCAGTATTAAACATCTGGCCCCTTCAGGGAAGGGAGGGTTATCTTCTCTTTCCCAAAATGAATGGATGATCACATTTGGCTCTAACTCCTGGGAAGATATGGAAGATTGAGGTTTCACTGCTTTCTGCCACTAAAATAGTGCCCAGGCAATCATTCATAATTTAGTATATATGACTGGAGGTGTACCCACCAGGTAAATATATTCTGCTTCAATAATGCCAGACAGCATTTAGATACTAGAGATTTTCATCATTGCAATTTATATTGTTTTTGTCTTACTATAAAGGTAACACATGCCCATAATAAATAACATTCACGGAGTAAAAATTTAGGAAATAGAAATAAAAATATTCCTTAAAATCCCATAACCCAGAGATGATTACTTCCAATATTGCTTTAATATGCATATAAAGTGGAGTAATCCTGTAATATTTAATTAGCTTTTTGCATATCATGAACATTTCTGATACGAAATATTTTATGGAGCATTGATAATTTTTAGAGTAGGTATTATATTCACATGAGTTATATATCATATGATATAATGAGTTATATATAATGTAATATCTAATTGACATGAGTTATATGTTATATATAATATATATATTTGAAGGACAAATGAAAAGTTTTATTCCTGCCCCATCTTCCATCCACCTGCTTGTTACCCTCCATTCTCCATAGCTAACTACCTACTTCATTGGTTTTAAAATCTCTTCCCAGAGTTTCTTTGCACAATGTAAGCGGATTTAATTGTATGTTCTTATTCCCCTCACAACTTTGATGCAAAATGTAGCCTTCTGTATACACTTTTACACATTGATTTTCTCACCCATCTGTCTATTCTTTCTGCAACATTGTCCATGCCACATGATTTTTATATTGCCTGATTGTTTGGGGGATATTGTTTAACCAATTCCTGATTTTTGGACAATCTTTTTAGACATTTAGGCTGTCTCAAAACTGCTTTATTAGATGTATCCTTGTATACAACTCATGATTATTTCCTTAGGATAAATTATTTGAAATTCTTTGCTGGGCTTTTGCTTCATGTTTTCTAAATTGTCCCTGAAAGGCTGTAGCACTTTATGCCTTCCCCAGCAAGGGTCGCCAGTGGTTCAAAAGGGAATGAAGTTAACAGAGGCCATTTGGAACAGTGAACCTTTTGACTATCCTATGCAGAAGGAAATAGGAACAGGAAAGCCGTGGTAGACTGGTACTGTGATGGTGTGGAGGGGGAGGGTAGGTGAGAGGTGGTGGGCATCCTTGAAAGAATATGTCAGAACCCGAGTGAGATGTCTGTTCTGGTCCTGCCTCTGACATGACATCTGGGTCTTCAAGTCTGTTTTTTCATCATTGAGAAAGGGTTTCTGAGTTTATTGCGGTCTCATTTTATCCCAAAATGCCTTTATAAAGATGAAATGTCTTTTCCAGCTCTAAAAGTCTTTATTTGTGTAATGGTACCTTTGTGTTCAAAGGAAATGAATTGGGCTTCTGCTTATCCTGGTTGTGGTTTGAAAGGATAGACCGCCTTCTTTCTAATGCTCTGTGTTACTCATCTCTCATTTCAGTAAATGCTAAGCCTAAACTTCTCAATCCACTACATGTCACAAAATTCAGAATGAACTGGAGAGGGAATGTTAAAAGTACAACAGATTGCTGACTGTGTGTAATTTTTTTTAAACTCCCTTAGTTTTAGATGAGATAACAGACCATGTAGACCTGCATCAGCATTAAGCAGCAGCAGATGATTCGTGCAAACACCGAGCTTGGGGAGGCTGCCACAGTGGGAGATTTGGCTCTTTGTGGTGCAGTGATTTAACAGGTGGCAGCCAGGGAGGCTGGGCTTCAGTTCAGAAACCCCCTAATCAGGCCTTCCTGTGGGGGTCAGTCATCAGCCAGCCCCTGCAGGCAAGCATTCCGTTATTGGCCAGCTAAGTGTCCAAGCCGCTTGCCATTAGAAGCTTCCCCCACTTCGCCAAATGAGAACTTTGGTCACTGAGATGAGACCGGTCAAGTATAAATAAGATGCCAGGCATTTCCTTCCTTTGTCTACAGCAAGCAAACTAAAGAGGATCCGGGTGAGCAAGAACTGGAAGCATTAATAGACACAATTCAGAAGCAACTGAAACATCATCCATGCAAAGACAACATTCGTGAAGCATTTCAAATTTATGACAAGGAAGCTTCAGGATATGTGGACAAAGAAATGTTCTTTAAAATCTGTGACTCTCTCCACCTCCCAGTTGATGATTCTTTGATTAAGGAGGTCAGTATGAATTGCTCTTCTGGGTGACTGCAGAGGCTGAACACCGTTCATTCTCTCCCAAAGGCAATTGCATGCATATTTTGTTTTAATGGGAAACTTAAAGGTGTTCAAATCAGATCTCCTATTCAGTTCTGGTTATGGTGTTTCCCCTGGATTTTTGCATTGATGTTCTTTCCTAATGGCTGCAGCAGGGACTCTGTTTAAGTGGATAGGGGCTAGACAGCACAGGGTGGCTGACGAGTCATTTCTGGGCTGAAGGAGACTCCACAGAGGTGATCCTAGAGAGGCAGCCCCGAGGGGAGACTCAAAGGTAACTGGGTTGAGCAGAATGGTGGGCAGCCTGTGACACCCTTCATGGCGATGCTTACATTAGCCCAGCAGTCTAGCCATCATGGAAGAGGGCATGATCACTGCCAGGGGCAGTGACGTCTATTGGTAAGGGGTCACGCATGGCCAGATGCAAGTGGAGGAAGGACATGGCCAGTCTCCTTCTAGAATTTTCATAAGTGAGTAAAAGAAGCTGTTTTGTGCCTTTTTTCATTATAAATTCCCAGGAAGCTTGGGTTTCCCTGGAACTCAGAACAAAGTTTCTCCCACAATTGCCAAGGACTGTGACTTTTCATGGAGACTTCTCACTGATGAAAAACACTGAAGTGCTATAGACCTTCTTAAAGATTTTTTAGCAAAAAGTGATGTTCAGAACTGAAGACTCACTTAGGGAAGGCTGTATGGTGCTGGAGGGGCTAGATCAGAGATGAGGATTTTTCATAAATCAGGACATTAGCAGGGAGTACAGGAGACAGGAAAGAAGGTGTTCACCTGGGCAAATGCCCCTTTGGCTTCCCAAATCTCAGAGTGATAGTGTGCCCAGCTTTTAAGTCATGTGTGCCATCCATGACCTAGCGAAGAGAGGAACTGCTGTCAGTGGGAAGGGGCGGGGGGGGGGAGGTGTGGGCGGCATGGGTTTGCACATTTTGTAAAGGTGACCACAGCAAATCTAGAAGTCTACCATCACCCACAGCTGCATTTCAGGGGACCTGGTTTGAGCAGTGACGTAACTGGATTCTTTTGTTAGGCGATGATAATAGCAGCTTGCTATTTTAAGAGTTTTACTCTGTGCAGGCTGGGTGGACAAAGCTCGTATTTGAATATAAAAATAATTAAAAGTGCTTTGGAAATGGCAATGTGCTTACAAATGTTAGTCCTGAAATCCCAGGCAGGCCTTTTATTCCATCTGAGCTTCAATTTCATAAAGTTTAAGATGGGCATAACATCTGAGCTACCTGGCAGGTTCGCAGGACCATTTTGGAATCCTCTGATACAAACTCTGACCTGGTTTACAAAGGCTGGGGATTGTTATTAACAAGCGTACCCCGCAGCTCTGCCTCACTTGCTCTCTGCTCTCTCCTGCAGTTGATCAGGGTGTGCTCTCACGGAGAAGACAAGATTAACTACTCTAACTTTGTTCGTGCTTTTTCAAACGGACCTGGCTGATGAGAGAATGTGGTATCGTTTGGAGGTTGGACCTACATTTTGAAACACCTTCTACTTTTCAGAGAGGCATTTACAGAACTCTTAAAATATAGGAACCAAAAAAACATAACTTTAATACTAAAGTCTAAATTAAATTGGATCTTTAAAGAGCTAAGATGGTACCTTATTTATTGAGGTAGGGGTAGGGATATTGTGATGGTTAATTTTATGTGTCAACTTGTCTGGGCCTTGGGGTCATTTTTCTGGATGTGACTGTTTCTGGATGAGATTAACATTTGAGTTTATAGAATGAGTAAAGCAGATTGCCCTCCCTGGTGTGGGTGGGCCTCACCCACTCCCCTGAAAGCCTGAATAGGCTGTGCTTTCCCGAAGTAAGAAAGAATTCCTCCTGCTTGCCTTTGAACTAGGACAACCTTTTCCTGCCTTTGGACTCAAACTAAAACACTGGCTCATCCTGGGTCTCAAGCCTGCTGGCCTGGCCTTCAGACCGGAACTACACCATCAGCTCTCCTGGGTCTCTAGCCTGCTTGCTGCAAATCTTGGGCTTTGTCAGCCTCCGTAATCATGTGAGCCAATTCTTATAATAATCATCTTTCTCTCTATATACATTCCATTGGTTCTGTTTCTCTGGACAATCCTCATACAGGTGTGGCATGATTAAGAGCAGGAGAAAAACTAGATTTTGCCAGGAGAAGCATCACTTGGGGTGTAGACAGCACACAGACTGCTGTTGCTGCAAGCCGATGCCCCCCGCCATGTGCCTACTTACCCCAGCATTGCAGGGAAATAGACATTGGCAAACTGTGGCTATAGGCCCATTAGACCTGCATTTAAACAAAAATGGAATAGAACAGAAAATATGAGAGTGTAATACAAATAGTAGGTATATACTGTTTCATGAAACTTTTGTTTCAGCTGAGGATGTATTTACTGGGTCATAATAGAAAATGTATTTTGTGATTTGAACTATAGTTAATAATTTTATACACACACACACATATCTACACACATGCTGCTTTTAGAGAATATATATAAAATCCCTGCTTTTAGAGAACCTGGCCTTGAGACGGGAGGAAAAACAGTTACTGGTTATCTGTGAGCTCTGACTCAGTTTTTAGAACCATGGCTGCTCCAGAGTTGAGGTCAGCCACCAGCTCCGGCTCCTCCCTGCTGCCCAGCCAGTGGTGTGAATGAGTGGGAGTTGTCGATACAAGATCCGGGATACCTGGCCTCGGAAGTGCTGGGTAACTTCCCACAGTTCTTCCTCTCTTGCTGAACCAAGCCACCTCGAACTAGCTTGCTAAAAGTTCTGTAAGATAGTACATGTTGAGTTTTTCTGCTCCAGGTCAAGATTTCAAGAACCACCCAATTTAAAATTTTTTACCCCCAGTCACTCATTACTATTGAAAGTATTATTTTCAAGTATTCAGAAGTCCATTTCAGTCTAAAGTGAAAATACTAAGCTCTATCCTGCATGCCCAGGTCAAGCTTAGATACACATAGTCTAGTATGTGTGTGTGTGAGTGAGTGAGAGAGAGAGAGGAAAGAGGGAGGAAGGATGGGTAGGTGCTGGGGCAGCTATGGTGGGTTTCTCCTTCCTTCCTTTCTGCTCCTTCCCCTTCCCACCTGCCATACTACTGTTTCTGGCCTTTGTAATGTCTGGGAAGGGTTAGGGAGTAGACACCAGAGGAAAGGGGCAAGGTCTTACTTCTGTGGCCAGTAAAGCCCTAACTGGACCAGGACCTTCTGTGTGTCATGTGCCGAAAATCTGGCTCTTTCTCTCTCCCAAGGCAGCTTTTGTGAGTTCTCAGGACACTTTCCCCCAGAAAACCTCCCAGAGTGCCATTCTCAGATACAGATGGCCCAGTCTCCAACATGCCCGGTTCCAGTAGTACATTCCCTCCAGGCTCCCTCTCATCCTCTCAGGAGGCCCTACAGGTGGGGCCTCCTTGGGCTAACCCTTCCAGATCCACTCTTTCCCTCTGTATCCACTTAGATTGCTCTCAGGGCTCTGCAGTTAAGCAGCTCAGACAGTCCATCTTCTGGAGACTCGCTTTAGGGGAGAAGCAGGCACCCTAAACTTCACGCTCTCTAAACTCCAGGGGATACGTGTCAAGCCCTGAGTCTGTTAAAGCACCTCCGTCATGGAGCTTGTGGACCTACAGCACTGATGGCCCCTCTCAAGAAATCCACACTCCATCAATTTCTCCCCCGCCCCCGCAGGAGGGAGGTTCACCAGACTCTGGGCCTGCTTCAAGTCTCTGGTGGCTCTGCACCAGCTGCAGCAGAGATCCTTGCCGACTTCTGTCTTTGGCTTAAATGGAGACATTAGGAAAAAATCCTCTTACCCACCCTTTGAGATCCAAGTGCTCATAGCCCTTCTGTCCGATCCGACATTTCTTCTTCTTGGGCTCCTGGCACCCTCCCCACTGTTATGGGGAGCAGGATGAAAACGTCAGCCTGCTGCAGCCGTCAGAAGTGCCTCACAGCTGTGCTGAGCACAGTAGGCAGCATTCACATGTATGACTTGGGCTCACGATCCACTCACCACTCACTTTCCAAGTCTCCCCGAGATGGGAAGGTGCGATATGCCAGCACCATCACCAGGTGCAGACGACCAGAGCTAGCAGGTCACTTCTGTCATCCACACACAGAAGGGCTGTGCTCAGCCCTGCTAGTTTACATGAGATGGCCGAGTACAGGCGCCATGCAAGTCCGAGCAAATCGCTTTTCCTACTGAATCCCGAATGGCGGTGCGGCCTTTTGAGGTCACTTACACTGTGGTCACACCCGACACGCATCTGGCGTCCTGGCCTAGATGATGGAAGAGTTGAGCGTTAGCCTGCAGCAAGCAGTACTATAGGGAGAAACGACCTCCTTTGTCTCCCCTCCCTGGTGGCCGGCTAAAAGAAGCCACTACTCAGGCCCTGGGCCTGGACTCTGTCTGCACTACTAGGGGGCCTTGAAAATACCATCGAATTAACATGTATCAAACCCATATCTATAGGCACTGAGGGTATTTGGGACCACCAGGTGGAGAAGCCGTCTCGAAACAGTTTCCAGAGAATCAAGGGCCACTTGGATGAGGGACTCCTTAATGTCCTGCTGGCACAGAAGTGTGCCTCTTAAAAAAAAAAAAAATTGAGTGCTTTACTTGTAGCATGAACAGCACTCACTATCCCTAAATCTCGCCAGCACTGCTGCCTGCAAAAACAAGCAACAAGCACACAAACCCCACATGTAAGCAAATGGGCTCAGAAAGGTTAACCACCTGGGGCCACCTAGCTGCTTCTGGCAGAGCCAGACTGAAACCCAAGTCTGAGCCAAAGCCTGACCTCTGTGAGTGCCACTCACCTTGACCTCAGGTGAACCCTTCCTGGGTAATCCTCATACCCTGTGGTGTCCATGGCTGACTGCCAGCTGTAACCACTCCTCTCCTGAGCTCTCAGAAGATGGTTCTGGAAAACACAGACCACTGCAGCCAAGAGCAGGCCTTAGAACTGGCACCAGCAGCCCCCACTGCCCTCCATTGTCACCACTACTGCTCAGCACCGGCACCAAGATTCCACACACACCTTCCGTCTTCTCCGAGCCAGTGACTTCACACCATAGTAGGCATCAAGTCCACGGCACTTCCTTGTGAGAGCTACAAACTCAAGGTCAAGAAAACTCCTTTCCGTTTTTATAGTCTACTGATACAGACTCAAAAATGCTCATTACTATGCACACTGCATGTAACTTTCTCCATCCTTAATTACAGTTCCCTCATTCACATGACCAAGATGAACACCGTTCAAAAAGATATATGAGAAAGAACTCCTACAGTGAAAAATGAGGCTAAAATTGACATGAAATTATTTTCCAAGTGAAAGCAAATGTAAGCATCCAGATTATAAAGGAATAGAAGTAATTATACCAGAGACAATTAGACTGATAATTCTATGCCTTTTATTCAGTTATTTCAAAAATATTTGATTTGTTTCGAAATGTACATTAAAAAAAAATCCATACAAAACTGCAATTTGTTTTAAAACCAGACAGAAACGGTGGAAAAGGATTTTGAAAAAAGTTCACTGAAAATAAAAAGACCCCCCCTCCAAAAAAAAAAAACAAAAAAACCCCTTTTACATGAAAGCATAAATACGGCAGGTACAAATTTTCCTTGAGTTCCTTGTTGAAATTTGGTCCATAACGTGAACAGGCTAAAGTAGAAAACAAAAAGACACTTTGTCCACATTTGCATTAGGAGTTGCTCAGGCGGCACCAGCGGCCTCAGCTTGTCCTTCAGCTGTTTGTTAAACCAGAGGGACAGACACGTGAGGTGTATGGTCTCATCACACAAACACGGGAATCCGCCCCCAAGGCAACAGTGGCACTTACGATGCCAGCCCGCTCCTACCGGGGGAGCAGGGCTGTCCCCGCGTGGCCGCATCTCCGCACAAGCTGCTTCCTCTCCACGCAAACAAGAAACTCTAGAACGCCTTTAGACAGAATGACGGTGACATCTCAGGGGTCACAGCAGATCTACTTCCCAGACATGGACTTATTTAATGCCCCATCATGAGGATGGTTTTTTTTTTTTTTTTTTTTCCAACAGATTAAAAAAAAAAACAACAACACGAACTTCTAAGGTGATGCTACGATGCTCTATTCGAGTGCCACAGAAACCCACCCAGGGTGAAGACAAGGGCAGCAACACAGGGGAAGTGGCGCACATTTCTTCTGTAAGGGATGTCGACCGCCCTCCCACGGGTCCCTTCCCTCCCCAACTGCAGGGTGTTTAGGGACAGCAAGGCCTGTGGAAAGACCACCGGCTGGGAGAGTTATTGCACAGCCCGGAAGAGCAAGGGGACGGCAGGCAGCCGCTGCGAACATAGGTAACACTGAGTTTGGAGCGCAAGGAGACTGCAACAGCCACACTAGACCCACTGTCAAATGGGTGTCTGTGGGCCGACACTTGTGACTAACACCTTTACCATACAAACTGTGGGTTGAATGGGAGACAAAACAGAGTGGAAGAGGTTACAGCCAGGGCGCCTTTCTTTTTAAACTAGGTGTGGGGGGTGCTGGCAGAGCAGGGTTCACAGGGCACTCAGTGTCCCTGGAGGCCACCAGGCTTCCTTCCATGGGTAGGAGGCACAGGTGACTGCAGCCACCCCTGTGGGCCAGAAAACCGACACAAAGGAGAAACCAGAAACAACCTAGAACTGACCACATACCCGAACACGATGGAGGGAGGGAACTGAGACGAGTGTGGCCAAACTGTCACAATCCATGTCCCTTTTACATGTGATATCCCAGGGTCCGGTGTCCTTGGCTGCACAGGACAGACCACCCTAGAGGCCTGGCAGCTGGCAGTACAAGCCAAGGCCAGAAGACCACATGGCAAGTAAGGCACTTCTACAGCGAGGAGGAGGGTCTGCTCAGGACAAACTCTCGGGGGTTGCTGAGCACAGAGTCAGAACGGAACATGGAAGTCTCGATGCTGTTGAGACATCTATAAAAACGAGGAGGGGGGAGGCAGGAGAGGAGAGACCCGGGGTAAAGACAGTGAAGCCGATGAAGGCTTGCTCATTGGGCCAGCCTCCGGCTGAAGAGGGATTCTATTTAAGTGTCTCACCATCTGACAATGACCCTGCGCCCTTCTGAGGAGCAGGGTTGTGGGCTGGGAGGCAGTGGGAGGGAAGGAAGACCACTCTATCTTCCCACCTCCCAAGACCACAGTACACCTTCCATTATGGAACAACTCTGCTCACTTGGGTCTCCCAGGCACTCAGCAAGGGGAGTGAGTGCTGTCCAGGCCAGGGAAAACGGACAGGGAAGGCTGAAATCTGTGATGTAAATCCAAAAGCTGAGCCTTCCCTAGCCACATGTGGCCTGGCAAGCCACTTCAAATTTAAAGAGGCATCCAGGGAGAAGAATTTTCTATTGTGGAATCTTGGGAGAGTGTACTCTCTGCCCCTACCTCTTATTCACCACTTAGGAAAAAAAAAAAAAAAAAAAAAAATCAAAGGCCGCTAAGGAAGAAGATCCCTAAAGAAAACCGAGATGCACACCCCCTGGGAGAATACCCCACACAAGCTTTAGGGGTTTCTAGGGTCCCAGGGATTCTAGTCAAGAGAAGCATCTGCAAAGGTGGCCAGAGTACAGATGTCAATTTTGGTTTCTGAAATGTAAGTTCTGCCTGGGGACAGAAACAGAAACGTTTCTCGGCAACCATTTACATCTGTTGGCCCAGACACACACACACACGGGGTTAGAATGGACTAGAATGGGGGAGAAGCAGCTCCCCTCCTGGCTCAGCCTGCTTCCCTTTCCTCTAGAACCTTCCCCTACCTTCAAAAGGAACACATGTCACTTAATTGTGCAGCTATCAGAGCCTAGATGGTAAAAATAACTTTCCCACCACTGAACCCGAGGAGCACAGGGCCCTCCTGTCCACCACACAGCCTGCCTCTCTTGCCCACTGCCACCTGCCACACCTGTGCTGGCCAGGGATGTTTAGAGAGAGAGGCGGCTGTTGGCTGAGGTAGATGAGCATCTGTTCTCCTGCTCTTGCTGAGCCAGCCTCTCAAACTCAGAGCTGTCTGGCAGGGCCTTCCCAGATGGCTTGGCACTTTGGGAACAGGAGAGCGTGTAGAAGACGGAAGACGACAGCCAAAGTGGCCAAATCAGGACAAGCCAGCACAACAAGCTCACAGGATGGAGTTATTTCGGCAACATGCTTTGAGCCAGCCTGCCAAAGCCCGGGCTCTGCTCTGAAATACATGTGGCGGGGATGCCAGTGGGGTGACAAAGCACCCTACATTTACTCTCATCCCGTCTCCTCTCAAATCATCCCAGAGGCCCTGCTAGTGACATGCTAGCCTGAGTCATAGTCTCAGGGAGCCTAGGTTGACCCAGACCCCTGGAGTGGTGGTAGCAGCTCTGAATCATACCTACCACAGAGCCAGAAGTTTGCAGGAGGCTGAGGGAGCACGAAGCCACGTAGTCTCTGACCACAAACACCTAGCACACCTACATGAGAAGGGGGCTGCCTGATGGCATGCCTGGGGCCGCTCTCCCCACCTCCCAGGCCTGCAGCCTACTGCATACCCACCGAAAATTAAATGGGGCTCACCTGAGGGAGTGGCCCCTCACAGGAGGCAGGTTGCTGCCCGAGACACAGCCAGAAGAGGACCAGGAAGGGCTGTGAGGCTGACAGGCAGGTTGGAGGCTGCTGGCCGAATGCCCCTCCATCTCCAGGCAAGGTAAGGAACCCAAACGCAGCCTCAGCAGGGTATTTGGCCGAATGGCTAAAGGGTCCTGGCTCGGGTCTGCAGGGTTGATTCCAAGTACCCTTTTAGCAACATTCTGCTCTGCAGCCTAGGAAGTGTCAGACGAGGATGGGAGAGATGCAGATCTCCAAAAGTGCCGTCCCGCTTCCTAAGGGTAATCAGAAGCCCAGGGTAGCTTTTCGCATTTCTACCTTATCCTGGACAGAGGAGGGTACAACTTCCTCAGTCACTGGAAAATCCAATCTGTTGCTGATAAAAGGGACATGGAGGAGGAGTTGCCCTGATGAAAAAACCCATCTCCCCCCTTTTAGGATAATAACCCAAGGTTTGGCTTCTACTGTGGCATCAGAAAGAGGACCAGCACATCAAAGGGTACTAACATTTCTATGCCCCCCAAGAATCACTCCCCAGCACCTTAATGCAGAATTCAAGAGTTCTTAATTAGGACCTCTGAAAGCCTAACCCCTTCCCGAAGTCCAAACCAGGCCCCACATGGGCTTGGAGGCCTTGTCTTTGGGTGGAGCAGAGGGAAAGGATATGTGAGGGACAGGGCAGAGGCCCCCCAGTGGCACAGTGGTAGAGTGGCGTTTGCTCATCTACCCTGCAGACCAATTCCAAATCGGTCCTGCTCTCAGATAGTCTCAAATGCTGGAGGTGCGCTGGACAGACATCGGAGGATGACAACGACCTTGCCGAAGAACACACGACAGACGGGGCCAGAGGGGATGTGGACCAGTGACCCTCTCTGGGGCACCAGGGGACGAGTGGGGGACTCGGACGTTCCTGCAGCTAGAGAGATGAAGTCAGGTAGCGAGGCCAGCCCTGACAGGGCTGCCTGGGTCTGGGGTTGAGGACCAGCGTCCGTCAGGCTGGTCTGTTCACTGTGGTTTGGATTTGGTTTTGGATGCTGGTGAACGGTTGAAAAAGCAGCTGTAGCTGGGGCTGAAGAAAGGCTGAGGACAACAGCTCCATCACCTCTGCCGCTGTTACCTTTCCAGAGGAGCCTGCTGCTCAGTACGCTTTGTTCTTGCTTTAGAGGGTGGGGAGACTTGTCCTCCTTCAGCACCTCCCTGGCAAAGCGAGGGCAGGCTGGCCCCCGTCCATGACCAGCCACCGGTAAGCCGTCTCGAGTCACGGGACCCAACATGGTTAACACCATCTTTCTGGACCAGGTCTCCATGCCCCACAGCCAAATGCCTTGGCAATTCCAAGGAGCAGTGGCTATGCTGGGCCTCCAGCTGGTGCATGTGGAACTGGAATCATACATCTCAGTTAATCAGCACCTAGGAGATTATGATCCAAGAGGGCTGGTCTCTCCTCTCCTCGAGCGAACATGGGGCCCGTGGGTGGGCCTGCCAGTGGCCCCAGGCAGAGGCTCCTTGGCACGAGGCTTCTGGCTTTGACAAGTCCTGGGGACTGAAGCTGGGTGGTGGATGGCCAGGATTCACTGCAACTTGAGCTCCCTCTCATTGTAAAAATCAGACACGGAAAAATTGCACAATACGGTGAGAGAAGTAAAAAGCAGCAGCCGTGAAGGAAGAGAAAGAGGAGGCAAGCAAAAAGATAACCATGAGGGCCTGGGCTTCTAGAAAACCCAACACAGGACAGAGGCAAGGACGTGAGGTGGCTTAAGGGAGAGAAAGAAGGAAGAGTTTTGGTTTTATTGAGAATGGTTTATGGAGGAGTAAGAAAAGAAAGCCAAAAAGTGAGAAAGGAAAAGCCCCATTTGAAGACAGGTTCCTGCTGCTTGAGATGGAGCATCAGGAGCAGGAGGGGGAGGGCAGTGGCAGGGGGCCAGGCTCCCCAACCTCCCTGCCGTGCCCCCATGAGAGGATCCCTGTTCCAGCACTTTGGCCTCAAGGAGACTTGAGTTTCTTAGTCCGTGGGGAGGTCCCATTCTCCGCTTTCACTACTCCGTTTTCATGGTAACCTAGGAAGTGAAGGGAGACAGACACACATGGTGTTCCTGCCTGGACTGGAACAGGAGAGGGGCCCGTGAGGGCCGAGCTTGCACATGGGGACCAGCCAAGGGGATGCCTGGCTGCAGCTTCCTGCCAAGACGGGAAACCAGTAGATGCTCCCAGGAGGCCCTTGCTCCCCTCAACGTGACTCTGCTAAAGGTGGTTGGTCTCTGACTGTCCTTTAGCAGGAGGCGGCTGGGATGACATATAGTAACCCAGGAACAGGCCGGGGCCCGCCCGCCTGCTCGCCCAGGCCTCAGGCTGGAACCAGATCCTAGGTGGAATCGCACAGACGCTGCCAGGGGCCTCAGTTTCTCTCCCCCACAGGGCACCAGCCCACTTCCGCGACCACTCCCTGGGAAGGGAGAGTGGAAAGGAGGAGGTAGAGACGCTGTAGGGACAGGCATTACTCAGAGGCCTGATACTCCTCTGGCAGAAAAAAAACTGTGCTTTTTACTGTTGTGGAAAACACCTCCATGTGCTTGCTCAAAGTCAATCTGGCTGCAGCCTCACGCCCCACATCCCCTCCCAGCCAGGCCTGACTCGTCACACCCAGCCCCGCACGTGTCTGGTTCAAACACACAGGAGCCCTTGCCAAGCAGGCCACACCTGGAGCAAGGCAGGTGAGTCAGGGAACAGAGCCCGGTGCAGACAGGCCCCCGGGCTGCACAGAACGTGCAGGGCTGCCAGTGGGCCTGGGACCTGGCAGGGGCGGGCAGTTACTGGAGCGTGGCCAGGGCCAGAGGCAAAGCGGGCATCCCACCCTTTCCGCCCACCCAGCACTGTATCGCCCCTAGTCATTCTTGAAGACAGGAGAGGAGCCAGCGGCCTGGGAGGCGGGGGATGCTGAGATGCGGAGCAAGAGGGCAGGTGAGGACAGGGCTGCTGGGCCGCACAGGGAACAGGCAGCAGATCTTGGCTGGGGTTCAGAAGCCACTTCGAGGACATGCTTCCGGCCACAGCTCCCCAGCCGGTTGCTGCCCTGCCCCACCGCGGCCAGCCTCACCCACAAAGTGTCCCTGGCCCACACCCAGCCACGTGCCAGTTAGGCCCTGGCAGGGGCCGAGGACCCAGGGCCCCAGGGAAGGACAGGGGAGCGGCAGGGCTGGTCTGGGTGGAGGTGGAGGAGCCGAGCCCAGGCCCCTCCCCACCCATCCCAGACCCACTTCTGTGTCTACCTGCCCACGGGCCCAGCACTCACCAGATTCCCTCTTGACGAGCCTGGCTGGCAGTCTGGGGGCAGCTGGGACTCTCCGCTTGGCGCTCTGCTCATTCCAGTATTCCCGCCAGTGTCGCAGCTGGGAGTGGATGAAGCGCCACATGAGCCAGGCCTGGGCAGCGCACACCAGCAGCAGCACACAGAGCCTGCGGAGGGACAGGGCGGTGGGCTCGGGAGTCGCCTCAGGGCAGAGCGGGAGACCAGGGCAGGAACCCCACAGCTCCCCTGGCCATCACCCTGGGCGCCAGCACGCCCCCATCCTGCCACCCGCACGAGGGAGGGCGTGTGGTTCGGTGCCGGTCTCCGCTCTAGTGCACTTTAGGGCTGGTGACAAAGAGATGGGGTCTAGGGACACCAGGGAGGAGGAGGGGACATCTGCATATCCAGCTCCAGAGTCACTGCCTCCATGGCCTGTCTTTTCTGTACCCACAACAAACAACATGACTAAGCTCCATGTACATATACTGAAAGAATTCAACTGAATTGAACTACAATACAGCAGAATAATTCTAGAAGAGTGGCTTCTCATTTAGAATGCCACTTAAAAGCTGAGCAACAATGGATCAATCACACACCCTCCCAGGCCCAAGGGTCACATGGGAACACAACGGCTTCCTCCCCACTTTCCCTGCTACTATGGGAGGCCACAGGCGGCGCTGCTGAGCACACGTGGCCGTAATGATCAGCTGAGGGGCTAGAGAGGTCACCTATCATGCACTTGAAGCACTGGACAAGGGGGAGGGGATTCCTCTTGGGAACCTCGACTAGAGTCCCAGCAGGTGGTGGAGATGGTTTTGCTGGAGGCAGAAGGCTGGCACTCCTTCTCCCCTCAGGCCTGATGTCTACAGATCTCCAGCTAAACATCAGTGTGCGGGAGACCCCGGGGGTCTATTGCCCCCTGACCTTCTGAAGTTGTGCCAAGTTCAGGAGGCTCCTGGCAGCACTCAGGGAGCCTTGATTTATCTTCGGGGGCTTTTTCCCAACTCACCTGCAAAGTAAGGTGTTGAAGTTTCCTTTCTCGGGATCAAAGGCCTGGTTTTCTATGCGAGCGAGTCCAAAGCCGATGGCCAGCACGGCGAGTGTGAGGATGAAGAGGCGGGTGACCCCAAACACAGCAGCCCAGGCGTTAAACCTGCTCGTGGAGGTGGCAAAGGGACGTCAGCCTTTAGGGCCGGTGAGGGAGCTTTCACCCACTTCTCCAGAAGCAACGCCAAGTGGAAAGAGGGTGTGAAGGTAGCGCATCGGGGTGTTTGAGGGAGGAGATCTCTGGAGTAAGATACTCCAAAAAAACAACCCTGGGGTTCCATCTGCAGGAAGGGGCACTATCAGCCAGGCCTCATGGGAGGCTCCTGCCCACAGCACTGTGAGTGGGCCAGCCTGCTTTACACTACTTACAGCTTCTCGTTGTTCTCGTCGGCAAAGTAGAAGAGTCGAGCCATGTGGAAGAGGAACTCAGTTGAGTACTGCAGCAGCAGCAAGATCAGGCCCAGGCGGCTGAGGCTGGGAGAAACGGACAAGCCTCACAGTTCCCCCCTGGGATGCTACAGAGCGTGAGGCACCCCGCACCCTGGGCTCTGCTCTCCTCGCCAGCCTTCCCTGGCTGGCCCTCCTCACCCTACAGGATTCAGTTCTGCCATCACACCTTTAACAGAATACTGAATCCCCCAGGCCTCTGCCTGTCCTGTCTGGGTCAGGGGCCCCTCACTGCTCCCACAGTGAACCTAGCTTAGGCTCCACGGCACCAGTCACCATGCATTCTTTACCGGGCCCAGGACCCAGTGCATAAAAGGTGCTCAGACCAAGTGACTGAGCTTTGTACACAGAAATACAAAGGATTCCCGTCTGGTTTTTCATTATCCAAGTCTTCACAGCTAAGAGGTACAAGAAGAAGCAAAACTCAACATAATGCAAAGAGATGTGCTACTGAACCCACCTCATAAAAATCTGCACCCACTCAGACACCCCCTCCCCTCAATTCCAGGCATGGTGGCGTTACCAGCTTTCTTAGGCAGTTTGCTACAGATGTCAACTGTAGCTCAAATGGAGAAAGACCGCGAAGGGAAACCGCAGACCCTGCTGAACATGCAGGGCTTCAGGCAGTCAATAAAAAAATGTGGGAGCAGCCCCACAGGCTGTGCTAATGAAGGGCCCGGCCAATTCCACCCAACAAAACGAAAGCAGTGCAGAATCCAGTGGGGTGGTCACTGGGTCCTGAGGATGGTCAAGAGAATGATGGGAGCACTACCCAAGGTCTTCACGTGACCTAGAAAGTCCAATATGGCCGTGCCCAGTGACCTCATGTCAAAACTCATTTTCTGCATTCCAGCCACGGTGGGCTTTACGAACACCTCAGGGCCTCTTGCACCTGCTGTTTCTCTGCCCACACAGCTCTATCCCCAGATCTTCACATGCCTGACTCTCATCATACCTGCCTCAACCTGAGTCACCTCCCTCCCCATGACAAAGGTGCCACGTAGACAAGTCGCTGTTACAATACCCTACTTTATTGTTTTAGAGAGTACACTAGTGAGCAGGGGAGAGGAGCAGGGGGACAGGGAGAGAAAGACAAAATGAATGAATGAATATCTCAGGGGAGAGGGAAGGGGGGCGGGGAGAGGGAGGGAGAGAGGGGGAGAGGGAGGGAGAGAGGGGGAGAGGGAGGGAGAGAGGGGGAGAGGGAGGGAGAGAGGGGGAGAGGGAGGGAGAGAGGGGGAGAGGGAGGGAGAGAGGGGGAGAGGGAGGGAGAGAGGGGGAGAGGGAGGGAGAGAGGGGGAGAGGGAGGGAGAGAGGGGGAGAGGGAGGGAGAGGGGGAGAGGGGGACAGAGGGACAGAGGGACAGAGAGACAGAGAGAAAATATCTCAAGCAGGCTCCATACCCAATGAGGAGCCCAATGTAGGGCTTGATCTCATGACCCTGGGACCATGACATGAACAGAAATCAAGAGTCAGACGTTCAACCAACTAAGCCACCCAGGTGCCCCTAGTATTTTCTTCATCGCATTTACCAACACAGGAAGCTATTTTCTTGTTAATTGTCTGACTCCCTCTAGATTGGACACCCCAGGAGAACAAGGCCTTGGTCTGACTTCACCCAGGGGTAACTTCGGCTCCAAGAGCAGTGCCTGGCCCAGAGGAGGAGCTCAGGTACGTGTCAAGCAAGTGAAGGCCTCTAAAAGTCAAGCTCTTCACCAAAACAAGGCTCTGCAATCATTCAGCATTTCAAAGGTCTGCCTCCCTTGGGAAATCCTGTAGTCAGGGGGTCTCTCCTATCCCCACACTCACTTCTGAAAACCACAGCAAGGATGGAAGCAAAGGAAGGCCAGGCCACGGTCCTTACAGGAGCAGAGAGACGGCTGCACCAGCATCGCTGGAAAGGGAATGGGCCTCGTTTTGGAGGGCCTGCTGCTCCCTGCCCTCTCGCTTCTATCCTCATCCCAAAACAAGAATCACAGGACTCGCCCAAACAGGGTCTGACACCTGCCCTTCTCCTTCCGTGGGACACATCAGCTGTGGGAAAAGCAGATCTTAGAGCATCTCCTTTCTTTGGGAGGAACACTGACAATACAGCAGGGACCCGACAAGTAGCAAGAAGCTCTCTTTCCACATGGTCCTGCCTGAAGGTTCTCACCCTGGTCCTCACCACACACTGCTGGGTGCAGCACAAGAGCAAGGCTGGTCCCACCATAGAGGCTTTGGCCTCCAAGGACCCATCCAGGTGTCGATGCTATTTCACGCCTCCAGGGATAAGAGCATATTTGAGAGCTGCCATCCTCCTAATTCCATTACCCCAGGTCCGTCATCCTCACAGGAAGCCTGCTGTGAGGGCCTAGGAGATGACAGGCCCAAGGACCTCCAAGCAGCTTAGCAGAAAGTTATACATCACAAACCCTTAAAACGTCAGCCCAGAGAAAGTACAGGGTGCTCTCCTATCCTGCTCGGATAAAGCTCAGGAAAATTCCAAATTAGCAACGACATATCTACTCATCAGTAGGATTCTTTTTGTAAAAGACACTCAAGGCCAAACACCATGGCCATTCCTCCGACTTCAAAGGCACGGTTCAAGTGCCAGCATCCCTCGAAGCCTTCCCTGGCTCTGTCTCAGGATGCGTTAGTCCCTCTTCTGGATTCCCACGGCAGATGACCCACATTGTAGCACAGCCATCATCTCACTAAGCTGTCCTGACCTGTGCCTCTGCTGTCACTCCTAATAGGCTGAGCATGAACCACTAAAGACAAGGGAATCGCTGCCTTTGTATCCCCAGGTCTTAGCACGGTGCTTGGCAAACAAGGTGTGCAGTAACCGCCTCCTAACTGAATGTGTGGAGAGATGCATGGACATAAAAGGGCACAGAAATGTGACGGGCTCTGGGCTCTCACTCACTTTAAGAGGTATGCTCCAGCTATGTGGACCAGGTACAGACAGATGTACTGGAGCTGGCGGGGAATTTCCTCCTGCAAACAAGAGAAGCAGGCAGTAAATGTGCTCATCCCCACCTCCTCTCCGCAGAGGGGAGGTACAGAGGGGCGGGGAGAGGGCAGCAGGCCAGGTTGCTCTGACACAGACAGTCCCCAGGTCACACCAGAAGCCCATGCACCAGGCTGCTGGGAAGTCAGAGGACGAGGTGCTGGCTTCAGGTCCATGTGGCAGGGCTGGGTTGAGAAAGAAGAGACAGGGACTGGGGAACAGGGCTTCTGGAAATAATTCAGAGGAAGACTATTTAAAAAAAAAAAAAAAAAAAAGACTGGGAAAGGCAAAAACCTCTGATCCACTACCCGGAAGACAAGAGGTAGACCTCCCCCAAAGCCACATGTCTAGTGTGGGCAGCAGGAGACCCGCTGGTGGTCTGCTCTCAGGGAGATCTTTGTGGAGACTTCACTGGCTCAGCATTTTCCTCAACCCGCCAACACGTCCCCTGTCCCCACCCAGCTCTGGGCTTCTGGAGGAAGTCTCAGGGGAAGGAGGCTGGGAAGAGCAGGAGGGGAGTGAAGGGCACGTACCTTCCAAGGGGGAAACGAGTACTCACCTTCCGTACCTTCTGGAAGTACAGCTCAGGCAGTGCATGCAGCCAGTAGGCCAGCTGGCACAGGTAGAAAAACTTCACCTGGAAGCTGGAGACAAGGAAACGAGTCACACGGGAGGGAGAAGACTATCCCTGCAGGTGCTCGCAAAACACAGGACAAAAAGGTGAGGCCCAGGACCGTGGGACGAGCTGGGCCAGGACTGCGGGAGGGAGGCCCCACACCCGGGGACCCTGCTCCACATACGGGACCACTTAATGGGACACGGAGTCCACAGAAAGAAACAAAAATGGTGAAAAGAGTACAGAGGAGGAAGGTTCTTCGGCTTGGAGAAGGGAAGGCTGAGCAAGGACAAGGAAGACGGGGCACCAATATACTGAAGAGTGAACAGATTTAAGCAAAGGAGGGTCCTCGTGCAGCTGTTAGCCCTGTGCTGTTGTGGTTCCGAAGGGTGGCCAGGAATGGCAGGGAGGGTGTCCTGTGGGAGGCAGACCTGGTGCTGCCCTTCTGGGGTCTTGGCAGCACAGAGCAGGAGGGGAAGGGGGTGCTGCCTCTGGAAGGGCATCCGCCACGCGAGGCTGGGCGGACGGTGTGTGGTGCACGAGCGCAGGTCACCAAGGACATACAAAGCCCAGAGAGCGTTACGGAGATGCTCCGCTTGCGTATCCATCTTCCGACCATTTAGGTGCCTGCTGTGGACTAAATGTGTGCGTCCCCTCAAAATTCCTATGTTGGAACCCGAATCCCAATGTGATGGTGCTAGGAGGTGGGGGCCTTTGGGAGGAGATCTAGCAGTGAGGACGGGGACCTCAGTAATGGGATTCGTGCCCTCGTCAAACAGACCCCAGAGGGCTCCTTCTCTGCTCCTCCACATGAGGATACGGCCAGAAGACAACCATCTATGAACCAGACACCAAAACTACCGGCGTCCTCATCTTGGGCTTTTCGGCCTCCAGAACTGTGAGAAGTTTCTGTTGTTTATAAGCCACGCAGCCTACGGGGTCCTGGCACAGCAGCCTGAGCTAGGACACCCGCTCCGTGACGGGGGCTACCGCAGAAGACATTTCATTTGGGGGTTGTCCAGTCAAGCGCCCTAGGGGGAAGCAGCTCCCGGACGAGACTGCCATCTACAATACTGGGCCCCCACAGGCTCGGGGTGCAACCTGCTCCTCCTGCCAGCTGGTCTGGAGTTCTCTGGGGTGGGGAAGCCGGTGGACCAGCTTGCTCCTCCCTGGAGACCAAGTCATGAGAATACTCACGGGAGGTACACGTGTGGGTAGTCTTCCCAGAGGCTTCTTGGGTTTGTTAAATATCCTTCCTGTAGTGGGCAAGAAGAGGTAGTGTTTAGAGATGTGGATATGAGACCCGCTGGGGCCCTGGGCAGGCCTAGGGGTCAGGGGCACATCCAATCCCCAGCTGCCAGGAAGAGGAAGATACAGGAAACGTGAAAACGAAGGCCTTCTCTGAAGGGGAGCCACCCGGCCTTCAACTGGCTTTTTTATTGTGAAACTGCTCTACTCTGGGGTTTGAAGACCTGTGTCTGGACATGGATCTGGGACTTACTGGCTCTAGCCTCTGAGCAAGCTTGTCTCCCTAAGCTTCAGTTGGGTCATCTTTAAATGAGGACAAAAATACCCTCCCAGAGTTATTGTTAGAAATAAATGTGATAGCTCATGTTTATGTGTCTAGCATGATGCCTGGCATGAAGGTACTCAGGAAATGCTTGTAGAATGAGTAAGCACGTGACCTCTAGAATCACCATCCACTGGAAAAATGAAAAGCCTACTTTGGCTTTTCACAACTCTGGCAGTAAAAAGAATGCAGGACCGCACAGGCCACCCTGGGAGGCCTCACCCCAGAGGCCTTGTAAGTATGACACATACCACACTGGGTCATCATTGCTAGAGATCTCCATTACTCTGCAAGCTCATGGGTCTCATCATGCCCTTCTTTACACCTCCAGCACCTAGCCCAGGGCCTATTACAGAGTGGGCGAGGTAACCTGAAAACCCTCCCATCACGAAACACCTAGAAATGCTGAGTGAAACCTAACAACTAATTCTTTTGTATTCAAAAAGTTTTTACCAGAAAGGGAAAACCTTTGGAATTCAAAAGGGCTAGAAGGCTAAAAGCCTAAGCAGTAAGGGGAGGCTGAGGCAGCCCACAAGGCCCTATTCTTGGGCCAGGGTGGTCATGCCCATGTGGGAACAGAAGATGATGCCTCGGGAGTTGGAGCCCAAGACCTTGTATAAAATCAGGATCCCTGGGGCACCTGGGTGGCTCAGTCAGTTAAGTGTCCAACTTCGGCTCAGGTCATGATCTCACGGTCAGTGAGTTTGAGCCCCATGTCGGGCTCTGTGCTGACAGCTCAGAGCCTGGAGCCTGCCTCAGATTGTGTGTCTCCCTCTCTCTCTGCCCATCCCCCGCTTGTTCTCATTCTCTCTCCTTCCCTCTCAAAAATAAACAAACATTGAAAAAAATTTTTAAAAATATCAGGACCCCTCAATGGCTACAAACTTCAAGAGAAGGTTAGATTAGAGTCTGCATTAGTTTGGATTAGACTAGAGAAAGGGTCGACTATAGTCTGGCAACAATAAAAGGAGATAAAGAAGCTGTTTGCTCACCCTGTGCTCACGATGAAAACTAAAATATATTAGCCCTTGAAAATCTGTAACCTTGGGTTCACTTTCAGATGGGTTTGGAGTTCAAATTTATAACCACTTTTATGGTCCAGGAACCACCAAGCTAAGAAATTAGTGTTAATGCTACTGTGACACCATTGGGACATACTCTCATCCAAGGATGTACAGGATTCTCATGCATTAAAATCTTGCTAAAGAGGAGATTACAATCCAAAATTACAAAACATAAGAGGAAACAATCCACCATGAGCAAGAGTCAGCTGATGTTACAGGAATCCAATAAAAACTTGTTGGTTGAATGAATCAATGATGAACGCTTTAGGTGATTTCTCCCTTCTGAGGGAAAAAACAAGGCTCTTATTTGTCACTCAGAGATGGTTAGATCAATATGACCCCATTCCACAAACAGGCTAATAAAGGAAAAGACAGGAAGTAGCTCCTGAAATGAGATGGTTTTTCAGCAGCATAGGTGAAATCTGAGCTGGGCCACCAACCTCCTGGCCCAATAACCTCAAGCCCAGTTCCTCAGTAAGTCAGAAAATAAACTGAGCTGGCGGCTTTGATGAGGAGACCGAGACTCAAATGTCACACTGGGACTAAGATCAGGGCGTTAGCAGTGCTCAAAGCCAACGTGGTTCAGGGACAAACACTTGACTTACTGCCTCGTGGATCCACAGCTGTGTTTCCACGTGAGGCCTGACCTACCCACCCTCAAGTCACTACATTACCTTGGACATCTCAGGTATAGTCCCCAGCCCCCAGCCCACAAGCTGGGGCCCCATTAGCACAGTGACCAAAGTGACAGGTCCAGTCAGGCCACATGCACCAGTGTGGTCATGGTAACATTTCTGAAGGAAAAGGTCTCTCCCCAACCCCTCACAGCCTCACTCCCAGTCCTTTCTTCCTACCACTGCCTCCTCCCTCAGTCACACACAGATGGAAAGTTCCAGGGCCTCTGGAGGGTGACAGGAGCACTTTGCCACACCGCTGCTATCGGGCTCTGCCTTCCCTCTCTGCTGCTCATGAGGACCCAGGCACACAGTCATATATATGGTCTTCCACTCTCTACCTCAGTCCAGGGAAATCAGAGGTAAGAACGCACCATGATGGAAGAAGCAGCAATGCATTTAAGGAGGAAAATGGTACATCTGGGACTGAGGTGGGAGGAAAACTTCTGCCCAAAAAGAGGCCGCCCAAGAGAAGCAGCATGGAGAAAAACCTAAAAGTCCAGATGATCTTGTGATTTTAAACATGAACCTCCTTGGCCTGGCGCCTTTTCTTAGGAGACAAGGAGGTCAGAACTTTTAAGCCAACAAGCAAAGAAAACTCCCCAGAAAAATGCTGCCTGCTTGTGAATGTCCAGTCCACAGGGAGTTCAGGGAGGGTATGCAGGGGGGAGGGTGGGGGAGTCGGAGGAAAATGACTCACCGCTCTGAGAACAGCCTTTTCCAGACCTCGGGCCAGGCAGCTGCCTGAGGGCGGCCTGGGGCCGGGGTGCCCTCAGAGCTCTGGCAGGCCATGTACCTGAGATCATGGGGAGCCAAGAGGGCTAGAGCCAGCACCTGCACCCCACCCGCCTCTGAATCCCAGGCCCCATCAGGCACTGGCAGAGGGGCCTGGGAACTTTTGAAATCCTTCGTTATCTCCTTAACCTACAAGCTAAGTGAGGCCTGAGCGAACTGGAGCAATCTCTCCCTCCCCCACCCCTGCCCTGCAGCCTTCCTTTTTGGTGAATGGACAAACAGAACCACAGAAACAGCAGAATCCAGTCATAACACAGCCACAGTTGCTACCTAGATTCAGACATACCAATAGTGTTTGTCCTTCAGAAACAATCATGTACTAAAGTTCTGCTCTGAGTAGCCAGTCTGTTAACAGGAAATCAGTCCAGGGTGAAGAGCATTCCCCATACCAGGCTCTCAAGGAGCACCAGACTTCAGGATTTAAAACATGAAGGGAAACATCCCCAGGAAGCCGGCATGGAGACCAAACACGGCCCGCCCTGCTTTCCCCTATAGAGTGCTCATGTTTTGTTGTGTTTTCTAATCAATAGGAAGTAGTCCATAGGTAGGTTAACAGTAGGAGGTTGATCTTTTCATAAATTATTGGTCGGTCCAGTCACACTCTCATCACTCTGCTTGTATAAATGCAGAGAGAAATGTCCAAACCCCACTGCCCAAAACCAGTTACTTCTAGGGGGATGGATCTGGGGCAATTTTTTTTACTTAAAAAAACAAAAAAAAACCTTTTACGTATTTCTTATGTAATAGACGGTCATCTAGAAGTTTACAAAAACAATTGACTTGTTATTTTAAAAGCAGTTAAGGGCCAGAGCAAGAAGACGTAACTGCTGCTTACCCCCTCAGTCTCACAACCACTGTTTAGTGAGCACTTAGTACCTGCCGGGCTCTGCACTAGAGACTCTGTGAGCATGCAGGCTGTTCACAAGCAGTTCGGGGTCTAGTGGGACAGACAGCACGGAATATATGCATGAATGAGAAAAATGTCACAGCAATGGGTGTAGTGCATGCAGTACAAACTGGGGGAGGGGGTTCTCTGAGGAGATGGCATTTATGTGGAGACTCAGATGGGAAGGAGTCAGCCGTGGGCGGCCATGGGATTCAGGGGGTGGAGCATGTGAGGAGAGGAACCGCCCCCGCAAAGCGCAAGAATCAGGAACAGCCAGGAAAGGTAGAGGAGCAGAGGTAATAGTGGGACCCAGATCACAGGAGCGAGGAAGATAATGGCTTAACTGGCTGCAAGAGGGACAAGGGCTTTTACACAAGGGTGCAGGACTTCATTTATGTTCTAAAAGGACCTGTCTGGGTAAGCAGAAGAAAACGGATTGTGGAGGGAGGCTACGAGAGAGGAAACGTCTCCATCTAGAAGGACGATGGTCAGTGGTCCAGGCAAGAGGTAATGGCGGTTTGGACTGTGGAGCAGGACTTCCCAACCTTGGCACTACCAACATCTGGGGCTGGGTAATTCTCGGTGGTGGGGGCTGCCCTGTGTGGTGCAGGACATTCAGCAGCACTCCTGGGCTCCACCCGCCAGCCCCATGTCCCCAGGGGCCAAAATCTCCCCTGTGGAAACTGGTGGGCCGGGCTACAGCATGGATAGAACCTCAATGACCTCTGCAGGTGGGGTTCACAGGACCTGCTGATGAACTGACTGCAGACAGTAGAAGACAAGAACCAAGGAAGATTTCATCCTAACAGAAAAATAGGATTTAAGAAACACTTAGCTATTTCTCACTCCTTTTACAAAACTACCCTCCCTTCTTCTTCAATCATCTTTATTCCCTGCAGGATGGTGCAGTGGGAGTAGAGGAGGGCCAGGAGCGGCATGGTGCTCTTAGGAGTTGGGGGTCACTGGAGCTTTCCAGGGTCCCCATGGCCCCCACTTTCTACTGAAGATGTTGAATGGGGAACTGGCTGTCACCATAATAAAGGCCTGTCATGAGCTTCCCCAAGTAAAGTGCTACATGCTGTCAGACTAATGAGCATCATTTTTAAGCCCCTGAAGGCCTGAGAGAAACAAAGACCAGTTGAGCATTTAACGCACTGGAAGAGACGTCACATAACATGGCTTTTGGCCTCCAGAATCTGGTCTAAATGTGTCACAGCTCCAGGAGAATATCTGGGGCTGAAGTAGGAGGGGTAGAAGTGATTCAGAGACGAGGCAATGTTTCTTCTGAAAGACCCTGAGGCCATTCAGCCTCAAAGCAGCAGAGGGACTCCACGGGCAAACGCCGAGAGGTTGGGAGAAGTCTGAAAGGCAGCATTACCTAGACCTGAAGGGGCCCGGACACACACTGTGCAACATTAAGGGACGCTCCTCATATGGGCCACACTGCACATCTTTCCCTCTGGGGACAGTATAACATGGCAGTCCTGCTCAAGAGGACAGAAGCCTCAGGTCCTACATTTAAAATTCCTAATGTTCTGTTTAGGAAACGGTTCCATGATTAAAGGATAAGAGACATACAAGCAATATACACAAGGACATGCAGACTCCTGCTCTCAGAACGTGAATTCAGCGTTGAGCTCTGGAAGCAGAGAGTTCCTTAGGATGTGAAAGTTCATCACTGTCACTGAAGGAAGAGGAAGGGGGTGAGAGGTCAGCGGAAGGCAGGGAATGAGAGGTCAGCAGAAGGCAGGGAAGGGAACTTAGAGATCACAGGGTTGCTGAATTTTCCAAGCCCTAGGCCTGTGTTTCTCACAGGACGACTCTAGCTCTAGAAAAAGGGACCAAGTTACAGACAGGAGTTATTTCACGTGGGGGTGGGGGGCTTCTAATTAAACACTTTCATGCATCACAGGCCAGGTCTTGTTACAGCGAACCCCAAAGGACTGTCCGCATTCCTTGCTAGTAAGGAATTCTGGTGTATCAAAGGCTGCTTGAAATAAGAGTCCTATTGTGTAGAAAGGAGAGGTAGATAAATTGTCTGGTCCCCCAGGCATTTGTGGGAATGGCACTGACTCTCACAGGATTTGATGTGCGGATGAGGGGATGTTTGCAGGAGGCCAGTGTGGTAAAACAGAAAGCGTACTGAACTTGGAACCAGACTCCTAAGTCCCAGTCTGGTCCTTGCCACCTCAGAACCACATGACCATGGGGACACTGCAAAATTTGATCTTGGATGCCATCAATCTATCAACATGGGGACCAGAATAAACAAACAACTCATCTCATGGGATAGCACTGGTAGGAGGACACTGTCAAATGATACAGCGCTGTGTAGAGGTATGGTACCATTATCATAGCATCACAGAATAACTATAACAAGGGTTTATTTTTGGACAAGAGGGCTCTCTGCAGCTTTAAAAGAGCATCTATACCATCTGGCCCCTCTCTCCTACCATGAGGATACAAAAATAGTCGTAGTTCCAAGAAATTGCTCAAAGCTTTTACAAACTGCTCCTGACTCTTTTCCTTCCCTGCTTAGCCCTTCACGGTCATTTTATCAGCCATCTGAGAAGAGATACGTTGCTGGAAGCCCAGGCCCTGTGCTTCAGCGGTCCCCGGGGCCACTCACCGTTACCACCACGTAGAAGCACCATACCACAGAGCTGAGATGAAAGACGACCAGCTGTCCAGATTCGTTGAACTTGCTGTGTTTCACCTTGGAGAGGTGAAGCCGTTTGCTGATTTTCTAAAGAATAAAGAGAATCCTGCATATTAATATATGCAGGTGCATTCGTAATGGGCGGCTTCAAACTCCCATTTTCTACCCTTGAAAGGATAGCAGTCTGAAGCGGCCATGGCTCAGGCCATTCAGTGTAAGCCTGCTGTGTGCATGGAGCGCTCAGTTCAAGGCAAGCATGTTGAGAAAGCGGCCAGATTGAGGTCCTCAGCCTAGATGTAAAGAAAACACCCCACAATCAGGCCACATATGACAGACCCATAAGCACTGTGTCTTGCCATTTCGGGCAGCTGTCCCCTCATGCAGTAAACGCTGCATCCCATGCACTAAGAAGGCTGTGAGAGGGGACAGAAACCACAGTGTGTCACAATGGATGTCCAGTCAATAGGACCAATCAGGGCATGCAGATTAGGAGGGAAAGGGGCAGAGAGCTGCAGTGTCCTCTAAGGCGAGGCCCTTCTGCCCACCGCATCTCCCCGGCTTGTGATCTCAGAATCCAGACAGCGTCACTCACATCTAAAATGTACTCCTGAACCACAGCGTGCAAGATGATGGTGATGAAGACGTAGAACAAGATGGTGACCAGATCCTTCGGCCCATAGTGGTAGTGCACAGTCTCACTATCTGTGGAGGTAAGAAAAGCCATGTCAGCATCCCCGGGCTGAGGAAATGCTCTGGGACCCCAAACTGAAGAGATCTCTGAAGCAGAAGGCGCCATGCCATACCCCTAGACTTGGAAGAAACCTTTTTCCCTAGAATCCTACCCACCCTGTGGGCGTCGCCCTTGGTAAGTGCCAATGGGGAGGATTAAGGAGAACCAAGCACAAACGGTGATGACTACATCTCCTGCATCTGGGCAGGAGAGCGCAGTGGTTAGGAGCCAGGATAAGAGACAAGCCATCTCGATCGCTCCCTGGCTGTGCGACTATACAGAAGTGACCAACCTCTCTGAGCCACAATTTCCATCCCTGGAAGATGGGACTGTCGTCTTCAGCATGGAAGCATGGAGTAGCGGTTAGGAGCATGGACTCAGAAGCCCGAGTTTATATCACAGCTCACTCATTACCTATGTGACTTTGGGGCACCTCTATATGTGACTTTTCTGTGCCTCAGTTTCCTCATCTGTAAAATGAGAGTAACAGCAGTTCCTGTATCGTAAGGTTTCCCTCAGAATCAGACAGCTTCAAAGCAAAGTGCAGGGAACAATATCTAGTACATAGCAAGTGCCATATGTATATTTGTTATTATTTCTGTTGTTGGGCTAGTGTGAGGATTAAATGAAATAATTTGTATCAAGAGGATTATCACCGGGCCTACACCCATGGCAAACATGCCATAAGTGGCAGTCTATTAAAATATTATTTAATAGTAATAAATTAGCATCCCAGACATGTAATAAGCCTTGTATAGCCCTGCTGTGGCGGCCTCGTTCTCCACGGACAGAGGAGGATTTATACTTTTGTTCCAGTTAGCAGGCTAGGGTTGCAAGGGCTCACGAACCCGCGCTGGGTCTCTGCTGCTCTGTAAACGCCCCCCTGGCTCCACCAAGCAGACTCGCTGGCTGCCTTTCCAGCTGTGCTGTGCTCACGCCGAGTCGCACACACGAGTCATCTGTCTCTGCCAGGATGCGTTTACCAGAAGGTGGACCACGGCCGGTGAGTTTCGGGGTGGCCACGGAGCGAAGCAGAGCTGACTGGGTCACCCAGGGAGTCAAACCATCCCCTCTGCCTCCCGGGACGGAGAGAACGGGATGGTCCATGGCGCTGAGTGGGGAGAGGGCAGCGAGCATGTGAACTCTGGAATCAGACAGACTTGCCTTTTTCCTCTCCCTCCTCCTTTCCACAAAAACCTACTCTGTAAGGGGCACTGGGCTAACTGCCGGAGTGTGGAGATAAGGGATACTGGCCGGACTTCAGAGCACACAGACCGGTGAGGAGACGGATAAGTAAACGTACAATTACCCTACAGACAGGCACGTGGGGCCAAGAGGCAAAGAGAGCGTCCCAGCGGGCCCCGGCAGGCCAGGGCCCAACCCCGGCTGGGTGGGCGCAGTGGGCAGCAGGTCAGGGTGAACAGGAGGACACCGGAACTTGGGGAGAAGCACGGGGGGGGGGTGGGGAGGGGGGCATCTAGGCTGAGGAGGTAGTGTCTGCACAGGCTGCAGGGAATGAGACCACAGCGCCTGTTGAGTGCCTGGGCACCGCGTGAAAGGGGGTGGGCTTTGTCCTGGGGGCAACATGGGACACATGGAAGAATTCAAATCCAACAGGCAAATGACAAAATACGGGTTTTGGAAAGTTTACTCTGGCAGCAGTGAACAGCGCCGTGCCTGGAGGTGAAGACACCAGTCAGGGAGCTGCCTCCGGAACCACAATAAGGAAGCATGGAGGCCTGAATTAAAGCAGGATGAGAGACGGAGAGGGCTGTCAGTGAGACAACGGGCAACACAGGGGGACTGGCCCACCCAGGGGCTGAGGGCTGGGAGGGGGAGTCAGGCACTGGCCGGTGGAGAAGGCACTAGAGCCAAGAGGATGGCTGCAATGACACTTTCCTAGCCTCCTTCAGAATGGAGGACCAGAGGAGACAAGTTCAATTGTAGTATATTTTGAAACTATAAAATAACTGAACACACGCAGAGTTCCATCAAGACCAGCATCACGAGTTATGGGCGCCTGGGTGGCTCAGTCGGTTAAGTGTCCGACTTCGGCTCAGGTCATGGTCTCACGGTCTATGAGTTTGAGCCCCACGTTGGGCTCTGTGCTGACAGCTCAGAGCCTGGAGACTGCTTTGGATTCTCTGTCTCCCTCTCTCTGTCCCTCCCCTGCTTGCACCCTGTCTCTCTCAAAAATAAACATTAAAAACTTTTTTAAAAAAAGACTAGCATCCCTAGGCAAAATGGGATTTAAACTCAAGTATAGTCTAACAGTAGTGAAATAACACCTGTCAAGACTTTGGGTTATCTTCTTTAAGGCCTATTCAGGGTCACCTGTTATTCTTCACCCCCAAATACCATGGTTCCAAAGAGACGTGACCATAGCCTTAGACCCCTCTTGAAACAAGAATCAGTGCATGAGTTAATACATTCTTTTGTTCCTTCGCTGTTGAGAGCCACATGCATGTTTTTCATCAACAAATAAACCATGTGCAGAGCTCCATTCTGGGTGCTGGGAGAAGACCATGAAGGATGGGCACAGACCTGCCCTCTTGGAGCTTAGTGGATGTGCACAAAATTCTCATACTTAAAAACTACAGAGGCTAAAACTACAACACAGCAACAACCAAAAAACTGAAACAACCAGATTAAAAATGGGCAAAGGATGTGAACAGACATTTATCTTAAAAAGACATACAACTAGAGGCACTTGATTAAGCATCCAATTTCCGCTCAGGTCGTGATTTCACGATTCGTGAGTTTGAGCCCCACATCAGGCTTGCTGCTGTCAGCACAGAGCCTACTTCTGATTCTCTGTCCCCCTCTCTCTCTGCCCCCTCTCCCCTCCTCTCAAAAATAAATAAACTTTAAAAAAAAGAGAGATGTACAAATGGTCAACATGTATGTGACAAAGTGCTCACCATCATTACTGTTAGGGAAATACAAATCGAAACTACCCCACATCCATCAGAATGGCTACAATTTAAAAAAAAAATGAAAAAGAACAGAAAATAACAAGCATTGATGAGGACGTAGATAAATTGGAACTTTTATGCACTGTAAAATGGTAGTCACTATGGAAAACAGTATGGTAGTTCCTAAAAAATTAAAAATAGTAAACTCAAAATGGATTAAAGACCTAACTGTAAGATCTGAAGCCATAAAAACTCCTAAACAAACAAAAACATAGGCAGTAATCTCTTGGACATCAGCCTTAGCAACATTTTTCTGGATATATCCCCTAAGGCAAGGGAAACAAAAGCAAAAATAAACTATTGGGCCTACGCCAAAATAAAAAGGTTTTGCACAGCAAAGGAAACCATCAACAAAACAAAAAGGCAACCTACAAACTGGAAGGAGATTATTTGCAAGTGATCTAATAAAGGGTTAATACGCAAAATATATAAAGAATTTATACAAGTCAACACACACACAATAATAATCTGATTAAAAATGAGCACAAGACCTGAATAGACAGGTTTCCAAAGAAGACATACAGATGGCCAACACACATGAAAACATGTTCAACATCACTAATCATCTGGGAAATGCAAATCAAAACTACAATGAGAGAATACCTCACACCTGTCAGAATGGCTAGAATCAGACAAGAAATAACAATTGTTGGTGAGAATGTGGAGAATAGGGAACCCCTGTGCACTGTTGGTGGGGATGTAAATTGGTCCAACCACTGTGGAAAACAGTATGGAGTTTCCCCCCAAAAAATCAAAAATAGAAATACCATACAATCCAGCAATTCTACTACTGGGTATTTACCCAAATAAAATGAAAACACTCATTCGAAAAGATGTTTACTGCACCACTATGTTTACTGCAGCATTATTAACAATAGCTACATTATGGAAGCAACCTAAGTGTCCACTGATAAAGAAGATGTGGTATATACATGTATATAATGGGATATTATTCAGCCATAAAAACGAAGGAGATCTTGCCATTCGAGACAACATGGATGGACCTACAGGGTATTATGCCAAGTAAAGTAAGTCCGAGAAATATAAATGCCTTATGATTTCACTTCTATGTGGCATGTAAAAAACAAAACAGAAACAGACTCCTATATAGAGAGAACAGATGGCTGGTTGCCAGACAGTGGGGGTAGGTGATGAGTGAAATAAGTGAAGGGGATTAAGAAGCCTACACTACTAGTTAAAAGTAACCCATGGAGATGACAAGTCCAGTATAGGGAGTCTAGTCAGTGATGCTGTAATAATGTCATATGGTGACAGTAACTACACTTTTGGTGATGAGCACAGTGTAATGTCAACTCGCTATGTTTGTTGCACACCAGAAACTATTACAACATTGTATGTCAACTATATTCCCTTTAAAAAAATTAAAAATGGAGTCACCACGTGATTCTGCAATTCCACTTTTGAGTATATACTCAAAACAACTGAAAGCAGGATCTCAAAGAAATATTTGTACACCCATGTTCACAGCAGCATTTTTCGCAATAGCCAAAGGTGGAAACGACCCCAATGTCTATTGACGGATGGATAAACAAAATGTGGTATACACATACAACAGAACACTATTCAGCCTTAAAAAGGAAGGAAATCGTGTCACATGCTACAGCACAGATCAACCTACAGGATATCATACTAAGTGAAATAGGCCAATCACAAAAGACATACTGGATGATTCCATCCTATAAGGTAGTAGTCAAAATCATAGGCACAAACCAGAATGCTAGGTGGGGGCTGTGGAGGGAATGGGGCGTTGCTGTATAATAGCTACAAAGTTGCAGTTTTGCAAGATGAATAGGATTCTGGAGATCACTTGCAGGACAATGTGAATGCATTTAACAGCTACTGAACACTTAGAAATGGTAAAGATCACAAATTTCATCTTCTATATAATTAAAAAAAAAAAAAAAAACCACCAGTGGCCACGTGTGAGAAGTGCTCTGAGGTGGACTGAAGGCTGAGGGGGAATAAGAGGGAGCAGAAGCCTCGCTCTGAGGGACCTGAGCACAGCGCCCAGTGCAGTCGGTGCCCTGCACTCGGATGGTGGCACAGCGATGGGGAGAGGACACGTCCACATAGAGGTGGGGGATGGGCCAGCCATAGGGAGTGGTTCTCAATGGGCAAGGAGAGCAGCTGACAACACGGGGTTGAGAGAGGTAAGGGATACCGGCCATCCTCAGGTCCCCCAGGGGCTTCCGCACCCCAGCCCAGCCCCCCAATGCCACCTCAGGGTCAACACAAGCCACTGACACCCTCCCCTTGCCCCACATCCTTACTGGTGATAATCTGCTCCTTTGAGGTCTTTCGCCTACAATCATAACGGGTAGCAGCATCCACAAATACTGAGAAGACATGCTCTGGTTCATACACATGATCTCTGGTGCTTTCCCCTTATCTGCTACTTTCCTACTTTTGATCAAAGCAGGCAAGTGAACTGGTTTGGCCCTTTCTACTCTCCACAGAGCCATGGAGGCTGGGTGGATACTTTGTGAACACAAAGTATTCTTCCAGGAGGCTATAAACAAATCCCTGTTTCCGGCAGATTTTTCTTTTTCTTTCTTTCTTTTTTTTTTTTTTTTTTTTTGGTTGCTCACTAATTCTAATACAAACCCTCTCAGGACCCAGGCTGGAGTTCTTGCTCTTCAAGCACTGCCCCTGTCTTGCATGAGCTCTCAAAAAGGCTGGCAATGGTTTGGCAGAAACCTAGTATAATTTTTTCTGAAAAGTAACTTGCAACACATCTCTGAGCTATTAGACCAGGGAGGCCACCCTGGTTGTGAGTTGCAGCAAAATGCCGACAGGTACCAGGTGGGTAACCCAAACGAGCAAAGCAGTCTGGGTGTGGTAAGCTAAAACCTTTTGGCACAGAGGTCTGCTGGTTACCCAGGGAATATCTGCACGTCCACAGTACGCTTCCCACTGACTTCCTTCAACCATCGCACCTTCTTGGTCTATCATTCACATTTCTGCTTTGAGAGAGGGACACGTTCTTCTTTCTCCACCTTACTAAAAGAACGGTTAAAAGTGGAACACACAGTGACTGACAGGTAGTCTCGCTGTCAGGGACACCCTGGAGGGGAGTCGGTAACTGTGGGAAACTGCACAGCGTGTGTCCCCCGGGGGGAGAAGAAGGAGTGGGGAAGTCGCTCCTCAGATACGGAGGCCGTGGGAGGGATACAGCCCAGTGTGTCCAGATTCTCGATATTCCAGAAGCAAAGAGATCTTTACATGAAATCACTTGATTTAAAGACACTGCGCACAAATTCAAAATTTTAAAAAACACTTTATGGGCCAACACCAGACTGACCAGAAAAAATGGACCTGCCGGGCCATGGTGACCATGGGCCACCAGTGTGTAACCCCCAGGCAACAGGACCCCTGCAACTTTCCAATAGCAACATCCTGGGAGTCTCCTTCCTACACACCCCCATGGAGTATGTCGATATGCCCTTCTGTAGGCATTACTCTAGCTTTGGAAGAAAGTACCTTCAGTAATGATCTTCCAACTGTAGACGAGTTACTCAGCCCTCATCCAAAGTGGCATCTGCTTGGCTGATCTCTGATCACAGTTTAAAAAGAAAGCTAGAGTAATCAATAACAGCCTTGGCTGTTTTGACCAACAGCCTCAGTCAGCAGCTGCCCCTTTACAGGAGTAACATTCTTATGGACATCCTGCTTTGCTTCCTATGACTAAGAGATACATTCCTGTTTCCTCTGGTGTCACCTGTAAGCAGCTTCTCTGGTCTGCCTCACATGTTCCCATCCCGTCCGGGTACTACTGTGCGGTCTCGGCCCTCCTCCCATGACTTGAGCTGGTTGGTGGCTGTCTGTAGCCATCCCATCCACCTCTTAGATCCTTGGAGTCTGGGCACCTGCCAACGAGACTTCTAGCCTTTGTGTGAAAAACTGGTTGCTCAAAGAGCATCACTGCCCATCCTGGCTGCGTCTTTGCTCCTAGTTCATTTCCTAATGCCTGCCCATCTGGGTTTATAAGATGTACTTTCTGTTAGTTTCTGTGCTTATGGCCAACTCTGTTTCCATGTTAGTGTGACGTTCTAAAAGAACTCAGATACAAAAAAAAAAAAAAAAAAAAAAAACCACCACAAGCAAAATCAAAAGGGAAATGATCACTTAAGGGGGAAATATTTATAATTCAGATCATAAACAAAGGACTAAGCTTGCTAATATGTAAAACACTTGATAATAAAAAGATCAAAAATCCAAAAGAAAAATGGGCAAAGGATACGAACAATTTACAGAAAAAATTTAAAAGATGCTCCTCCTTACACAGAAAGGAAATGCAAATGAAAACTACAATGAGCAGCCATTTCATACCCATCACATTGGCAAAGAGCCACAGCTTGACAACATACTCTCGCTGAGGCTGTGGAGAAACAACCTCTCCTTCACACACCACTGATGGGGGTGCAAAATGGACCACCCCTTTGGAAGGGCAATTTGGCAATTTCTATTGAGATTACAAGCGCATCAACCCTTTGATGTGGCAACTCCACTTCTGGGAATTTATCTTGTGGTAATACCTGCCACGTTCACAATGACATGTGATGAGGTTATGCACGGCAGCACTGTTTTGAACAATAAACTAATGGAAGCAATCCAAATTGTTTTCATCTATCAGGGGCAGGTTACATAGTCCATAGTTCTAATACACTGGGGCTATGCAAAGTGTGGCTGTGGACCAACAGCACTGGCATCACCTACAGGCTTGGAAACACGGGCTGTTGTGGATCTACCCCAGGCCTGCTGGATCAGAAACTCGGGATGGCCCAGGACTCCATGCTTAATGACATCTCCATGTGATTCTGATGCATGCTAACATTTAAGAAGTGCTGGTATGGGGCGCCCGGGTGGTTCAGTCGGTTAAGCGTCTGACTTCGGCTCAGGTCATGATCTCACGGTTTGTGAGTTCGAGTCCCGCGTCGGGCTCTGTGCTGACAGCTCAGAGCCTGGAGCCTGCTTCGGATTCTGTGTCTCCCTCTCTCTCTGTCCCTCCCTTGCTCATGCTCTGTCTCTGTCTCAAAAAATAAATAAAACATTAAAAAAAAATTTTTTTTAAAAAGAAGTGCTGATATAAACAATGGGTCTGTTTTTTAAAATCAGAGAGGGGACGCCTGAGTGACTCCATTGGTTAAGCGTCCGACTTCAGTTTAGGTCATTATCTCATCATGCACGGAGTTCAAGCCCCGCATCGGGCTCTCTGCTGTCAGTGCAGAGCACGCTTTGGATCCTCTGTACCCCTTTCTCCCTGCCCCTCTCCAGCTTGTGCGTGCTCTCAAAAAGAAATAAAAATTAAAAAAAGAAAAAAAATCAGAGAGAAACAAAGATCAGAAACAGGGAAAACCAATCAGGAGATTTAGAAAGCGGACCCATGGTTGCTTTGGGAGGGGGTAATGGCTGGGAGTGCTGTATCCTGCTGTAGGTGATGGTGGCGTGGGTGCACATCTATGTACAAATTCACCGGCCGTACCCTCAAGAACACGTATGTATCACTGCAGGTGCTATACCTCAATAAAGTTTGTGACGAAAATGATGAAGCTCTCTACCCATTGACATAAAAGGATATCCAGCATACATTACTTAGTGGGGAAAAAAGTTAGGCCCAGAACAGTACAGTATTCTACCAATTACATAAAAAAGAGAAGAAAAGAAATATGCGTATTTGTGTCTGCATAAAGCAACAGTGGAAGGCGGGGGATAAATCCAGGAAGGGCACACAGGAAACAACAGGGATTATCCACAGGGGATGCGAGTGTCAAAGGAAGAGAGTTCAGGGTGAGAACAAGACTGAATTTTTGGACATGTGAGCGTATTTCCTACTCAAAAAATAATTCTTCTGCTTTGTACAAATAAAATTAAAAAGTATCCATTTTTCCCACCTCGCTGTCCACCCCCCCCCCCTTTTTTTTTTACCACAGGGACCCAGACAAAGCATGAAAAGACCTGAAGCTCATTTCTAATGCTGCCACTCGCCCACCAGGGTGGGCGTGATCCAGGGTCTCTCTGCCCTCAGTTACTCCTTTGGGACAATGAGGATAATGCCATCTACCTCTTCTCACAGAGCTCTAAGGATCAAGTAGATAACTGACTTATAAAGTGCTACACCAAAAGAGGAGATCATTCTGACCACTTCTATCAGAACCAGAAGCTAAAAGAACATAACTGTCACCGTGTACCACATACAAAGTACTCCCATCAGGGTGCTTATTTAGGATAAGGAATACAAACAACCATAAGCCACTTATTGAGCATGTGCTCTGCCTGGCAGTGTAGTGAACACATCTTGTAAGCGGCATCATTCACCTCTCCCAGGAATCCTGAGTATTATACCCATTTTACAGACAGGGCAGCTGAGGTTAAGAGGTGGGAGTTAGTTAGGAGTGGGCTAAGACCCCAAACATGCTGCCAATGACAGGGGGTGAGGCCCATCGTTTATTCCGAGGCCTCCTTGCTTTCTGACTCCCCGAAGGCCATGCTAATATAAACAATGGCACGCCGAGGTGCCAGGGGAAGAGTGGGATCGAGGACAGGCATGGGGCCCATGCCTCACAGGGCAACATTCTGATCTCCACTCTCACTCTGTGTGGCCAGGCCGCCAGGTCACACCGCCGCTGACCTCCCAAACTATAAGCATCACCATGGTTCTCACACGCACTCAGCTGGTATGGGCCGAAATGTGGCTCCCCTCACCCTCCTGCCAAAAATGATTATGTTGAAGTCCTAACCCTTACCACCTCACAATGTGACCTCATTGGGACACGGGGTCTTTACAGAGGTCATCAAGTTAAAATGAGAACGTTAGGGTGTACCCTAATCCAATGTGACTGGTGTCCTTACAAAAAGGGGAAATCCGGAGGCACCTGGGTGGCTCAGTTGGTTAAGCATCCAACTTTGGTTCAGGTCATGATCTCGCAATTCACAAGTTTGAGCCCTGCATTGGGCTCTCTGCCATCAGCACAAACCCTACTTTGGTCCTTTATCTCCCTCTCTCTCCGCCCCTCCCCTGCTTGTGCACTTTGTCTCGCTCTCAAAAATAAATAAACGTTAAAAAAAAAATCTTAAAAAAAAGGGGTGGGGGGATGGATCTGGACACAGAGACACATACAAAGAGGATGGCCGTCTACACGCCAAGGACAGAGGCCTGGAACAGATCGTGGCTCAGAGCCCTCAAGTAAGCCAACCTGCCGACCCTTTGATTTTGGAACTTCTAGCCTCCGGAGCTGTGAGACAATAAATTTCTGTTCCTTAAGCCACTTGGTCTGTAGTATTTTGCCATGGCAGCACTAGAGAAATACATACCCTTATACAATCCTTCCTCACATAGACCCTAACCCCGCCCCTGCCCACAAAATTAAAGATCTGCCCGAGGATCTTCAAGGTTACCATTTTATCCCCATCTTGTATGGCTTGAGATAGATTTTCAACAATTTTCTAGTAAGATAGAAAGATAAGGAAAGGATACTTTCATGATGTAAAAAGATGCAGCCAAATGAGAGAAGCATTAAAGAGAATTTGGAAATAAAGGGCCTAACTTGTGACTCGTTTTCTTGATGTACCATTTTTTTTTTTTTTTTTTTTTAAATAAAGCTATAACCCTCCCCGGGCCTTCGGGAAAGAAATAAAATAGTAAGTCCTAGGTGCCAAGCACACACTCAGCAGTTTACACACTGCAGTTTACACACATGAGGCTTCTATACACAACTCACCTGGGCAGACAACAATGCAGCACGTGGAGAATGCCTACAGGGAGGGAAAGCATGAACTTCAAGAGAAAACTTCATTGAGAGCCATAAAGGAAAAATAACTCCACAAGGATCCCATGCAAAAAAAAAAAAAAAAAAAAGAAAAAGAAAAAGAAAAAAGAAAAATCTAGAATCACTGCTTTTTTCTCCCTCTGGGTAAAAAATAACAATGTCAACAAGTTCATTGTTAAATTAGGAACAAAAATTATTTCAGTAAGAACTGAATAAGAAAACAATTATCCTAGCTAGACAGAAGAAGGGATTTGATTGGGAAGGCCAGGAATGTGCAGAAGTGAAAACGCGGGGCAGGGTCTGGATCAGAGGGTGTGTTGGAGGGAAGGGAAAGAACAAGACAACTCACGAGGAGAAGAAACTAGGAGGATGGGAGAAAAGACAGTGGGAGGCTGCAGGTCAAAGACGCCATTGCCAGGCTTCTGGCTGGTGAACAATTAGCCACAGCAACTCAGTCTCCACTTACTTAAACCTCTGGAACTGTACCCGGAAGGGGAGGAATCTTCTGGGCTGTGGCAGGGAATTGGATTAAATCAAGTTTAGGCTGGAAGGGGGTCACCTCTGAGATGCTGTTTTCCCTTTGTGAAAATTCACTGAGCTGACCACCTACGTTGTGTCCACTTTTCTACACAACTGTAATGCTGAGATAATACCTGTCCTGTTCTGAATGGATCAGCCCCAAATTCACACGTTGGGGTCCTAACGCCAAGGTGAAGGTGTTACAGGTGGGGGCCTTTGGGAGTCGCTTATTATTAGGGAATGAGGTGAAGCCTTCATGTATGGGACTGGGGCCTTAGAAGGGAACTCACATAGCTCCCTGCCCCCCACCCCCTATCAGGACACAACAAGACGTTTGTGACTGGAAGAGGGCCCTCACCCGAACATGCTGGCACTCAGATCTCAGGCTTCTAGGCTCCAGACCTGGGAGAAATAAGTTTCTCTTGTTTAGAGGCCACCTTCTATGCTATTCTGTTTGAACAGACCAAACAGAGTGAGGCAGCAAGTTTAACATGTTTCAGTTCACTGGGGAAAAAAAAAAAACAAAAACAAAAAACAGGTTCGGGGCTGGCTATCAGTCCTGGGTCAGAGGCCCCTCACTGTCTTTCAGATGGCTGACCAATAAGGCCAGGGACACTGGGGGCTGTGGTTTATTTTCTCTTATTCATACAGACAAGACCTCAGGGCCAAAGGGAACCTTGGCAGCTGCTTTGACCATGGGGCCAGGACAGAGCTAGGTCTCTGCCTCCCTGGTTGGGTTTGCCCTCTCTCCGCTGCCCCATTTGGTAAACCCAGCCTTCCTCTGGCTTGTCTGGGCCAGTGCTGCATGGGGTGTGAGCAGCCCAGCCTTGTGTACCCCTGGGAATGTCTGTGTGTCTCAGCTCCCTCAGCAGGAAAAGGATGGGGCCAGGCCAGGCGAGCCTCCAGTACCCTCCAACTACGTTGGGCAGCTTTCTCTGCCCAGAGCCACTGCTTCCCACCCGTCTCTTCCCTTTTGTCCCCCACAAGATTATCTTACAAAGAGGCACTCAGTCTGATATGCGATGCCAGTTTCAAGTCCATGGAACAAGCAGAAGACAAGACTAACTCCTGCCACGCAGCCCAGGGAACAAACCCCACTCCAAGCCCTGGACAAAGGCCTTCAGCTGAATGAAGCTTGCAAACCATCTGTCTGAGGTTGTTTTGATGGGGCAGAATGTCTCATCCTACCAGGGGTTGGGAGAACACAGCCAGGCTATCTTATGGGAGGTCCCTGGTCTTTGCATCTCTCCCTGCAAAAAGCTGCACAGCAACTGGTGGCAATAAAGCAGCGAGGACAAGAATGCCAGGGATGTGTCCTTGTCACCTTTGAGGACCACAAAACATACCTTTCTCTCAAAGAAGCCCTCACCCTCGGCGATTGAGTCCTGGGGCACAGCAACAGGCTCAGGAACGTCAGAGCTACCACGACCCCTGCCCACGCAGGGGGTGCCCCAAACATGGCCATGACTTCTCAGGAAGCTACAGCCCAGCTTGAAACCAAATCCAGCCCATGATACTGTTCACCCCCCTCCACTCCTCAGACCAAAGAGTTCTAGAAAAACCAAAATTGGAAGAGAACAGAAAAATGCAAATGATTCACAGGATTTAGCAAGTTTCCCTGTCTTACCTTCAAGGATGGAAGCAAAGGGTCGTTTGAAAGTCTGCCTGGTGCTTTTTACGCAGGGCACTTAGAACAGCGCTTTTAGTCTTCACAGGAATCACCTGTGGATCTCCTTAAAAAGCAAGATCTGATGCAGGTGTGTGGCAGGGCCCGGGGAGCCTGCATGTCTAACAAGTTCTCAAGTGATGTGAACGGTGTGGGTCCGTGGATCATTTGAGTGGCAAGCACTTAAGAGGACTCTCAGGGCTTCCTGTATTCAGGAAACACTTGAGATTGAGAGCATGACCATAGCTCTCAATTTTGCAGATCAAGGATGGAGACAACAAATGTTACGTGATCCGCCCAAGATAATTCAGCAGTTCAGTGGCACAACCCAAGACAACCTTATAAATGCTCAGCCCATTTGGGGTCACCTGTTCTAGACCAGCAGGAAAGCCAGCAGGCCTTGGGTCATTCAGCAAATCAGTGGCAAAGCCCAAAATAACCTTGTAAATGCTCAGCCCATTTGCGGTCACCTGTTCTAGATCAGACGGAAAGCCAGCAGGCCTTGGGTCATTCAGCAAATCAGTGGCAAAGCCCAAAACAACCTTGTAAATGCTCAGCCCATTTGCGGTCACCTGTTCTAGATCAGACGGAAAGCCAGCAGGCCTTGGGTCATTCAGCAAATCAGTGGAAAAGCCCAAAATAACCTTGTAAATGCTCAACCCATTTGCGGTCACCTGTTCTAGATCAGACGGAAAGCCAGCAGGCCTTGGGTCTGCGTAAAGAATCAAACATCTTTTCCTGAGCCTTTATGTTCTGTGTATTTCTGGCCACAACATTACGCTCTGTGGTATTTTAATGAGAAAGAAGACTCAGTGTCTAATGGTACGACCAGAAACCAGACATCTTATTCCTTGCCACGGGGCACCGGCACGTAGTTGCCAGATAAAATACAAGACGACCAGTTCAACTTAAATTTCAGACAGATAAAGAATAATTTTCTAGTATAATTATGTCCCATACACAATCTGGGATATACTCATACTGAAAAAGAAAGTATTCACTGTTTATCTGAAACTCAAGTTTAACTGGCAGTCCTGGATTTTTGTTTGCTAAGTCTGGCAACCCTACCAGGGTAGCAAAATGGGAATAAGGACAGTAGGGATTTGGTAACAAGGAGCACTCTCTGCTTCACTGCTGTTGACGTTAAAGAAAAACACGAGGAAGCCAGCATGGCAGGCATTTCACCAGGATGCACAACTTACTACGGCAACAAGAATGCCCATCTCCTCTTTAGTTCATCTCTCTGAACACGGCTTAATCTTCTCAACCAGCTCATTACAATGTGACAAAATCATACATGGAGGGCTGGTATTATTAGTTGAATTGCATCCCCTCAAACTCCTATGTTGGAAGTCCTAACCCCAGCACTTCAGAATGTGACCTTATTTGGAAATAGAATCAGTAGCAGCTGCAATTAGTTAAGATGAGGTCATAGTGGAGTAGAATGCCCTTAATCTAATATGACTGATGTCCTTATAAAAGGGGGAAATGCGGATGCAGAGACTGACATGCACGCAGAGCAAATGCCATATGAAGACTGGCGTTCTGATGCCACGAGCTTCAGGACCGAGGGCTGGAGCAGAGGGAGCGTGGCCCTCCTGATGCCTTGATCTTGGACTTCTTGCCTCCAGAACTGTGAGACAATAAATTTCTGTTGTTAAGCCACTCAGTTTGTGGCACTTTTGTGACCTCAGCCCCATGAGCAGATGCTGGCAGCTGGGAGGAAGGGAAGAGAGGACAGAGACGAGAAACCCATCAACATTACCATTAGCTATTTTCTGTCAAACTTGAAAACTTCAGCTGAGGGAAGACACTGGGATTCAGAAATAGTAGGCTGCTTTGTGTGAACACAGCCACTGCCCTACTAAAATTCAAACTTAAATGTCGAATTGAGCAAATTACACACGATTTAAAGAAGAAACCTTAGAAATAAGAAACCCTTACCCAGGTTACACAAAAAGGATACGTTCCCAAGCACCCTCAGTCTTAAAGACATTTGGGAGGAGGGTTCTAAAACCTGCAACCTCAACAGACCCGTTATTGTGAACCGCTGTTTTCCCATGAGAAGTCTGCTTTCCTCCTGTACTTACAAACCAAACATGACCACACCGAGCTGGTGACTAAAGAGGCCAATGCAAAATTAAGCAGGCTATTCTGATTTCATTGCCTCTCTTGATTATTTGCTTGTCATATTTCATATAACCCCAAATGGCAAGATTTAAACAAAAGATACGCTATTTAACAATACTTTATCCTCTCTTCCCAAAGTAACTGAAACCTCCTCAATTCAGAATGGATTCTAATGGACCTTCACCTTTACCCAGGCCTCGTTGTGGCCTGGAGGGGCAGGCCAGGAGCAGAATTCAATAACCGCACCCAAGAAAAATGCCAAACCCAGCTGGCTCCTGCCACACTGGCCTTCGCTCAGTCACCAGAATGGGCCAAGATATTTGTTTCTCACTTGAGGCCTCTGCACATGCTAATCCCTATGTCTGGAATGTTCTTTCTTCTGCCTGGACCCTCTCCCTGTGTCCCAACACAACTGGCCACACATACTCGGCTCTAACATCAGCTTCTCAGCAGCATCTTCTGTCCTTACTTTTTCATTTTTCTTTATCACATAAGCCTGTCTATTCCCTTCACCACCCCTACCACAACCATAATTTTTTATTGTTTACTTGTTTATTATCTATCCCTCCCTAATAAATGGTGAGCTCCATGAGTCAGAAATCAGACATGTTTTGTACACAAAAATAGACACAAAGATCAATGGAACAGAATAGAGAACCCAGAAATAAACCCACACTTACATGGCCAATTCATCTATGACAAAGGAGGCAAGAATATACAATTGGGGGAAAGACGGTCTCTTCAATAAATGGTGCTGGGAAAACTGGACAGCTACATGCAAAAGAATGAAATTGGACCACTTTCTTACACCACACACAAAAATAAACTTAAAATGGATTAAAGACTTAAAGGTGACACCCAAAGCCATAAAAATCCTAGAAGAGAACACAGGCAGTAATTTCTCCGCCATCAGCTATAGCAGTATTTTTCTAGATATGTCTCCTAAGGCAAGGCAAACAAAAGCAAAAGCAAACTATTGGGACTATACCAAAATAAAAAGCTTCTGCACACCAAAGGAAACAGTCAACAAAATGAAAAGGCAACCTACAGAATGGGGAAAGGTATTTGCGAGTAATAAATCTTGTAAGGGATTAATATCCAAAATATATAAAGAACTCCTACACCTCCATGCCAAAAAACCAAGTAATCCAATTAAAAATCGGTAGAGAACCTGAACAGACATGTTTCCAAAGAATATACACAGATGCACACCAGACATGTAAAAAGTAGGTCAACATCACTATCAGAGAAATGCAAATCAAAACAATGAGAGAATACCTCACACTTGTCAGAATGGCTAGAATCAGACAAAACAATAACAAGTGTTGGTGAGAATATGGTGAATAAGGGAACACTTGTACCTTATTGGTGGGAATGTAAATTGATGCAACCACTGTGGAAAACAGCATGGAGGTTCCTCAAAAAATTAAAAATAGAAATACTATATGGTCCAATAATTCTACTCAATTAGATATTTGCCCAAAGAAAGTGAAAACACTCATTCAAAAAGATATATGCATCCCTATGTTTATTACAGCATTATGTACAATAGCCAAAACATGGGAGCAACCAAAGTGGTCATCAATAGATGAATAGACAAGGAAGATGTCATATATAAACATATGTATATGTACATAACCAATATACAGAGAGAACAGAATATTACACAGTCATAAAAAAAAAAAAAAAGGATGAGATCTCAGGGGTGCCTGGGTGGCTAAGTCAGTCGAGTGTCCAACTCTTGATGTTGGCTCGGGTCATGATCTCACAGTTGTGGGATCAAGCCTCGCATCAGGCTCCGCACTGAACATGGAGGCTGCTTGGGATTCTCTCTCTTCCTCTCTCTCTGCCCCTCCCCTGCTTGTGCTCGCTCACTCTCTCTCAAAATAAACTTTTTTTTTTTTTTAAAAGGATGAGATCTTGCCATTTATGACAATAAGGACGGACCTAGAGGGTACTATGCAAAGTGAAATAAGTCAGAGAGAGACAAATTTCATATGATGGTCACCAGAGTGGTGAAGAAAAGAGTATGGGCAGAATGGGTGAAGGGAAGTGGGAGATAAAGGCTTCCAGTTATTTAATGAATAAGTCACAGGAGTAAAAGGTACAGCACAGAAAATACAGTCAGTCAATGGTACTGTAATAACGTTGTATGGTGATAGATGATAGCTACACTTGTGATGGGCATAGCATAATATATAAACTTGTGGAATCACAAAGTCGTACACCTGAAACTAACGTAACATTGTGTGTCAACTATACTCAAATAAAACAATTGAAAGATTAAAAATAAAAGTAAAAATGACAACCTTTATTTCACTTCACTCTCTTCTTGCTTGTTCATAGTTTCCAAGAACTCAGATGTAATTCTTACCTCTATGTTCATCTATAAAGAAGTCGTACCCCTCCCAGACTGTTTCTTAATAAAAATTTAAAATAGCCATTTCTTAAAAGAAAGAAAGAAATCAGACACGTTTTAGAAACTCCTTAACACCCAGGGCTTGGAGCTCAGGAGGCATACAAACATTTGTGGGGATTGATCAATTAATTAATTATTTAAAACAAATGAATGAGAGCATGCTATGATCAATAGCGGCATACTTCCAAATCCTGCCGGGAAATTCTGTATGCTCAGAGGCTCCAAGTTCAGCCCTGGAGCATGCAGTCTACCTTCTCATCCCAGCTGGAGATGGATTCTTTTAGGATATCACTTGTCTGCTAATTTCTCTGGGAAAGTTTCAAACTCAAAAATCAACCCTCTGATCATGCTCGAGCTTTATAAACACAGGCATATCTCATTTTATTGCACTTTGCAGACACTGCATTTTTCACATATTGAAGGCTTATGGAAGTCCTGGGTCCAGCAAGTGAACTGGCGCCATTTTTCCAACAGCATTTGCTCACTGGTTTGTGTGTCACATTTTGGCAATTCTCAAAATACTTCAAAGGTTTTCATTATTATGTTTGCTACTGTCATCCATGATCAGTGATTGCAAGTCGCTGAAAGCTCAGATGATGGTTAGCATTTTGCAGCAATACACTATTTTTTACTTGAGGTAGGTACGCTGCTTTTTAGACATAATGCTACTGCACACTTAACAGGCTACAGTATAGTGGAAACACAACGATTATATGCACCAGGAAACCAAAAAGTTCATCTGATTTGCTTTACTGCGATACTCATTTTATGACAGTGGTCTGGAACTGAACCCGCAGTATCTCCGAGGTCTTTTCTATAATAAAAGCATACCCTGGTCACATGCACATCAGCTGTTGTAGTCCCCAGGACAATACTTTCTCATGGTAAATTAATAAAGCAGTGTTGGGTTGTGATCTGGCAGCCCATATAAATGGACTTCAGGGAGAAATGTGATGAAAATACCAACACAACATTTGATAGCTGGATCTCTCTTTATAAATTAATAAATTGGCATTCTGACATTAACAAAAAAGAAAAAGGCTGTCCATTTTATATTTGGAAAAAAAAAAGAAAAAATAGGACTTATGGGTCATTAGAATTAGATGACCGAGGGCATTTTGGCAATGCAAATACACAACCTACAACCTTTAAAATGTACATAGCACTTGGCCCAGAAATTCCAGTAATAGGAATTCATCCTGAGAAAATAATCACAAATGCATGTAAAAATTTAGTCCCAAGAATGTTTACTGTAGCTCTGTTTACAACAGAAACTAGAAGCTTAAATATTCAGTAATACGGGGTTGAATGGATAATTTGTGGTAATCCCTACTAAGAATAATTTGCGAGGGTGCCTAGGTGGGGCTCAGTTGGTTGAGCGTCCAACTTTTGATTTTGGCTCAGGTCATGATCCCAGGGTCATGGGATTGAGCCCTGTGCTGCTTTCCACACTGAGCCCCCCACTCACACTCCCTCTCGAAAGAAAAGAAAAGAAAAGAAAAGAAAAGAAAGAAAGAAAGAAAGAAAGAAAGAAGAAAGTCTCTGCAGCTTTTCAAAATATCTTATCGAATAGAATCATAATTAATTAATGGCTTGGAAAAAAGGTTCATCATATGCTGAAAGCAAAAAACTGGGTTAAGAATCAATATTCCTTAACTGTAGTGGTTGGGTAGGTGGTGGTGTCAGGTGATTTTTACCTTCCTGTGTTTATCCGCATTTTATAAATTTCCTCTGGGAGTCATTTTGAAATATGTTTCCATACAAGGAATTTTAACCAGTCACAAAAAGACAAAAACTATATGATTCCACTTACATAAGGTACCTAGAATAGTCAACTTCATAGAGACAGGAAGTAGCATGGGAGTTGCCAGGGGTTGCAGGGAAGGGGTGGGGGGTGGAGTGTGGAGTTACTGTTTAATGGGTACAGAGTTTCAGTTTTGCAAGATGGGTGGTGGTGATGGTTGCACAACAGTGTGAATGTGCTTAGTGCCCCTGAACTGTACACTTAAACAGGGTTAAGATGGTAAATTGTATGTTATGTTAAGTTTAGCACAACGTTTTTAAAAACAGAAAAAAAGCTAAAAAATTTAAATTAGTAAATGGTAAGTACCACTGGATCTAGCAGTGTGTTAGTTATTAGGATTTTCAAGAGACAGGAATAGGTAGTGTAACATGGTGTCTCAACTATACTTCAATTAAAAAAAAAAAGCGGGAGGGACACAGGAATAGAGAAGGCAGAACCTGACCTTGGACCACGTGGCACTGAGCAAGACAATCCACTGTGCCCACCAGGGCTGGGGTGTGCCTTGGGACGAGCGAGCGTTTGCCGTGTCTGCTGGCCACGGTGTTTCCTATCTCTTCCTTCACCAGCATTGGGTTTTCCTGCTCTCCTGCTAGTGTCTCTCACTTTGATCCTCAGGTGAAGGAATTGATTTGGCTGCCCCCGAAGCGTGATTTCCCCAGAGTCTGGCTACAGAAACTATATCCTCTGTATGCCATGGGTTAAGGGATTTGCCCCCAGAGTCCTTCAGCTAGGCAAAGAAGAGAATCTCACCTTAAAGTCAAGTCAATTCACCTCTGTATTACTGAAGAAAGAAGTAGATTCAGCAAACAAAAATTTCCCCTTTCTTCACCGAGAGGACACCCAGGGCTTTGCAACTGAAAGGGAGGTGCAATGCCTGCTTCCTGGTGGTGGGGGACCCGAGAACCCCAAGATTGCAGAGCCACAGGCCGAGGGCTGTGCGTGGCCTGCAGCTGCATCTTAACGGTCCTACAATGGTGGATGCTGAGCTTCAATATCTGAAAAGTCCAAGTCCTTCAGAGTTAACAGGGCCAGGGAGAGACAGAGACTAGTGGTTTCCTTACCTGCTGTAGGCACGCTAACGTTATACTGAGGTAAAATAAATAGGAAGGCAGTCTTGGCGGTGACCTGTAAAATAAAGGGAAAATGTTCCAATTTAGTTTCTTGGTCACATCAAAAGAAACAAGTGGATCCTGCTACCAGCCCCCAGGGCCCACCCCTTTTGCATCTCGGACCCACAGACCTGTCCAATGAAGGGTTTCACCTAAGGAGGAGTTTGCACTGTTTATTTCCCCATTTACCTTTAATGACAAGCCTCCCAATACCTGCACTAAAACCCAACAAGACAGCGTGGGGCCCTGCACGGTATCTAGACTTGGACCCACTGAGGATGGAACGAAACAAGCTGTGCTTGGCAGCCAAGGGCTGTACAAAGCTTCCTGCCATTCATTCAAGTATGTATTAAGTTCATTCTAGGTACCCGGCGTTTTGGATTGCAGAAACTAACAGGAAATGAGGACACGGACTTCAAGAAGCTTCAGACCTAGCTGGGGTTCCCCCCAGCGCACAGGCTAACGGCACACTGGACAGCAGCCCCAAAAGTCTACACCTGAGCTTCAGAAACAGAGAACTCCAGCTGCTAATTTCACATCCAGTGTGTTGCAGGACACGGGACAAGACATAATGCCCCCCACTGCTGGCTTGTTTATTTCGAAAGCTGCCTTTAAATAAAATCTTGTGTTGTGAAAAATCTATGGTTGTCACCTGGTTATTAATAACCAAATCAGTACCCTGGAAATTCAGCCTGCAGAGAAGAGATGACAAAATGTGGGGATTCAAAGCTTGGACTTTAAGGATCAACAACCTGGGTTCAAATGCTGCCTCGGCCATTTGCTAGGTGTAACCTTACACCCGAGCCTCAGTTTCCCTGTCCACAAAAATCAGGGACATTTGTAATATCCCAGCTTGTAATATCTGGGTAGCGCTGGCCCAACTGTGGGTGTGGTTGAAGGCTCCCCAGATGTTTCTGATGTGCAGCTGGGGCTCAGAAGTACCACCCACACTGTTGTGGAGCAGGGGAGGAGGCCAGGTGAGGAGGGGGGCCCTGGATACGCCTCAGCAATAAAGACTTGCTGGTTCTCCTCTAAATAGAAAGGTTTGAAGGCTGCACCATGGGTGTGGGGGAAACACACTGGGCGTGGCAGAAAGTAGCGTGGAACCAAGACCCTCCCCGGGTGGACTCCCAACACACCCAGAGGGAGGTGACTGTCCGTGGCCACTCTCCCCATCACCGAGACCCACTCCTCTGCAGCGGGGTATCATTTGCTCTTTGCACACAGCGATGCACAAGCCTTCTCATGTATTTGTGCTGTTTTCTTGGACATGTTCTGTCATGCTCACAGGGAAAAAGTCAAATGAGACTAGGGATAAGAAGGCGCTCTGGAAAACACAAAGCCCTATCCAAATCCACAGGTCTTCCCCCACGTCCATCCCCAAATCTATCTTATTACTGTGGTCCACAAAACCTTTTTCAGGATGTTCCCAACGTCCCTTCTAGTCCAATTGCCTATATTTCTTTTTGTGAAAAATGTTTTCATTATTTATTTTTGAGAGAGAGAGAACATGAGCAGGGGAGGGGCAGAGAGAGGAGGGGACTGAGGACCCGAAGCAGGCTGCTGGCTGACAGCCCAGAGCTAGACGCGGGGCTCAAACTCACAAACTGTGAGATCGTGACCTGAGCCTAAATCAGAAGCTCAAGTGACTGAGCCACCCAGGTGCCCCCAATTGCCTGTATTTCTTTAGAACAGAGGGACACTGGTTTAGCCAAAATGTGGTACCCATTATTTTTCCTTTTGGGGGTTTTAGCCCCTCTCATTTTGTATCCTACTTCTGTTACATCCCCCCTCCCCAAATTCTATTGATCAGAATCTCATTTATCCATCATAGTCCAGCTCAACTATAGCTCTCCACCAAGTCCCCCCCCTCAACTGCTCAGAGTGGAATGCTTTCTTCCGCTGTGCCCCCCACCGCACCACCTTTTCTGTCTATTCCTTTACCTGTCAGGTGCCACTCCCTGCACACAGGGACTAACCCAGATGCACAAGGAAGGCCTCAGTAACTGCTCACTGGACAAGATGGAAAATCAAAAGCTGAGTCTGCGCTGGCCTGCTTCACTCAGCTGTTCTGTTCCCACTCTTTAGCAGGAGCTGCCCCAGTGCTGTCACGTTGGTGGTCCTCTGTCACCTCTCTGTCGCCCACAGCTTTTCTTTGACACCATCTGGCTGCTACACCAGCTGAACGCATGATGTCATGAAGCCCCCCACCACTCCAGCCATGGTGGTGTCTCACTGTAGGCAGCTGTTAGGGATGTGGCGATGAGAGTTATTAGTAGGGCTCAGGCGTCGGTGTATGACGTGTTGGTCGTGTACCTGACTCTACTCACACTGGTCATCCGTGACCCAACTGCCTGACTCTATACTGTCCGCCATGACTTCTTTTGCGAGTAAGCTTTGTCTTCTCAGGATGAAATCCCCTCAAGGGAAGATGAGGAAGCCAGAGGAAGCAGAAGGGAAGACAGAGGAGAAAGGCAGGCAGACAGGCACAAAACCAAACTACATATGTTCTAGGCACACACTACATATGTTCTAGGTAAATATGTATATTTACCAAACTACATATGTTCTAGGCACAAATCTCCTTTCAGTTTCATCCAGGAAACACACCCATCTTTTAACTTCATGGAGTGGAGTGGACCTCCATGAAGTTTTGGCTGACTGGGATCCACTCCCTGCTCCCTGAGGGCATCACCTCTCCCCAGCTGTGTGTGTTTTATGTGTGTACACGCACACATGCATGTTTGGGGATTACCCTGATGACCACCTTCCTCCTGGAGGGATGACAAGGCCAGGCCCTCTCCCCTGGACAGAATATCAGCCAATCAGATACCTTCTCCTGGACTCAGAAACTTGGGCAGGAATGTAGGAATTGCTGGTCAGTGCCAGGTGCCTGACCAGATTCTTCCTCTGCAGCTCCCACAGCCCTGCCCTGGAGTGCCCCAGACCCTCATCAACTGCATGAACCCCCAGAGAGCCTCCTTAAGTCGGCCAGAGTCCATTCCTAAGACACATTAGAGTTCCATGTATCGAGTACTGGTATTCAACTCTAGCTCACACATTTGAATTCCTAGGTAAGCTTTTAAAATGTCTATGCCTGGGCCGCCCCCAGTCCATTAAACCTCATCCTTCGTGGCATCAGCATGTCGCTAAGCTCCCCAGAGCGCTCCCACGCGTAGCCAAGTCTGCAAGGCCACTCACGCAGAGACTCGCCTTCACCACCTTGTCTAAGCAAGGCTGTCAGGCTCTCTATCTAGGAACTTTTCCTGTGCCCTTCACAGAATTTAATTAATTTATGTCTTAAGTACATTTTTATTTTAACTTCTAAAGAAACATACATACTTTAAAAAGCTGAACAATTCAGGGGCACCTAGGCAGCATAGTCAGTTAAGCATCCGACTCTTGATTTCAGCTCAGGTCACAATCTCACGATTTGTGGGCTCGAGCCCTGCATGGGGCTCCACGCTGGCAGTATGGGGCCTGCTTGGGATTCTCTCTCCCTCTCTTTCTGCCCCTCCCCTGATCTCTATCTCTCTCAAAACAAATAAACTTTAAAAAAAAAAAGGAACAATTCAGAAATATGTAAAGTAAAAACCTACCACCCTCTCTGTGTTCTTTGCTTTCCTACCTTCTGCAGCCCTATTCATGTCTCCCTCTGTATGTTCGATGCCAATTCTGTGAGAGCTTTTCCTCTGCATGTATCTTATTTGGAATTTATTACCTTTTATTTTGACATTACAACGTGAATTGTGTTTATATAACTTGACGCAAGGGATGAAAGAATGAAAAAATTTAAAAAGAGCTACAGCCTATAAATAATGTTTAAATCACATCTTAAGCTCAGTATCATATGGACCAAGATACAGATCTATTCAATGTACATCAAAGTATCTGAAGTATGGTTAGTTACATGGAGAATGTGCAGGTCAACTTTTCTTTACTAATGTCAACATATAAATAACTGGCTATTTAATAAAAATTTCCTTATACATTCTAGGGTTTTTCACTAATATTTCCCACAAGGTCAAATGATATTCGACACCAAAAAGCTCAGCAGAATAAAATGAGCTCTGACAGGAGATATAAATGTATAGAGTCCACTACTCCAGCTACTGAAGAATCATCTCACTTTTTTTTTCTTTGAAGAAGACAGACATTTGCTATATGGGCTGTACATATATATATTCTTTCCCTGGTCCTGAATATACAGTCAATTCTTGTTATTCATGGTAGTTCTGTTCAATGAAGTCACTGCGGACACTGAGTTAACAAACACTGGACCACTGCTCCCAGGAGAAATAGAGTTAGGTACCAACAGTCTGGTCACCACATTTCCATCAACCAATCACTATGTGCATTTTTGTGTAAGGATGCTGTATTTATAATATATTGCTAAAGCATGAACACTAAACTCATGGCCAACAGCACTGTAATTCATGCCTGAAGAAGCTTATCTAACACACGTACATCCTCTGTGAGGCATATCAGGGCCTTCTCATGCTTAGGAACGACAGATGGCACTTCAGCACCAGGGGTGAGGGCCATTTTAAACAGCAAAATCACCAACAAAAAGCACAAAAATGAAAAAAAAAAATGTGGCACTGGATAGATCACAAAAAAGACATTTGCTTACAACAGGAGAGCTGAAACTAGAAGGCAAAGCATGGTCTTGTTTGATGTCAGGTGGGAATGTGCTCATTGGGTGACTCAAATTTTCCATTGCTGTGTGTACGTTCACAAATGACCACACAATTGCCCAGTGTTGATGTTCAGAGTCACAAATAAATTTTAGCGAGGAGGAGCATCGGCACGCACAAAATGTGTGAAGGACAAGGATCAACTGTTGGGACAAACCCGACTGCCAACTCCATGAGGGCCAAGATTTTTTGTAACACCTCTTTGAGGTATAATTTACACACTATAAAGTTTACCCACTGTAAGTGTATAGCTTTATAGGGTTTATCTTTACTTGTTTTTACACTCTCCATTCACTGGAATACAAATTCCAGGAAAGTGTGGATCTTACTCGTCTCGATTATCTCCAAACCATCACCTCCAATGGTGCCGAGGACACAGCCAGCACTCAGGGAGCTCTTGTTAAATGAATACAGCGATGAGGTAGGGGAGCCAGTGCTGTGCTCAGCTGGCTGCCCCTTGGCCCATCATCTGCATGTCCTCTCCCTCTCCCTGGGGTCCAGCCCAGTGCGAGGCACGTAGTAGGTATCTCATACATACCTAGTTGATGAACTAATGGTGCAAGCAGCCATAGTTAGTAACCACAGATGGTTGCTTAACAGAGGTTTTCTGGACATGATTCTGAGAGAATAGGATCTGGGACTCTGATTAAGGCAAAAACACCAAATTCCAGTGTTTTTCCATCCCTAACCGCTGGGTCGTAGCAGCAGAAACCATTCGAGGCCCTGCATCTTTCTCTATAGGCGGCCATGCTTACCCCCCCATTTTAGTCTGTCTCAGTAAGGTGACATCAGTACCTCTGTTTCACGGATGAAGAAGATAAACGTGAGGCCCAGAGGGGTACAGTGGTCTCCTGAGACCTCACAACTGTATAAGCAGAAAAGGCACATTCAATCTGATTTTTATTTTTGTAAGTTTATTTATTTATTAATTTTGAGAGAAAGAGGTGGTGGGGGAGGGGAGTAAAGAGAGGGAGAGAAAGCAAATCCTAAGCAGGCTCTGCACTGTTGGCACAGAGCCCGATGTGGGGCTCAAACCCACAAATCATGAGATCATGGCCTGAGCTAAAACCAAGAGTCAGACACTCAACTGACTGAACCACACAGGTGCCCTTCAATGTGATTTTTTAAAAATGTGTTCCCCCCAAAAATTTAGGATATTCACAATATGGCACATAAAATAGAATGGTGACATAAAACAGAAGCAGGAAAGGAACAAAAATTATCTACTGGAGGCAAAGAGGAAGAGTGAGGAATGAGACTGCTCCACAAAAATGCAGTCCAGGAAGTCCTTCTCATAGGCTAAGGTGGCCAGAAATTTGCTCCGTGCTTTCTTGAAGGCATCTGAAGGAGGAAGGAGTGACTGGCTCCTGCATTCACCATGTTCATTAATTAAAAAAAAAAAAAAAAAAAAAGACTACTCGAAAAAAGCAATTCTACTTCTCCAGCATAAAAGCCACTTTGTTCTTTAAAAGGCACCCCAAAACCTCACCCTATAACCCTCTTCCAACCTCAGAGCAAGGACAAAACAGCTAACAAGCTGCTCTCTGCAAGTTCTCACTGGGTTTGCAGAGCACACAGGGCTGAGAAACAGGAGCCTATTAAAAATGTCATTCCAATTATCTCCCATCCCTTTAAGGCTGTTTATAGGAAACATTATTGAGTTTAATAGCATTTTAAATGCCAGGTTCAGTGGGTGAAAAGTTAAAAGTGAAAATGTGCTAATACACTAAAGGGGTACACTAAATTATGGAGGGGGAGCCACATCTCCCTCGTTCCCTCCTTTCTCCCTCTCTGTCTCTCAAACACACACACACACACACACACACACACACACACACACACACACACACAGCTTCACTGAACTTTTAACTAAAACAGGGCATCAAGCACAAACACAGTGATGTTGAGCATGCTTGTGTAGCCATAACAAATCTAAAATCATTCCGCATGCCGTGTTCTATTAGGGGCACATGAATCTGAGCTCTTGGCTGCAATGAGACCAAAGATGCCGGTGAAATAGCTGCTTTTGGCAAAGCATACTGGGCTTGGATTCCAGTCCCAGTTCTGCTCCTGGGCAGCTGGGTGACCGCAGGCAAGGTATTTTACCTCTCTGGATCCCAGGTTTCTCATCCATTAACAACAACAACAAAAAGGACAATTAGTGTTATCAAGTGCTTAGTCTGCACCTTGCACAGTTCCAAGTGCTTGACATAAATTATTTCATGTAAAGCTCACAACAACCCTAAGGGTAGGTACTAATAATATCCCCATTTTACAGATAAGGTGGAAAGGATAAAGCCAACTAAGGTGGTCAGAAGGGATGTCCTTAAAGATCCTCTCCACCCTCCGCTCCAAAAGGCTATCATTTCAGGATTCCATTTATCATCAACCCCCAAAAGCACAGCCTCATGCTGACAGCTCGCTGGGAGGTCATCCCAAAGTCTGAACCATATTACTGTTTCTCCACCTTGTGAAGACAGGGCCTGGGTATCACCTGTATCTGACAGGGCAAGGAAAAGCAAGGCCTCTTGAGCCAACCCACCATAGACCAGCCTGCCAGCCACAGCTTCCGGCCACACCAAGGTTCCCAAATGCCCCAAACTGTTGTCTTTTCAATGCAAGCTGATATCTGGGCACCAAAGATAAGAGAGAAGAAATGCAATGAAAGCAGCCTCATCGCTTTCTTTTTTGGTAGTATTTCACCCTCAGATCTGGCTAGTTCTCTTTATTTCTTGGCAGTCACAAGCACGCGTGGGCCCTTGGAAGGGGGCTGGGGTGGAGGACCAGCCACCGAGGACAGGAGAGGGTATGTGGCCTGTTTCACAGAAACAGCTCTGCTCCAGCCGCCATTGTCCTGTGCACGACCACCACCCCCTCCTAGGGCCCAGGACACAAAGAGAAGCACATGGGGGACCCCGACCCCACGAGGGACAGCCAGCATGGTGCCCCTCCTCCCAAGAAGCACAGGGGGTGGCCAAGTGAAACATCCTTGTCCCCCAGCTCAGCCTCTGCTCTCTGGAAGCCAAACGGTTTCAGCTCAGAATTTCCCAAAATTGATTTTGCATCTTTCTGCTGAGGCAGTGCATAGGAAAATTTCAGTCAGACAGGAAAACATTTGAAAGTTACGCCCAATTGGTGGGGAAGATTTTTTTTTTTTTTAATAAAGAGTCTTTTAGTCCCAAGCATTTGCTCCCCGGGGCTCCTGCTTCAGGAGAACCATGGGCGGCGGGCTGGTCACCTGCAAGTACATGAGCAGGACTCAGTGGACCAGGTTTGCAGCCCCTCTGTCACTCAATGAAAGGCAGATACAGCTGAAACAAAGATGCTTTTCACTCCTGCGTTCTGAAATTCTACGTTTTGGATGACCAGAAGCTGGCTGGGAGGGCCGAGCGCCTGAAACCAGGAGGCAGAGTTCTGACAGTACCTTTCTGTGTGATTTTTTCAGCAACGCCTAGACATCCTGGTTTTCTCACTTGAAAAACTGCCTTGATATAAGAATTCAGCAAAGCTACACAAACACACACACAACAGACTCTCCACGAGCCCATGTTCACAACGTTGAATAGACTCACCACGAACAGCGACGATCACACTTTTCTATTTTGGACTTAAAAATGACAATACATATTTATGAGAAAAGTCCATAATCAGAACGGCCATGATCCAATTGTTATTACCCACTTTGTTATACTCATCGGTTCCAAGGTCTCAATTTTATATTGGGATAAACAGGAATTTAGAAAGGGTCACTTCCAGAGTTTTAAAAATCTTTGAAGATGGGCTTAAAAAAAAAAATGCATCTGAAGATTGAATTTGTCATGTGATCCATCCCCAATTTGGGAAGTTAATTATGTACTGAAAGACAGGAGGTAGCCTAAAGCCAGCTCTCCTCCACTGCCTTTATATCCACAACCGAATGACAACTTCAGGAAGACTACATATTTACGCAATCGGTTTACATAGATTGAACTTGATCTACTGGTGCCCTACAGATACCCTTAGGTAACATATGAAATGTATTTCTTCTCTCAAGGCCTTAGTATATATACCCCTCATCTGCCCCCTCAAAAAAAAGACCCCTTGACCAATATTTCTGGCATTCTAGTTGATTATATACTGCACTCTCCCAACTGCACATCCCAATAGCTATCCCGCCATTTGGACAGCACAGCATACTCATAAACCATTCCTTGTGGGAGCTAAAAACTAAAGAAAAATAAAGAAGTATTCACATAAGACAATTTAGAATGTCAATACTCTTCGGATGTATCTCTCTTGCACTGCATGGTGGAGTTCAGATGGCTGGTTGCACTGTGGATAGTCCCAAAACACACATTTTGTTGGTCTGAACAAAATATTTCTCAATGTGACCAAAAGCCACCTATTCAGACAGAATATAAACAGTAAATAAATATATAATTAAAAATAAATTAAAAATCTAAATAGGCAAATGAAAAAGTCTTGGAGTGTGGCATTTCAGGTTGCAAGTTAAGACTGGGTAACATTTTAGGGGTCCCTGGGTGGCTCAGTTGGTTAAGCATGCAACTCTTGATTTCAGTTCAGGTCATGATCTCACGGTTTTTGAGATCAAGCCCCATGTTGGGCTCTATGATGACAGTGCAGAGCCTACTCTCAATTCTCTATCTCTTCCTCTCTCTCTGCCCCTACCCCACTCACTGTCTCTCAAAAATAAAGAAGCATTAATAAATAAATAAAGACTGGGTAACATTTTAGACTAGACTGCAGAAGAAGACCACCGCACAGTGCCACAGTGTCGATCAGCTGTGGTTTTTAAAGAAGCTTTAGCTCCATAAAGCAGGAAGCACAAAGGGGGTAATTCGAATCGTTACAGATTTGTCTGCGACAGCAAGTTGCTAACTGTCGTCAATCATCATAAGTGGGTGCCAGAGAGAATCATCCTCAAGGAACTTATGGCGTTTCCTGGTACTTGAGGAAATGAAAGGATTACTCAGGGGCTCCAAAAACCCAGGGTAGCTGGACCAGGCGGGGCCCAGGTGTACTGGCCTTCATCTGTTTACACTCAGGAAAGAAAGAGAAGGCAGAAAGTGATCCCTCTCCTGCAACCATCTTTAATTAGTCTCTACCTTCTGGAAAGTATCCGACTCAAAACAGCAGTATGTTGATCCCCATGTTTTGTCTGAAGAGCCAGCCATGTGGATTAGAGCTTACTAGAAAAATGAACTGTGAGTTCACAGGGATGGAGTGGAGTGAAGCCATCTCCAAGGGCCATACACCAGGCCCATCAGGGGGCTGATGGCTGACTCACACAGGGAGCTTTCAGATTCCTCTAGTTATCTGTGTCAGGGCACCTAAAGAGAGATCCTGACTCAGAGGGTCCACCTCTGTCCATATTTAAACTGAGAACCAGGGCTAGAAGGCAAATAAGTGAGTTTTTCAAATAAGCCACTCTGTAGGAATTTGAGATGTGGGATCTCTGCTGTCCCAGTTTCTGCACACCCCTACTCCACTGAGGGGTGAAAGGGATTAAGGAATAGGCCCCGTGAATGGGCCACCATGGTACCATTCTAATACCAGTAAGAGCCATTCTCTTCCACACAGGCAAGGAGTTGAGGTCAGGCAAGGGAACTCTTAAATGTGCCTCTTGATTCCGCATCACCTTTACTTCCTACCACTCTCTGTTACAATGCCTCCCGCTCCTACAGGACATGCATTATAACCCCATTCTGGGCTGGCATCCAGCCTGTTACACCTGAGTCTACAAAGACCCATCAAGGACCACCTGAATGGGGGCACCTGATAAACAGAACTTAATGATGATGATTTGATTCAAGTGAATTAAATCAAGGCCAAGAAGGTTAATGAAAAACATCTAGCACTCAAATATCCTTATTTGTCAGCAAATAATATTCACAGGGGATATTCCGCATCATCTTCAAAGTGGAGAAGAAAAACAACTTAAAAGACAAGAGATCCCCCCAAAATGTGCTACAGATAAGCAGAAAATACAAATCTAACCCCAAAGGCATGGCTGGAGGTAAACACTACCCACACTGTGCCACAAACCAATCTCTCCATACCCCTAAACCTAATAAGCAAAGTCTGGGCAAATGTCAATATTTAGGTAGAATGCCATATTCCAAGGTATCTCCCTCTCCCCGCACCCCACAGATCTGGCAATATACGTTACCACAGAACTCATTTTACTAATAGAAAGTGGTAATTTATTTTATTTTATTTATTGTTGGGGGGGCAGCACACTCAAGCAGGGGAGGGACAGAGAGAGAGGGAGATACAAAATTTGAAGCAGGCTCCAGACTCTGCGCTGTCAGCACAGAGCCCGGTGTGTGGCTCAAACCCATGAACTGTGAGATCATGGCCTGAGCCGAAGTCAGACACTTAACTGATTGAGCCACCCAGGCACCCCAGAAAGTGGTATTTTAACTAACATCTAAACATTGGTGTGCTTTTTCTCTGCCCAGCCTCTCAGCACCCCAGGCAACTGACTGTGACCTCACACAGGGTAAAGACAGCCTGAGGAGCAAACCAACCATCAGAGGGAGAGGCTGGACCTCAATCTGAACTCACAGCTGGTCCTCAGAGGCTGACAGGAGGCTGCAGGCACCCTCATCCCAGGCTTGATGTGCAACACCCCACTTGCTTATAATAAATCCTGGCCTTAGAGCAAGAGACAGGAGGCCAGGTGTCCCCTCAGCTGGGCCCACTGGGTAACTGTATTTCAGGGGATACAAAAAGAAACAGGAACTGCCTGGGACACCAGTGACCTTAAACTTTGGCCAAGAAACACAGATAATCTCCATGCAAGACAATCACACAGTGAGAGCTGACAGAGGGGAGGACAGAGCCACACACAGACACACACCGAGTGGGAGGGAAAGAGGAAAGACTCTCCCCTGCCAAGGCCTTGGGTGTGGGAATGTGGGTCTGCTCCTTTCACTCTTTAGCCACTGCTCTGTCCCCCTGAGGCAGGAACCAAGGCCACGGTCTGCAGAGGGCAGATTGAAGGACTACCCTTGGCTGTTCTTTCTGCCATTTCCCGACTACACCAAGAAAGATGACAGATCCATCTTGCTAAAACACTACAGGCCCTGTTCTACAGTCCCCCATGACTCCCTAGTGCCTAGGAGAGAATCAAGATCCCCAGCTGGCATCACAGGATTCCACAGGTACCCCACCTCACATTTCCGAGCTTTGGCCCCTCAAATCTGAGACACAAGAATGCCCCCCTACCCCTCCTAATCCAAACACCATCCCTGACAGGAAAGGCAATACCCAAATGTAGAGCCCAGTCAGACAAACCAGTCTGTAAAAGCTTACTTATAACACAACAAAACCATCGTTATTAGCAGGTACAGTAGTCCCCCCTTATCCGTGAGTGATACGTTCTGAGACCCCAACTGGATGCCAGCAAGTGTGGACAGTACCGAAACCTACGTATACTATGTTTTTTTCCTATACAAACACACATACCTACGATCAAGTTTAATTTGTAAATTAGGCACAGTGAGAAATTAACAACAATAACTAATAATAAAACAGAATAATTATAACAATGTGTAATAAGAGTTATGTGAATGAGGTCTCTCTCTCAAAATATCTCACCGCTCCCTACTTGCCCTTCTTCTTGTGACAACGTGAGATGATAAAAGGCCTACATAATGAGACGAAGTGAGGTGAACGGCGTGGCCTCGTGACGTAGCATCAGGCTACTGACCATCTGAAGGTCATCTGCTTCCGCACCATAGTTGACCGCAGGTAACTGAAACCGCAGATGAGGGGGACGACAGCACACGCAAGCAATTCAAGAGACCAGTGGGGGTCCCCTGACTGAAATGGGCACTGAGCCCCCTAACCACCCCGTCCCATGGGGAACATCACCAATGAGGTTCTGCCTCACCCGTATTCTAAGGGACGGATGAGCCAAAAGAAGGCCAGAAAGGGGCTGCCTGCACTAAGGGTCGAGAAGTAGAAGAAATGTAATTCCCAGGAAAAATGAATGTCTGAGTGTAGATGGGGATGAGGCTGGAGGGCTGGCAGAAAGCAGGTCTATGAAGGGTCCTTTATGGCAGGTATAAAAAGTGGACTTTATCCTACATGTGGGAGGTAGCCACCTACGATTTTTAATGGGAAGATACAGTGAGATTTCCACTGCAGAAAGTGCATTCTGCTCAGTGTGTGGAGGGTGGGCTGGGGAAGGGGAGGTGAGCCGGGCAGCGTGGAAAGGTTAGGAAGGAGGTTGCCGCAACAAGGGATGACGCAGGCCTGGATTCAGGTAACGGCACAGACGCACGACAGTGATGGGTGATTTTCAGAAGATTCAATGGCACGATAAATTAAGGTGGAAAAGTAGTCAAGAGGGGTGCCCGGGGCTTGCTCAGGAAGCAGATGCACAAACATATAATTCAAATAAGATATGCTAGGTGTTATGACAGTTAACTCAAAACATTGTAGACGGTGACGACATCAACAGAGACACAACGGAAGTCCAGGGCTGGGAAGGGGAGACTTGAGAAGGGCCAGTCAGAGGCCAGAGGAAAGCCAAAGGGCCCCAGCAGCCAAGGGAGGTGAGCAGTGAGGAGCCCGTGCTCAGCACGAGGAGACCTTCAGGGAGAACAGGTCAACTGGGGGCTGAGATGCAGACTGCACAGGGGCAGCAGTCTTATTTATTTATTTATTTATTTATTTATTTATTTATTTAATTTTTTCCTCTCTGATGGGTCCCAGTGGTGCTCAGCACACAGTGAGATTTCCAAAAATATTTGAGGAATAAATGAATGCATGAAGACTCCATTAGATTTGGGGACCAGAAGGTTACTGGGTCCTCGCAGGGTAAACGTTCTAGGAAGGAGGGAAGTCAGTGTATGTGGGTGAATGTGAAGTGGAAGAGTGGAGACAAAGGTCCATAAAGCTTGTTCAGGTGGCTGGGAGCTAGATAGGGGGAGGGGGGTCAGGGAGAGGATGGGGGAAGCTTGAACCTACCAGTCGAGTCATGAGGAGAAAGACAATGAGAGAAGAGTGGTTGGATATGCAGAGGAGTAGGGGGAGCTGGAGAGGAATACATCCATCCAAAGGAAACTTCTTTCTTAACGGCACCTAGAACCGCAGGAGAGGGATGCCCTAGGAGAACACCAGTCCTGGGCAGCTTCCTGGTCAGGCCCCACACCTCCTGGTTCCCCAAGATCCCTCTCTCCGAAGCTCTGATGGTGTCTAGATACAAATACCAGATACAGAGAAGCAGCTCGATCAATGCGCCTTGAATCGATATAAATCAGAGGAGGAAAAGACAAGTGAAAGAAGATTACCAAGGACTTGGGGGTTTGGGGAGAGATGCAAAACCAAAATTAACACCCCCCCCCAACTATATTCACAGCAAGACTAGGAAACGTTTATGCCCTCTATTTAGTCAATTCCTTTGAACCAGTGCTACACTATCACTCTGGGTGGCCATGACTCTACTTTCATTCATTTCCCAAGAGGGAGAGGCAGGGTCACCTGGATGGATTTGCAAAAGGATAGCTGTTCTGTGGGTTCCCGGGGTGGGGTGCTGGTCAGAGGGCCACGAGGAGGCTCTGGCTTCCTATCATTCCATCAGCCTGTGCTGTCTCTGGCCAGACTGACGGGGTTCAGAATTAGAACCCGCAGACACGCAGATAAGTGTCTGGCCATGGGCCAAGGTCCCTGTTCTGAGACCTGTTGTGACTGCCGCCATGGCCACAGGGGTGATTCTGGGGCTTTTTTCCCACATCTCACAATGGCCACACCAGGTTTTCTAAACAGATGTGTCAAGGAAAGCAGTGTGTGTGTGTGTGTGTGTGTGTGTGTGTGTGTGCGCGCGCACGCGTGCACGCACATGTACGGGCGCACACATGAGCAAAGCTAGCTGGTAAGACATTTTTTTCACACTCAAGAAACATGCATTTGCTTAGAAACACCTCTAGAAAAAGCAGAGTTAGAAACATATAATCAATCACAAAATATTTGAGTGCATCATCCGGGCAAGGCCCAAGGCTACAGTAGATCTAAAAACTTGTAAGACTCATTTTCTTCCCTCAGAGACCAAAATCAGGAGCTAGGTTATCAATCTAGTCCAACTCCCTTATTTCAGAAGTGATAAAACCAACTGCCTTTTATTGACCATTTACTGCGAGCCAGGCAAGGTTGAGGCACTTTCTATGATTACCTCATGTAACCCTCAAGAACCCTGTAAAGAACAACTAATGTGTAAGATCTGAGTAAATGCCAGGCCTTGTGCTCAACACCAAACAGGATTACCTCATTTAACCTCCAACTCTAGAAAAACTTCGGCTGCCTCTGCTACTGGCACTACTATTATTTACTGAGCTCCTACCATGTGCCAGGACAGAAATTATCTCCTTTCATACTCCCAGAGGCCATACTGTACAGAACAAGTGAGGCTCAGAAAGCTTGAGACACTTGCTCAGAGGCACACGGCTAATAAGTCCCAAGAGAGAACTGGATCTCGAGATTCATCAGACTAGGACGTCTGGATTCTTCACCACCATGCTACCCGAGTAATGTGTCTAAAAACTAATGATCAAAGCAAGACTTTGATCTGTGAAAAGCTAGTTTTAAGACAGGAAAAGATGTCATGGATCTGGACACAATTAGGCAAAGGAGAAATTAAGGCTCTTTTCCTTTCTCAAGGCAGAGACCATGGCTATATTCATATTTGCATGCCCAGCGTCCTTGGTACTAAGGAGGGACTCAGTAAATATCAGTTAAGTTCTCTGGGTTTGGAGATTTATGCATCTCCTCTGGGAAGGCTTCTGGGAGACACTGAGCTAAGCTAGAAAGACCTAGATTGGGGATAAGAAGAGGGGAAGGGGCTCAGGGTTAGAAAAGAGTCATTACTGTGCTGAGAAAGCACACGAAGGGGACCCAGATTAGCACCTTCTAGCTTAATATCATCATGGTGGCTTTGGGGGACTATCCTCTGTGCAGGCCAACTTTCGATCTCAGGTGTCCTCATCTGTTTCAAACAAGTCTAAAATGGAAAGAGGAAAGGAGATCTGGCCCTCAGAGTCCTTAAAGCTTTTATCCATTTATCCATCCACTAGTTTATTCTAAGAGCTACTGGGCCCCAAAGTCAACTGTCTCCATCCTCTGAGTTAGTTCATCAATAGAGACGTGCCAATTCCAGCACAACGTGCATTTCAAAACCTTGCTTCCCCAAACCATCCAAGCCCAGATAAAGAAACAGTTGCTTCCCTCAAAGCAAGGCAAACAACACTGTAACATGAAGATTCAAGCTCTATTTCCAGCCACAAAACTCTAAAAGCGGTCCCATATTTCATAATTTACCAATTAAATTTTATCAGTTACTTAATGGACAAGTGAGCCCGAGCGCCTCCACGTGAAGCTGTTACGAAAGTAATTTCCTGATGGATACCAATATTCAAAGACTGGTGGTAACTGGACACGGTGATTAGAATCCCATTAATGCTACACTGGAAACTCCTCTTGGTCCCTGAGGGCTGAGCGTGCAAAGAGTAGAGTAAGGGTAAGAGAAGGAAATGGGTTTAAGTGGTACTTGAGTATCATCTGAGCTAGCCGCAAAAGATGGAAATGGAGGCATGTGATGTAGTGCCACTTTTAAGAAGTGAGGGCCATCCTGGTCTCACCAGAGACCAAGGCAGTAAGTAGCTGAAGGTGGATGCGTTACGCTCTTTGGCTTTATTGCAGTCAGGAAACATCTGTCCAGAAAGCCTGTGTTAGAGTCTGCAGTATTTCAAGAGTGTCAGTCTTGCCCTGCCACCTTTTCCGATTGCCTGTGGGTGTAAGTGAGGCAGGATTCAAATAGGAAATAGACTGTGTGAGTGTTACTGGGCTGGCCAATTCCCCACTTGGCCCTCCGGGTCCATTCTCCACTCTGTCCCTATGCCCCAGAGCAGAGAGCAGGTGACCTTTATGGAGCAGGCATCAGTGGGCTTCCAGGACCGCTGCCTTCAGATGAATCCGCAGGAGATGAGAGAGCTCAAGGAGGGAGCTTGTCACCTGGCTCCCTCCCTGCTGGGCAGATGTGGCAGTGACCCGGATTTACATCAAAGGTCCAGCCCCCCTCCTTCAGCCACAGCTCCCGGCATTACCTCCCCCACATCTTCCCTTTCCTCCTAACGTCTAAAGAAGTTCTGTATGTGCTCCATTCCTGGTCCCCTCAGGCTTAGGGCTATCTCACACTTTTGTAAACTCCGGGGTGCTTTACCATCCCTTATCTGTTTCCCCTGATCCTGTCTGTACCCTTGTTAATGGTGCCTTCAATACCTTGCTCTAAACACCCCATCTGTTTCCTGTGGGACCCTGACTGATGCAATTCTGCTCCTCAAATAAAAGACTTAATACTAACACTGCATGATGATAATTAACCTCAATACAACCCCTGGCAATGGGGCACTTCCCGTCAGGAAAACTCTCTCCCATACATACATGCTGGAAATATCCCTCTCTCTGGGCCAGCTGAGTTCCGAATGCCCAATGGTGCTGACGATGACTAGCTTTTGTTGTACAGGACACCCTGGAACTGACTTCTCACAAAATCCGATCAAAACAACCCTCACCGGGGATCAGTGATCACCCGTCTGAGTGTCCCAGGGGTCCTTTACCGAGGACACAGGAGAACATAGGCCCCTGAGGACACCACTGACCTCAGGCTGCATTAACAAATCCCAGGTCTGGCATCAGGAACACTCGATGACATAGCTTTTAGTATTGATTCTGCAAGATCACACCCACTATGAATGGGGACTGACTTTATACTGACAAAGAATGGCTTCTAAATCATCTCTGACCAACTCCTGTCAGGAAGTGAAAGGTTCTTTGCCTTATGTGCCCCAAGTGCTACATTAGATGGAAGGGATAAGCCAGGGAGCCCCAGCCCAGCACCTCTTCTGACACAAAGAAATTCTTTCCTCTCCTATTTTTTCAGGATAGAGCAAGAATTGGAGTGAGGGGAGGCAGGAGGGGGAAGGTGAATGAGGGAGGAGGGTGAGTCTGCGAACGAACGAACCAACGAACGAGAACGAACGAGAATGAACGGGGCCACTCATCTCCAGGATGTCTTTCTACCTTTTCCTACAGCTGAGTAGCCCAGGGGCAAGTTGTCTGCCAAGCTTCCCCGCCCGTGTAAACACTCTGGCACCAGCTGGGGTTCGGAATCTGCTGAGTCTCTGCCAGCTGGCGACCTGGAGATGGGTCAGATTAAAGGAATGCATAATGAGTGAGGGGGTGGGAGACAGAGGCTGTATTTACACGGAAGGGGTCTGCAGGGGTCAGTAAGGCACCGGCCAAATGGGGTTCTGGAAGTGGAAAAAATATGAAGGTAAAGAGGAAAGGGGTTTCAATGTACCCAAATGCCACGCCCCACCCAAATGTCCCAAGGCTGTTAAGTTCATTTATTTTTTTTTTTCTTTTAAAAACTGACTTCTTTGTCCCCGTCTCAGTCCCCACCCTCCCCCGCCAACATCTCCCAAACCAATTACACACAGCCCTTTGAAAGGTTCGCAGCTGCCTGCTGGAGAAGGCTCAGCATGATCAGACAGCACGGACACTCAATCCTCCTCGATCCCAATTTGGGAACGTTAACACGGAAACCCAAGCCACGTGCTGACAAGCAGGCTCTGGGCCATATTCAGCCCCAGACGGAGGAGGCCAGGCAAGGTGGAGGGCACAGAGAGCCAGCAGTCCCGAGCAGACATCCTGGTCTCCAGCCTCAAAGACAGACACTTCAGGCTCCCCTACCCCAGTCGGGGGGGGGGGGGGGTGGGTGGGAGGGGGTGGGAGGGTGCAGGGCAAAGATTCAGAGGAGACAATCCAACAAACAAGACCCCCAGGCCACACAGGCCCTTCTGCCGCCCTGCAGAAAGGCTTAGGGGACAAGAACAGACAAGCCAAAAGTCCTGGTGGGCATTTTGTGGCCACACCTGGTCAGAAGGCCACCTGTAGCCTTCCTGGAGCACCTGCAAATGTCTAACCCCAGATGGCTATATATGTTACTGAGGAGAGGAAGTCAGCAGCCCTGAAGAGCAAATGAGAAAAAGCACTGGGAGGTGCTGGGGAAGCTCGGACACAAACCAGATGTAGGGCCTCAGGCTGCTCCCATCCCCGCGCTAGGCCTCCGGGTTCTTATTTTTTAAAGCATGTTCACAGAAGTTCCTCTACTTCCACTGATCTTTCCCCACACGCTGCCAGGACAGGGATTCACCTCCAGATATAGAGTTCAAGCCCAGCCCTTCTTGCTCCCTTGGAAATCCCTGCCACAGCGGTTGCCTTGATTCCAGTGACTCTCAAATCTACCTTCCCCACTCAGATCTTTCTCCTGAGGATATTCCTGCATCTCTACCTAAAGAGCACATCACCAGCTCTCACTGGGCACACCCCAAGTCAAACCTCATGTCTTTATTCCAAAAGCTGGTGCCCAGGAAACATCCCTATACTTGCCCATATCCTAGGCTGCCCACCATCCCTTACAGCCAGCCACCTGTTGGCTCTTTCCTTTACTATTTTATTAAATCCATTATTTCCACTCACACTGCTACTAAAATGCCTCACACCCTCCTCTCATACTAGCCTGTAGAAGAGCCTTCTAACTGGATGGTCTGCCTCAGTACTCAACCCCAACCCACCCCCACCATCCTGAACAGAACAACCAGGCTATACATAACATAAACAATGGGTACCCCCTTCATGGCTCCCCACTGCTTAGAGGATATATCTCTTTAATCTGACATTCTTGAACCTCCTTCCCTCTCCTCCTTTGATTACTGCAACTCCCCCAACAAACTCAGTACAACAGCCCTGGCTGTGCCAAAGGATATTCTAGATTATTATTCCATGAAATACTCTCCAAGGTCAACAAATATGTTTGGTGCAGATATACAATATTCATTATTACTACATTAAAGGCTCTGACAAGTCTTGCAGTAAATAAACCTGTTTAGCCTAGCATTTCCCAAGCCTATGTGGCCCAAGAACTTTTTGTAGCATTATACCTATTAACTAACTGCTTTCTTCATTTCTCTGAACCCTTTTTCTTGCCTGAAATACCAGCCCTCTGTTCTGCCTTCCATTTATGCCTCTGCTTTTTTTTTTTTTTTTTTTTTTTAACGTGTATTTATTTTTGAGACAGAGAGAGAGCATGAACGGGGGAGGGTCAGAGAGAGAGGAAGACACAGAATCCGAAACAGGCTCCAGGCTCTGAGCAGTCAGCACAGAGCCCGACACGGGGCTCGAACTCACGGACCGCGAGATCGTGACCTGAGCTGAAGTCGGACGCCTAACCGACTGAGCCACCCAGGTGCCCCTATGCCTCTGCTTTGACTTTCCTTTCAGGGCCAGCTCTGAGCTCACCTCCCTGGAGCCTTCTCCCCCATCAGACCACCAGCACCCATGCTGCTTCCTTCCCTTCCATCTGAAGCACCTACTTTCTATACCTCCTTGCTGAGAGGCAGGGGTGCACGATGGTTGAGAGCCTGGGTTTTGAATTCAGAAAGACCAGTGTTAAAATCCCAAATCTGCCCTCACTAACTCTGAGATGGAGTTGTTTAGCTTGTTTGGTGTAGACAGAGATAATAGAATCTATTAAAGAAATTGTTGAGGGGATGAGTGGGATGAGAAGATCAAGTCTAGCACAAGGCCTGGCACATCATGGTATTCAGTTTAAGTAACAACTAGTCATTTTTCTCCTTATTTTTTATCGTGGTTTTGTCACTTACCATTTTCTGTCACTTATCAGTTCTTTCAGATGGCAAGTCACTGGAAGTTCAGGGCTAAGTCCTGTCCCATCCCCTACCCTTCCCTCTACATATAAATTGGGTTTAACAAATATGTGCTGATAAGGCAACCACCACCACCCACCCCCAGACAGCAGGTAAATGTAGACCCTGGGCAGGGAAATAGAGCCCCCAGTCCTAGACTACCAGCACTGAGCAAGAGGCTGTCGGTCCGGAGATTCTTCAAGGCAGTTGAGTCCTCTAACTTCACAAAATCTCCTGGACCATACTGTCCTGCTCTGCCCTCAGCACCTGTTTATTATGCCCTTGGAAGGGCTGGGGTGGGGGGAGGAGGGGGGTGCTCTGTAAACCAAAGTGAATAGGTCTCACCCAAAAGTGGCCTGGGTGGCCACAGCCCCACTACTGGGCAACAGTGGGCTGCTGGGCTGGCAATGAAACTTTAAATTTTCAATTGCTGTTTTTAAAAGCTTAAATTTTCAACACAGGCTATTTCATTCATGTGACTTTTCTAGCTAATATCTGGAACTGAGAAGTTTCATTTCCACTTCTAGTCAATCCTGACTTGCATTTTTCTTGGTGCTTTTGTATAGGCTTCTCGGAATGGTTTAAAATATCCATATTTCACCCTCTGAGCCATTCTTCAAAAGGCTTCTGAAAAGTAAAGATTTTATTTATAGTAGGTGAGAATGACCTCTCTAAGATCAAGGGCAAGGGCTTCTCTGTGGGGCATCTCCTAACTGTTTTGCTGAAGCCCCTCCCCCTGCTTGCCCTATCCCACCCACACACACCAGCCTGCCATCCAGGCTCCAGCTTCTCTCCCTCTATGCTCCATTCACCTTTCCTGCTCTCCAAGCAACAGGCTGTCACTGATCCAACCTTGCCATCTTTCTCTTTCTAAAATGGAACAGCTTTTTAAAAAAAAATTTTTTTTAATGTTTTTTATTTATTTTTGAGACCGAGAGAGATAGAGCATGAACGGGGGAGGGGCAGAGAGAGAGGGAGACACAGAATCGGAAGCAGGCTCCAGGCTCTGAGCCATCAGCCCAGAGCTCGATGCGGGGCTCGAACTCACGGACCGCGAGATCGTGACCTGAGCCAAAGTCGGACGCTTAGCCGACTGAGCCACCCAGGCGCCCCAAAATGGAACAGCTTTAATGTGACTTTTCTGATTTTATTGAAATATACAGAGAAAAAATAAAAATGACATGGAATTCTACTACACAGAGAAAACCACTGATTACACTCTGATTATTCTTAGAGACATTTTTTTATAAAAATAAAAAAAAACCAAATGTTTACAGAAAAAGTCCTACAACAATATGGCGTTCTGTAATCTGCTTTTTAAAAAACACAGCCATATGTCTTGGACATTATTCAACGACATTGTATATTGATGTACGTCACCATTTGAAATTTAACCAATTCCTTACTGGTAGGCATTTAAGAACAACCTCATCTTTTAAAAATGCTAACATCTCAGAATATTTGGATATAATATTGAGCGGGAAAAAATCAGGATTTGGTCTGTGTATTTTTATTACAAGCATGAAAACCATAGCGTCTGGGCATAAGAACAAATAGAAATTAAATCAACTGTGCTAAGTGAAAGAGCTCGAGGAAATCTGTTTATAAAGGTGGTGTTCAAACAGAAAAAAAAAAAAAAAGCCCTTCAACAAAGTAATTCATAAAATGCAAAATCCCTATTACTGAAAAAGATGCTATGACAGGTCATGCCTCAATGTAAAATATTTCAAGCGGCTGATTTCCACTTATTTAACCTCATAACCTTTCCAAGTGGGAAAGGAAGACAGCAGTACTGAAGCTATATGATTTCTGAGAAAGGGAAAAGGGAAGAAGTAATTCTGGAAAGGAAAGGCATTCACAGGGAGAACCGTGGACTGGGGGCTCAGGCTCAGAGCCCATCAAGGAGAAGCCTTCACATGGACTCAACCTGCACGCTTCTTAACGGTCGTGGTGGCCCAGGCAACAGTGTTTGAGTGTGAAAGGTGTATCTGGTGCAGAATGGATGCACCAGAATGTATAGACCATACATAACTAATACGGAATGAGAAAACGAGAGGCACAGAAAAATGGCTGCAGAATGACAGCTGTAATTGTCATGGAATTGATTAATTAATATTCATGAGTAACTAACACCGATGGAGTCCTTACATGGTATCAAGCTATGTAAAAGTGTCATATAGGCATTATTAGCTTACTTGATTCTTCCAAAAACTTCATGAGGTAAGCACAATTATCTGCATTCCCATTTTACTGGCAAAAACACTAGGGCACGGTTAAGTAAGTTAATCAAGTTATCCAGTGAAGTGAGGGAGCTGGTAAGAAATGAGGCAATGTGGGGGCGCCTGGGTGGCTCGGTCGGTTAAGCCTGCGACTTCGGCTCAGGTCACGATCTCACGGTCCGTGAGTTCGAGCCCCGCATTGGGCTCTGGGCTGATGGCTCAGAGCCTGGAGCCTGCTTCCGATTCTGTGTCTCCCTCTCTCTCTGCCCCTCCCCCGTTCATGCTCTGTCTCTCTCTGTCTCAAAAATAAATAAACGTTAAAAAAAAATTTTTAAAAAATTACATGTGTTCTTTAAAAAAAAAAAAAAAAGAAATGAGGCAATGTGAATTCAAAGCCTGCATTCCAAACCTGTGCACACTTCATGGTATTTATAAACCCAGTACAGTCTGGCACCATGCAATGGAGAATCAGGGTACATATCCAGATGGCTAAGGCAAATGAGCCTTAAACCTGCAGTCTATTTTTCAGGGGAAGGAGGAGAGCCTGTGAGCTCATCACCATAATAAACTTTCTCTACAAGGAGCTCTATGTACTATACAAGAATGCCATGACTGTCCTTCACTTCCAAGACATCTCCGTGAAAATGCACAAAACCAAACATGATCTGGAGCCAGTCCTCTCCAATCTGTTTAGTTTCTCACATGCCCCTAGTCTGGGATTTCGGCCACGTCACTGTGGTTGGTTTTCAGAAGGAAAACGGACTAACAGCACTTAGGAAGAATCATGTAAGTCATTCTTGGAGGATGCTGAGCTTCCAGGCTGAAGGACAGCACATTTAGGTTAAACCCAATGGGTGGAAGGTCTAGGTTACTATATTTGGGCAAACCATTGATTTGGGGCTTGATTTGATTTGAGTTCTGGGTTTGGCAACAGCACCCTTCTCCCACCCTGCCCCCGCCCCGGGCCACGTGGGCTCAGCTACAGAGCTTGGCCCTCACACAGGCACCATGTACCAACTCCTCCCCGGGCTCCGAGAGCAGAGGTGGCAAACTGCTCCAGGGAGCGATGGGGCAAGAAGCAGCCAGCAAGTAGCCACCAAGAAGCCAGAAGAGGGGATGCCCTGAACCACTGGGTGGTAACAAGGTCACATCCCAAAGCACAGAAGCCCCCCAAGGATCCAATCCCATAAGGAGCACCTCGCAACTCTGGCCATACTGAACAGAAAGCACTGGTTTTCTCATCCGTCTTCCTCATCAAACGGAACAGAAAGTGTGTCTTAACCATCCCGGTGGCCCAGGCACTCCGGAGTTCAAGGAGCTCCATAAATACTTGTGGAATGAATTAAAAGTTCTGGAGATTGTACAACAATGTGAGTGTACTTAACACTACTGAACTGTGCACTTAAAAAATGGTTAGGAGAGTAAATTTAATTTTGAGTATTTATTTTGAGAGTATTTGACCATGATTTTTAGGAAAAAACCAGTAACACATGGTACAGGGTGGGGGACGAGGTAGCATGCATTAATTCTAATACTTTATGAAAGCTGAGAGAGTGTGGGCTGAATAATTTAAGAAGTATGGGGGAAGGTTTAGTGAGGTAACTGTTATCGACAGTGGATCATGTTTCTGTAAGAAACAAAAAGTCACAAAGAGATGGCAAATACGACACTCGGTAGGTTCTCCCAGGTGTTCTAAAGCAGGAGGAGTCGATAAATTGTACAGGTGGGTAGAGATGTGGCCTCACGTCCAGCCAGGGAATTCTGCTCCACTCGTTCTGACAAATACACTCTTCCTCATATACTTCCAACCTCGACGCTAAAGCTGGCATTTCTCTTTATTAAAGGAGAGAGAAGGCTGCTCATGAACCACCCTTCCCGCGTGCGGCCTCACAGGAAGGGAGGGCGGCGTTTCACAAAGCGAGGTCTATGTGATGTTACTGAACACTACTTGAGAGAGATGGTCAGGTGGGTCAGAAATGTAGGACGCTACTTTAATAGGTTTATATGACACATGAATCTCCAAAGGGGGCATGATACGCAGAAGTTTCACACACCTCTCTGACCCAGAACCTTCCAGCCTCCTATTACCACCCCCAGAGATCTCAATGGAATTTTGAGTTCAGATCCTGGCTCCCCGGTTTCCTAACTGTGTGATCTCAGGAAAATTATTTAAACTTTCTAGGCCTCAGTGTCTCCTGCCCTTTAAATGAAGTATGGAACACAGGCTCTGAAGTTAGCAAAGGGGCTTTGAATTTTGATTCTGACATTATGACTGACGGGGACCTGGTCAGGTTACTCAGTCTTTCTAAACCTCAGTTTTCTCATCTGTAAAATGGGAGTAATCATAGTATCTCCCTCACAGGGTGAGTGTGCAGACTGATCACGAGAAGATAGGTAAAGTGCTTACTTATTACAGTATTCAGCACAAGGTTAGCACTTGGTATGCATTTATTCTTTGGCTCAATAAACTGGGAAGTGCTATATAAATGTCACCATTCTTTAAGGACCAAGCAAAGTCCTACCCTTCTTTCATGAAGCTTCCCTAACTTCCAGAGTCTCAACGCCCTCTTATCCCTGGGTACACTGCTCATAAGACTATTTACTACTAATTTAGTCAGCATTTAGTCATGTGCTGATATGTCATATTAGATCCTACATTGATATCTAGTGTTTTCTGACAGAATTTTTACCTCAAGCTTTTTCTAAAATAGAATCAGGGAAATTCTTTTCATGAACTTAATGAGTTTAATTAAGTTTGAATTTAAAAGTTCTATCTTCCTAGTGTAAAAAAAATTTCTAAAGGGAGGGACGCATGGGTGGCTTTCTCGGTTAAGCTTCTGACTTCAGCTCAGGACATGATCTCATGGTTCGTGGGTTCAAGCCCACATCAGGCTCTGTGATGATAGTGCAGAGCCTGGAGCCTGCTTCAGATTCTGTGTCTCCCTCTCTCTCTCTGCCCTTCCCCTGCTCACTCTCTGTCTCTCTCATTCTCTCTCAAAAAGTAAATAAACATTAAAAAAAAATGTCTAAAGGGAAACACAGAACACTGAAAGCTAACATCTTCCATAACCTACCTTCTAGTGACATAATAAATGTGGACAGTCTCCTGTGATCCTCCCAGATTTTGACTGTGTATACATAAACATAAGTTTTTTATTAAAATGGGCTCACCCTGGACATACTAATCTCTAACCTATTTTTTCCCTCACACATCAGTCCGTGTCAGTACCTAAGGATTGACCTTATCCTCTTTTAAACAGCTGTAGAGGATTCCACTGCATGACTCTACCATAATTTACTTAATAGGTTCACTACAGACGGATATTTAGGTTGCTTCAAATGAATGACGACTTTAGGGCAAGAGCTGTGTCCTGTGTATTTTGGCAGCTCCATATAGTTAGCACGGTGCACATGGTAAGAATTCAGTAAATTGTGTTGTGTAAACTCTGACAATATTTGCCTCAGAATCACAGATGATTATTGAGCCACAGTCTATTAAATACAACTCTCAATAAGCCAGCACTGTTGTGAGAAGCCTGGATAAGAATGAGCAATATTTGCAATGCTGGCCCTTGAGATACAACTCTCAGATCCAAAAGACAAACTGTTCACATTATAGTTTCAATCCTGGCTCCTTTCCTGTGTTAAAATTATCTGGTGACCCAGCAATTCTACCCCTATGTATATGCCCAAGAGAACAGAAAATATTATGTCCACACAAAAACTCATACATGAATGTTCACAGCAGCATCATTCATGTAATATGGTGGAAACAACGCAAATGTCCATCAATGGCCGAGTGAACAAACGAAATGTGGTATTTGCATACAGTGGAATATTAGTCATAAAGAGGAATGACACACATTACAACATGGACGAACCTTGACAACATTATGCTAAGTGAAAGAACACGGTCACAGAAGGCCACATGTTCTATGATCCCATTTACACGATGTGTCCAGAACAGACAAATCCGGACAGAAAGCAGATTAGTGGTTGGGGGTGGGGGAGCAATGGGAAGTGACCACTAACCGGTCTCTTTGGGGAATGATGGAAATATTCTAGAATGAGAAAATGGTGATAGTTGCAAAACATGGTGAATATACTAAAAACCACTGAACTGTACACTTTTAACGGGTGAATTTTACAGTATATGAATTATATCTCAATTAAATATGCAAAAATCCTTTGAAAACTGGTTATCAATTGATAATTCCAAGTTACCACTTATTTGCTGCAAGAATATTACAGGAGAACCACCAGAATGCCAAGTATCATGCTGGGGCCTAGAGACACAATGGTGAGCGAGACCCTCTCCCGTCCTGGCAGAGCTCCCAGTCAAGCCCTGGAGACAGACAAGGCCACACACCATGGAGGCGGGGCAATGATGAGAACTGTGTTAGGAGGGCCCAGGGAACTGCTGAGGCAGAAGGAAGCACCCTGCCCAGTAGGGCAAAGCAGGGCATTCCAAAAAAAGGGGGTTGTGGCCTCAGGAATGAGGAACCATGGCCAAGTGAAAGCAGGATGGTGTCCTGAGGGAAAAATTTGTATAAAGGGCCAGACAGAAAAGATACATCACAGAAGAGCTGAAAGATAATCAACAGGGAAGAACCCCACTATCCGAACATGCCAAACAACGTCATTTAGAAATCCAAGTATTTGACTCCCGTTACATGCCGGGCACCATGTTAGTTGCTAAGAATACAGCAGTGAACAAGATCAATGCAGGCAGTGGTATTAGATTTTCAACGACACACAATAAAGAGTCTATGGCTGATTTCTTGGTTTCAATGTGGTATTTAAAAAGGACAAGGAGGGGCGCCTGGGTGGCTCAGTTGGTTAAGCGTCAGACTTCGGCTCAGGTCATGATCTCACGGTCTATGAGTTCGAGCCCTGCATCAGGTTCTGTGCTAACAGCTCAGAGCCTGGAGCCTGCTTCGGATTCTGTGTCTCCCTCTCTCTCTGCCCCTTCCCTGTTCATGCTCTGTCTCTGTCTCTCTCTCTCTCTCTCAAAAATAAAATAAAAACATTAAAAAATTTAAAAAAATAAAGGACGAGGACAATTTGTCAATATCTGTCAAAAACACAAATGCACTTATGCTTGGACCCAGTCATCCTGCTTCTGGGAAAATATGTTATGAGATATATGGCTGTATAGACATGAAATGACCTATGTACCAAGATATTCACTGCAGCATTGCTTATAAGAGCAAACGATTAGAAACAACCCAGGTATCCACCAAAAGGGGACTGATTAAATGAAGTCCAGTGTACCTGCATGATGGGAGACTATGCAAGCTTACACACTGATGAGGAAATTCTCTGCATACTGACATGGAAAGAGCTCTAGGATATTTTGTGAACCAAAAACAGCAAGGAGCAGAACAGTGTAGATAATACACTTTGTTCTGCGCAAGAGAGGGGGACAGGAAATACACACACATATATATATACACATACATACATATGTATATATTATATATATATACACATACATACATATGTATATACTATATATATATATATGTGTGCATATCACATGTGTATATGTACTCTCTATATATCCAAAATCTATCATATAATTTATAGCTGCTTGTATTTGCATAAATAAACTCAAGGATACACAAAAATAAATGAAGTGCTACCTAGGGGCAGGGGAGGGGAGCTAGATAAGAAGAGGTCAGGGAGGGACACTTTCAATGTATTCTTTTTTTTTAATGTTTTTGATTTTTGAATAATGTGACTGCACTGCCAAATATTGTCTATTCAAAAAAAAATGTTTAAAAGCTTTAAATGGCTAGGATTATAGGTTCCCTCCCTGTGTGCACATGCTAAAGTAGCAGGAATTCCGAATATGCTCACGAGCACCTCTTACTGGGTACCTAGGAACCCAGAAGAGACAGCATGAATAGAAAAAGGTGCACATGACCACCAGCAGCAGAAAGGCAACTCAAGATGCACACTATCCTGTGTGTGCACAAGCCCATCCTCAATCAATTCACACCAACTACATATTAGGCACAGAGGTGCTGGGGATACTGAGAAAATGTAAAGCAACCTGTTCCTTTCAGGGAGCTCACAGCAAGTGCAAGGAACACGCTTCGGCCCTACTGCCTGTGACCTTCCAAGTACAAATGTGATGAAGTAACTTCTGTGCTCAGGAAAACTTCAATGGCTCCCTATTACCTGAGCTGAGGAGTAAATCCAAACTTCTGAACAAGGGCCACCAATGGGCCGAACCGTGCCTGCCAGTCCAGACTCATCTTCCCTCACTTCCTTCCTTACTCCCCACCCCCACCCCACTTTGGTAACATGGAGCCACTTATCACATCACCCACCTGCACATCTCTGTCCTTTACACATGTCCTCTCTGCCTGGCCAATGCCCCTCAGGCCTCAGGGTCCAGCCCAGACTTCTCCATTTTCAAATAAACTGTCCCTAATACTCCCAGGAGAATTATGCTCCCCTCCCTGACTCTTGAAGTGTACCTCCTACACACAGGAGTGGCAGTGACACTGTCACCTCCCTAAGGACTCTTGGCTCCGCGATGGCAGAATCTTCGCCTTTTCATCTTTTATCCTACCTAGCCCCAAGAACAGTGCTTGGCAGGGAGCAAATGCTCGGTCTGAGTCTGGTTGAATGAATAAACAAGAGAAATAGAGAGGTAGACAGAAAGGAGGCAGGAAGAAGGGCTGAGGACAACGTTTGGAGCAGGTGGCGACTGTGTGATATGGGAGGCAGTGGTTCAAGAAGGGGGAAGGAGAAGACCTGGGGGTGGGCGGGAGCATGAACGGAAGCAGGCAGGCACAGAGAGAGGATGTTCTGGAACCTCAGGTAGGTGGTTTGCGTTGGGGGTAGGCAGGGCAGGGCCCAAACAAGGAACAGAGGGGGTCCAGGACAAAGGCTGGTCAGGCTTTGGGGGAGCCCAGCATGCCATGCTAGGCAGCCTAGACTTTAGGTGGGCACCATGGAAGGATTTTAAGTAAGGGAGCCCCATGGTCGGCTCTGTGTCTGAAGACAACAATCAGTGGTAGCTCTGAGGAAAGGGAGCGGACAGGAGACCAGACAAGAGGCTGAGGTCCAAGCTAGGACCCGTATAACCACTCAGGAGTCTGAGCTAAAGCCAAAGAGCAGTGAAGTATGAGAGGGGACTTGGGAGCAAATGCAGGGGTAAAACTGCTGGGACTTCGATATGGGGAACAAGGCAAGGGAGAAGTGGCCATGGTGGGTTTCTGTCCGGACACACATGCTTGTATTCTCCCTCTCCTCCGGAGACAATGTAAACCACCCATGGGAGTCCGGGGTGTTTCGTAAAATAGTGGATGATCACCAACAGGTCTTGGGAAGACAACCCCCAGGTGTTCAAATAACGTGCTAGAAATCACACAAAGGCAAATCTCAATGCATCTGTTTCTAAGGGTCTGCAAAAGTTTAGAGATGGAAGGCATGCGACAGATCAGCTACTCCTCATTCTCCCAAGCACATTTCAAAGAATTATTTACTGACACCGCTGTGGGGTACTCCTTGACACGATATGGGTATACTCTAGTATACAGTGAGTGCTCGATAACTTAGAGCAAATGAAATGCTACCTACAGGCCATGCCTACCTTCCTCTGTCCACCAGTGAACCCCTACATGTCTGTCCCCACCTCACCTATACCTAGAAAAGCCTCTACAAAAAAAAAATGCTCCCCCTCCCTCCATCTCCTCTGAACACAGGAACAGCACCAGCTTCCTTAGATAAGGCCACAGTACTTGAGTGCAAACCTCTTCGTGGCTTATTTAACTAAAAAAAAAAAAAAAAAAAAAAAAAAAAAAGTGGAGAAAAAGATGTTCCATCTAGCTGAGGCCCTCCCTACTTTTTAAAAAATTGGAAATCACATTAGGTGCAAAAAAAATACCTTTTAAATAAGTTCAAAGGACATGTCAGTGATAATGCAAAGGCAACACAAGACAAACAATGATATTCATATTCAAGAGCAACATCACATCAATGCATGCCTCAGGGTTACAATAAGGTCTAAAGAAAAGCTGTTCCTCTCTCCTAGCTTTAGCTGTCCTTGCCTGCCCACCCCCCCCCTCCCCCCCACAACTGCCTTGTAGCTTGCCTGTGTCACATAACATGCCTGGGGAAAGAGAACTGGGAGAGGAGAGACCCTGCAGTGCCAGCAGCCTCTGAATTGACATCAGCGTGGGGGTCCTGGTCCCTCCTCCAGGTTGGAAGGAGACTGAAATTTTGGGGAGGGAGCAGTTCTCACATGGATCAGTGCCACAGCCTCCTGACCAGACTCTTCATTTCCAGTCTCACCCAGAGCATCCTATCACACTAGCCTGCTGAGTACCCCAGTGCTTCATGCCAGCCCCAGCTGTGCATTCACAGGGACAAGCGGATCCCCTTGCCTAGTGTCCTCTCACATCCTCTTCTCTCCCTGGCCTCACCCAGCATGCACTTACCCCTATTCTGGGCAAGGAGCCCCTCCTCCATGTTCCCAGAGTATCCTCTCCAGCAGACCACTACCTAGTGAACACCACTGTGTGCCAAACACAGAAGACAAATATGGCGGCTCAACTGGAATACTCATCATCAAGAGACTGTACTTGTTTCCCGTCATCTGTCTCCCTTATTAGATGGTAAGGTTCTTCCTTGTAATTGGGCAGCATGTCTTTCCCCTGTTTTGCCAGCATCTAGAACAATGACTCACAAAAAGCTCTTTAATCAAGGTTTGTAGAAAGAGGAGGCAAGAGATCGGAATCAGCTTAGTCTGGACACACATCTATCGGGCCATGTGAGCAAACAACCCAAATGGTGAGACTGAGAAGCCAGCAACATTGGTCAAGTTACACCTGGCCACAGCTATACGCTAAAGGTCGTGTAAGTGGCCACTGATAATCTGACAAGGCACAGTTGTCAGGCCTAGAATATGCTGGACCCACGAGACTCCAGGAACAGTGGCTGAGCAGCATCTCATTTTCTTCGTTTGGAAGCTCCAAAACGGACCACAGTAGAGCAAGTCATGCCAAGAACTATGTCAGCTGGCTTCCATTACACATTTCAGAATTTTGCACAGAGATGTATTTACTGAATGATTAGAAAAAGAAGAAAATTGAACGGCAGGTGGTTGAATAGTGTTGAATGAAGGGATTTCCCAGACTAGACGATAAGAATGTCAGCAAAGTTTCTTCCGCATTTCTTGGGTAAGAAAGTACACTGTACAATGGACCGACTTTGCCTTTTATTTCAGGGCTACAAAAAAATCTGTGACTGGCCAGAAATGTCTGGGGCTGAATCATTCTGGATATCCAGTTTCCATATTGCTGAAGATTTAGGTACTGAAACTGCAACATTAATCACTGTGGACAGAAATGTTCCTACACACGTGAGCATCCTACATACCTTTCACTTTCCCTGCAGATAATCATTATGATCGAGTACCATCTGGTGCTAGTCTATCATGGTAACCTCAAAATCTATACAAGTTGTCTGTGCATCTGTGCGTATACTAAGGGACACCAAGTACACATGTTTGCTTTTTTTTTTTTATTTCTTATGACTTTAAGTTTGTTTTGTTGTTGTTGTTGTTGTTTTGGGTTTTTTTTTCTGAGAGAGGGAGAGAGAGAGAAGCAAGCAGGGGAGGGACAGAGAGAGGGGGAGAGAGAGACTCGGAGACTCGGAAGCATGCTCTGCACTGTCAGCAGAGCCCAATGTGGGGCTTGAACTCACGAACTGTGAGATCATGACCTGAGTCGAAATCAAGAGTTGGACGCTTAACTGGCTGAGCCATCCAGGCACCCCATTTCTTATGACTCTTAAGTGTTTAGGAATGGGGTAGTCCTCCCAAACATCAGCTACCCCAGCCACTTCTCCCGTTCTAACTTAATCTTCCTTCTGTAATCTTGGGAATGAGATAACCAAGCCTCATAGAGCTGTATGAAAAGTAAGCGCTGGTGGGCTTTGAGTAGAGGTCAAAGCCCAAGCAACTAGCCTAGGTGTGGTGTCAGGACACAGGTCTGGGGCCATCACTGGGCTGCTCCGGGACCTCCCCTGCATCCTGTTTCTCAGCTATGCTCCAAACAGATGAGGCAGCTGCAAAGGGGGTTTCTGCAGAGTTAAGGTGTCACTCCAGCGCTGTTCAAGCGTAGGAAGGACAACAGGCAGCAGGTATTGAGCTCCTGTACCACACCTTCTTCTAGGTGCTCTATTTATGTCAACCTTTCTGACATCTTTTATATCAATGCTTCTAATCCTCCCAACAACTTTACGGCATATTTTTACTGATGAGGAAACGGCAGCACAGAGAGGTTAGATCCTTTACCAAGATGACAAGGTAAACCAGAGTTCAAAGTCAGGCGGACTGGTAGTAGGGCCCTGACCTTAGCCACCGTGATCCAGGGCCTCTAATGGTTCCCCCACAGAACCACAGCATGAACCACTGCTTACTACTATGAAAGCCCTCAGAAAGGAACATGTGCACCTACGTGGTCCAACAGAACTTTCTGCGGTGGTGGCAACACTCTATCTATAGCTGTGCTCCTGAGACGTCGAACGTGCCTAGTGTGACTAAGGAACCGAATTTTTAATTTCACTTCATTCTACTGCACTAGAAAAGCCAAACGTGGCTAGTGGCCACCTGCTGGATGCCACAGGTGTGGACTACTTTTGGTGAGCCAAACACTGTGATACTTCAAATATGAGATGTGACGGGTAACTCCTACTTGAAGCTAGGCGTCAGAACAAGGTCATTAAGCACTGCCTCGTCCCTCTCTACCTCTTCCTCACTCTTATAATTTTGAGGAAGAAAGCCTGCTATTTGGTCAGAGTGATGGAAGATGCTTCAGAAGTAGTGGTTGTTGGGGCATCTGGGTGGCTCAGTCGGTTGAGCCTCCAACTTTGGCTCAGGTCATGAACTCACGGTTCAGGGGTTCAGGCCCCGCGTCAGGCTCTGTGCTGACAGCTCAGAGCCTGGCGCCTGCTTCGAATTCTGTGTCTCCCTGTCCTCTGCCCCTCCCCTGCTCGTGTTCTGTCTGTCTGTCTCTCTCTCTCTCTCAAAAGTAAATTAACATTAAAAAAAGAAGAAGAAGAAGAAGTGGTTGTAGTCAGTCAGGCAAAGCCCTGAGAACACTCTTGAGGGCAGAGGGGATAAGAATGGTAGGTCATGGGTCAGACACTACTGATCTGAAAAAAGAAAAGAAAAAAGCCACAGAGGAGTGTAATGTGTACACGACAAGCACATCACTGAATAGGAAAATCTGCTCCAGCCCAGGGCCCCAGATCACACTCCGAAGACCAGGATGATAAAACGCACACAGCAGAGCAGGAGACACGGGCCATTCTTCTTGCTCTGCCTCAACACCCTGATCGGCCTTAGAGAGGCCACAGGGCCTTTGGCTTGAAAGTCACAAACAAAGCCTAGCCTCTCCCATGACTCCAGACAGTTCCTTTCTAATGTAAGGATTTTCTCCTTTTCCAAAGCTGGTTCCACTAAGCTGGACTCTGCATCAAACCCAAATTTAGGCTAGAACCTGATTTCGATGCAAAGAAGAAAGGAAACAAAGATGAGAAGTTGAGACCACTTAACCCGATGGAGGCACAACTTTATTCTGACTAACCCCGAAATCTATATGGCTGGGGGAGAAGAGGGGGAAGGAAGGTGCCCCCTTTCCTCCCCTCCCAATTTCTGACTGACAACTTAAGTTGTCTACACATCCCCAGCCCTGTTGTACATAACCACATTAAACAGGCATGACTGAGCCACAAACAAGAGACAGCCCGGGAAGCAATGGGGCCCAGAGAGCTGAGCAGCTTGCATGGGCCATGCAGCTATTTAGTGGCAGGACCCAAGGGAGAATCCAGGCCTGAGGACAGCTCAAGCCTCGAGGACTCTGGAAGAGGAACGTGTGTTCACACTTCATGCCAAACCAGAGAGCAAACTGCAATTAAAAAAAAAAAAAGGAAAAGAAAGCAGCTATCAACCATCCCTTTCCACCTTCCAGGCCAACAGTCACAAAATCCATACAAACAAGTGTGTCCTTGCCCAACGAGGTCAAAAGTTGATCCAGTACAAAGTCATGCTACACACCAAACACACTCTCAACTCCAGAAGTGTTGGGTCTAAAAAGTGCAATTCTGCTCCAAGTTCCAAGGAATTCTCAGCAGGAAACCAGGCATTGTGAAGCAGGCCTGGTGATTTCCTGCAGGGCTCCAGGCATTGCTGGAGGGGAGGCCTGCTTACCCTGGAATTGCTCCTCCAGGTCAGGAACCCCCAGCCTGCTCTTAACATTCAGGAAAGGAGCCCATAATACATCCCTGGTACCTTTAAACCTAAAGCCACATTCTCACAGACTCGCAACACTATCTTTTGGCAGATCCCACCCTATACCAGGCACAAACACACTTGTTGACAAGCCAGTGTGATCCTGGACATTCCTCAAAGCAAGCAGCTGGGGGAGAGGTAGGCTGTAAAAATCACCTCTCTATCCTTTGTCTTGAAGTAGGACACACCCTTCTGTCTCCCCAAAAGCCACAGAAATCTTCAGAATACTGGTGGGTCACTACAAAGTCTCTTTTAAAAACTCTCTGCAGAGATTATCTACACATTTATGATAAAAATGAAGGAACAAACTGATAATAATACTCGGCCCTGGGGCGCCCGGCTGGCTCAGTCAGTGGAGCACGCAACTCCTGATCTCCAGGTCATGAGTTTAAGCCCCATGTTGGGCATAGAACCTACTTAAAAAAATAAAACGAATAAATTAAGTAAAAAAGGAAATGCTCTGCTCTTATAAAATTCAGGAGCTTTATTAAGAAATCTTCTCCCTACTGCAAAGACAGGGCAACTGAGGCTCAGAGTCGTAAGTCCTTTTCACCCCAGGTGTGATCATCACCTCCACTAACCCAAAAGGTACATTTCAGATCATGTTGGAGTTTTATGGTAAAAATCTTAAGAAATCATATGGAAGAGCTCTCCTAATCTCAATCAATAAAGACCTCCTGGTGTTAGAAATCACATCTGTGGCACGTGCACATGGACATGTGCATACACGCGCACATACACACACACACACACAAAGCCTTTGGTCAGTTCACTTATTCACAAAGCTGTAAAGTTTAAGAGCACCAGCTGTGCCTCACAAGGTATCTAGAAATGACCACCACTCTTGTCCCCTAACTACTGACAACTCCACACTCAGGGTGTCGGGTCTACATTTAAGAAACCACCCCCTTCCACCAACAGCAGTGGCTTAAGGTTGAGGCCCAACAGTCTGCCTATAAGCTGCACCTGCCATTTACATCAAGTTCAAGGCCTGACTCCCCTCCACAAATAGCTTACCAGCTTTAAGCTACCACACAGCGACCTCTCTGAGGACAAGGACCCCACTTTATTCATCTGCGTTCCCAGAACTCAACACAGGAACACGGCAGGAACTCAATAAACAGTTGCCAAACTAATGAACATAGCACACTTAAGAAAGATGTATCAATTGCAAGGCTTCTACACATACCGTGGCACTCAAAGGTAGCATCGAGAATTCCAGGGGGCAAATAAACGCGTAGAAAATTCCCTAGACTTGAGTCAGAAGATGTATGCTCAAGCCCCACATTTGCCAAAACTTCCCTCTACTGTCCTGGGCAAATCTCCCAACCTCTGGGAGTCTATTATCCTCTTCTATAGACATAGTAGATGACTTCTAGGTTTCCCTCTAATCCTTAATCTTGGGAAATGTGAAGAAAAGATATGCCCTTGATCTATGACCACAATATTAACTTGACCATAAGGGCAATGAAAATACAACAGCCAGAGGAAACTATTCTTCCACAGATGCTGGCTAATAACAGGCAGGAACTTTCACAGTAGGTAAAGCCCCTGCCCATTCACCTATGTTCCCATGTGATACACACATTTGGGTCATCCTCTGTCATCTCTTTCAGGGAGATGCAAATCTCAATGACTGTTCCAGGCAGAAAAGCCTCCAAGTGGAACAATGACCTGCAGACATTACTTCCAGGTAATAAACAGATTCCACTCAGACAAAGAAAAATAAAGCAGCCTGTGGCTACATTCCATAGACTCCTCGTTCATGGAAGCATTAGGGCTGAGCTCTAAATGTGAGCCAGACGTTGCTGAATTCTTATTTTGGCTCCAACTCTGACTAGGAGGGAATGGTCCTTGGCCAAGTCTCTCCTCTGGAAGCCAGGCTCTGGATGGGTATGACAACCCCCATAAACCATCCAGATTACAGGGTGAGGCTAGTAAAGCATTTTGCAGATGTCAAGTGTTGCCAACCCATCCAGACAAATGAGGAAAGCCGTCAAGAGGCAACGTGGCTCAGGCGGAGAGCCACAGAGCAGCGCCTCACCTAACCCTAAGCTCCCACAAACTCACCAGTGGGCTCCAGGGGCCTCAGAGCACCCTCCCCCACCCGCCTCCAATCTGCCTCCACTTCCTCTGTTGAAAAGCAAAGAAAGCTGTGTGAACCTGCACTGGCCAGAAGAGCTGCCTGCAAAGCTCTTTAAACCACACAGTGAACTTGCACCATCAACCAGCTGTGACTAGGTTGAGTTGGGTTCTCCTCTACTGTGGGCCATTTGAGACAGCGGAGGTAAATCAAGGCAAAGCAATAGACTGTGTAAAAGATAAAGGTCTGCTTGTGAAATAAGAAGGGCTGTGTCAGGAGCCATGTTAGTAGTTTTACTGTTTTCTTTTCCTCTTTTTTTTTTCCCTTTCTTTAACCATTAGGTACCAACGGATACCAGATACACAGCGCTGGATGAAAAGGTTAAGAGATAGTATCAGTGCAATTTCCCACCAAAGACTGCTAATAGTGCTCTCGCTGATTAGAAAGCACTTCTGGAGTTTGGGAACTCTAATCCGGTCTTATCAACCCTCTGGCTTCGTCATTTATCAGGGTGGGAACGGGAGGTACATCAGCTATGCCACAGAGTGATTTCTGGGGCCCCTGCCCACGACAAAGCAGATCAAAAGGGAGCTCATGCCTGCCAGAGTGAAGTTTTCACCATAGCAACACGTGTGCTCTACAAACAGTCAGGACTGAGGCGCTCTGTTGTGACTGGTCTGGACAGTGCCCCCGAGAAACGAGCAACTGAGGGCTCAGAAAACGGAGTGAGCAAGAGAAAAGGGGCACCTATTTAGCTCACGGGGCAGTCTCCTCATGGTTTTTACTCCTTCACCGGCTGACAGTGGCCGCACAGAGACCCCACAGCCCGTGTTCTAACGAGACAGATGTCAGAGAGAAAACAGACGTTCTCCAAAGAACGCCGTACCACAGGCTCCCTGGGGAAAAAGAGGGACCCAGGGTAGAGCAATCATCCCCTTTGGTGAGCAAATGGCCAGCACTGGAAAACTTGGGGGCAAGGTCTCATCGCAAAACATGTCAGATCTAAAATGAAATGCAGCCCCCGTGCCCAACAAGCCAGTCTGATGGTGGAAGATGTACTCACAGACCCAACAATGAAGCCAAGAGCAGCAGTGATGGGCGTGTTTGTTGAGACCATCGACTAAGTGCCCATGTGCCAGGCAGAGTGCCGGGCATTTTTACAGGTATCAGTCTTCATCCTGAGGTAAGGGTTAAAAACTCACTAACTGATCAACACCCCCTTTCCGGAGAGCACATTTTTGCCAAGGGAAGAAATAGGGATAGCTGATTCACCATTATGTCCCATAGGATACAGTTACACTTGAGGCTTGACCAGGAGAGAAACTAGCTCCAAATTTCTGCTCTGTTGCTCAGATCACTGAGCAATGTGTGTGGAAATCCAACCACAGAATGAGAGCACCCAAGAGAATAAGTGACCCTTCTCAGTTTCCCTTGACTAATTTCTCTAGAACACCACTAAACGACTAAGTCAGAGGCCAGTGAGGATGATGTATAAAGTCAAAAGCTACAAAAGCTGGCAAAGAGACATCTTCAAAAGCACCCCGAAGGTAGTCCAAGAAACAACATCTGTCCACAGACGCACGCCTGTGCCGTTTACATACCTCTTCACAGAAATACAACAGAAGCAGAACTGTTTCACAAGGCTAATAATCAGACAGGACCAGCAGCCTCACGCAGGTCATAATGCCTACAGGTGCGTCTGGGAGGGTGTGAGCTGGAGCCACGGAACCTGTGTGTTAACAGGACTGCCATTGTACGGGCTGCAGGCACATCATTCTGACAAGTCAATCACGGTGTCCGGAACAGGGAAGAAGGCAGCTCTTCCACATCTACCTCCAAAAGAAGCAAAACCAGCCGCTACCAGAAAAGTTCTCTGGGTCCTAAACCCTCAAGTCATCACAGACCAAACAGGAACCGAACCTACAAATGACAGGCCTAGAGTTCTAGAAACATTTCCATGCTACAGAGCCCGCAGGGCCTGCGAATGAGCTTTAAAACCAACAAAAAAGTTTCTGTTTCAAAATGACATTTTAGAGGTAATGTATAATTGCTTCCTCTCTGTTCGATGCTCCCCCCCACACCCTCCACTTTTTCTCATTCTCCATTCACTAATGAGAGAGTTTTCCTCTTCCCCTGCCTGTTTCAGTTTGAAACGTGGCACTGAACGGGACACTGGAAAGCAAAGGGAAAGGGGAGGGGCAGGCAGCTTTCAAATCTGACGCACACACACACACCCCCGGCTGGCCGCCCACACCCTGAAGGGGAGTCAGACTGGACTCCACCAAAGACAGGACTGCAGGACCAAACCGTGGGGTAGAAAACTCCCACTTGCACCAACTCCCCCAAAAGCCAGAGTTAAGAAAGAGAGAGCTGGAAGGGAAGGAGGGGGAAAATAAAGCTCCACATTCCTGACATTTTTTAGCCAAGTGCTGTGGCTGCACAGAACAGCTCTATTCCAAACAGCATTGCAGAATGGAAAGGAAACCTGGGTTCAGGGCAAAGAACCCACCCCTGCCTTGGAAATGGGAGAAGGAATTTTAGGACGGCCCAAAACTAAACCAAAAGGAGGAGGGAGGGGCACCCCTTCATGTGTGTTCCCAAAGGAAGGGATCCCGAGGGAGGAAATTTGGAGTCATCATCTCCCAGGAGACAGAACTCAAGTCCTAGGATCCCTGAGGGGGAAATGAAAGCCCCTCTAAATGCTGGTGAGCTGAGGGTGAGTTGGGGAAGGGGCAAGGTGAGATGGAGGCCTGTTGGGATGCGAGGGGCTGTGGCTGCCTGGGGTGGGGACAGTGGGGTCCAGCTCATTGGCAGAAGCTGGGCAGGGGACCCCAGAGGGAGGAGCGGCCAGGAGAGTCACTCTTTGTGGGAAGAATCATAACTGTGTTTTCCTGACTCAGCTTCTGAATGAAGGAATCCTAGCCCTGCCCCAAGTCAGAAACCCAAGAGCCTGACATCCTCTCTCCCTGTGTCCCCCTTTCCCTTCCCCCTCCTTCTGTCCTCACTTCTACGAAAAAGCGTGTTAAGTGCTGGACTGCCCCGCTCATATGCACCCTACATATACACCAGTCCTCCAGGGGAGAACCCAGAACCCTAAGTAATATCTATTAAGTCCTATGCTGGGTTATGTGGTGCCACCCCTTGGCTTTACTCCAAATGTGAAGTGTTCCTCTGGTGTTCCTCTGAGGTCCTTTGGGAGTAACTGAGCTCTTTCTGCTCTCATTCGGTAGGGAGAGCAGAGCTCCAAAAATCTGACTGTCTCTCCTATCTCTGTGGAGTCAGTTGTTAGGTATAGACAACAAGAACCTTTGTGCCTAACACAGCAGAACACATGTCCTTCACAAGGGAAGTTTAGGCATGACCCTCTCACATACCAGCATACATCACCAATATCACAAGGTACCTCCGGTGCCCTATAAGCCCAACTGCTGTAGGTCTAAGCTTCTGTAGGGAGAGGGTGGTGGCAAGAGGGAGTCCGCAGGCATTTCACAGCCAGGGCCTTCTCCATGCTCCCCAGTCCAGTCCCAAGAGGGGAAATCAGGGAAGGCATTTTTGTTGTTATTTCTTCTACCCTGGACCTTTCTCTTCTGTCAGGTAGTGGGATTAAGGGCTCCTCACACTTTTCAACTCCCACAAAACTCCAGGTTTAATGCGTAGGACTTTCCAGAAGACTAAAGGCAGGAGAGGGAAGGAGATACCAAACTCAAACCCTAAGCAGCTCTTTCAAGCAAAGATAAAACCCACAGAGCCACAAACCTTAGCAAATGCCTGAAACACAGCAAAGAGGGCCATAAGACTATGCAAGAGGCTCTGCTGGCTGTATAGCATGTGGCTCTGAGGTCTCCAGCTGTCACATGTGTCTTTCCAACCACACCCTCCAAGACTGGTGACACTGCACACTCAGAGGCCTCTTAGAATGGAGGACAGCAAATAGATACTGAGGGTATTGGCTGGACAAAACAAAATTCTCTCTTATTTCATTAAGCTAGTAGTATGATCAATAACAACAGGCCTTCAGGAACAAGCGATTTGTCACATTTGTAGAATCTCTTCTGGCTTTTATCGTTTATATGATCTTGGTTAAACCTTATAATAACTAACCTTGTGAGGAAGACAGGTTTTACAAACCTCTTTAATGATGGGGAAACTGAGGCTGCAGTCAATTTTTCAGTCCGACTAGTGACAGAGCAGAGACTGGGACCCAGGGATGACCCTGGCTTGACAAAGTCAGGGTCAATATACCATGAGAGCTGGGGGGTGGGGGTGGGGGGTAGGAGAGGAAGAAGGGAGGGAGGGAGGAGCTGAAATGGAGAAGCACTACCAAAAGCTGGAGTACAGACCCCAATCCTGATCCCAGGTTTATCTCCTACAGACCCTGAAGCCCAGCCAAGGACACATTCACACATCCAACCCTGACTCACCACCACAAGAATGTCCCCAGCCTGAGGGCAGCTTCACCGGCCAAGGAGAACCCTTGCCATCCTTAGAGAGGAGACAGAGGGACACAGAGGGAGAAATCAGCCACACTAGGAACCCTTCATCTCCGAAGCAGTTCATAAATGATTACAGCTTCCTATCCCATCCCTGAGAATGCAGATAAGCAATCCTACCCAGCAGGAAGGACCCGGTGAGAGTGAGGGGAGTGTCACTCACACGTAATCTCACTCCTGAGACAAGATACACCACAGCAAGCCCTAGACTCACTTTCCTCCAGTTCCTCCCACTTTGAATATAACATTTGTCTCCCTCTCCAGAGCACAGTCAGTCGTTCCCTGGACCCCCTCGGATTCTGACCCCCAGGAGGCTCACTAACACACTAACACTCTCTGCTTGGTGAGGCCTGCACCAGTGCACTGCTGTCCCTGGTAGGACCCCATCCTCGTCCCCCACCCCCACAGCTCTGAGAGAAACACCTTTCCCCTAAAGCAGAGAGTATTTCCATCTCTCTCCCTGTCCCTGTAATGGGTGAGAAGCTCTGGGTCCACTACAGATGGCTCTAAAGGAACAGTCCACAGGGTCATAAAGGGTATATGGAACCTGGCCTTTTAGGCAAGGGCAAAAGAAGGCGGGGGGGGGGGGGGGGGGGGGGGTGGGGGGGGCGAGGAGGATGGCAGAAGGGCACTTCTGGGATGGGGCCAGGGCCACACGTGAACACCCTGAGCACGTTCCAGAGGTGAGGATGCAAAAGACCCGGAAAATCAGATGGGAGGGTGGAAAAGAGTCAGGGTCCCTCCCACTGGAAAAGCCCAGAGAAGCTGGCAGCCACCGCTCGGGAGGGGGAGAGTTGTGCAATGACTGCGGGTCTGGGAGTCTCCGGGCTTGGCTCCCGGACACCAGAAAGGAAACCCCACTGGTCGGGCCAGGGTGGCAGCGCTGCGGTTGGTTCGAAGCCAGGCTTAGGATCCAGGGCTGCAGAGAGCGCTGCAAGATAGGGTGGGTGCTCCAGGGGGCGGCAGAGCAGGGCACGGCTGCCACGGCGCATTGCTGAGGGTGGCGTCCGGGCTGACCCGGAGGCCAAGGGGCGTAGAGTGCACAAAGCCGGGGCGCAGAGAGCGTACATGGCAGCCAGGTTCCCCAGCTCAGACGAGTACCCGCGGAACCTGCAGGGCTACGCCGGCCGACGCACGAGAGGGGGCACCCCCTCCCCAGTCTCGCTCACCTCGAACATAAGCCCGATGAGGACGCAGAGCACCAGGCAGAAGCCGATGTCCGCATGGTTGTGGATGACGAACTCCTGGCTGAAGAGCGGGTAACTTTTCGTCCTCCTGCGGAAAGCCATGGCAGCGGGCGCGCAGCGGCCGGCGGGGCCCGCACCCTGCGCTCTCGAGCCGCCGCGCAAACTTCTCCAGCCCCGGCCCGGTCCGCCCGCCGGCCCGCTGCCCGCTCGCCCTCCCGCCCGCCGGCCTAGCGCCGAACAACTTCTGGGGCCCGCCCCCTTCCTCCGCCCGCCCCCGCCCCCGCCCCCTCCGCCCGGAACCGCCCCCGACCGCAGCCCCCTCCCCACCCGCGGCCCGCACTCGGCGCTCAGGGCTCGCTGCGGCCCCGCCCCCCGCGCGCTTAACCCTCTCGCCGCCGGGACGCGCGGGGCGGGGTGGGGCCGGCCCGGCGCGCGGGGCGACCAACGCGGCCAGGTCCCCCTGGCCCCGCGCCCTCGTCCCGGCCCGCCGCTGCGGCGCCCCAGTGCATGCTCTCTGCTGCGGCCCGGCCGCCTCCCGCGCCCAGAGAGCAGGCCGCGGGGGGCGCTGACGCCCAGCCTTGCCGGGACAGGAAGTGGGCCCGGGTTTCCCACTTCTCGGCGCCCGCTCCTTCCTCCGCGGGAGGGGAAGGGCCAGGGAGGCCGCGGCCGGGCCGAGGGGTGGGCCAGGCAGCCGGATACTCCCGGGGTTGCAGGGCTGAGAGCGGCTCAGGTCCGGTGGAGGGAGGGGAACTGCAGGCCGGCCTTCTCGCTGGCCGCAGCGCCTGCACGGATGATCAATGAATGGACGGTCAACCAAGTATTTATTGAGAGCTCGCAGTGGCTTAAGCACGTTTCAGATCGCTGGGAATATGCAGCAAACAAAAAAAGACCTGGCCCTGGGGAGCTTGGATTCCAATGAGGGGAGTGCATGGATGGGTGCAGTTTTGCTAACTTCTCTGAGAGACGTTTGTGCTATTATAAATTAGTTTTACACGTCTTATCCAAAGTCTACCTTCAATATTAATTGACCTGAAGAATAAACACTGAAGAAGAAAGAAAGAAGGCACCTTTTCGTGGAAAATTTTTGTTTAATATTAAAAAGTACTCCTGGGAAGGACAAAAGGTATTTTTAATAAGTTAATTTATATAGGCAAATATTGGATTTATTCCTACCAGTGATGAAGGAGTCAACTAATCACTCTCTAGATGTGCAAAAATATAAAATGAACAAAGAACTATTTAATTTCCATTCCTTTTTCATGAGGTCCACAGTTATTTCACTAAGTGAATAGGGTTTCTTAAATATGGCACAATGTATGAAATGTGATTGAGACTAGGCTTGTCTTGACTTCCTAGATAATCTGTAGTTTCTTCACTCAGTATTTAGCACACAGTCTTTGGTCTTTAGTTTCTTTATCTGACTTCAGGAAATGGGAAAGTAATGGCTATATAAGACTAAACCTCATTTAACTTCAAGGCTGACCTTTTTTTTTTTTTTAATGTTTATTTATTTTTGTGAGAGAGAGAATGAGCAGGTAGTGGGGGAGAGGGAGAGAGAGATTCCCAAGCAGGCTCCATGCTGTCAGCGCCACGCACACTGTGGGGCTGGAACTCAGGACCTGGAGATCGTCACCTAAGCTGAAATCAAGAGCCAGTTCCTTCACTGACTGAGCCACCCATGTGCTCTAAGGCTGACCTTTCTTAAAGTTGGACCTGACACATGTAAGGAATAAAAAGGTTAAGAACTCCAGAGCATCACACCTGTGAAAAGGTGTTCAAATTTTCAAACTGCTGCCACATCTATTAGGTCAACCTCTATCCAGTTGGTTTCTTTCTAGGTCAAAACTAAAATACCAGCATTTCACACGGTTCAACCTAATTCTTTCCTCCTGGTTCCCTATGACCATTTGTAGAGGATATCGTGGTGGGAATTTCTTGCAAAAGGTGGGATATTGCTAACCTCTTAACATTGTGTTCAGGCTGAAAGTCCTGGGTATAGGTATTATAACCTCTACGTTTATAAATGAGAAACCTGAAGTAAAGGGGATGGCTTAGTGCTCATACTGATGAGCCCTGAGTCCTTTCAAATGTAATTAAAGTGTTCTTTAAAAAAAAAAAAAAATTATTTTAGAGAGAGAGAGAGAGAGAGAGAGAGCATGAGTGGGGGGGAAAGCAGAGAGAGAGAGAATCTGAGGCAGGCTCCACGCTGAGCATAGAGCGCAATGCAGGACTCAAACTCACGACCCTGGGATCAAGACCTGAGCTTATTTCAAGAGTCAGACGCTTAACTGACTGAGCCATCCAGGAACCCTGACAAAGGGTTCTCCTACGCATGTTTTAGCATTTTATTACCTTGCAACCCCCCAGGGGAAGTACTAGATGCCTGTGTCAGCCATCCCAAAGTCCTAGTTTCAAAACCATCTTCAACCCCAAATGGACCCCTTCTCAGCCCCTCCCATCCAGTCACTCATAGACCCTATGAATCTCAGAACCTCAGGATCTCTCCCAACAGCCCCCACTTCCACCATTCTTCACCTGGCCCACACTAGTTACCTTGGATACCCTGCCTCCAGTATCTCCCCCTTTAATACATCATTCCATTAGAAACACCTACTGAGCACGTACTGAGTGACAAACACTGCTTGTTACCAGAGACAGAAAGATAAGATAATCCATGTGTGGTGGTTTTAAAATATGTCCTCAAGGGGCTCCTGGGTGGCTCAGTGTTAAGTGTTCCACTTCGACTCAGGTCGTGATCTTGTGGTCGGTGAGTTTGAGGACCGCATCAGGCTCTGTGCTGACACCTCAGAGCCTGGAGCCTACTTCGGATTCTGTGTCTCTCTCAATCCATACCCTCTCTTGAGTGTGGGCTGGACTTAGCGGCTCACTTCTAACAAATGGCTATGGCATATGTGATGGTGTAAGGCTCCCAAGAGTAGGTCATAAAACACATTTTGCCTTTCCCCTTTCTGTCTTGTCTTAGGTCACTAGTTCTGGGGGAAGCTGGCTGCCATGTTGTAAAGATATGCAAGCAGCTTTATGGAGAGGTCCACATGGCAAGGAACCGAGGCCTCCTGCCAACAACCAGCACTAGTTTGCCTGGCTTGCCACCTTGGAAGCAGATCCTTTAGTCCCAGTGAAGCCTTCAGATGATGACCACAGCCCCCGCTGACCTCTTGACTGGGTTTGGTGACTGCTTTAATATAAGATGTACAGGAGTTAAAGGAGTCAAAACTCTAGGCTGGGATGACATAGTGATAGGGGGACCATTAAAAACTCTATGTGGAACAACAGAGAAGGAAGGAGTGGGCATAAGAGAGCTGAAGATGGCCTCACCTTTGGACAAGCTGGGCTTGAGGAGTCATGAGACATCCCAATCGCCACTTTGACAGCTCAGATGGAAGCTGTTAGACTGGAGTTAGGGAGGGAAAATCAGAATTAAAGGTGTTTGTGGTTCATCTGCAATGGGACCGTTGAAACCACGGGGTTAAGTAAGCGGTCCAAGGAGAGTGTGCTGAGTGAGGAAAAGCCTGAGGTCGGCAGAATCCTAGGGAACCCCAAACACTGAGGGAGGAGGAGGAGGAAAAGGAAAGTGTAGGGATGGAGGAAGCCACAGCCTAGGCATTTCACAAGGAGAGGCTAGGTGAGGCAGGATGAGAATAAAAGGAAGTCCCTTGATGCAGCCATTCTGGCTTTTGAGAGCCCATTTTTAACATTGGAGAGGGCTTACCGGTGGATAGAAGATGAGAAAAGGAGGTGAGAAAGTAGTCTATTCTTTTGAGAAGTTTGGTGAGAAAAAGGGAAATGGATGGTGTCTTGGCGGATATAGAGAATTGAAGGATGGATCTTTAAATTATATATATTTTTTGAGACTGGAGCAAGAGAAGAAACAGGAGAGAGAGAGAAGGAAATACTGAAAATACTCAAACTATTAATACTAGAGATCATTGATGAAACAAAGGAGGAGACTTAGAAAACAGCCCCAACCACAGGAGGAAGAGGGAGAACTCCTCTAGTGGTTGTCTTTGCTGGAGCAAAGATGAAGAATGGGTGAATATATAGTTACATCTGGAGGTGGAGGAAATAATAACCTCTTGTGTTTCTATTGCACTTGACAGTAGCCTTGTGAGGGAGGCAAGACAGTTATTACCAACCCGTTATAGCTGTTTTGAGACACATAAATGACCAAGGGCCACATAACTAGTGGGTGGCTAACCAGGACTCAGAGCAGCTGGTCAGCACAGAGTTCCCTTTGCTGGACCATCCCGTAGCATTTCAGGCTTCATAAAGCGTGGCACTGATCAGGTGGATACCATCTGCCTCTCTCCACCTGTCCTGTTATGGCTGCTGATAATTCTGCCACACCAACTCTTAACTAAACTGGAAGAGCCCCTCTTTCCAGAACAGACCATGTGGTTCCCAATCTCTGTGTCTTTGTTCCCCTCACAAGGCCTTTGTTCCATGTCCCTTTGCCAAAGAAGTAACCACCTTAAAGATAAAGAGCATGTATCTCTTCCTTCACAAAGCTGTCTTCGGGGTACTAGGCTGGAGGCATGCATACTGTACCTTGTGCATACCTCTCAGGTAGCAGCACATTCTTCTGGAGTCAGTGTATTTTTCTGTGAGTTTTGCCCCCTTTTGGATAGTGTCACCGTTGAGGGCAGGAAACTAATCATTTGCTCTCATATTTCAACAGCACCAAGCATAGGAATCCCACATGGTATATTTTCATCAAGTGTTGGTTGAATGAATGATTGAATGAGAGATGCTGTTACCTTGGCTGGTATATATACAATCATTATCCCCCAAAAATGTATTTTCTCACATAATAAGAAGTCTTAAGTTTGTTCATTCCCAGGGGTAAATGATTCATCAAAAACTAGGATCTCACTATTTTTCCACTTTGCCACTCTGTGTTTGCTTTTGACTTGGACTTGTCCCTCATGGCTACAGAGTAGCTGCAACAGCTCCAGGCCTTCTATCCTTCATACAATAAGACCTAAAAATCAGACAAGAAGGAGAGGGCATTTTGAAGAGTAAAGAAAACTTTCCCAGAAACCCCAGACTTCTCCTACTGCCTCACTGGCTAGAATTACATCACATGCCCATTCCTAAACCAAGTCATGGGCAAGGTGAATAGAACTAACATAATTGGATTCACCTCACCAGGGAAGCATCCTCAGAGGCTTGAAGAGATTTCTCAACTCCTTTGAAGATTCTGGCTACCCCTCACCTAAATAAAATTAAAATTCTGATTGCAAGGAAAAAGGGGAGAATTGGTATGGAGCAGTCATCCAGAAAGATCTGCACAGTGATCTTTTTTCAGGGTTTCTTACTCTATATATTTTTACATCTTTGCCTCGTAGGACACACAGCACTTTTGTCCTGAACAACCCTTGCTTTCTGGTTTCTTACAGTAGGAACATGAACCTTGCAAATGTCATACGCTTAACAGTCACTGTGGAAGTGTTCGGCTGAAGGATCTCCAGCTTCACAAAGTGGACTGTCTGTTCTGGTAGTCCAGCATGTGATGTCAGACTCAATACCACCTTTCACCAAAGAATGGGGCATCTCAACCGTCAGATCTTCTTGCCACCAAGATCACAGCGTTTATTGGAATCCGTGACATACGATGGGGTCATCCCTGGTGGCAAGCACTAAGGAGTTGCATGATCTATGAAGAATTTTAAAACAATGATAAACCTCTAAATGCAATGTGATATACTAGATTGAACCCTGAAACAGAAAAAGGACATTAGTAAAAACTGCTAATATCCAGTCTGTACTTTGGTAATAGCATTGTACCAGTGTTGGCGTGCCTGGGTGGCTCAGTCAGTTAAGTATCCGATTTTGGCTCAGGTCATCATCTTATGGTTCAAGCCCTACATTGTCTCCCCTTCTTTCTCTGCCCCACCCCCACCCCCCGGTCTCTCTTGTTCTCTCAAAAAAAAAAATAAACTTAAAATAACATTGTACCAGTGTTAATTTCTGTGTTTTGATAAATGTACCATGGTTATATAACCTGGGTGAAAGAGTTGTGAGAACTCTGTATATTGTCTTTGCAACTCTCCCATAAATCTAAAATTATTTTAAAATTAAAAAAATCTAAATGACAAAAGTGCCTCAAAATCAGGTATGCTTGTTGTATTATCACCATAGCAATTCTAAACAATGTTAGTGGTAAAAATATGTCCCCCCTCAACCAAGTCTTTTGGTCTAAGTTCTAGGCTACTGTTGTCATTGTTGTTGAGTCTTAATAATACATATGTAAGTTCCAACTTAACCCATTTTTATTACTTATCTTTTAGTAAGCACTGCATTCTACATGCAGGTTAATCCTAGTAGCTCTCATACATACAGCCCATGCCTAATATGGGGTCTCAGATGCACACGTGTGGTTCAGGCACATATCCAACTGGAATCATCTGAGCTTGTTTCGAGCCCGATGGTACCTCAGAAGCTTGTGTTTGAACCACAAATTGGAAACAATTATAGCACAGTGCTTTTAGAGATGAAAAACAATGTGTTGCTTTAATTCTGTCACTCTGTGTGGCCACTAACAGCTTTTATGTGTGTTTAAAATTTAAAACAATGCAAAACGCCATTATTACTATTTGTTTCGTGTCATGTGTCATGATTATTTCTGAAAAATTTTTTCATGTCGAGGAGCAGAGAGTTAAAAATGATCAGGTATTAAATATGCTAAGTATAACAGGGCACCTGGGTTGCTCAGTCGGGGTTAAGCTCCTGACTTCAGCTCAGGGCATGATCTCACAGTTTGTGAGTTCGAGACCCGTATCAGGCTCTGTGCTGACAGCTCAGAGCCTGGAGCCTGCTTTGGATTCTGTGTCTCCCTCTCTCTCTTCCCCTCCCCCACTAGCCTAGCACTCTGTCTCTCTCTCTCTCTCTCAGAAATAAATAAACATTTTTTAAAAATATGCTAAATATGAGAGTGAGTGGAATTAAGATCCTAGGTGTTAGAAACTACCTTAAAAATCATATTGCCACTCCCTTCTGTTTAGAGACCATGAAAGTTTGAAGGCCCAGAAAGATGCTGAGGTTAATAAGGATTTGGTGAGTTGGGGCAAGGACAAGGGCCTCTCCCCTCCTGGCCAGCATCCCCGGCACAGTCTCTGTAGTCCGTACCCGCTCTTCTTTTGCAGACAGGCATAACTTAGAAAAACCGAGTCACTAGTCCAGTGTCAGCTAGTGACTCAGTGGCAGAGCAAGACATGGAAACCAGGACTCCTGACCATTCAGGGCTCTAACCACTGCCCCCTATTTCCTCTTTCCAGCTCTCATTCAGCGACAGACAGATTAATTCCAGACGACTGAAGAATGTGCCACCTGATGTATGGGAAGAGGGGAGCATTTTTTTTTTTTAAAGAGTCACAACTCAGATTGACATTAGAAAAGAGTAGATTTCAGTCAGAATTCCCGCAAGCAGAAAAACAGTTTGGGAAGTAAGGGAATGATTTCAGAACTTTATTTCCACTCAATTCTCCAATTTGTGTGTGTGTGTGTGGGGGGGGTATTGTTCATTGGAAACTATATTGGGAACTTAAATGGTGCACAAAAATTCTTATCCTTGGTTTTTTCATGTTTAGGGAGAAAGCAATAATTACTAGAGTGACCATTGTGATATAGGAGGTCATCACATTGAGGAAAAGCTCAATAGCAAGAACTCCATGGAAAGGTGTACATGAATCACTGCCTTCCCTGAGCCACTCTCTCCTACACTTTTCTAGACTGCTAGAAAGGTAGACACTATCCTGATTAAACCTAAGCACCTCCCTCTGAACCTTTGCCGCCAGTCTTTGAAATTCATCTCCTCTCTCCTTCTCAGATCACAGCCCAGGGTTCAGTGATCATTCACTTGTGACTTGTCAGGCACGGACGCTACATACAACAATTGGGATCTGTCTTTGCACAGCTTCCTACCACAATAATTGTTTAGGTGTTCACTGATACCCACTGAGCTAATAATGGACTTCCTACCGCATGCTTGGGGAGATGATGGTTGGGTGGATGGATGGATGGATGAGTGGAAGGGTAGATAGGTGTAGAGGTAGGTAGACAGATGAATAGATGGATAGGTAGATTTACGGGTAGGTAGATGGATAGATGGGTGAATGGAAGACTGGAAAGGTGAATGGTTGGATATGTGGAAGAGTGGATGGGTGGATGGATGAATTGATCAATATATAGGAATCCATACCATTCTATTTTTATATTGGCACCCAAGGCAATTCCATATTGAAGGGGCCCCAAGGGAATTCTTCCACATAGGAGATATGTTTGAGACCAAAGCTAGGTTTAGATTGGGTAGAATTTAGCCTTGGTATAGATTTTTAGGCCCTGAGAGGCAGGAATTATAGCTTTCCATCTATATGCCTTAAAAACCAGTTCATTTCCTGCCACACAGTAGGTACTACATGAATATTTGTTGCCAAGAATGAATGAATGAATGAATGAATGAATGGTTTGAGAAACAAGCTCTTTCCACTTGCTGTCTCCTTGGCAGGAATTAGCTGGTCACACTGCTGTCCCTCTTGATTCTTTGCTGATGAGATTGGGCATGGGGCAGGTCCAGAGGTTTCTCTGACTGGGCTGAATGATTCTTACTGACAAGTGCGAGTGGCCCCTTTACAGTTGGAAGTCCCAGGGCTGTGATGAGTGACCCAAAGTCTCTCCTCTCTCCTGATTCCTGGCAGGTAGCCCCTCCTCTTGATAAGATAGGAATTCCTCACTGTGTCCCACAGGTTTGTGCAAGGTGGGCAGGGTGCTGAGTGAGGACAGAGATGAGAGAAGAGGAAAGTGAGAGCAAGGAAGGAGACATGAGAGGAAGGGAGACATGGGACAGTGAAGAGAGGAGAGGGGGGAAAGCTCCGAGCGAGGTGGGCTACGGGCTGGAGTAGGACAGAGAGAAAATGGTATTTGCAGCACAATGCCTCCAGTAATAACACCATCATTGTCTTGCCTGAACAGATGTGCAAGGAGTCCATCTCATTATACAACATGAAAATGGAACACGTTTGTTTCTATCGGCCTCATCGGAAATCTTGGCAGATGCTGTCAGAAAGTGCACACTGTTTCTGAGATGTGATTTTTCAATAGCGCATACTGTACTTTTTGATTGAGGTTGGAGAAGAGAGGAAAAGGGAGTTGGTTGGGCCTTTTTTTTTTTTTTTTTTAAATTTTGAAATTCTTCTCTCCAGGGAGGCTTTTCCTTAGACCACACTGAGTTCCTTTGGCTAGCCACACCAGCATGACCAGTGGTCTGGGGCTGGCCACACTAAAGCCCTGTGCCAAGGGCCCATTCCTTTGAAATAGCCCCCTCCATACAGTCTGCAGGGCACACCCTTCATGGCGCTCACCTCCCCTTAGTCCAGCATTATTCACAACTTCTCTCGTCTACTCCACTTCTGCCTTGACCTCCGTGTCCCTGTCTTGCCTTAAGACATCTGAAGTGGGTGTTTCAAGCAAAGAGTATTTTGTTCCCAGCTGAACAAGGCTCGGGGAGACCGGCAGTGCCAGAGACGGGAGTGGGCACCATTCGTCACTGAACTAAAGCCTCGCAGTGTGCAAGTTCCCCGCGACAAACACCACCTTTCCCTGGGAAGGCAGCCAAGGCCTGGAGCCCTGGGTAGGAAATCCCCAGTGAGAGGCCCTTCCTGAGCGCCAGAGAAAATGGTTCTTTTCATAGACTGAGTCCCCTTCCTTTCTAGCGTAAAGGCCCACATCACATCCCCCTTCCTGGCCTTCGATGCTCCATCCACATGCCAAGTGCCCCCGCCCCGGCGCCTCCTGGCTCCTGTGCCCCTCCACGCTCAGCTGGCTTTCCCAGCCTTTGCACAGCCTCCTCCGTTCCCCGGCTGGGCTGCCCGCTCCCCGTCCATCCAACACTCTGCGCCTTCACACGAAACTGTGCCATGCCACGTCCTATCCTCTCCAGAGACTCCTGTAGGGTTGGACAGAAATGATTTGTTGACTTTACCAGATTAGCAAAGGGAGCAAATTCCACAGATGCCTCTGTCCCTAAGTCTCAAAGTTCAGACCTACGGCTTGATAGCAGGAGCGAGGTGATGCAGGCAGCCCAAGACTGAGCGAAACAATAACAACGGTAACAGTCACTCTTCATGGGGCAATGACTAGCTGGCAGGCAATTGTCTACACCTCTCACGGACTTCTTAATTTAATCTTCTCAACAACCCTCTGCAGCAGGTACTGTTACTAGCCCTGCTTTACAGAGGAGGAAAGAGATGGGACGTGAGGCTAGCAAGAGGCAGACCCTGGGTGTGCCTGGGGGATGGTGTTTCTGCGCTCATGCCCTTGGGGGGGGGGGTAGCAGCAGACTTGGATCCCAGCTTCCTTCTGCCACTCCTTAGGTGGGTCACTTCGGGCCAGCCACACTCATTTTCCAAGTCTCCTTTACCTGATGAGAAAAATTATGGGAATGAGGTGATTTCCTGGGGGCACTTCCATAAGGTGACACTGATTTTTCCCCCCTCATTATAAAGCCACTCAGAAAGATCCCCAAATTTCCTGGACTCAAGGCCAGCCCGAGATAAAGGGACAAAGTAGCCGTTGAATGCGTTGCCATCTGTAACATGGCAAACACACTGACGAGTGCTAGGCAGCTAGTCTAGTCCCACTCCAACTCTCTTGGGCAAGAGGGGATGATCCTTCATGCTTCGATACTAGATGGAGTCATAAATACTGTTTCAGAGAGCAGGGGCCATAGGATCGGAGCTGTCCTGAGCCCCACCCAGGATCCCCTTGGCCACTGCCCTTCATGGCCAAGGGCGAAGCCTGCACTCGTCAGCCTGGCTTCTGGGAACTGCGCGGGCACACTCTCACCTTCCCACCTTGGCTTCTTGTCTTCCCTGGAGACTCAGGAGCACCTCTCCCGCCGGGTTTGACTGAGCTGACAGCATGGTAAGAGCTCATCCTTACCACTGGCAGAAGATTCGCAGCACCATATTCGATTTGAAGATGCACCCTTTTCCTCATTTTAGCATCTTATTCATTTACCATTGATCTTAAAATCAATGGCACAGTATCGCTTATTTGGTAGCACTTTTTCTTTCACGGAGGCTCGTGAAATAATGGTGTACCTTACAAGTGAGGGTCTCTTAGGTTTGATGAAGTATGGTAAACAGCGGTTTCCAGATCTGAGCTCTAGAAGCTCAGTCAGAGGCTGGCAGGCTGTGTGCCTGTTCTCTGAATCTTTTCCTCCAGATCAGGACTGGGTCTGGTAAAATGGAGGTGATCTCTTAGGGCTGATAGGGCCCTCTGGTTGTAGCCATGGGTGATATGTAAACCGTTTCATGGCCAGTCCAGTCAGCCAGAAGACAGCTGGAAACAACTGGCATGTCTGACCTGGCTTACCAGATCCCCTCCTTGGCTCTAGTACCCTGCATTGTTGGCTCCAAACCCGCAGCCATGTTCCTTCCTTCCTAATGTTTTGGATACTTGCCAGCACACTCAGGGAACTTGGCCTGTCACCCAATCCCAGGGGACAATCCCTAACTGGACTAAGTCAGGCATGGTTGTCCCTGTCTCCTTTACTTTCATTGTCTACAGGAGAGGGCATGTGTATTAATGTACTATTGTTGCCATAGCAAACGACTACAACTCTAGCTTAAAACAGGTCGGGCACAGGTCTCCCTGGACTAACAATCAAGGTGTCTGCAGGGTTGAGTTCCCTTCTGCAGACTCTCAGGGAAAATTGGTTTCCTTGCTCTTTCAGGTATTGGCAGAATTTAGTTCCCTGAAGCTCTGTGACTCAGGTCCCTGGCTGCCAGCTGGGTTCCTCTATTAGCATCGAGAGCCCTCTTTCCAGTTCTTACACATAGTCTCCTCCACCTCAGGACCAGTGACGCATCCTCTTCACACTGCCACCTCTGTCACCTCACTGGGCTTATGTGATTAGATTGGGCATCCCACATAATCCAAGAGAGCCTCCTCATCTCCAGCTTCTGCCCTTAATCACATCTGCAAAGTCCCTGTTGCCAGGTAAGATAATGAACGGAGTCACAGGCTCCAGAGGACAAGCGTGTGGGCATCTTTGGAGGCCACTGTTCTGCCTGCTACAGCATGTGACCCACTCTGGCTGATGAGCTATAAAGGGGGTATCTGCTGGGCTTTGGGGAAAAGATTTTGCTCCCTGACAAAAAGACAGACTTTGAGGGGGCTTGCCCTGCTCCTACCTACTATGTTTGAGGTGATATGAGCTGTGGCTGCTAGCTTGCCAGCATGAGGCATCCACACCTAGGATAAAAGCTGAAACACTGAGAGTAGCAATGAGAATTTCAGGGTGAAAAGAAAAAGCTTGGCCTTTCGATGATGATGTTGAGCCACCGAAACAACCTAGATCTCCTGCCTTGCTCCTGCTGATCCCTCTTTGGGGGCTGGGCAAGGCTCCTATATTTCTGATTATGGCTGGGGATTAGTCTTGGGTGAATAGATCTCCCATAGTCCATAACGCTGCCTTCCAGGTGGTACCTCCGGGTTGAGATTATTGTCTTAATTTGCCTGAACTTGTGGTGCCCTCCAAACATGGCAGCTTGGCTTGCTGGCTGCCCTCATGCTGGCTCCGTCTCCCAGTCTATACCACCCAGGCTTGGCTTTTCCCTCCCTGGTAACCCTCCATTTCCAGGGTCACACCACACCTACACTCTGCATCTCTTGGTGTTTCTGGTGTATCTTAATATCCAGACAAACTAGGTGTCTGGCCATTCCCTGGCAAGTGCTTTCACCTTTATGCCTCTGTGCTATTATTCCTCATGCTATTCCCTCAATCAGAAATCCCCTTTCAATCTCCTTATACCTTTACCATAAATCCTTGTGTCTTATGAGATGCTGATTCCCATGTGGCAAATGATTCAAAAACATCAGGTAACTTATTTAAGATGACCTTGCCAGTAAATGGCAGAACTGGGATGCTACAGTAGATCTTGCTGACTTCAAAGCCCAGGTCCTTTTGCTCACTTTGTCTTTTGGCATTTTAGAGGAGACACTGCCCAACTGAAGTCTTGAAGGACTTGTCTCCCTCACTACATCACAAGCATCTTGAGTGCCAGGGAGTGAATCATTCTTTAGTGACCCCAGAGTCAGTGGCATGCTGGCCAATGTTACCAGCTGGCTCTAGGAAGGGGTTGGGGGAAGCCACCTGATTTGTACTGTTTTCCATGAGGTGAATTCTCCCATCACGGCTGATTTCAAGCTCCCGATGTGACACTACTGAACAACGAGTTAGGAGAGATGTAGAAGCACACCTTTATATGATATTTCCACCACACAGATTCCATAGATGTGAATTACCTCAAGAGCCCAGATCATAGTGAAATGTAGTAAAATAATTAGGAAGTGAATGAGTTTTGCTTGCTATTACCTTTGTTTTAAAGCTATTTAAATTTTGATTTATTCTATCCTATTCTATTTTTATTTTGATCTATGTGACTTAGCCTTTAATCATTGTGTTTCATGATCGGCTTGCAAGTTTCCTGAAAACTTAACAATTAGGTTCGCGACTGGTTTGGGCTGGCTCCGGCATACCACTGCCAGAGTCTCTAGCACAAGGATTTGCTTTTAACAGGCACTGGAATGGCAGGTGAGGATGCTAATAAAAAGAACATGATTATCCATTAATGAGTTTTAAATGGGGTCTAGTAACCCAGACTCAATATTCTTTCCTATGTTTGAGAATTCCTTAGTTCCATTGCTCAGACTTCACCGAAAGCCAAACAAATAAAAACTAGCTGAGAGTAGAGACCAAAGAATAGCCAAGGCTCGAACTAAGGGCTGTGAACACCCAGTGTCAGGGTGGGGCCCCAAGACTGCTTCCAGTTCCAAAGGGTCTGCTTTGTTGATCGGGCTCGAGCAAGCCTCTGAGCTAGAACTGTCTCCTGTCTTCACCTCCCCCTGCCCATGTCCACCACAAGAGAAGTGCTGAAGAAAACCCACTAGTCAAATTAACATTTGGTTACACTGGAGAGAGGACAGGCTCCCAGGAACTAGGGAGTCTGGAAAGAAGTAAAAACTACATTGCAGCCTCCCAAGAAGTTTTGCATTTCTCCATCTTAACCTTTTGTCTAGGGTGCAGTGCTGACGTCACTGGAAACTGGAGTGGGCAGGCTCAGCTTAGGGAGGGAGAGAGACAGCTGGTGAATCAGCTGTGCTGCCTTACACTCCCCACTCTCCCTGTCCTGGCTCAGGGACTGTACCATATAAGGACTCCGGCTGGAGAAGGCAGTCCCACTGATTTGCATTAGGGCTCCCTTTAAATTGCATTTTGGGATTAGGTCACTGTTAACCAGCAAAAGGGAGACCCCAGAAAGGTTGGTCAGCATGAAGAAACCAGAGCCAATTGTGGTCTGCCAAGAGAAAGATGAGAAGAGGGGCAGCCCCATCCAGCCACACAGCTCTTGGGAATGAAGACCAGAGCCTGAGAAAGCAGTGGGAGTGACTCTTAGACATGGTTGCAAGGGGAAGGATTGGGCAGAGGACCAGCCCACTCCTGCAGACTGCCTTCATTCCGGCCTCTGGCTGGCCCAGGGCTGCAGGAGCTTTATCCTGAGGCCGATTCAGACAGGGAAATAACTCCAAAATTCCAGATGTGAGAGATGGCTTCCCTGCAGGGGGTGAAGGTGGCCCTGATGCTGCTGAATGTACAGGAACCCTGCTGGTCAAGTGACAGTCTAGACTCTGAGAAATTCTGAAGTCAGGATGGGTTCACCCAGGTAGAACACAGCTTGTTAACTTCCAGCTCCCATCCCATCCATCCAGACTGGGTCAGCCCAGTGTGACACAGCAAGGCTGTGGGAATCCAGGGACACAGGAGAGGAGAGGGAGGTTGGGAAGTGATCTGGGAAAGTGGCTTTTAATGAATGGCTAATAAATTGCATCCAATTTGTAAAGAGTAACCAACTTTTTTGTTGTTGTTTCCGTAGTCTCTTTGCTGTAACTTTTTTTTTAAGGACCAGCTTGAATTATTTCATGGCACTTCTCTTTCTGTGTACCCCCTGATTTTGTTCAAAAAGACCAGCACCATGGAATACTCTATCGCTGTGAGAATGCACTACTCCATATGCAAAACGCAGACAAATCTCACAAACATAGAGTGGAGTGAAAGAAGGCAGACACAAAAGCGTACTGTGAAATCCCATTTATATCAAGCTCAGAAACAGGCAAAACCAATCTGTGATGTTAGAAGTCAGGATAGTGGTTCCTTTGTTGGCCTTAGCAACTGGGAGGGGCAGGAGGGCTTCAGGGGTGCTGGTGATGTACTAATTCTTTGTCTGGATGCTGTTTACATGGATATAGACGCACTGAGCTGTCCACTTATGGACATATTTCTGTATGTAGGCTACATTTCAATCAAGTTTCCTCAAACAAACAAACAAACAAAAAAAGGAACCAGAATGTAATCTTTGAAAGAAGCGGTGACAGGAGAGTAAACTCCTGTGCGCCGACCCAGAAATGAGCCTCTGAGGGTCCGTGTGACAGAAAACTTGATCTCCAGTTGCACTGTTATCTGCTGCTGGAAGGCTCTAAGAAACTTAGCTCCCCTGCGTCTCACATTCTCTGCTGCAGAACAAATGGGATGGAATCAGTTACATAATGTCAGAGACAAGATTCCTCTTCCTTACCTGTTCCAATGGAGCTGGAATATGATTTAATGTTCACTTTGCCTCTCATGTGATCTTCTTATGAAGGAACAGTCTTCAGGCTCACAGACCGATTCTTACACTGTCAAAATGTGCACACACACATCTGCACCCCTGGCGGTATTCAGCCCCTCTCAGCATTCAAGGTGTTAGCAGCGCCATGGTGCCTCGGAAGGATCTTTTCCATGTCTCTCTCCTCGCTTCTGACAGCCTCAGGCGTTCTTTGGCTTGGAGAATGCAAAACACAGACAAACCTCACAAACGTAGTGTGGAGCCACTGTGTTCAGGCAGCATTCTCCTGTGACTTCCCTCACGGGATCTTCCCTCTGTGCTTGTCTGTGTCTGCGTGTGTGACACCAGTCGTATTGGGTTAGGGCCCACCTAAATGACCTCATTTTAACCTGATGACCTCTGTAAAGATGACCTATTTCCAAATAAAGTCGCTTTCTGAGGTATTGGGGGCTAGGACTTCAACATTTGTTTTTTTTTGGGGGGGGCATTATTCAACTCATAAAAGCCAGTGATTAAAAGGCTTCAGGAAACCCTAAGGGAGCCCCCTGACTCCACATCCCACCAGGAAAGGTTAAGGTTCCCAGCTGAAGACCAAACACTAAGAGACTTGGATAAATTGTGATAATCTCCAGTTTGTATAGCTCCTCCCATTCCCAAAGCCCTTTCATGATTAAACATTTGATTTTTCACAGTTAGAAAGGCAGAAATGCAGGCTCTGGGGCCAGACTGCTTGGGTTGGAACCTCAGCTCCATCTGCTATTAGCTGCCTGACCCACATTGCCTCTGTGCCTCAGTTTTCTCATCTGTCAAATAGGGATGTGGCAAGAATCAAGTGAATTAACATAAGCCCTTCAAGCGCGCCAGGTGCAGAGATAGCACTGATAAATGTTAGCTGCCAGAACAAAAAGCCAGGTAGCATTGTCTACATCTTACAGAGGAAGAAACTGGGGCACACAAGGCTAATTCAAAGCAGATCCAGAACTGAAACTCGGGCCTCTAGGATTTAGCAGTTAGTCAGTTAGATAACCTAACTGACTTGTTAGGTTATCCAGCATGACTTGCTGTCGTCCATTTTTAGGTAAAAGTAACAACAATCACAGCTACCTTTTTCTGGGCACTTACTAAGCACCAGGCACGGTCCTAAGTGCTTTACATATAGCATCTCGTTTATTCCTCATAATAACCTATGAGGCAGATATTGTCCCTGTTTTAGAAAGGTGTAAATTAAGGCCTGAAATTTCAGGAGGCCAAGTTGGATCACCCAGCTGGTGATGAAGAGCCGGGATTTGGATGCCAGTCTCTGCAATGCCAGGGCCTGAGTTTTCAACCACTTACACTCCATAACCTCTGGAAAGAAAACCAGCATACTTACTTTATACACAACTAAGGGCTGCCAGGATGGATGGGGTGATGTTTGTAAGTTCCCGAAGGGTCAAGAAGAAGCCAATCTAGGGGCACCAGGGTGGCTCAGTTGGTTCAGCATCCAACTCTTGATTTCAGCTCAGGTCATGACTTCATGGTTCGAGAATTCAAGCCCCGCATCAGGCTCTGCACTGACCACTTGGAGCCTGCTTGAGATTCTGTCTCCTTCTCTCTCTGCCCTTCCTCTGCTAGCTCTCTGTATCTTTCTCAAAATAAATAAAAATAAACTTTAAAAAAGCAGACTAAAGAGCCATTCTTAACCATCCTTCCCCCTTCTCCCTGCTGCTTCAGGCACTATACCCCAGTAAGTGTCCCAGATGTTCCCATGGAAAAGTTTGCAGATGGGTCCCCAGGAGCTTGGGGAGCCAGGCCTGGGAGTGGAGAGGCACCAGATAAGTGCTCGATTAGCCAGGCCGGAGGGATTGTCAGATGCTGCCAAAGAAACAGAGGAGATCCCAGTGCCAGAACCCAGAGGGAGCCGTGGTGCCCGGGCACAAAGACTTTGTGACACCTCTCAAATCTGTGAAGAGAGAGGGGAATGACTTCACAAGGCTGCATCTCGTCCTAGAAGGGGGAGTACTGCCCTTCACGGATGGCTTCAGATGGCCATGTAGGAACACCTGCCTGCTTTGGGATTTCAAGCAAAGGCCTAATCAAGGCAGTTCTTTGGAGGGCTCTGCTCAGGCTGGTCCCACATCCATCTCGATGCCCACACATGGTTGTGGCTGGCCGGCCAGACAGACACAACTGTTTTGGCTTCTGTCATTTCTTTTTTTCCCTCTATCGGCAGCACTGTACTCAGAGTCCTTGATCCTGTACTCAGAGTCCTTGATCCCAGCTCGCCTGATTAGGGTCCTCAGGACCCAGCACCCAGTCTGTGCCTCCTGGGGCCCCCTGGTGGAGGAGCAAAGGTTAAATGAATCATTTGAGTCATAAAATAAGACAGGTGTGGTTGTGGAGAAAGGGGAGAGAAGAGGAGGAAAAAAAATCATTGTGGATTTTTCCCCAACAGAATTTAAAGAGCTCTGTTGTGACTCTCTTTCTTGTCCCCCACTGGATGAATGATTTGCTGTGACTTAAGGAGCCACAAACACAACAGCTCTGACCCTGGAATGGACTTTGAAGGGGAAGCAAAGTAGAGAACTGGCCTCTTCCCTCGACTTCCATTTGGAGCACCCCACAACTCTCAGGGCATTTAGAAAGTAACACATTTAGCGTTTTCCCAAAGGAATGTGAATTGTGGCCTCAGGAAAAGGTGTTTACTCCCATGGAGGTGGGATTTTTATTGCTAGTTTCAACATCAAGGAGGTGTGAAAGTTATGTACAAATCCTGACAATCAATACCACCTGAGGAAGGCCAGAAAGGGGCCCACAGGTCAGTGCTCAAATGTAAGGTGCACAGCTCAGAAGCGCCTGGGGATCGTGTGAAAATGCAGATTTTCAATCAGTAGGTCTGGGCTGGGGCCTGAGAGTCTGACATGCTGTTGTTGGTCAGAGGATCACTGGCTAAGAAATAATTCCAGCACTTTTCTTGGCATTCTCCTTCACACACACCTCCCCTAATCAAAAACAAAACAAAACAAAACAAAACAAAACAAAACAGGGAAACAGCATGGCCTAGAAGTGTCTTACATAATCCCAAATATTTGGGAAGGGACTGCCATATGATATTTAGAATTTCAATCTGCTCCCTCTCTGGACAAGAATGGGTTTATTATTATTATTATTATTTTAATTTTTTAATGTTTATTGCTTTGAGAGAGAGACAGACTGCAAGCTGGGGAGGAGCAGAGAGAGAGGGAGACAGAGAATCCAAAGCAGGCTCCAGGCTCTGAGCTGTTAGCATGAAGCCTGATACGGGGTGCAAACCCACAAACCGTGAGATCATGACCTGAGCTGAAGTCGGCCACTTAACCGACTGAGCCACCCAGGCACCCCAAGAATGGATTTATTCTTGATCAGGTCAGATGGTCGAGCAAAGGATGAAGAAGGTTCCATAGAATATTAAGTAGTGTCAGAGAAAAAGAAGAAACAACAGTATTATAACTATTGTTTTTTGCTCTAAAATACATTCTTAAAGGTGGCTTTGACTGATACACAAGAAATACTAGAAATACTAGTATATATATACTATAATATATATATACTAAAAATACTAGAAAACATAATCGAAGGCAAATTTTATTTGTGCTTTGTATTTTTCTATATTTCCCAAATTTTCTACAAACCAACCTATATTGCTTCTTTTTTCTAATACATTTTATAAATGTTTACTCATTTTTGAGAGACAGAGTGTGAGAGGGGGAAGGGCAGAGAGCAAGAGGGACAGAAGATCCAAAGCAGGCTCTGTGTTGAAGGCAGAGAGCCCGATGCAGGGCTCGAACTCACAAACTGCAAGATCATAACCTGAGCTGAAGTTGGACACTCAGGTGCCCCCATGTTGCTTCTTTTTTGAAGGCTAAACTTGAAACATCCTGTACTGTCAAAATATATAGGCCTTTTCCCTGGTGCTAGGAACTAGAATGGAATCTGATATTGTATATACAGGTACACTCTGCAGATAACTAAACCTTTGGGATGGGTGAAGATAAGAATCTTCTGGTGTTTAGGAGACCATGCGAGCAGGGCAGGTCACTGAACCACTACGCAGCATGGAAAGAACCACAGAGAAGGCTTATGAGGAGCACCCAGTCTCTGCCTCCTGAGGTCACGCCGACCGCTTGCTGGCCCAAGGTCTGATTTATTTTAGTTTCTATAGCTTTAAGCAAAGCCAATTTGCATAAATGATGGTCTGCATCTTGATCCATGTTTACAAATCAATGAACAGACTACCTAAATCAATGAACTGTGATCTGGTACATTTTATAAGATGAGAAGAAGCAAGTTGGGCAGACGAAGGTTGCAGAGGGTAGAAGTAATCATGGAAATGGAACCTTCATAACTCAGTTTCCCATCCCATGGCATTTCCTTTAAATCAGGATTCCCAATCTTCACAATTGCTAGGGCAGCATAACTTTAGATAACACAGTCCTCCCTAATCAGCACAGTGCTTTGTATACCATGGGCACTCGGGTTTTAAATACACTAATGTTTCTTTGATAATGGTCTGAGCATAGAGCACAGAGCAATTTTAGGAAATGGTCATCTTTTCCCACTGGTAGCAATAAGCTTTGCAAAGAGGTTTACACAGGCAGTCACCCCAAACCTATCTGTTAAATGGAATAAAAGATTATTGAAGCACAAGAGGACTTGTTTTTATTATTTAAGAGGACTGAAATACTAAAACAGGTTACTAAGATATGGGAAAAGGGACAGCAATAAATGTAGCAATATTCTTTTTTTTTTAAATGTTCATTTACTTTTGAGAGAGAGAGACACAGCACGAGCAGGGTAGAGGCAGAGAGAGAAGGAGACACAGAATCTGAAGCAGGCTCAAAGTTCTGAGCTGTCAGCACAGAGCCCAACACGGGACTTGCACCCACAAACTGTGAGATCATGATCTGAGCCGAAGTCAGACGCTTAACTGACTGAGCCTCCCAGGTGCCCCTTCTTTTCTATTTAAACATATAGGATGGCTTTATAGGTTTCAAGTATGTGATTTCTAATGTTTGAGGAAATAAAATTCCAGGAGGGCCCATGCCTCCGTCTCTCCATCCAATGTTTGGGAACGAAGACTGACCTTCTGTTAGCATCTCAGCTGATCTCTTGGGTGCTTTTTGCCAGTCTCATTCAGTTTTGAATATTCTTTACCCTTCATGCTTGGGCTGCAAAGGTAATCATATGCAACATTTTGCTCTTTTGTCTCCAGTCCTTATTCCTCTAGGTCCTTTATTCCCTTGACCATGACCCTTTCCATCAGGTGTCCAGTACTTTCATGGCTTCTCTAGAAAAAAGGGAAAACTCTTTTATACAGAGGTACAAACAACTGATAACAATTTAGAGCAGCACAGATAGGTTCTTTTCCAGGCCAAATCAATTACAGACAAAATTTGTTCCTAAGGATCTGCTTGCTTATTTTTGATCCTCTGTTTTCAGTGTGAAGATGACCCTGGCTTCAAGAACGTCTTTCTGAGGCTCTCTATCAGCTCAGGAAAGGCTCCCTATCTTCAACCGTGCCTGACTCCTATACTTCTCTCCTTCTCACCATCCCACCAAAACTTACCCAACCTACCCCAGCCTTCCTTGTCTTCATCATACATTGACCAAATATACCAGTAGGTCCCCTTAATAGTGAGAATTGGGGACAAGTGCATTTTTGAGATGCTCTGCTCTTTGGTCCAGGGGCCCAGTAAAGCTTGATGACAAATGAGTTAAGCTGTGGCCTAGGTGGTCCAGTCTCAATTCCAAAACACCTTCCTCTGGCCCTATGGGCATCAGTGACTCACCAGCAGTCTGGGAGGACCAAATTGCTCCCCAAGTAAAGCAGATAAGATGAAAACACAGAGTGGTATTTGCTGGGGTGGATCCTTGCCCATTCAGTGTGTTTGCATTGTCTACTTTTGATCCAAGGTCCCTGGCTGAGCAAATTGATACAAGACCAATTAAATTTCCACTGCAGGGGATTCAGCAGATGTCCAATGCTTCTGCTGTACTGAAGCGTACTCCCTGACTGCCTTGCTAATGGTAAGTGGGCCTTGAAACATACATATCACGTTGGAAGAACCAAGAGACTAGATGCAGGGCTCAGCACCCCTTTTCCTGGGCAAAAGCCAAACCTAAGTCCCCACAAGTTTGCCATATCTTACCACTATCCTACACCAACCTCCGTAATTAATTATGAAAAGCAGTCTGTTGTAGAGAAAAGCAGCTGGGAAGACTCTCAGACACCCTGACTTCTAGGGTGTGTTAGCACCAGCAGCTAATGAAAACAGTGTTTTATTCATTTGCTGTTGGAGGCAGCATGAGGTGGAGTTCTCAGACCCAGGTCACAAAGATAATGAATGACCTTGAGAAGGTAACTCTCTGCAAGCAGGAGAGAAGTCTTCCATCTTTGTCATACCAGGCTGCAGTGGTGTCTGGGCTGGCACTGCAAGGCCCCCAGTTGAGAGTATAGGTTGGGGGCTGGTCAGCAGTTTGAGCTATGGCAGGCCACATAACCTCTAGAACTTTCCAGGGGAATCCTCCTAACAAATAGTCACCCAGATCTGACTCATCCTTAGCTTACTGAAGGCTACTGACAAGAATGGGTCTCCCACTCTTCCCGAGGATGCTTGATCGGGGCAACTGGGATGTGTGTCTGTTTGGGGTGGGGGATACCATTTACTTTCTGATCTGAGAGTAAATATGACTGAACCAAAAAAGGGTCTCAGATGTGTAAGTTACAGGCACACATAAATGTTACCAGTTTACCTCTTAAATATTTATCAGCCTAAAGTTACTTATCTTGAGAGGCCATATAACACAGTGGTGAAACCCACAGTCTTTGGCACCTAATGGATCTGGGTTTGAATTCCAACTATACTCACTGTGTGGTCTTGGGCAAGTTACTTAATTTTCCAGGCCTCAACTCCCTGATAGTAAGATCGAGGTGATGATAATGAAACAGTACCTTCCAAATAAAGTTACTATTAAGACTGAATGAGCTCATGTAATCTAAGTGGTAGAACAGTGCACTATTAGTAAGTGCTCAGCTATCATCTTGGGAATATGAAAGGTCATCATTTTTCAGTAAAAGTCAGGTTTACTTAGATGTAATTTATGTATAATGAAATTCACTCCTTTTGGTGTACATTTCTGTAAGTTTTAATAAACTTATACAATCATGTAACCACCACCACAATCAAGATACATCACCCCAAAAAGTTCCTTGGTGCCCCTTTTTCATCGACCCCTCTCCTCAACCCTAGCCTTAGACAACTACTGATCTGTTTTCTGTCCCTATAGTTTTACCTTTTCCTGAATGTCATACAATAAATAGCAGAAAACTCATCATTTTTAAAGGCTGACATATGTGACAACCAATGAATTTCTAAGTATATTAAAGAATCAAGTTACAATTTTCATTCCAAATCAGATGATATATTTCCTGTTGACTTATAGAAGAGGTATATTATTTTTCAATGCCTCCTGAATTAGTTCCTTTATGGGTAAGTGGATCTTTCTCATATGCTATCTCATCAGTCATTACATCTCAACCTTGAGGCTGGAGTTGGCAAGGAGCAGGATATGACATAAAGGAGATCTCAGGTATTCAGAAAAGCAAAATAAAATGGAGATAGAGTCACTTGAGGCAGGAAGTGAATTATATGGTTCTCCATCTCTCCATTTTAGGGGAAGTCTGGGGAGTTGTAGAGAGTAATGCCAAGGACAGGGGCATTTTGTTTGTTTCTTTGTTTGTTTGCTTGTTTTTTCAATCTATGACTTGGACTCTGGAATGAGTTTGCCTTGCAACCTGTCCTGCACAAAGTCTAGGAGTTGGCCACTCCTAAGTAAACTTGGTGGCATAATGACCATCTTGGTTCCCATATGGTATGGAGGGGCTCCTGAAGCTCCCCCACGAAGTGAGAGGAAAGAAAGTAGCTAACTGGAGAATGGCCCACTGTGACAGAGGGAAATGACCCTACAGCAGACAACATGGGCTAATCACCTAGACCAAGAACTAGATACAGGACAGTTTTGGAGGGGCTCACTAACAAGAGCCTGGCAAACCAAAGTATCCAGGAATTACCCCTACACCCTGGCCAAGAGGCCAGATGTTGAAGCACGCCTGTAGTCAACTTAGCTGTAGGCAAAGTCAGGAGGGAAGGCAGTAGGCAATGGTGGGGATCTGAGCATTCAGGGACACTTCTTGGATTCTAAACCTCTCTGTTCTAGTCCCATGATAATTCAGGTAATACACCCCTCACCACAATCCCATCTTATGGAAGCACAGGAGAGGGCAAGGACACTGACAAGACCAAGCCTTTCTCCTCAAGTACTGTTTGAACTGTTGTAGCAGACTAAGGTGACCCAGTGGGCCAGGGCTTGTGAGAAAGTCACAAGCTGTTGTCCCAGCCCACTTGAGTGTAAGGTGTGTGACTCTCCAGCCCCAGTACACTCCCATCACACTTTCACAGCTACTTTATCCTCATTTCTCATCTATTACCTCTTGGAAGTGGCCCCTGAGACTGCAGCTTTAAGAATCTTGGTCTTGTGGGGTGCCTGGGTGGCTCAGTTGGTTAAGCATCCAACTCTTGATTTCGGCTCAGGTCATAATCTCATGCTTCATGGGATATAGCCCAAGTCAGGCTCCATGCTGACAGCATGGAATCTGCTTGGGATTCTCTCTCTCTCTCTCTCTCTCTCTGTCTCTCTCTCTCTGCCACACCCCCACCTGCACACTCAAGCACGTGCGCTCTCTCTCTTTCTCTCAAAATAAATAAATAAACTTTAAAAAAAAAAGAATCTTGGTCTTGGAATATTAGTCAACCATTAAAAAAACAACAACGAAATCTTGCCATTTGCAACAAAAAAAGTATAATGCTAAGTGAAATACGTCAGTCAGAGAAAGGCAAATACTATATGATTTCACTCATACATGGAATTTAAGAAACAAATGAACAAAGGAAAAAAGAGATAAATCAAAATGTAGACTCTTGGGTCACCTGGGTGGCTCAGTTGATTAAGCATCCAACTTCAGTTCAGGTCATAATCTTGCGGTTCATGGATTTGAGCCCCACGTTGGTGCACAGAACCTGCTTTAGATCCTCTGTCTCCCTCTCTCTCTGCCCCTTCCCTGCTCATGCACTCTCTCTCTCTCTCCAAAATAAATAAATATTAAAAAAAAAAGAAGAAGAAGACTCTTAACTATAGAGAACAACACGATGGTTTCTAGAGGGGAGGTGAGCGAAGGGATGGGTGAAATAGGTAATGGGGATTAAAAGTATATTTATGGTAATGAGAACTGAATAATGCACAAAATTACTGAATCACTATTATTGCACACCTGAAACTAATATAACACTGGACTTTCAAAATATAAGTCTTTCAAAACATAATACTGGACTTTCAAAAATGTTTAAAAATAGAATCTTGGTCTTACAACTTCTACATAAGCTGGACATTTTAAGGAATAGTGAAATGCATCCCTCTGTAAATAATGATTTTTTTTTTTTAAGTTTGTAACTCAAGGGGATGCCTGAGTGACTCAGTTGGCGGAGCGTCAGACTTTTGATTTCGGCTCAGGTTATGATCTCATGGTTCATGAGATGGAGCCCTGAGTCAGGCTCTGCACTATCAGCTTGCTTGGGATTCTCTCCCTCCCCCTCTCTCTGCCCTTCCCCCACTCACATGTGCACTCATGTGCTCACACTCTCTCTCAACATAAATAGATTTTTAAAAGTTTGTAACTCAGATAAGCACTCCACAGCTCATCTTTAAGTTCAAGATTTTATCATTCAGATTTCTTCAAATTTCTGCCTTTCTTTTGGATACACTTGAAGGTACATGGTGCCATTAGATGCATTTATGCATTTCCACAGAGCAAACATGAGCTTTTTATAATGAGCAACTGTAATGGGATTTGGCTTCTAGGAGAAGATTAAGAAAATGATTATAAATAATAGGAAGACCAAATGCCCTTTATTTGAGAGCAAATAAACTTTAAATGTTAGGGCAGATTACAATGCCACAGTGATAAAGTAATTAGTAGTTCCTATTGAAACAAGCTTAATCCAAGGGAAATTCCATAACCAATTATATTTCCCATGTGTAACTGGGCAGGAAAATACGACATTTAAGAAGGCAGAAAAGGAACTTCTTTGTAGGCCTCCATTAAAACTGGATGTTGGAACACGAATGCACTCCAAAGTATATCATTATTTTTTGCACTCTTTTATCACTCTGAAGTGAAGAAACCAATCTAGGAAAAAGGTGAGAGTCAGCATTTTGAAATGCATTGGAAAATTGTAAATTATGAGAGCTATTGATAAAGCTGGTATTTATAGCTCTATCAAGGATTTTATATTGTTTACATCTGGATTGCAGACTCAAAGCCCACTAACCTATTCCAACTTATTAATGCTGTTTCCTTGTTCAGTGTCAACTACACATGAGACAAAGATGATCTGAGTGGGTCACTTGGGTCAAGATTTAAAATACAGCTACTTAAAATAAAGGCTTCCCAAGCTAGACTGTATGTTTTGATATAAACTGCATCTGAATTGGTATCACTGAGGATGTATCTTCGCTATTCATCTACAAACACAAATACTTATGAATGATATCAGATAGTGCCTGGGCATATAAATTGTCCACTCACCTGTTGAATTTCTGATTCTAAAAACTTTGGAAGAGTTTTCCCCAAAACGCCTCCTTTAGATTCTATGGTTGAGAGAAACAAAATCAAACAGGAAGCATGGACAATTGTCTTTGAGCATATCAGTCCACTCTCTCTACACTACCCCCTCACCTCCACCAGGTCTTAGTTTCCCCTTCCTTTAGTGAGGTCTTCAGTTTCATCCACTCACTTACTCACTTACTCACTTATTTGTCTTATTAGCTACCTATTGCTGTGTAAGAAATTATCCCCAAGACTTAGTGGCTTAAAACTACACACATTTGTTATCTCTTAGTTTCTGAGGGTTAGGAGTTGAGGCATGCTTAGCTAAGTACTCAGCTTCAGGGTCTCTCACAAGGCTGTAATCAAGGTGTTGGCCAGGGCAGGGATCTCATCTGAAGGTTGACTGGGTGAAGCATCCATTCCCAGACTCATGTGGTTGTTGCCAGGATTCAATTCCTTGAGCTTTTCCAACATGTGAGCTTGCTTCATCAAAGCATATAAGGTGAGAAGGTGATCAGCAAGATGGAAGTTGCAGTCTTATGTAACCTAATAATGGAAATGACATACCCTCAATGTTGCTGAATTCTATTGGTTAGAAGCAAGTTACTCCAGGTAACGTAGGCTGTGAATACTAGCAGGTGGGGAAAATTGGGGACATTTTAAAAGTTGCCAATCACATTTATGAAGAATTTTTTGAGCACTTCTTAGGTGCCTGACACTGTGCTAGGTGCAGAGAATACAGTGGAGAACTTCCTTCTCTCATCAGAACTCATAACCTATCAAGGGCACTGGGTGGCTCAGTTGGTTGAGCATCTGACTTCTGCTCAGGTCATGACTTATGGTTCCTGGGTTCAAGCCCCATGTCAGGCTTTGCACTGATTGTTTTGGATTCTCTGTCTTCCCCTCTCTGTGTCCCTCCTCCTCTGGCACACCTTTTCTCTCAAAAATAAATAAACATTAAAAAAAATTAGAACTCACAATCTATCTGGGGGAAAAGGAGCAGTCCTTGAATAGATTATTGCAATTGTGATAAGCCCACTAAATTAGAAATACAGGAAACAAAGGAGCCGTCCTGGTCTAGGCTGAGGGAGATAGGATGTCAGAAAGGGACATTTCAATGGAAACTCAAAGAAGGACTCACCCAGAAAAGGAGGAAGAACATTTCCCAGGCAGAGGGAACGGCCTTTGCAAAGATCTTCAGGCAAGATTTGAGGAAGAGTAGCTGGAATATAGAGACAGAGACAGTGGGAAGAGTAAGAGGAGGAAGTAGGGTCTTGTCTGCTATATTCAGAAGGTTGGTTCATAGTCAATGACCAAAGGAAAGCCCTTGAGAAGTGATTCGTAAGATCTCTTTGGCCACCTTTCTCCTTCTTCTGCAGGTCTCCTCTCTACTGGCCTAGGGTCAGTCTTGTGGCTACGACCATGCTCCGTGACACTACTAAGTGGCCTGACTCTCCTTTATCCTGTAACAATATCCTGCTAAGATTGTATCATATAGTCCCAAAGGCTCTTCTTCTTTCCACCTCCAGGATTTTTCTGGCAATTTTCAAACAAAACCATGGTAAACTCTTATTATATAAAACAGACAAAAGCAGAACCACTCGGATCAAAGACAGTTATAGGAGGAGGAAGGACACTTGGGAATGCTCTCCCTCACATCTCCATGGGGGGTCCCCAAGACACCTGTCTGGAGTTCCAGGACTCCAGTTTGGGAAACATGCACCTGGGCCCCAACTTTGTCAACTATTATTCCCAAGGACCCTTTCTGTCAATAAATTTTTATTGGAATCCTTGCAACATGTTAGACATGTAGTAGGCACGTAGAACAGAAGGGGATTAAGACAGCTCTTCCCTCTATACCTCAAATTGTCTGTACACTTATAGAAGGAGGATCTGAGCAGAGAACACTCTTTGTATCCTATCTCAGCGTGTTTCCTCCCTACCAAGGCTCTGCACAGAAAATGCGGCAGCAGCCTTTGACCTCCAATCTGATTTCAGAGTCTTAGACTTGAGTCAGCCATCAGGTCTAGCATGTTCTGTTGGTCTCTGGGATCCTGCCCAATATGCCTCAACAATCCCGAATTCTAGGGTGAGATGGCTTCCATTTGCTGGTTGATTACCAGGGATTTGACTAATCCTTCATAATTAACAACTAAAAGCTCATACCAGTCCTGAAACAGTAAATTCAAAAAATTCAAAGTCTTAAAACAGTAAAAGGTGCAATGGTAGGCCAAGGCTATGCAACATCAGAACAACAAGCCCGGATGTTGGGTTGTGCAAGCCAAGCAGTCTGTTGTTTAATTGTTTTATCTCTGCGTGACTCATTTGGCATGTTTTAGCTTAGACTCAGGCCAGGTTTTAATAAAAACAGCAAAAGGATCCAGCTCAACTTTCTCCTCCTCCAGAAGATCTTCCCTCTAAACAAAAAGTAAGCTCTATCTCTGTCCTACAAACTGAGATCACCTCTTGATTTTCTGACCTATTGCAGAATACTGGAACAGTATTTTGGGATACCTACACTTCTTAAAATGTTTTATTAAAATTTTTATTAAAATTTTTCTTCTCAAGTGATGTGCTTTACCTGAGTAAATCTTAAACTCCTTCCAGGCTCAGGGAATGCTTTACTCATGTTGGTATTTATGGTCCTTTCCCACCTCCAGTCAACTTAGCACTGTGTCATACAAATAGGCACTCTATAAATATTTGTATGTGAATGAATAACCATGGGCCACCCCATGTATTATACAGCTAGTCTCATTGACTTGAAGGTGACCTAGCTGGGGCATTTGTGAGGGACACGAGTTCTGGAGGCAGTCTGGGTGGGCAGCATATGGTTCACAGCTGGCAGGCAACATTCACAGACCCCTGGCCAAGTATGTGTGAAAGTCAACATCTTTATGCCTTGGGGGAAAAGGTCACTGATTAAACCTGCACGGAGGGTGATTATCATTTACTTAACCCCAACCTGGACTACATATCACCAGGCTTCACTTGCACCCTTACCTTAGTTGTAATTTAACCATTTTTGCAACATTTCACTTTACACAAGAGCGCATTCCCTGAAAACAACCAACCAGAGGATTCTACTAAAAGCAGCATGGTTTTTATTTCCTTTCAACTTTTGCTGTTTAGTTAGACTACAGGCAATTCGAATTTCATCTCCTTCAACTTACGTGAAACGTTGAAGAGGAGGTAATATAACCAGAGTGTCGTGAAGCTCTTATTCAAATCAGGATTTGCTTTGTATGAGACTTCATGTTCTGAACCATGGATAACCATGTCAGAAGGGGGTTAGGCTTCCATTCTTTGGACAGGCCCTCCCGGCTTTATGACTGTGGGTGACTCACTCAACCTTCTGGCAACTTTCTTCCTGCCACTAAAAAGGTGAGAAACAGAGTAGGGATATTACGAATTACTTCTTAGGCTTAAGGGTATTATGAGAATGAATTGCTTTTTGTCCATCCCTTCTAGGAAAAAGATACACAAAAAGTGTGAACTTCTGGACTCACCTTTTCCATAAACTGGATCCTGTTCCTATTTCCCCTACTTCTAGCAAGAGGACTATTAACTACTTAACACCTTTCCAGAGGCAACCAGTTTAGTCTTAGCAAGTCTTCCTTGCCAAAACCTATGCATCTGTCCTTTTTTGTATACCTCATTCATTCACTTAGTGACTATTACTGACCATCAGTGAAATGCATGCCACTGTATTAGTTGCAATTGATAGAAACAAGTATAAGACTAAGAAAGGGATAGAAATAAGAAATAAGACTTGGTTCTCACCATTAAGAAGCCTACAAAGCTTTTTAAGGGTCACAGTTACCAACTGTTTCTGTGTTTTTTCCTTATACGTGAGAAGTTGAAGTTCCAAGTCTAATCTCCCGTCTGCAATCTCTTACTTATTTTCTCTATAAAGCACTTCAATGACAAATTATTATTTCTAAATAAACATTATAATCATGTCATTTCATGGAGATAAAAAAATATTTTTTTGAGAGAGAGAGAGAGAATGGGAGGGGCAGAGAGAGACAGAATCCTAAGCAGGGATTCTCTGTCAGCTCAGAGCCTGATGTGGGGCTCAAATCCACGAATTGTGAGTGAGATCATGACCTGAGCTGAGATCAAGAGTCGGACACCCAACTGTTTGAGCCACCCAGGCACCCCTTGGAGGTAAAATTTCTAATAGCTCTTCACTGCTCACAGGATAAAGATAAAACTGTTTCTTAAAAAAAAAAATTTTAACATTTATTTTTGAGAGAGAAAGAGAGAGACAGAGTATGAGATGGGGAGGGGCAGAGAGAGAAGGAGACACAGAATCCGAAGCAGGCTCCAGGCTCTGAGCTGCCAGCACAGAGCCTGACCCGGGGCTCAAACCCACAAACACGAGATCATGACCTGAGCTGAAGTTGGATGCTTAACCGATTGAGCCACCCAGGTGCCCCAGATCAAACTCTTAACTTTTAAGTGTTAGAGCCTCTAAAATCTGGAACGAACTTATTTCCTGATCTCACTTCCTACAACTACCCATTATAAATTTTCTGCTTGGACAAGTTGGTCAGATTATTATACTAAAAGTATATATATCCCTTTCCCACTCCAATCTATTGCTAAAAAGAAAACCACAGACCCAAAATGGTGTCACTTAGGCTAAGTCACTAAACTAGGGCTTAATACCTAACCTAATTGTAGTTTCCACCTTCCCCAGAAATGTAGTCTTCATCACTCAGGAATTTTCTGATAAGCATCATTGAGGTAATCTGTTACAGGGCTCTCTCTAACCCTCAAAGGAAGATGAGGTAATTTGCATGATAAGACCTCTTTCTCTTCCCCTAAGGGAAAGTGACCTTGCCTGAAACAATCCTTTTCTTTTCCTAATAACTTCTTTGCTCCACCCTCCTTCCCATAAAAACCCTCCATTTTATACCCTCCATGCTACTCGCTAGATGGGATGCTGCCCATTCAAGAGCTGCTTAATAAAGCCAATTAGATCTTCAAATTCACTCCGTTGAATTTTTGTTCTTTAACACTATGTATTCATATATTCAAGAAGGGATTGGGTGCCTTCTGTGTGGCAGTCTGTGATAAGAGATGGTGCACAGTTTCCACGCTCAAAGAGCTCATTGTTTGCTCAAGGATACAGACAATGAGTTGGCTGCGCCCATGATAGGAAGAGCACAGGACATAATGAAGCACTGAATGTGATGGGAACGCACAGAATCGCACAGTATCCAGCCTTGGAGAAGTCAAAGCATATTACTCAGAGAAAATGACATCTACAGTGACACACAAAGAATGAGTAAAAGGCAAGAAGTTGAAGAAACTGTGTACCAGACAGAAAACAGCAGTGGCCTGGTGATAAGAATATATGGTGTGAGTAACTGAGAGAATGTGAATCAGACTGGAATGTGGACTACACATGGCAAGAGGCTGAAGATGGAAGCAAGTCCAGATGATCAGAGATCTCATAAACCTGGCTAACAGGTTTAGGCTGGACAGGCTTTGAAGCAGCAAAGGCCATGACCAGATTTGGCTGTCATGAGAATGCCATGCCCCGGTCTCATAAATCAGGAATGAAGTGTTTGAGAGCATTAAGGAAGGCCTTGCTTTCCAGGAGTCTTGTTAATGATCTTATTAAGATGTTTGATTCATACCCCTGCATCAGTCCTGAAAGTAGGAGAAATCCAACGGAAGCATTCTTTGAGAGAATAAGAGCTCTTGCTGGGCCTTAGAAGAATGGCAGGGGAGATCTGCCTAAATCAATGCAGAGACAAGTATACCACCTGGTGGTGTTTCAAATCAAATTCTTGCCAATAAAATAATGGCTACCACTGGTTGAGCACTCACTACGAGCTCATATACTCACATCACTTTGTGTGAGGTACATATTATACCCATTTTAGAGATGCAAAAACTGAGGTTCGAACAGTTTAAGTATCTGGCTTAAGGTCTTAGGTTCGTGGTAAATATTTACTTATTATGATATGAACAAATAAGCCTGGAATTTGAACCCAAAACAATAGAACTCCAAAGTACAAGTAATTTTGATTCATTTAGTTTAAAGTTACTCTGTATTAATCAAAGATAGTTACAATATTTCCTTTCCATCGTCCTTCTGATAAATCCAGGCGTATAGGCCTACTCTATGTTTTGCCTAGAGCGGTAGGAATATAACAAAAACACATGGCATTGGATAGAGAAATGAGGAGGAAAGAGAGATCCACCAAGGAACAGGATGAGGGGTATTTTTGGGTGATTTGTACTGATGAGATAGGGGAGGACAGAATTTAAACTATGCAAAATGAGTAGGATTAATGTTCCCCTCACAGACTTCAATTCAGGCGTATGCCTTGTAGTAATAACTAGCGGGTTGGAGTGAAATTGCTTCTCTCCTATGGCCCATTTGAGCGGTGTAATGAATGGTTCCTCACATAAGGCTCCCTTGTAAGGACGAACACAAGTACACAGAACTGAGTCCTCCAGAAACAGAGGCCCACATCCAGGTTTTAAAAACCACCAAACAACCTGTACCCAGAAACAGTCACTCATTTAGATGTGCAGGAACTGAACGACTGCAGAAATGTTCCAAGCCAAACGGCAGTGGGTAAAAAACAAACAGCAGCAGCTTGCTTGCATGAGGTTGCCAGGAATCACCCTGACCAATTAAGAAAACAACAGCCCCAAACTGCTTGTTAACCAGTGCAAGGCTGACAGGATAACTCTGGGTCTCAAACATGTTTTATTATTTAATAATGGAAAATGATCTAAGACCTTGAAAATACATTATGAACTCAATGAGAAATAAGAATATTTCAGCTGATATTCCACCACTTACTAGTAAGCAAGATATTCATCATAAGGTTTCTTATGATTGCAAAACCACAGAAAACAACGACAATATTCATTAATTGGAGATGGCTAACATACCAGTGTACCCATGTTGTGGAATACCATTCAACACAGAAGAAGGATACACTAACGGTTACTAATAAATACTCAGCTGGCTGGCTCTCCTTGTCATCCAGTTGAGTAATATGTACAGTCTGACAATATTCATGTATTAAAAAATAGAAAGCAAAACTAAATTTGAGCAACCCTATCTTTTCTAACAGTAAATGTATTAGAAAAAGTTCTAGAAAAATACATAGCAAATTGGTAAGAGTGGTTACTTCTGGAGAAGACAGGATAGAAGGTAAGCACAAAGTAGGGACTACAGTTCTATTTATAATATTTAACTTTTTGTAAGTAGGTATATTTCTGCATTTTTTGTATAACTATAAACTAGAAATAGTTATCAAATAAATCATAGTATAGTGCTTGAAAAAGAACAGGCTTGGGCGCCTGGTTGGCTCAGTCGGCTGAGTGTCTGACTTTGGCTCAGGTCATGATCTTTTATGGTTTATGAGTTCGAAGCCCCATCGGGCTCTCTGCTGTCAGTGCAGAGCCTGCTTCTGATTTTCTGTCTCCGTCTCTCTCTCTCTCTCCCTCCCCTGCTTGCGCGCACATGCACACACACACACTCTCTCTTAAAAATAAGTATTTTTTTTAAAAAGAAAAAAAACAAGCCTTAGCACTGTTAATATGAGGATCCCACTTAGATATCTACCAAATTCATGTAGGAAAAACAAAAAAAAAATTTTAAAGAAATGGAGACTTATTAAGCAAGAATTTCATGTTAGTATATTGAGATGACGAAGCCGAGATTTCCATTAGTTGGCATTTTTAGACTATGAAACAGACAACCAAAGGAAACTGTGAAGACTTTCTTACTGAAAAGCTTTATTACCAAGATGTACTTAAGGAGTAAACCTAGGAGGTTTATAAGGAAATCCCCCCATAAAGTGAAATTGGATAAAATATTTAGAATTATATGTAGTTTTCCAATATTTGAGCAATTATTGATTGGAAGACACTAATGAAAAAATTATGTTGACAATAGCAGAAATGCATAGAATATCCTAGAATATACAGGAACTATATGACCAAAACTTTTTAGGAAATACACATCAGTAAATTAAAATAAGCAGAGAGGTAAATTACATTCCTGGGTGAAAAAAAAACTGGCTGCTTTTCAAATCCTTATCAAATTAATTTACAAGATTAAGGCAATCCCATTGAAAAATCCCAGCAGAATTTTGTTTTCTTGTTGGACTTTGAGGACACAAAAGAATGGACTGATGAGAAAAATCAACATTTTTCTTGTTCCACAAAAATTAAAATATAACAGAACTTCAATTTTTAAGATGTTCTGGTATGGGTACAAAAATCTAAAAAGAGGTGCCTCAGTGGCTCAGTCAGTTAAGCATCCAACTTTGGCTCAGGTCATGATCTCACAGTTCATGAGTTCAAGCCCCACGGCAGGTTCTGTGCTGACAGCTTGGAGCCTGGAGCCTGCTTCAGATTCTGTGTCTCACACTCTCTCTGCCTTCCCCCACTCCTGCTCTGTCTCTGTCTCTCTGTCTCTGTCTCTGTCTCTGTCTCTCTCTAAAATAAATAAACATTAAAAGAACGTTTAAAAAGAATCAAAAGAAAAACTAATACAGCAGAATAGAACATAGTTCTGAAAGAGATCTATCAGTATATGTATTTGTGATAAATATCACAATCCAATGATGAAAGGAAGGATTGTTCAACAGATGATATTTAAAAAAAATGGTTATATGAAAAAAACAGAACACAGCTAATTCCAATGTTTGGGGTTCAAAATTTCCATATAACCGTAAAATATATGATTTTACTTGAAAACACAGATTAAGAGATAAGTGGTATTTGTAAGAGAAGGACATTCTAAACATAAATAAAGAAAGAGATCATAAAAGGAAAGATGATGCTTTGAGCATATAGAAAAAATAAAACTCTTACAGGGCTTCTGGGTCACACAATTACAGAAGAAGAATGGTGACTCCTGAAGCCTGCACAGCCCCACAGAGTCTTGCTTCTGTATATCAAAAAACCACCATCATCCACATTAAATAAAGGTGGAATTAAAAAGCACTTCATCATATATGACAAAGAAGTTCAGACACAGTGATCCTTTTGCAACATGGCAGATCACCTCTCTCTTCTTTTCAATCCTTGCAATGGCTTCCATCTCATTCCAAGTCGAAGCCAAAGTCTTTGCGGTGGCCTCAAGGCCCTCTGGCCATCTCTCTGACATGCCTCCTTCTGGTCTTCCCCTCTATGACTCTACTCCAGCCACACTGGCCACTTCGAACCTTGAGCCCATGAGGCACACCTCCATTCCCGGGCTTTTGCTCTTGCTCTTCCCTCTGCCTCAAGGCTCTTTCCCTCACTTTCTTCAGCTCTCTATTATCAATTTTTTTCATTAGGGTTTCCCCTTCCCAAAGGGTTGCTTTTTTTCCTCCATGCTACCAATCCCCACCAACATTCTATACATTTACTTGTTTCTCTGTTTTCTGTCTCCCTGCCTCTTGAATATAAGCTCAGGGAGGGCAAGGATTATGTCTGCTTTGACCACTCGTATATTTCTAGCATCTAAAACAGTGCTTGCAGGTAGTACTCAATATTTATTTGTTAAATAACTGAATAAATATATTTACTAATTGCTACTTTTTAATATAATTGCCAGAGAACCATTAAAGCTAACTTGAATTACAACTGATTAAGTGTGGGGAGGCAGCTGGCCCTCAGTTACTAGAATCAGCACCAGAACATCATCAGGATCTAATATTGTCCCCCATTCCCCAGCTACTCTACTTCATACTTATCTTTCCTCACAGATCCCCATCTCTGTTTCCCAGAGCACATGGTGATCAAATGGTCCCCAGGAGCACCCAAGTTTTACTGTAGGTTGCTCAGCTACTTGGAAACAGTATGACCTGACTCGGTGGGTTCTATTCCAAATTCCTGGGGACGGCTGTGAATAACTCGGTCTGGACTGATGTCTATCCAGGGACCAAGTGACTGTGGCCAGGGTGGAGGTGAGGGTCAGAAGTTCACTGTGAAATCATGCTACCGTATTGCAACCATATGGATAGAGGAAAGGACAATTCCTAACAAGGGTGTCAAGCAGTTGAACCAATAGGTATCTACTATAACATAAAATTAACTCTCAGATAAATTATAAAAAATGCCAATCCCTAATTTAAAATGGAAAAGTTCGGGTTCGGTGCTGACAGCTCAGAGCCTGGAGTCTGCTTTGGATTCTGTATCTCCCTCTCTCTCTCTCTCTCCCCCCCTCTCCCACTCATCCTCTCTCTCTCAAAAATAAATAAACATTAAAAAAACTTAATGGAAAAGGTATGAATAGATAATTTTCAGAAAAGGGGATACAATTGTCCGATACATTTTAAAAAGGGTTTGACTTCATTTATAATCCAAAAATACTCTATAAAATGATGGTATATTACTGGGGAAATATTTGCCACAATAATGACAAAACATTAATATCCTTAATATATAAGGAGTTAATCGGGGCACCTGGGTGGCTTGGTCGGTTAAGCGTCCAACTTCGGCTCAGGTCGTGATCTCACGGTCCGTGAGTTCGAGCCCCGCGTCAGGCTCTGTGCTGACAGCTCAGAGCCTGGAGCCTGTTTCAGATTCTACGTCTCCCTCTCTCTCTGCCCCTCCCCTGTTCATGCTCTGTCTCTCTCTGTCTCAAAAAGAAACGTTAAAAAAATATATATATAAGGAGTTAATAAACACAAAAAATTAAAGATATTAATGTGACCTAGGAATGGTAAAAGATATGTAAAAATTATTCATAATAGAGAGAAAGCTTAGAAAGACATCTGTGTTCATGGATTGGAAGACTTAAAATTGTTAACATGTCAGTACTATCCAAAGTAATATACAGATTTAGTGTAATTACTATCAAGATCTCAATGGTGTGTTTTGCAGAAATTAAAAAAAAAAAAACCCATCCTAAAATTCATATAGAATCTCAAGAGATCTGGAATAGTAAAAAAATATTGATAAAAAAACAAAGTTGGAAGTCTCATATTTTATGATTTTATGATTTTAATTATTTTTTTTAATTTTTAATGTTTATCTTTGAGAGAGACAGAGCGCAAGTAGGGGAGGGGCAGAGAGAGAGGGAGACACAGAACCCGAAGCAGGCTCTAGACTCTGAGCTGTCAGCACAGAGCCCAACACAGGCTGGAACTCAAGCTGTGAGATCATGATCTGAGCCAAAGTCGGATGTTTAACTGACCCAGCCACCCAGGCACCCCTCATATTTCATGATTTTAAAACTTACTACAAAGCTATGTTAATTAAAACAATGTGGTACTGGCATAAAGACATAAATGTAGATCAATGAAATAGAATAGAGAGCCTGAAAATAAACCCTGACATACATGGGTCAAAGAATACAAGTCAAAGAATTTTTCAACAAGGGTGCCAAGATCATTCAATGAGGACAGGATGTTCAACAAAGGTTGGGGAAACCAGATATCCATATTCGAAGTAATAAAGTTATATCCTTATCTTAAGCCATATACAAAAATCAACCCCAATGGATCAAAGACATAAATTGAAGACCTACAATTATAAAACTCTGAGAAGAAAACACAGGGGAAAACTTCATGATATTGGAATTAGCAATGATTTCTTATATATGACGCCAAAAGCACAGGCAACAAAAGCAAAAGTAGACAAACAAGACAACATCAAAGTTAAAAACTTCTGCACATCAAACAACAACAAAATAAGCAATCCATGTAATGAAAAAGCAACTTATGGAATGGGAGAAAATATTTGCAAATCATAGATCTGATGGAGTTGATATCCAGTACATATAAAGAACTTCTACAACTGAACAACAAATAAATAACCCAATTAAAAAAATAGGTAGGGGTGCTTGGGCGGCTCAGTTGGTTAAAAATCCGACTTCGGCTCAGGTCATGGCCTCATGGTTCATGAGTTCGAGCCCCACATTGGGCTCTGCACTGACCATGAAGAGCCTGCTTGGGATTCTCCTTCCCTCTCTCTCTCTCTCTGCCCCTCCCCCACTCACACTTTCTCTGTCTCTCTAAAAATAAATAAACTTAAAAAAATATGTAAAACAAAACAAAAAAAAATATGTAAAACAGTTGAATAGACATTTCTCCAAAGACAAATGGCCAAGAAGTATATTTAAAAGATGCTTAATATCACTAATCATTAGAGAAATGCCAGTCAAAATCCCACCTCACACCCATTAGGATGGTGACTATCAAAAAACAGAAAATAGCAAGTGTTGGTGAGGATGTGGAGATATTGGAATCTTTGTCCACTGTTGGTGGGAATATGAAATGGTGCAGTTGTTTTGGAAAATAGTATAGAGTTTACTCAAAAAATTAGAATTACCATACGATCCAGCAATCCCATTTCTGAGTATATATCTAAAAATAAAAATAAAAGCAGGATCTAAGAGAGATATTTGCACACCCATGTTTATTACAGCATTATTCACAATAGAATATTGTGAATTATTCCACTAGAGGTGGAAGCAACCCAACTGTTCATCAAAAGATTTGCTGTATACATACAATGGAATATTATTCAGCTTTTAAAAAAGAAGTCCTGTCACATTCTATGACATGGGTGAATCTTGACATGATGCTAGATGAAATAGGGTACTCTAAAAAGACAAATACACAAATACATATACTCCGCTTACATGAGGTATCTAGAATAGTCAAACTCACAGAATCAGAAAGAATGCTGGTTGTCAGATGCTGGGGGGAGGGGGACACGGAGAGTTGTTGTTCAGTAGTTACAGTTGTACAAGAATGAAAAATTCTTGGGATCTGCTATACAGCAATGTGCACATACCTAACATTACTGAACTGCACACTTAGAATGGTAAGATGGTAAATTTTATGCTATGTGTTTAAAAACACACACACAAAGAATCCCAGGTAGATCTCAGGTGGATTTAAGTCTGAGATGCACTATTCTAGATACTAAAAACCCTGGTATTGTATCTAGAGTTTTAAAGCTTTAATATTCTTAAAAGATATTTTATAGACGTTGTTTGGAAAATATACTAAAACAACATTTGAACAAAGCAATGAATAAACTGAAAAGAGATGATTTACAACTTTCCAAAGGAACATCCATGGAGGAGATTTAATGTTGATTTACAGATACAATGCAAATAAGGCTTTCACTCATTGACCACAGTGGAAAATTCCATTGTTAAAAGTGTGTTGATGGTCGAACAAAGGAATTTGGTGATCCCTCGCTCAGGTATAATGATGCACTTGGAAAGATGAAAAAAATATATACCATTCCCATCTGTTAAGTTGGCAAATATAAAACATAAATACAATGTAAAAAAACATATTGAGAAATAACATACGTACATAAAGGACAAAAATTTTAAAGGTGATATTCAATGACTTCTGATGCACAGGAATGTGTGTACACACACACACACACACACACACACACCCTTCACTTTGTGAAACTGCACAAATCAAGACACAGAACACTTCCAAAACTACAGAAGACTCTCTCATGCCCTTCCCAGTCAAACCCTCTCGAGAATGTTTTGGAGATAATTAGATTACATTGTGTGACCTCCACTTCCATACATCATTAATAGGAGTGTAATTAGTGGATACTTTATATAAAGCAATTTTGTAATATTACCAAAAGTATTATTAATGCTTAAATTATTTCTAAGGAAGGAATTGAGCTTCTTGGAATCTATCCTAAGCAAATAACATGAAATGTAACTAATCATATACATATAAGGATGCTCGTCACTGCAAAAATGACATCAAAAAATTAGAAATTGGGGAGATGTAGGTCAAAGGATACAAACTTTCAATTAAAGAAGTTCAGAGGACCCAATATACAGCATGGTGACTATGGTAAATAATACAGTATTGTATCCTTGGAGGTTGTTGGAAGCAATCTTAAGCATTTTCACTACAAAAAAAATAAATAAATAAAGCTAAATATGTGAGGGGATGGATGTGCTTATTATCTTGATAATGGTAACCATGCCAAAATGTATATGTATGTCAAAGTATCACCTTGTATGCTTTAAATCTATACAGTTATATTTGTCAATGATTGCTCAATAAGGTTTGGGGAAAAAATAAAGCACACATAAAAACATTAGAAATAGCCTAAATATCCATAGTAAGAATGGTTAGATTATAACATATCCACTTAATAAAATAGTTTACAGTCATTAAAAATTAGGTTTTTGAAAAATTTTTGACATGAAAAAATACTATGATCAGGTATTAATTTATATGGATGAAATAAAATGAGAAATTCAATATGATCCTAATTTTAAAAATCATTAGTTAATATGAATATAGGAAATTTTAATTCTGTTCTTTTGCTTTTTGTATTTTCCAAACTTTTTATAATCACATGTATTTATTTTGTAATTAGAAGAAAACCTTATTTTGAAAAGCAACCAAAGAAAGTAAATAAACCACCATTGGTTCAGTTTCTTTGGGGTAAAATAAAAGTCTTCCCATGGTTGACTGTGATTTCCATACAACTTATACTGGAGACTTGAATAATGAAAACAACAAAACACAGAATGGATCAAAAGTCAAAATGGACACTTCTATGAAGAATCTCATGACATACCTTGTGTTAAGACAATTGATAAAGGTTCATCATTTCAATGTTTTGTCAAAAGGAAGAGACTGTGAAAGCTGCATACAATTCTGTGCTATTCCTTCAATGGGAGGAAAGGGGGAAATAACAGAAAAAGCTCAAGCCTCTATAATGACTCATTTTCATCTCCTTTCCAGAGTTCATAGGACAGGTCAAAATCAATCCAATCTGGAAGCTTCTGGAGGGAACCCAAAGTCCTTCTAATACCCACATAACACAGATGACATGCATAAGCAAACATCTGACCTGCTCTTTAGTAGGTTTATGGTTCTGTACCAAAGAGAAAAATTTAAGGCCAGAAATTGTATTTCTTGGTGGATCCTCAAATAGCTCCCTGCTTTATTTTTTCTAGAAGTTGGAGGGAAAAATAAACTTGCCAAGGTCTGTGCAACACAATCCATATGGATGGAGGAAAAAGATATTAGAGTTTTAATTTATAATTATTTTCATGTCACCTTTTAAAACTTCCTATTCTTGAGGTGCCTGGGTAGCTCAGTCAGTTAAGCAGTCAACTCTTGATTTTGGCTCAGTTTATGATTTCATGGTTTGTGAGACTGAGCCCCACATCAGGCTCTGTGCTGACAGGGTGGAACCTGCTTGGGATTCTCTCTAAATAAATACATACATACATACATACATACATACATAAAACACTGAAATTTCCTATTCTCTCTGGGTACAGAGTATATAAGCACAGTGCTACATGCACATAATTTTTAAATAAATATGCATACATATATTGGAATGTTCACACTTACATTTTTTAGTGGCAGGTGTACATGCAAAAAACAAAAACAAAAACAAAAAAACTGTCCAGACCAGAGGAACTTAGCCTCAGTTAACTGTGAAGCACGTTGCAATTAATGTTTACTGATAACATTGAAATACTATAATAGTTTGGGATTTAAAAAAAGTCAGAGCAGATTCAAAATTACCACTCTCAGTTTTTTCATAGGTAGTATGATTTAAATTTTTTTTTAATTTTAAACAGTTTATATTTTACAGCAGGTGTAGGTTCACAGCAAAATTAAGAGGAAGGGGCAGAGATTTGCCATATACTTCCTGCCCCACTTATACATAGTCTCCCTTATTGTCAGTACTGACCCACCAGAGAGGTACGTTTGTTACCTACGTTGACACATGATAATCAACCAAAGTCGATAGTTTACATTAGGGTCCATCTTTGGTGTTTTATGTTCTATGGGTTTGTATAATGACATGTATCCATTACTACAGTATCATACAGAATATTTTCACTACCCTAATAATCCTCTGTGGTCTGCCTGTTCATCTGTCCTTCCACCTTCCAGCCCCTGCAACCACTGATCTTTACTGTCTATAATTTTGCCTTTCCCAGGATGCCATATGGTTGAAATCAAATAGTATGTAGCCTTTTCAGATTTGCTTTACTTATTAACAAGCATTTAAGTTTCCCCTATGTCTCCTAGCTTGATAGCTCTTTTTTTTTTTAATTTTTTAAGTTTTATTTATTTGAGAGAGAGAGAGCACACACATACAAGTGAGGGGGGACAGAGAGGAGAGACAGAACCCCAAGCAGGCTCCACACCATCAACACAGAGCACAACCCACTAACCATGAGATTAGGACATGAGCCAAGATCAAGAGTCAGACACTCAACCGACTGTGCCACCCAGGTGCCCTGCTCATTTCTTTTTAATGCTGAGTAATATTCCAGTGAGCACTGAAAAGAAATGTCTGGATGTACTACAGTTTATTAATCCATTCACCTCCTGAAGGACATCTTGGTTGCTTCCGCATTTTGGCAATTATGAATAGAGCTGCTAAAAATATGCATGCAGGTTTGGTGTTGGTTGTAAGTTTTCAATTCCTTTGGGTAAGTACCAAGGAACTTGATTGCTAGATCATGTGGTAAGAGTATGTTTACTTTTCTAAGAAGCTGCCAAACTGTGTTCCAATGTCTGGAAGTAGGTGTACCATTTTGCATTTCTGCCAGAAATGAATGAGGGTTCCTCACATCTTCACCAGGATTTGTTGTCTGTGTTCTGCATCTGGCCATTCTGATAGATGTGTAGTGGCATTTCAGTGTTGTTTTAATTTGCATTTCCGTAATGACATATAATGTGGAAAGCTTTTCATATGCTCATTTACCATCTGTACATCTTCTTTGGTTAGGTGCCTGTTAAGATCTTTGGCCCATTGTTTAATCAGGTTGTCTGATTGCTAATTGTTGAGTTTTAAGAGGGCTATGTATATTTTGAATAACGGTACTTTTGCAAATATGTTCTCCCAGTCTGTGGCTGGCCTTCTCATTCTCTTACATTGTCTTTTGCAAAGTAGATATTTTTTAATTTTAGTGAAGTCCATCTTACCAATTATTTATTTCATGGATTGTGCCTTCAATGTTGGGTGTGCTTTTTTTCCAGGGAAAAGATAGTCATACAGCTTGACTCATTTTCTCCAAAGGCCCAAATCAGTCTTTACTAATGACATACTATTAATAATTAGGAAAATTGAAAATCATTGTAACGGATTGTTTTCTCATTTTCTCATGAGAAAATTTCTCACTTTTTTCTTAATGCTTATTTACTTGTTTTGAAAGAGAGCATGCGCATGCACATGTGAGTAAGCGGAGGAGGGGCAGAGAGAGAAGGAGAGAGAGAATCCCAAGCAGACTCTGCACCAGTCAGCGCAGAGCCCGATGTGGAGCTTGATCCAACAAACCATGAGATCATGACCTGAGCGGAAATCAAGAACTGGACACTTAACCAACTGAGTCACCCAGGCACCCCCTCACTTTCTTTTAAATGAGAAGCATGGATAGATACATAGTAGAATACAAAGGATAGACACAGTGTATATATATATATAGTTTATAAACAAGAATGGTATTATGAACATTTCTATTATAATGACATGATAAAATATTATTACCAAACCAAAGCAATGATGTGAATGTTTGCATTAATGTTATTGATATTAATGCAAACTTTTAAGAAATTCAACAGATGGAACATTAAAATGATCAAGCAAGTTTTATCTAAGCTTACTCTTCATTTGTAATACTTATTTGATCTGTTAATATACCTGTGGAAAAGTGTGCTGAAAAACAACTTGTCTTGCATTTTAAATAAAGTTTAAAAATTAAGACTGTGCTTTTCCATGTTTTATTATAATTTTTGAAATTCTTAATGACTGATTTATTAGATGGATAAAATGATGTATTGATATCAAACCCAGAAAGAAAGAGGTCTTACTACTATTTTCTTATCTTTGCTATAAAATATTTCCAGATTTTTTTCAATGTCTGGATAGAGCAGGAAGGAAAGACATGGTAGTGAGCATCATCTATCATTCATGTTGAAGTGGGAAAAAGATGAGGGCCTTGGGTCTATATTTCAGTCCCATCTGAAGAGATCACTTCTTCATTGGTATTCCAGAAAATCCATAATGCTCTTCAAACTTCAGGTAGTTCATGTGAACTAGAATTGCAGAGGTGTAGATGGTATCAGGACCTAGAGAGGCCCTGAGGTCTAGCAATAGGAAGGGAAGATGAGCAATCAGGGACTGACTACTGCCACAAGTGGATCAATGTGTTATTTATTCCAAAGTTTCCTCAGAGATAATCTGACCACTTGTCAGGATAGCATCCTAAGTCAATGCCTCCAGCTACCCAAAGCTTCACTTAGCCATGGTCACAAAATGTAATATTAATGTGAGAGGTCATTTCATTCCCTTTATTTTTGTTTAAAGTTTTTTATTTATTTAAGTAATCTCTATACCCAACACGCGGCTCAAACTCATGACCCAAAGATCAAGAGTTGCACGCTCTTCCAACTGAGCCAGCTGGGAGCCCCTCATTCTCTTTAGATCTCACAGTGATTTTGTCAAGCCTTGAAGGCGTTGCCTATGAGAAGGATAAAAATCAAGAGCCAAAAGGAAAAAAAACAAACGAACCCAAAAGAAGCCAACCAAAAAACAAAAACAAACAACAAAGGCTTTCTAGTCTTTGTACTAGAAATGGTGAACAGATGTTCCTCAAATCCACAGATATGGCCTTAAGTTAAAATAATCAGAATTTAGACACATCAAAATTTGGGTACATATGGGACAGAGAGCCCAGGGGTTTAAAAATCTAGTTATAAATAGGAAAGCAGAGGTAGTGGGTGAGGATTTTTTCAGAGGGGAGAGTTAATAGGGGGTTGGGTTATTGATGAAGGTTGTTCAACATACATTCACTCTTAGTAGACATTAAAATCAGATAGACTCTCACCCCTCTGGGCTAACACAAATTAATTCTCAGGACTCTCAATATTTTGAAACTCTAGGATTATGTGTAGGGTACAATTACATTTTATTACTAGATTTTCCTATGACATGTCATGAAATGGACATCTCTCCGAAGTGGGACATCTTAATCAAGGTAAATTTCACCTTCCTGTCCCTAGCAGGGCCACACATGGGCAGAGAACCTAAGATTTGTGATTTGGGGGACAATCTTATGGACATTAAGCAACCATTCTCAACACTGGCTGCACATTATAATTATCTGAAAAACCTTAAAAAATATCAATGCTGCAATACTGTACCCTAAAAATTTTTTGTAAAACATCACTGAAAGCAATTTAAAAAGATGTAAGTTAATGAAAATATCTCAGGTCAATAGATTGGAAGGCTCAATATTGTTAACATACAATACTCTTCATACTGATATATAGATTCAATGTAATTCTTATCAAAATCCAGGCTCTCTTTTTGGTAGAAATTGACAAGCTGATCCTAAAATTCATATGGAAATGTAAGGGACTCAGAATAGTCAAAACAACCTCCAAAAATACCACAACAAAACCAAAACAAAGTTGTAGGACTTGCCCTTCAAGATTGCTTGGTACTGGCATAAGGATAGATGTATAGATCAATAAAACAGAATTGAGAGTCCAGAAATAAACCCATGTGTCTATAGTTAACTGTTTCTGACAAGAGTGTCAAGACATTTGGTGGGGAAAGAACAACATTTTTAAACGTTGGAATGACTGGATATCCACATGCAAAAGAACAAGTTGGATTCCTACTTCATTCCATATGCAAGAATTAACCCAAAACGCAGCAAAACATAAATTTTAGAGGTAAAATTATAAAACCGTAGAAGTAAACATAGATGTAAATCTTCATGACATTGGAGTAGGCAATGGTTTCTTGGATTTGATACCAAAAGCACACATAATAAGAAAGAAATAAAACAGGGCTTTACCAAAATGAAAAATGTTTGTGTATCAAAAAGTATTAGAAGGAAGTAAAAAGCAACCCATGAAATAAAAAAATTATTTGTAAGTCGTATATCTGCAAATCATATATTAGATATTATATATCAACATGTCTATTGATATCTATCTATACTCCAGCATCTAAAATACATAAAGACTTTTACAACTCAACAATAAAAAGACAAATAACCCAATTTAAAAGAACTTAAATAAACATTCTTCAAAGAAGATATATAAATGAGTGATAAATATATGAAAGGATGCTCAACATTATTAGTCATGAGGGAAATGCAAATCAAAATATATTCCTAAAAACATGTAAACTGCCAAAAATGAAGCAAGAAGAAATAGAAAATCTGAACAGACTGATTACCAGCTATGAAATTGAATCAGTAATCAATTAACTCCCAACAAACAAAAGTCCAGGACCAGATGGCTTCATAGATGAATTCTATCAAACATTTAAAGAAGAGTTAATACCTATTCTTTTCAAACTTTTCCAAAAATTAAAAGAGGATGGAAAACTTTCCAAATTCATTGTATGAGGCCAGCATCATCCCAAAACCAAAGCCAGATAAAGACACCACACACACAAAAAGGACTAGAGGCCAATATCTCTGATGAGCATAGATGCAAAAATCCTCAACAAAAGACCAGCAAACCCAATACAACAATACACTGAAAAAAATCATTCACTATGATCAAGTGGGATTTATTCCCAGAATGCAAGTATCATTCAATATTTGCAAATCAATCAACAGGATATATCATATCAACAAGAGAAAGGATAAAAACCGTATGATCATTTCAATAGATGCAGTAAAAGCATCTGGCAAAGTGCAACATCCATTTATGATAAAAACCTTTAACAAAGGAGATTTAGGAGATTTACCTCAACATAATAAAGGCTACATATGAAAAACCCACAGCTAACATCATACTTAATGGGGAAGAACTGAGAGCTTTTCCCTTAAGGTAAGGAACAAGACAACGTCTCACTCTTACTCAACATAGTACTGGAAATCCTAGCCACATCAATCAGAGAAGAAAATGAAATAAAAAGGCATCCAAATTAGTAAGGAAGAAGTAAAACTATCACTATTTGGGATGACATGATACTATTTATAGAAAACCCTAAAGATTCCACCAAAACATACTGATAGAACTGATAAATGAATTCGGTAAAGTCTCAGGATACAAAATCAATGTACAGTAATCTGTTGCATTTCTATACACTAATAATGAGTCAGCAGAAAGAGAAATTAAGAGAACAATCCCATTTAAAACTGCATCAAAAATAATAAAATACCTAGGAATAAACTTAACCAAAGAGGAGAAAGAGCTGGATTCTGAAAACTGTAAAACATAATAAAAGATATTGACAACACAAACAAATGGAAAGACATTCCATGGATTGGAAGAATAAATATTGTTAAAATGTCAAACCAATCTACAGATTTAATGCAATCCCTATCAAAATACCAACAATATTTTTCACAGAACTAGAACAAAATCCTAAAATTTGTATAGAACCACAAAAGACCTCAAATAGCCAAAGCAATCTTGGAAAAGAAAAACAAAACTGGAGGCACCACAATCCCAGACTTCAAGTTATATCACAAAGCTGTAGTAATCAAAATAGTATGATACTGGCACAAAAACAGACACACAGATCAGTAGAACAGAATAGAAATCCCAGAAATAAACCCATAATCATTTGGTAAATTAATCTTCAACAAAGGAGGAAAGAATATGCAACAAATGATTTTGGGAAAACTGGGAAGCTAAATGCAAAAGAATGAAACTGAACCACTTTCTTCCACCAAAAACAAAAATCAACTCAAAACGAAATAAGAACCTAAATGTGAGACCAGAAACCATAAAAATCCTAGAAGAGAGCTTAGGCAGTAATTTCTCTGACAATGGTCATAGCAGCATTTTTCTAGATATGTCTCCTGTGGCAAGGGAAACAAAAGCAAAAATAAACTATTGGGACTACATCAAAATAAAAAAAACTTCTACGTAGCAAAGGAAACAACCAACAAAACTAAAAGACACCCTACCAAATGGGAAAAGATATTTGTAAACGACATATCTGATAAAGGGCTTGTATCTAAAATATATAAAGAACTTATACAATTCAAAATCAAAAAACCAAATAATCCAATTAAAAATGGGGAGAAGACAAGAACAGACATTTCTCCAAAGAAGACATACACATGGACAATAGACACATGAAAAGATGCTCAGTATCATTCATCATCAGAGAAATGCAAATCAAAATCACAATGAGATATCACCTCACACCTGTCAGAATAGCTAAAAACAAAACGTCAGGAAACAACAAGTGTTGATTAAGATGTGGAGAAAAAATAACTCTCATGCATTGTTGGTAGGAATGCAAACTGGGGTAGCCAGTGTGGAAGACAGTATGGAGGTTCCTCAAAAAATTAAAAATACAACTGTCCTGTGATCCAGTAATTGCACTACTGGATATTACTGGATATTTACCCAAAGAATATGAAAACATTAATTTGAGGGAATAAGTGCACCCCTATGTTTATTGCAGCATTATTTAGAATCACCAAATTATGGAAGCAGCCCAAGTGTCCCCTGATAAATGGATAAAGAAGAAGTGGTATATATACAATGTAATATTATTCAGCCATAAAAAAGAATAAAGTCATGTCATTTGCAACAACATGGATAGAGCTAGAGAGTATAATGCAAAGTGAAATAAGTCAGTCAGAGAAAGACAAATACCATATGATTTCACTCATAATAAACAAACAAAAAAGAGACAAACCAAAAAACTGACTCTTAACTGTAGAAAATAAACTAATGGTTACCAGAGGAGAGGTGGCGGTGGGGAATTGGATGAAACAGGTTAAGAGCACACTTACCTTCATGAGCACTGAGTAATGTATGGAATTGTTGAATCACTATATTGTACACCTGAAACTAATATAACATTGTATGTTAACTATACTAGAATTAAAATTTTAATAATTAAAATTAAAAAAAAAACTACAAGATATTGCTTCTTCATAACCACTAGGATAGTTATAATCAAAAAGACAGATAGGGGTGCCTGGGTGGCTCATTCAGTTGAGCATGTGACTCTTGATTTCAGCTCAGGTCATGATCCCAGGGCTGTGGGATCGAGCCCCACATCAGGCTTCATGCTGAGCATGGAGCCTGCTTAAGATTCTTTCTCTCTCCCTTTGCCCCTCTCCCCTGCTCTCTAAAGACAGAGAGAGAGAGAGAGACAGAGAGAGAGAGAGAGAGATAACAAGTGTTATTGGGGAAAGTGGGGAAAATTGGAACCCTCATACACTTGTTGGTGGAAATATAAAATGATGCAGTTCCTCAAAAAGTTAAACATAAAATTACCATATCACCTAATAATTTGACCCCTAAATATATGCCCAAAAGAACTTAAAATATACACCCACACAAAGACTTGAACATAGATGTTCATAGCAGTATTTACTTATTTATTTAGTAATTTCTACACCCAACATGGATGTTCATAGCAGTATTTACTTATTTATTTAGTAATTTCTACACCCAACGTGGGGCTCAAATTCATGACCCTGAGATCAAAAGCTGCACACTCCTCTGGCTGAACCAGCCAGGCACCCTGCTGATAGATAAATAGAGTGGTATTTATAATAGCCAAAATGGAAACAATCCAAATGTCCACCAACTGCTGAATGGATAAACAAAATATAGTATATCTACATCATGGAAGGAGTATTATGCAGTCATAAAAAGGAACGATGTACTGATTCATGCTATAGTATATGACCTTGAAAACATTATGCTAAGTGAAAGAAGTCAACCACAAAATTGTGATTCCACTTTTATAAAATGGCCCAGAATAGGTAAGTCATAGAGACAGAAATATCTGGGGATGCAGCCTGACCTTTGAATTAAGGCTCCTGGTGATTTTGAAGCACATTGGGGCTTGTGATCTAATCCACTACATTAAATAAACCATCAAAATTTTTATTATAAATTTGTTGGCAGAAATTAAGATTTTTTTGATGCTGCCTTCCACCCTCATCGTTGTTCTAATGGTTAATTTTGATGAGAACACTGGTGGGACAAGGTCTAGAGTAATGATTGCTAAAATTCACCAGTGCTAGAATTATTCACCAGTGCTATCAACAAGAAACATATTGTTTCATTACATTATAATATGCTTTTTAAAAAAGTTTTCCCCATTGCTAATCTGCATACTATTCATATTCTCTGCATTGTAATATCATTTAAGATTTTTCACAGGATGTAGCATTACCCTTATTACAGTGTCAATATAATAATCTGTAATGCTGGAGGGTTGTTGGTTGCTTTTTTTCAATGTTTATTTATTTTTGAGAGTGAGACAGAGAGAGAGCAGGGGAGGTGCAGAGAGAGAGAGGGAGACATAGAAACCAAAGCAGGCTCCAGGCACCGAGCTGTCAGCACAGAGCCCGACGCAGGGCTCAAACTCACAAACCACCAGATCGTGACCTGAGCTGAAGTCAACGGCTCAACCGACTCAGCCACTCCTTGTTGTTTTTGTGTTTAATCAACTCCTGCTTTAAAGTTCACAGTGTAATAATAGCCATGGTAAGCCCTAGCTCTGAGGATTTTTCCCTTTGGACCCAGGAGTGGGATATAGCCTTCAGATCTTGGGTAGTCCAAAGGGTTGGGTGTGAGTGCTTTAAGTCAGGATAGGCTAAACAATTTCACCTACCCTGAGTGAAGGCTAGAATCACAACTGCCCAGTGGTTTTTAATTTTATCATTTGTTTACTATTCCCACTTAATTTCCAAAAGGAAATTGAAGTAATTCGATTGTCTAAGAAAGTAGATTTAGGTGGAGCAGGCCTGATAAGCAAAGGATTAGGTTTCTAGCATGATTCTTTATGGGTATTAACCTGGATATTATGTATCATTTTGGAAAATGACTGCTTTCCTCATAGTCTAATTGTAGGATGAGAAGCAGCAGAGACAAAGCCATGCAGAAGATGCGGATTTAACGGCAAAGTTCTTGTACATTCTACTGGGAAACACCTCATTTCTGCTGAGATACCAGAATCATATACACATTTATTTTATTAGAAAAGGTTTGCACAGGGGCACCTGGGTGGCTCAGTCAGTTAAGTGTCTGACTCTTGGTTTTAGTTCAGGTCATGATCTCACAGTTGGTGAGTTCAACTCCTGCATCAGGCTCTGTTGCTGATAGCACAGAGCCTGCCTGGGATTCTGTCTCCCTCTCTTTCTGCCTCCACTGCTTGCTCTCTCTGTCTCTCTCTCTCTCTCTCTCTCTGCCTCAAAATAAACAAACAAATAAATTTTAAAAAAAGAAAAGGTTTGCATATTTAAGCAGTAACATTTCCAAAACATGTAAGTCTCTAAATAAGGAGTTTCAAATTTTTAATCTCATATTACTAAGCATAATGGATGAAATGCAAAACACACTCATGGAGCATATTAGAGTAATGCAAAATAACTCTACCTGTAACTTTACTACTTTTTATTCCATACAAGGAAGCATATCAAAATTGAAGTAAGCAAAAATAATGTTAATTTTTGAATCTATGTGGTAAGTCTGTTGTTCAATGTACTAGTCTTTGCTAATATTGAATTATACTAATACTTAATTTTGGGGTAAATTCAACAGAAATGAGATTAATACAATCTATTGAGGTAGCTTCAATATTGGGGTAACATTAAGTCTATTGAATTTAGAATTATCTTTTTAAAAAAATTTTTTTAATGTTTATTTTTGAGACAGAGAGACAGAACATAAGTGAGGGGGTGGGGCAGAGAGAGAGATGGAGACACAGAATCCGAAGCAGGCTCCAGGCTCTGAGCTGTCAACACACAGCTCGACGCAGGGCTCGAATTCACAAACCGCGAGATCATGACTTAAGCCAAAGTCAGATGCTCAACTTCCTGAGCCACCCAGGCACCCCAAATTTTGAATTATCTTAATAATAGCATCAAATAAAACAAACTTCTTACTAGATACTCTTATTCTAGCCATGATTAAGTAATTGGTACCACAAAGCCCTTCCACTATAAACCACACAAAAGTAGATAAAATACATAAAATAGCTGTTTTCAGATACTGGACAGCCATCATGTCTGCTGAAAGAAAGAAAACAATTTACATACACACAAAAGAGACTTCACTGATGAATTATCTCAAACATCTAAGGAAGAAACAGTACTAATCCTATACAACTCTTTTTAGAAAATAGAGGACGGGAACACTTACAAACCTGTTTTTTGAGACCAGAGTTACTCTGATGTCAAAGCTACACAAAGACATTACAAAAAGGAAAACAACTGACCAATGCTGTCATAGATATGAAGTCCTTAATGAAATTTTAGCAAATGGAGCCCAGAAACATAGAAAAAGAATAATCATCATGATAGAATGGGATTTATTACAAGAATGCAATGTTCGTCTAATATTTGAATATAAACAGATGCAATTCAAAGAATAAAGAAGAAAAATCACACAATCATCTCCATAGATGCAGGAAAAGCATTCAACAAAATTCAACACTCATTCCTAATAAAACCTCTAAGCAAACACAGAATAAAAGGAAACTTCATCAGCCTCATAAAGGACATCTATTAAAAAATCCACAGCTAATAACTACTTAAATGGAGAAAAATCAAAACATTTTCACCCTAAGATGAAGATCAGGGCAAGTATGTCCACTCCCACCACTGTTGGTAGTGGTCTGAGACACTTTTATTAGAGGTCTTCAACAGTGTGATGAGACAAGAAAAAGAATTAAAAGGCACAAAACTGTAAAGAATGAGTAACATTGTCCTTATTTGCAGATGACATGGTCATGTACATAGAAAATCTTAAACAACTTAACAAAAGCTACTAGGGCTATTAAGTGAATTTAGGGCAATTTCAGGATACAAGGCCAATGTAAAAAACTCAGCTGTATTTCTATATATTAGCAAGTGAACATTTGAAAAAGTATAAACTTAGAATAATACCATTTAGAATAATATTAAAAACCCAAAAAGCTTAGGTATGCACATAATAAAATATATGGATTATACCCTGAAAACCTTTAATATTGCTAAGAGAATCAAAGTAGAAAAATGGAAAGACATATTATTTCTTGTTAAGGTGTCAATTCCTCAAGAATTGATCTAAAGATTCAACACAAACCCAATCAGGATCCCAGAAGACTTTTTTGTAAAAATTGACAAGTGGACTATGAAATTTTCATAGAAATATGAAGAGCCTAACAGAGATAAAGCAATTCTGAAAAAAAAAAAGTTGGAGGATGTATACTCTCTGATTTCAAGATTGTTATAATGCTATGGTAATCAAGACAATGGGCTATTGGCATAAAGGCAGACAAATAGGTCACCGGATTAGAATATAGCACAAAAGTAGAGCCACATATATTGATTTCACCAAGGTACCAAAGAAACTAAATGGGCAAAGTACTTGCATCAAATAGTGCTGAAACAACTGGCTATGTATGCAGAAAAAAATCAGTTGTAACTGATACACTAAAAGACAAAAATTAATTTGAGATGGATCACGGCTCTTAATGTAAAAGCTGAAATCATAAAGCTAACAAATGGGAGTTATTTTTGCAATTACAGATAGGTAAATACTTCTTTATTAAGGACCCACAAAACACTAATCATAAAAGAAACATAAAATGGACTTAATCAAACTTTGAAACTTCTGTTCATCAAAAGTCTTTGTTAATACATTGAATTAGCAAGCTACATATAGGAGAAAAGACCTATATCTGACAAAAGGCCTGTATTTAGAATATATGAACAACTCCTATGACTCAATAATAAGAAGATGAACAACTCCATTTTTAAAAAGTAGTCAGGAAGGGGCGCCTGGGTGGCGCAGTCGGTTAAGCGTCCGACTTCAGCCAGGTCACGATCTCGCCATCCGTGAGTTCGAGCCCCGCGTCAGGCTCTGGGCTGATGGCTCGGAGCCTGGAGCCTGTTTCCAATTCTGTGTCTCCCTCTCTCTCTGCCCCTCCCCCGTTCATGCTCTGTCTCTCTCTGTCCCAAAAATAAATAAAAAACGTTGAAAAAAAAATTAAAAAAAAAAAAAAAGTAGTCAGGAAGACTTCTCCTTCAGAAAGATGGAGTAAACACATTTTTCCCTTACTTGTCCTAAGTACAGCTAAAAACTCTGGGCATTCTACATAAAACAAAGCTAAAAGGGCTGAAAGGTGGAGAGAAGGCAGATCAGCAGTAGACCTCAGAAATGAGGAACAAGGTGGTGAGTTCCTGGGTTTTCTTTTTGTCTCATATACCCACACTAGATGGTAGAGAAGCCAGCAACCTGAAAATGCCAATGAGTGCACATGTGTTCACCCTCCACCCCCAGAAAATCCTGCTGGCTCTAGTCGAAGGACCAAAAAGGGGCAGCCTAGAAGACAGAAATCTGTTGGACAATAACTACTCTACTCCAGCCAAATACCCAAGATAAAACTGCAACCCTACCCCCATCCTCACCAGTGAGGCCAAGCAGGGAGCCTAGACCTCCATCCTTGTGAGGTCATAAAGAGGTACCCCAAATCTCTCCCCTACCCTCCCAGTAAGGTAGTGTCAGAGATCATGGAGCTGAACATTAAGTCCTGGCTTTGACTGAGTCTCTGATTCCAGTTTTGCTCATTTTTTTTTTTGTATGCTATGAGGCAATGATTGTTTTTTCGGCTTAAGCTGAACAGTTTAAATAAGAAACCTAATTCAACTTAAAACTATTTTTTATGCAACCTAAACTCTGCTATATAATCTCTTACCTCAACTTCCTAACATTTCAGGCTTCTTACTACTTAATTTCTTTTCTTTAATTGTGTTGGCCATGTTTGTCCTACTTCCTTCAGTGCCCAGCCTGTATCCTATAATGCATCTCCTCAAGAATGCTTTTTGTTGAAATCAATTTTATTGAGCTATAATTTGCCTGCAATAGGCATTCACCTAAAATGTACTCTTAGGTGACTTCTGATGCATCCACATACCAGTGAACGTATAGCTACAATCAATATTGAGAAGATTTTTACCATTCTCAAAACTTTCATATTGCCTCTTGGCAGTCCATTCCTCAGCCCCAAGTTTGTGGAGTAACTATACTTGCATTTTCACTATAGTTTATATTTACACTTAAAAATTTTTTTAACATGAGGCGTCTGGGTGGCTCAGTTGGTTAAGCGGCTGACTTCAGCTCAGGTCATGGTCTCACGGTTCGTGAGTTCGAGCCTCAAGTCAGGCTGACAGCTCAGAGCCTGAAGCCCGTTTCAGATTCTGCGTCTCCCTCTCTCTCTCTCTGTTCCTCCCCCGCTCACGCGGTTTGTTTGGTTTTTTGACGTTTATTTAATTTTGAGACAGAGAGAGACAGAGCATGAGCAGGGGAGGTACAGAGAGAGAGGGAGACACAGAATCTGAAACAGGCTCCAGGCTCGGAGCTGTCAGCACAGAGCCAGACAAGGGCTTGAACTCACAGACTGCGAGATCATGACCTGAACCAAAGTTGGACACTCAACCCACTGAGTCACCCAGGCACCCCAATTTATATTTACACTTTTTACATCTGGCTTCTTTCATTCAGCATAATAGTTTTGCATGTAGGTTGCATTTATCTGTAGTCTGTTCCTTTTTATTGCTGAGTAGTATTCCATTGCATAGATAAACACCACACTTTGTTTACACACTCACCAGATGAAAGGTTGTTTCCTGTTTGGGCTATTGCGCACGAAGCTACAGTGAACATTCCTGGGTAAATAATGATGGCATAGAAGTATATTTACTGATAGGGAAAGATGTTTACGAACAATCGCTAAATGAAAAAAAAAATGTTTACAGAACAGTTTATAAACATGAACCCATTTTTTTGTAAAGAATATATGTGTGTAAATAAGTAAATGCATACAAAAAAGTCCCAAATGTTAATGATGGTTGTTATATCTAGGTGTTGAGATTACATGGTTTTTAAGTTAAAAATCAAATTCAGTGGGCAAAAGACTGGAACAGGCACTTCACGAAAACAGATATGCCAAAAAACACATGAAAAAACTGCTCAACATCCTTAGTCATCAAGGAAATGAAAACGAAAGCTGCAATGAGATACCGCTACTGATAGCACCAAATGTCAAGAATGTAGAGCAACAGAATTCTCACACTTTACTAATGGGAATGTAAAAGTGTACAGCCGCTTTGAAAATTGGTTTCGCAGTTTCTTGTAAGTTAAACACACGTCTACTCTATGACTCAGCTAATACACTTCTGGAAGGAAAAAAAACACTGAACAAGAACAGACTCATGCATGGATGATCATAGTAGTAGTTTTCCTCTTAATCCTGAACATTTCAGGAAGAAAATTAGATTTCAAAGTATTTTACCTTGTTTTCTCTTTTCCCAGCCTTGGCCTTAACCACTAGACTAGGAACAAACCAGAAACAACCCAAATGTCCATCAGCAGAAGAATGAATAAATAAAATCGGTGTATCCATACAATGGAATACTGCTCAGCAATAAAAAACAAAAATTAAAACGCTTCTGATACAATACGTGAATGGGCCTCAATATCATTATACTGAGTAAAAGAAGACAGGGACAAAAGGGTGCACAGTGTATGATTCCATTAGTATGAGTTTCTGAAACAGGCAAGACCAATCTATGGGAAAAGAAATCAGGAAAAGAAATCAGAAATCAGGTGTCTGAGGTGGGAGCACGTGGGGACGGACCACAGTGTCTGTGGAGGTGGGAGCATGTGGGGACCGACCGAGGTGGGGCTTAAGGGATATTTTGCAGGTCATGCAATATTCTGTACTGTTAAAGGGTATGGTTTATACAGATGAATGCAACTGTTGAAGCTCGTCAAGCTATATACTTAAGATCTGTCATTTCACTGTATATAAACTATACTTCAACAAAAATGAGAAAAATTTAAAATAAATCTTTCCGTTAATGTAAATTTTTAAACACACAAGAAAAGTAGAATGTACACTCCATCGTATTTGAGCAGTCATTTGTTAACTTCAAGTACTGGCAAAAAATTGCTTAAGATACATATCACAACTGATCCCTATACGCTTGTGAGCCAAGAATAATTGTGTTTACTTTCTAATGAAAGGAAGGGAGGTTTTGTTTGTTTGTTTGTTTCTTTGACAGATCTCATGGTTTGAGAGATGGTAGTATCTTCTACCTTCCCAGGGATTTTGATGGAAAATCAAAATTTGATCCACAGAGACCTACTGAAAAAATGTGGTCATTTTAAAATACCAGGAAGGCTTCATTTTTGAAGGACTTATTACCAGTCTGTGTTGCCTCTTAGGAGGAAAACAACCACGATTGATTGATTTATTTTAAAATAAGCTCAATATTTTTTCCATTTTGCCAGCTAAGGAAATATAGTGATAGTTTTTGCTATACTTCTCTCCATTCATGTTTTGGAAGAGGAATCAATGGAAGGAAGGAAGGAGGTAAATTTGCATTACAATGCTGTGCTTACTAATTATTTGCTATGTGATCTTGAATGCATCTCTTAATTTTTCTGACCCTCAGTTTCCACATCAACATGCATGAGAATCTCTATCTCAAAGTATCATAATGGAAATTAAATACCATCTGTGAAATGTCTTGACATATGCCAGGAGCTCACTAAATATTACTGCCTTCCCTGAACTCCTTAATGGAAGACAAGATAGAAGAGCATTTTTTCCTTCATATTTTACAGGTATCTGGACATTCTTTGGGTAACTTACACAAGTCCAATTTGAACTATTTTTCAAGTGAGGTGGGGATGGGTGGATCGAGGTGGGCAAGGGTGGGAAGGCTGAGAGATCTTCACCTTTTATCTCTAAGAACATAGGCAACATTTTATAATAACTAGTGATGAAATACTGCTTATTGTTTGCAGTTTCTATTTCTCTCTATGAAAGAGTATTTGGAAGGCAATTTCTTGTTGTGTGGTGGGGGTTGTTGTTGGTTTTTTTTTCCTTCACTGATCAGTACAGGCTGCAGTGATGATTCTCAAACTCTGAACAATGGTCCCCAGTGTGTGGGCAGGGAGGGCCAGCATATGGAGGCCTCTCACATAGCCAAACACCGGCTCTCTGCCCTTCCTTCAGCTTTGTTTAAAGACAAGATCCGTTTCCTCCTTTGTCATCCCCCACAAGGCCTCCAGACTCCACTGTGAAGCTCAGCCAGATCTCTGTAATAAATTACCTGGGAAGCCACAGCTGAAAAAAGAGAAAAGAACAAGGTGAAGTGTTCTGAAATCTGACTTTCTTCCTGGAGTATTCAGGATTATCTATTCAGAAGGAACAGGATTGCACTAAGGTGTGTGCTAGGTGGTTTGCAGGCTAAAGTTTGTAGAAAAAGTTTGATTGGTTCATTCAAGTCATTATTACAAGTTTTCCATATTAAGGGTGAAATGTTTCCAAACTTAAATAAAAGAAAATAGATTCAGAGTATTATATAAAATAGTTATATACCATGATGTCAGCCTATACAGGCGAGCCTCATTTTATGTACCTCACTTTACTACACTTTGCAGATACTGCATTTGTTACAAATTGAAGGCCTGTGGCCACCCTGCATCCACCAAGTCTATAGGCACCATTACCCCCACATTTGCTCACTTGTGTCTCTGTGAGCACATTTTTGTGAATTCTCGCAATATTTCAAACTTTTTCATTATTATCATATATGTTATGGTGGTCTGTGATCAGTGATCTTTGATGGTACTATCATGATTGTTTTGGGGCACCGTGAACCATGCCTGTATAAGACAGTGAGCTTAACAGATAAATGTTGTAGGTGGCTGACTGCTCCAGTGATGAGAGTTTCCTCCATCTCTTTCCCTCTCCTTAGGCCTCCCTATTCCCTCAGACACAATATTGAAATTAGGCCAGTTGATAACCCTACAATGGCCTCTAAGTGTTCAAGTGAAAGGAAGAGCTACTGTCTCTCATTTTAAATCAAACACTAGAAATGATTAAGCTTAGTGAGGAAGGCATGGCAAAACCCCAGACAGGCCAAAAGCTAGGCCTCTTGCACCAATTAGCTAAGTTATAAACGCAAAGGAAAAGTTCTTGAAGGAAATCAAAAGTGCTACCCCAGTGAACACATGAATGATAAGAAAGCGAAATGGCCTCATTGCTGCTATGAAGACAGTTTTAACAGTCTGGATAGAAGATCAAACCAGCCACAACACTCCCTTAAGCCAAAGTCTAATCCAGAGCAAGGCCCTAATTTTCCTCAATTCTATGAAGGCTGAGAGAGGTGAGGAAGTTGCAGAAGAAAAATTTTGAAGCTAGCAAACAGAGGTTGGTTCATAACGTTTAAGGCAAGAAGTCATCTCTGTAACATAAAAGTGCAGAGGGATCTAGCTAAGAGAATTCATGGAGGTGGCTACACTAAATAAGAAATTTTCATTGTAGATGAAGACAGCCTTCTATTGGAAGGAAAAGCCATCTAGGATGTATAGCTACAGAGAAGTCACTGCCTGGCTTCAAAGCTTCCAAGGACAGGCTGACTCTCCTGTAAGGGGCTAATGCAGCTGGTGACTTAAATTGAAGCCAGTGCTCATTGACTTTCTGAAAATCCTAGGGCTCTTAAGAATTACTCTCGGGGCACCTGGGTGGCTCAGTTGGTTAAGCATCTGACTTTGGCTCAGGTCATGATCTCGTGATTTGTGAGTTCGAGCCCCATGTTGGGCTCTGTGCTGACAGCTCAGAATCTTAAGCCTGCTTTGGATTCTGTCTCCCTCTCTCTCTGCCCCTCCCCTGCTTTCTCTCTCTCTCTCTCTCTCTCTCTCTCTCTCTCTTTCTCAAATATAAACATTTAAAAATACATATATATATAAAAAAAGAATTACTCTCAAGCTACTTTCCCTGTGCTCTACACATGGAACACAAAGCCTGGATGACAGCACATCTATTTATAACATGATTACTAAACATTTTAAGCCCAATGTTGAGACCTACTGTTCAGGAAAAAAGATTCTTCTCAAAATATTATCGCTCACTGACAATGCACCTGGTCAGCCGGGAGCTCTGACGGAGATGTACAATAAGGTTAATGTTGTTCTCATGCCTGCTAACCCAACATCCTTTCTGCAGCCCATGGATCAAGCAGTAATTTCAACTCTCAAGTCTTATTATTTAATTCATATTTAAATTCCATAAATTACAGGATGTATAATATAAATTAAATCAGGGCACCTGGGTGGCCCAGCCGGTTAAGCATCCAACTCTTGGTTTCAGCTCAGGTCCCGATCCCATGGTTTGTGAGATCAAGCCTCATATCATGCTCCACGCTGACACAGAGCCTGCCTGGGATTCTCTCTCTCCCTTTCTCTCTGCCCCTTCCCTGTTCACGCTCTTTCTCTCTCTCTCCCTTTCTCAAAATAAATAAACTTAAAAATATTATATATAAATTAAATCAAATGTTACTTAATTCACATTTCATAAGGCTATAGCTGCCATAGACAATGATTCCTCTGATGGCTCTAGGCAAAGTAAACTGAAAACCTCCTGGAAAGAATTCATGACTCTAGATGTCATTAAGAACATTCATGGGCAGAGGTCAAAATACCAACATTAATAGGACTTTGGGAGAAGTGGATTTCAACCCTCAGTGAAGACATTGAGGGGTTCAAGACTTCCGTGGAGGAAGTAAGTGCAGATGTGGTGGAAACAGTGAGAGAACGAGGATTAGAAGTGGAGCCTGAAGATGTGACTGAATTGCTGCAATCTCGTGATCAAACTTGAATGAATGAGGAGCTGCTTCTTATGAATGAGCACAGAAAGTGGTTTTACAATATGGAATATACTCCAGGTGAAGATGCTGGGAAGACTGTTGAAATGACGGCAAAGGATTTAGAATATTATATAAACTTTGTTGATAAAGTAGCAACAGTATTTGAGAGGATGGACTCCAATTTTGAAAGAAGTTCTATTCTGGGTAAAATGCTATCAAAGCACCTTGCATGCTACAGAGAATCATTCATGAAAGGAAGAGCCAATTGATGAGGCAAACTTCATTGTTGTCTTATTTTAAGAAATTGCTGCAGTTGCCCGAACTTTAGCAACTACCCGTCAGCAGCCATCGACATTGAGGCAAGACCCCCCCCACAGCAAAAAGATTATAACTCAGTGAAAGCTTAGATGATGGTTAGCATTTTTTAGCAAGAAAGTATTTTTAACTAAGGTATGTACATTGCTTTTTAGACATAATACTGCCACATACTTAGTAGTCTGCCATATAGTGTAAACATAACTTTTATATGCGCTGGGAAACCAAAAAAGTCAATGGATTCTATGGCAATCTTCACCTTATTTCAGTGGTCTGGAATTGAACCTGCAATATCTCTAAGATGTGCCTGTAAGTTGACAAATCTTTACCAGATAGGTAATATTAGTATTCATTTTATAAATGAGGAAAGAAAGGCTTAAAGAGGTTATATGCTTGCTTGATATGAACATATAGATGGTAAGGAATAAAACTGGGTCCTGAATCCTGGCCTTCTAGTTCCAAGTCTTTCCCATTAGATGGGCTGTCCAGGCTGGATACTAGTTTCAATTCTTCTGAAAGTAGTACTAAAAGTTGATGTGGCCAGCAGAAAAGAAAACTTTGGGGCAATGTCTTCTGAAGCACAGACTGTGATAGTGGGGATCCAGAGAACGAGGAGGGAGAGTGGAGGTGTAGGAGGTGAACATGAGATATGGCAGATGACCATCATCACAGCAATCGCTTGCAGGGCTGAGTCAAGAGGTGCCCCTGATAGACTCTCTTGAGTGGGATCCCCTTCCACACATCCCCTTTCTTTTTTTTTTTTTAAGTTTATTTATTTATTTTTGAGAGCGAGAGGGAGAGAGCACACATGCATGCACACGCACACACACACACATGCTCATGGGGGTGCAGAGAGAGAGGAAGAGAGAGAGAATCTCAAGCATGCTCCACACTGTCAGTACAGAGCCCAATGTGGGGCTCAAACTCACAAACCATGAGATCACGACCTAAGCTGAGATCAAGCGTCAGGCACTTAACCAACTGAACCACCCAGGCGCCCCATACATCTCCTTTCTGAGATTACATCCTTGCTCCAGATTGGGAACAACCAATGCAGAGGGAAGAACAAAGGACAATAGAAACCCGTATCATTTCCAGAGTGTGTCAAGAGTATCATCCAAATGAGAAAGATATTGATGAATGTACACATAGGACACTACATACTTTTGTTAGATTAAAACCACTGTATTCCATCATGAACAAAGCTTGTTTTACTTTTTTTTTTTTTTTTGGTCAGCCCCATGTATTTTTGTTAGCAATGTTGACCACTGAAATTATTTTCTTAGAAGAGAATTTTCCAGTAAACCTCCCACATCATTGCAAACTTCCTGTTCCTCTTCTTAGGTCCATCATTACAAGCAGTAGGAGAGCTGATGTTCAGCAGAAAATTAATCTGGCGGGGTGTGTGCTCAACTTGGAAGGGGAGGAAGTTTTTGTTTTGTTTTGTTTTATACAGAACTGCTTTTTACTTGTGGTGTGCCATCTGAAGTTATGGATTATTTTCTGAAGATAGAGACTTTTGGTTTAGCTTAGTTCTTAGAAACTGGAAAATATTCAGTACATGCTATTGAACTGAATGTTTAACATGTACTTCCCCTTAGCCAAATAAAGAATATTTTATGGGTCACTTTTCATTTTGGATGAGGTTATAGGAATAGGTAATCTTCGGAAATTGGGAAATTAATTCATGAGAACTGTGGTCCAAGTTTAAATTCTGGGTCCTTAAGCACACTTTAAAAATCAGGGCCTTTGACCCTTTCTTAAGTACAAAGCAAGCACATAGCTAATGTAAACCTCTTCTTAAATCGATGATATGAGGCTTGGCTGCACACTGAAAGCATGTGGGGTGGAATGTGTGGTAAGATTTTTTTTTAAATATTGCTGCCAGACTCAGAAATGTAATTGGTAATCTATAGCCTGGGCTTCAGAGTTTTTAAAAGCTTCCTAGGAAGTTCTAACAGACAGCAAAAGCTGAGCATCATTGTCCTAAATGAATGAACACACTTAATTAGCACCTACTAAGTGCTAGGCACCTGCTATCCTTTATTTTACTAATATGGAAATTAGGATTCAGAGAGATTATGTGCTTGGCATCATAGAGAAGTTAAGTGTTAAAGTTGGAAGAAGGAAAGGTCCTATGACCTCATACTTTTTTTGCCATTTACATTGTAATAAAGAATATGCTAGTGTCTACAGAAGCCAATGTATTGACCTTTGAAATGAAGGCATGATTAAGTGAAGACTAACTCTGTTGAAGATGAAAAGGACAGTCCTTGGGATGCTATGTGAAGCAAGTTTTTAAGCTATGTAGAAATAAAATCTGGGTGCATAACCTGTTGGATAGATATTTCCTTATAATTCCACAGTCTATTGTTCAAAACCCGGCAATGTTTCCTATTGAGTTGGAAATTGCAGACTGATGGTAAGGGTCTGATGTTAGTCCTTACTGATTTGGGTATTAGAGACTATTCAGTCATTGAGAAGGAGGACCTGTGTGGCTACAAGGAAGAAAACAGAGGCTGAGCTGTGCACAGAGTAGGACTCACAAAGGCACACTATGACAGTGTCAGTTCATTCACTGTCTCTGTTATAAAGTAGCTGGCTAAAGTGCTGATATTGTGTCTCAGTTACAGATATCCAAACTGCTTAGAAATCCAGGGAACAGCTATTTGGTTAAACTAAGAAAAACAAAACTTCAACCAAACGCAACTGTAAGTATGATGGAGAAGCTGAGTGCCTGCTTGAGGGTAGTGTGTGACTTTACTATGTGTGTATGTGTGAGAGTACACACACACACACACACACACGTGCTACTTACGTATCTTTTGGTTTGAACAATCCCATGTTCACAGTGACAGACCTCAGGTGTCTCATCAATGCTTCCTTTTTCTTTCTAAATTTCCCTCCCTTCAAGGTCTCCCCTCCATCCCTCTAAACTGTCTACTGGCTGAGAAACATACGGAATAAGCAGTATTTTGTGAACATTTTAGAGTCCTGTCTGAAGCAGTGAAAACGGTCTATTTCAGAACAAAGAAAAATAAAGACAAAGGCACACAGGAAAGGAAAGTAGACACAAAGAATTAAATTGGCAGGTAGAGGACGTGACAGGCAGTTACTTACTTAAATAGACGGAGTTAGAAAAGAACAGACAATATGAGACAGAAGGTGAATGAGACAGAGACAGGGAAACCTCGGAAAGAGAGAACACAAAGAAGCCAAGATGGAAATTCGGGGAGAGTTAGAAACAGAGAGAGAGAGAGACGGCCAGTCAGTAATGGAAAGAGAGAAACAGAGAGAGGCAACAGAGAAAACCAGACAGGAGACAGAGATGGTGAGAGGTGAAGAGATAAAGGAAGAAAGAGACAGACATGCTGAGAGAGAGGAGCACAGAAGACAGATGGAGGTGAACAAGAAGAGGGCGGTGAGCAGAGGGACACAGCCAGGCACATTCTTGTGGAGAAATGAGAAGCCGACTGATTTGCCAGGAGGGACAGCCTTCCCAGTCAGGGCTGTTGGAGGGTATGAGTTTAGTCATGCTAAATAGAAACAGGATTCCTTCCTCCCAAGCTTAGTTCTGCTCCACCGGGAGGGCAGGGGGTGAATACGATTTCTATGCCAGCACTGTGGGCCACAGGAGGACCTCACAGAATTACAGAATGTAGGAACTGAGATCCCCATAGTGGACGTGTGTGGTTTCCTGGCCAACCCCTATCCATTTACGCTTTTCCAGTAAAAGCCTCCAATATTTGTGGGGGAGCCACCCTTTCCCACTTTCAGTCCTCGTGGTTTTTGTGGCAGTGACAGTACCTCCTCACCACGCCAGGGACAGTGTATGACCCAGGCTTGGCATATGGTCCAGAGCATCAGTTTCTTCTGTGGTCAGTGATTGGTTCGAGGACAGGCACATCATTCCAGGGAGGTAAATCAGAGCCAATCGGTCTCATTTGGGGTTTTTCTCTGGGCTCCTGGGTTTGCCCTCAGATCCAGACTTGAACCATGGAGCCATGTTGGCTGGAGCTGCGGCTGCCATCTTGCCAACTTATACAGTCTGGAAATGAAGCCAACACACACAGCAGCAGAGAGTAAAATGAAGAACAACTGGGTTCTTGTGGCCTGTTTTGGACACTGATCAAGCTGTTCTAGAGTCAGAACTATTTCTAGAGCTTTTTTTTTTTTTTTTTTTTTTTTTTTTTTTACAAAAGCTAATAGATTACCTTTTTCTTTAAAAGTTTAAAACCATTTGAGTTAGATTTTCTGTCACTTGCATCCACATCCTAGTGATATAATGTCTCGGAGACCATGTATCACCACATTCTACAAAAACTGAGTTTAACTTATCTATGAATTTAGCTAATTAGTGGCAACATACGAAATGAGGTTTTATTCATCATGTACCCCAATGAACACACTCGTTCATTCTCTCCCCCTTATTTTATTTTAAAATTAAGCTATAGGGACCATTTCCAATAAATGTCTTTACTCATGTGATTTCATAAGCTCTAAAAACACCAGCCCTACGCAATAAGCCACCCCTAAGTAATGCTTCCCTTTGTTCAGTGAATTCCCCTGTCTATAATGTTCTTTCTCTCCCTTCCTAGTGATGGTAAGCAGAATAAGACAGATATCACTGATACTTTTATGTGAACTTACCAGACAGAACCCCTTTACCTTTTAAAGAGAACAGTAAAAAGAACCCAGAGGAAGACATTTCTAATGCAGGAATTCCAAATATCATACTATGTGGTTACAGGACATATTTTGGAGTTGCTGAACCATCTTACAATTTTCTGAACTGTCAGCTCTGAGCAGTAGGTCCAATATTTATTTTATAGGATTGTAAATGAAAACTTACTAAAGAACTCTGAAAAACATCTCCCCATGTAACAGGTTTAGAGCAGCGGTTCTCAAACTTCACTGTGCATTAAGTCCCTGGAGACTTGTTAAAACATTCTGTGAGCCCCACCCCTAGAATTCCAGTTTCAGAGGGTGTGGGGCAGGCCTGACGATTTGCATTTTCTAACAAGTTCCCAAGTGAAGCTGATGCTGCAGGTCTGGGAGGCATCATACTTTGAAGAACATATTTAGATTTTAAAATACAGCTCCGAGAGAGCTTGGCCAGGTGACATAAAACCTTGGTAGCACTCTGCCCTAGTCCTAGAAATTAAGTCCCCTTCCCACCACAGCAGAGATACAGGCTACAGTTTGAGGTGCAACCTGGGCAATGGTAGGAGGGGGAGGCCCCTGGTGTCCCACAGGTGAGTGCACTGGTGAATCAGGTACAGGACTACAGCCAGAAGTCCATGAGAGCTAGGATCAGCAAATGCTTATGTGGTAGGAAAACAGTTTTAAAATATGAATTTGGGTGTTTTGTTTTCCTGTTCTGATAATTTCTATTACTCCCAGGAACTTCCCCTCCCTAGTCTTCTCACCCCACCCCCACCCCCCTGTTCTAGGCAACAAGTTAGAAATGTTCTACTCTCATTGCCCCCAAGGAATGATGTAATACAAGAAAGAAGTCTGTTTCCTGGCTTTTGTGTATCTAGGTACATAAGCAAGCCAGTGCAGGTGCACAGGACACGGTGCTCAGAATGGCCTGGCACTTGGGTTTAATGCTCTGCAGTGGCTGTTTTGTAATTCTTAACAGCTTTAACTTTGGATGAATGATTCATAAAGATGGGTGCTACAGGGCAATGGAGCATGCACCTGGGGTTTGGAGCCTTGGCTCACATGTAATCCTGCTTCCAGCTGTCTCCTAGGTTGAGTTCCCCACCACTCACTCCGTGGTCCCCTGGTACCATAGGTGGCCCTGCTTGGTTTCCTTCCATACCTGGCATGGGCCTGAGTACAGGTGCAGAGAAGAGGAGAGAGTATCAGGCCCTGGTGCACACATCTCAAGGCATCTGAAAGTGAGAATCAAGGCAGATGCATTTGGCCTCAGGTGGTAGGTTCCACAGCCATTGGGTGGGCAATTCAGTGTGGTCTCTGGTCCACCCCCAGACCAGGCATGGGGGCATATGTATGTATGTGTGTATGGCACGTATGTGTGGCATAAGGATTGCAATTCCTTTGGGATCATCTGTCTGCTGTGGGTTGGTGCTGTGGGCCCATGGGAGGGGGAGGTTTACTTTCCCCACGCCCACCCAGCTTTATGTTTTTATCTTGCATTGGGTCCAGCAAATGATGTAGGCAGCCAGCGCATGGGCTTTGAAATACGCCCCAGACATCTTTGGACCCCAGAATATTTGAGATGTGATGAAGGCCATTGATAGCCCCATGGAGGTTTTCACTTACTTTCCCTAGCATTGTGTGGAAAGAGAAGACCCATCCTTCGTACCTCAAAGTAGTAAAGAATTGAGCTGAGAGCAAGCTGGAGCTGGAGGACTTGGGTCAAGGATGACTTAGCAGTGACCCACATAGTCCAAAGGACAAGCAGGAGCAGGTGAAGTTCAGGGGATGCCAGCAAGGATAGATAGTGACCTAGACTAGGGGTGTGTGTTGTGTGTGTGTATAAATCCCACACTGACAAGTGGGATCAGATGAGATGGAGGTTTGAAGTAGAAAATAAGTGGCTTACAAAAAAAAAATTAAGTATTTTGCGTTCCTGAATTTGCAGATTGATATTTATATATACTATACTTGCCCCCAAAATGGGAAAAGGAATTTGTAGATGCATGGAGTTAAGACCATGCAAGGAAATAAGTCACTTACAAGGCTGAGAGCTGGGACAGACTGGTCAGGCCTGGCAAGAAACTGCCATTCAGAGACTCTAAGAAGAGAACTCTGAAAGTCGCCTACAACAGCCAAATTGTCCTGGGTCAAGAAACATAAGGACTGAGGCTGGTCAGAGGAAGCCCACCTAAAAAGCAGTATCAAGGCAAAGCTTCCTTGTAAGAGAGCTGTTTAAATTCCCCATTGAAATATTTTGTTCTCTTATGGACACATGTTCCTCATGCACTTTGAGAGAACACTTTCTTCAAAGCAACTTAGTTAAAGTGGTGGGGTGGAGGGAATGCTGGTGGCTAGTGGCACTGTCTGGGTGCAAGGGAAGAACAATACTTGATGAAAATTAGCAGGAACTGAGTCTCAGAAAGACTGAAAAGAGCAAAGTAATTGAGAAGCCTGATTTCTTTATTGCGAAGGTATTTTTGGATGTTTCTTTTTTTTTAAACTGATCTCTTCTAGTTTTTCTCTGACAAACACAATTTACTTGAGAAGTTTTACAAGTGGGGAATCCTCTAAAATGAAAGAAAATTTAGAGACTCACAACACTTGTGGGAAAGATGCACTTATGATTCTAATCTGCATTTCTCTGCATTTGGGAGGAGAGGAGAAATAAAGGAAGAAAAAAAAACCCCAAATGGATAGTTTTATTCTCCTTTCTATTAGCTAAATCCATACATAAAAACCAGAAAGGAGTGGAGGCAAGGAGGTCCCCCACAGGAGGCCAGGTCTTTAGAGGACAAAAGTGCACCCATAGGAGTCCTTCTCAAGGAGCTACCTAAGAATCATAGCTGACTTGGAGGATATACCACAGCAGGTTACTGGGCCTCTGGGCCTGTGCTGGTGGGGGCAAGGAATGGATTCTGTGGCTAAACTAGTCCCATGTCAACAAAAATTCTTGTACAACCAAAGATGTTCCAGGTTTCAGTAAATAATACAAAGCTCATATAAAACCAAAACCAACACTGTCAAAAGAATATGAATAATTCCCTGGAGCCCCTTGGAACTGGATTTGACTTATGAAAGTTTTTTTTAAGGTATTATTTTTAAGTAGTCTCTACTCCTAATGTAGGATTCAAACTCACAACCCCAAGATCAAGAGTCTCAGGTCTACTGACTGAGCCAGCCAGGAATTCCCGCCCCCACCACTTTTTTTTTTTTTTAAAGATTTTATTTGGAAGGTTTTAACTTGTCCATTCGATGCCAAATCTGCCATAAGAGAGACCTCCTGATATGGATGCAATTCATACCAGTGATAAACCAGGACAGAAAAAAAGCATTCAAAAAGTCAAAGCACCCAGAGGGAACAAAAAGGAAGCAGAGAAAAAGCAGATGCAGAGAGAAATGGCATTCAATAACTCAGAGCAGGTAACTGATTCATTCTTATGGAATCAGTGAAAAAATGTTCTGCAGAAGGGGGCCAAGTCCCTGATACATTTAAAAGAGCATGCACCCCGCTTGGCTAGCTGCCCTTCTCCATGGTGTGGTCTCTGTTAAGAGAATTGGATCCTGGTTCTCAGAAGCTTGTGTTTCTTTTCTGTCAGGGATCCTGTTTAGCTCACGATGGGAATTTTGTCCCTGTCAGCATCAGTTTTCAAAATTCCTCACACTGACACAAAATTAAAAGGGAGGCAGAGTCCCTTTGGGATGTTTTATATCATGAATCATCAGTCCCTTCCTGACTCTCCTGGGAATCCCATCCACACACAGAGGTCCCATTGACTCCTGTGGTCCCTGTCAAAGCCAAATTCAAGAATGGAAAAGATGAGCTGGAGTTGATTTCATGTTGGACTCATCAGCTGAGTTCTGTCACAGGCAGGGGTCACAGCAGCTTAAGATTAAAGAGCCTGCTATTCAAATACTTGGAGGTTTCTAGCATTCTGATTGTAAATGGATCCCATAATTTACATGAGGACTATTTAGAAGGAGATGAATGAACAACAGAGCTCTGCACTGTTCTTTTTAAACATACAGTTCGGCCTGTTTGGGTGGTAGCTAGACTGTAAATATGTGCCACTGAAGGAAGTGCTTTCCCAGTTTTGTCTTATTTCATTTTAATCCTAGAACAGGCAAGGGAGGAACAAGGTTTAAGAAAGTACATTCAAACTTATACAACCCAAAGCCTTTTCAGAGACATAGAAACTTTAGGTTTTTGAAATACTTAATTGATTTAAAGATTAAACAAGAAAAAAAAAATTTTTATTAATTTAGTTTAGATCCTCTCTGCACAGGATTGCATACTCTCCCAGGAAGAGAATAGAGGAAAACTGACCATGGCGTAGATATCAGAGATTTGTCATTGGAAACATGAGGATTTCTGTGCTATTTTTAAGTAAATCATATGACTTTGATTTGTTTACTCATGCATTCATTCATTCATTTATTCATCCATCCATACATTGTGGTTATTCAATGAACATCTGTTAAGTCCCTTCCATGTATGAGGCACTGTGCTAGGCACAGGGTGAATAACATGAAATCAGATAGATTCCAGGGTTCCATGTAAAATGGAATAAGATGGAGAACCTAACCTTGTCCCTCCCACTGAATGCAGCTATAAAACCTGACAGAACACATGGAGCCAGTATGTAGTAGGAAAAGTAAATAGTAGCAGGTAGCTTGGGGGAAAAGATGGGAATCTGAAGTACGACTCAGCTGGTGGTGAGCTTACCACTTTTCTCCCTCTGATACCCCTGGCCTAGATTCAAGGCAGCCTAAAACCTAGAGGTGAGCCTTGGCAAGGAAAGAGAGAGCTGCAGGAAAGGCCCTTTTGTTTTGACGTGAGCAGTGGGAAAAGGATCTCCCAACATTCAGAGCAATGGAAGAAATTTCCCATTTCCTTTCTTCCTTTTTCTTTTCCTTAATCTCTCAAAAGCCCCAGCCTGTGATTAAAACTCTGAGGAAGGTTCCTTTCTCTCTGATTGCAAGAACTGTGGCCCAAGGAGAGTGCTGCTTTCTTCCCCTCTCTGTCTTCCTGCCTCTTGGCCACTATAATGAAGAGTCTGACTCTATTTTTGATGTTTGACTGCTGACAGCATTCAAGTCTCACCACTCCCCCTTCCCTTTCTGCCCCACATCTGGGCAAAGAGGCGAGAAGGCTCAGTTGCTCCTTTATCACCAGTGGGAACTTCAGACCATGGAGCTCCAAACTGTATGCAGGGACGTTCGCCCCAGCTGCACCCCTTGGCCATGAGAAACACCAAGCCTGTCCCCATTCCTGGCTCTTTCAAGCCATTTTCAGACCAGCTTGGGAGCCTTCTGCTCTCTCCAGAAAGTTCCATGATATAATAACCCTTTCCATGCTTCCTTATTGCATGTATGGCATCATTGATCTTAATACCCAAATAAAAAATTCTTTTTGGCACAGCGCAGAGTGGGGGAGGTTCATCCCATTTTTGCTGAATGAAAACATCCCCAGATATGGGCACTTATAGGAAATGCACAGCAGGTGAGGACCAAAAAGGGACACTTCAGGGAACCAGAAAGCACCAGGGATATCTCAGAGACAAGGCAGCTGGGGGAAGTGGTCAAATCGTTTAAGAACTTGGGCTTATTCCCAGGCTGTGCATGCATTTGACCATAAAGAGTGTATGCATCCTAGACTTGACATGAACCATGAGAGCAATCACTGCCCAGGTGGTCAGACTGGCCACTAGGTGGCATACACATCAGATGGATCCCAACAGCACTGCAAAGGCTTTCAAAACATCTGACTTGGGGCGCCTGGGTGGCTCAGTCGGTTGAGCGCCGACTTCGCTCAGGTCACGATCTCGCAGTCTGTGAGTTCGAGCCCCGCATCGGGCCCCTGTGCTGGCAGCTCAGAGCCCGGAGCCTGTTTCAGATTCTGTGTCTCCCTCTCTCTCTGCCCCTCCCCCGTTCATGCTCTGTCTCTCTCTGTCTCAAAAATAAATAAACGTTAAAAAAAAAAAAAATTAAAAAAAAAAAAAACAAAAAACATCTGACTTTGAAACCACAACCCACAGAATGTTGGTCAGAACTTGCAGTCTAAAACCAACTGGGTTGAGGGGCACACGGGTGGCTCAGCTGGTTGGATGTCCGACTTCAGCTCAGGTCATGATCTCACAGTTCATGGGTTTGAGCCCACATCGGGCTCTGTGCTAACAGCTCAGAGCCTGGAGCCTGCTTCAGATTCTGTGTGTCTCTCTCTCTCTGCTCCCCCCCCCCCCCCCCCTTGCACTCTGTCTCTCAAAAATAAATAAACATTAAAAAAAGGTATTTAAAACCAACTGGGGTGAGGCAAGGGAATTAAAAGCGAAAATGAACTATTAGGACCTCATCAAGATAAAAAGCTTCTGCACTGCAAAGGAAACAATCAACAAAACTAAAAGGCAACAGATGGAATAGGAAAAGATATTTGCAAATGACATACAGATAAAGGGCTAGTATCCAAAATCTATAAAGAACTCACCAAACTCCACACACAAAAAAACAAATAATCCAGTGAAGAAATGGGCAGAAGACATGAATAGACACTTTTCTAAAGAAGACATCCAGATGGCCAACAGGCACATGAAAAGATGCTCGATGTCACTCCTCATCAGGGAAATACAAATCAAAACCACACTGCGATACCACCTCATGCCCATCAGAGTGGCTATAGATGCTGGAGAGGATGTGGAGAAATGGGAACCCTCTCGCACTGTTGGTGGGAATGCAAACTGGTGCAGCTGCTCCAGAAAACAATGTGGAGCTTCCTCAAAAAATTAAAAACAGATCTACCCCAGCAATAGCACTGCTAGGAATTTACCCAAGGGATACAGGAGTACTGGTGCATAGGGGCATTTGTACCCCAATGTTTATAGCAGCACTTTCAACAATAGCCAAATTATGGAAAGAGCCTAAATGTTCATCAACTGACAAATGGATAAAGAAGATGTGGTTTATATATACAATGGAATACTACTTGGCAATGAGAAAGAATGAAATCTGGCCATTTGTAGCAACGTGGATGGAACTGGAAAGTGTTATGCTAAGTGAAATAGTCAGGCAGAGAAAGACAGATACTACATGTTTTCACTCATATGTGGATCCTGAGAAACCCAACAGAAGACCAGGGGGGAGGAGAAGGGGGGAAGTTACAGAGAGGGAAGGAGGCAAATCATAAGAGACTCTTAAATACTGAGAATAAACTGAGGGTTGATGGGGGTGGGGGGGAGGGGAAAGTGGGTGATGGGCATTGAGGAGGGAACCTGTTGGGATGAGCACTGGGTGTTGTATGGAAACCAATTTGACAATAAATTTCATATTAAAAAAATAAAATAAAACCAGTTGGGTTGATTGCCTGCTGAAACAAAGAATGTCAACATTCCACAGAGTCTAATAAAATAATCTCCAAAATATCTAGGATACAACCCAAAATTATGCAGCATGCCAAGAACTAGGAAAATCTAAGCTCTAATAAGTAGAGTTGCTTACAAGAAGTACACAATCTAGTGCAGGAGACAGAATCATAAATGGATAATGACATAACCTTTAGTACTTATGCTGTAAGAGATATGGATAGGAAAATGTGGGAGCATAGAAGTATATCTAACCCAATCTGAAGAGTGGAGAATCAGGAAGTTGGGATCAGTTTCCTAAGAACAGATATTGTAAAGTCTGAAACATTAAGTATACAAAGAGAAGTTAGGTGAAGAAGTAGAAAGTATTCACACCTAAGTAAGGGGCAGGAAGAACAAAGACAGATGGACAGGTGGGCATGGAGAACTACAAACAGTTCTACTTTGTTGGGGCACTAGCTTCCAGGCACGGGGAGAGAAAAGGATGGTGGAATGTCCAGGACCAGGCCATGGAAGGCTTCAAATACCATCATATATCACATTTAACCCTATCACTCATCCTATCTGTTCTCAGTTCTGTCAACATTAACACATTAACAACATAAACACAGTCGTCATAATGAAATCATGGAAATCATGACCATTACCCTCTGGGTCTTGACTTCTTGTGGTCAAAACTATTGTTGTGCACCAATGATATGTCTGGTCATCCGTTTGCCAGCCTCCCTTAAAATTAGGTTGGCTATATTACCAATTCTGCTTAATGGATGTAAGTGAAAGTGACACATGAAACATTCAGGGCTGATATCTAAACTATCCAGGTGCCTTTCCTGAACTCTCCCTCCTTTCATGTAGATCTTAGAGGCCATGTGTTTGAGGGCCATGCAACAAGATGGAAGGAACTTGGGTCACTGGGTCATCACTTGGAGGAGAGCCACTTCAGGAACATTCAAAAAGGAGTTTGCACAAGGGAACAATAAGCTTTTCTTGTGTGAAGCCACTGAGATTTCATAGTTTATTAGTGCATCATAGTCCAGCCTCATTAATACAGTTTCTCCATCTCTTTATCAAGAGCATGAGAAACCTCCTTCCAAAGCCTCTCCCAGCTCCATAAATCTAACTTTATCTAGAGAAGGTTCTTGTCTAGTCATCTGGCTGCTTCCTGCTGCTTTGGCCAAATTTCTTGGGATCAGTCCTGCCTATGTTCTTCCTCTGTAGGACACTTCCGTATATTACCTTGGAGAAGGGTCATCATGTCAGAGACTGTCAGGATCGGATAGACTCTCAAAGCTCACCTAGAGTAATTTACTTCCTAGTACCTGACTCACCTTTCCAATAGCCCTGCTATGTGGTGGTCTCAGGTCTGGTTGAAAACTTTCAGCCACTGGAATTCACTGCTCTGACTATACAAAAATTCTTCCTCCCTCTACATTTTAAATAAGAAATACACTGCCCATAATTCATAATCCCCTTGGATTGTACTTAATATACTCACTTAATTTTTCAAATAAATGAGTAGTAACTCCATTCAAATGAATGAGCTATAATTCCATTTGGGACATCTGAACCTTTTCCTGACCTCCTCCCATTATGGCAATACATCTTTTTTTTCTCTACACAATGAACTATTTCTTTGGTGAACTTGTATGGCCTGTGTGTGACAGTGCAGAAATTATCCCTATATTCATCAACTCCGTGCACCCACAAGTAGAGAGATCTTTGAGAGGATCTTGTCTGTAATGTCACAGACCAGATCTGATATGCAGCAGTTTTGCAGTTCAAATCTTGGGAAGCTCTAAGTCTAAGTCTACCTATATGTCTATGTGGTATCTCTGAAACCATGAATATCTATTAACAAGTCAACACAACTAAACAAGAAAACAGAAATGAACATCCTCATCTGGCTGGAACATCTCTCTACAGAGTGGGAGAAAACATTTGCAAGCCACATATATGAATATATAAGGAATTCTGAACTCACAACAGTAAAAAAATAAATAATACAAGTAGAAAATGGATAAAAGACACGAAAAGACATTTTGCCAAATGGTAGCACAAAAGCACATGAAAAGACAGTCAACATCACTCACCTTTAGGGAAATGCAAATTAAAACCACACCGTGACAGCACTATACATCTATCAGAAAGATTAAAATATAAAAGAGAGACAAGGCACTAATGCTGGGGTGCCTACATAGCTCAGTTGGTTGAGCGTCCGACTTCGGCTCAGGTCACGATCTCGTGGTTCATGGGTTCAAGCCCCACGTCGGGCTCTGTGCTGACAGCTCAGAGCCTGGAGCCCACTTCAGATTTTGTGTCTCCCTCTCTCTCTACCCCTCCCCCACTTGTGCGCTGTCTCTCTCTGTTTCTCAAAAATGAATAAATGTAAAAAAAATTTTTTTTAATTTAAAAAAAAAAGAGAGAGACAATGCTAAATGCTGGCAAGGATGCAGAGAAATTGGATTGCTCATACACTGTTGGTAGGAATATAAAATGGGATGGCCACTCCAAAAAATAGCTCAGCATTTTTTTAAAAGCCAAACATACACCTATCATACAATCCAACAATTCTACTCCTGGGCGTTTTCCCCAGAGAAGTGACAATACATGTTCACATAATAATATGTAGATGAAGTCTTATATCAGTTTATTACTAACTTTCAGCCAAAACCTGAAAGCAATCCAGATGGGTGAACAAAGTATGGTACGTCCATACCATGTACTGTCACTCAGGAATACAAAGGAACTAGCTAGGGATACAGGCAACAACCAGGATCAATCTCCAGATAATTACACTGAGTGAAAAAAACTAATCCCCAAAGGTTACATATATATGATTCCATTTATATAATATTCTCAAAATAACAAAAGTATAGAAATGGAGTACAGATTAGTGGCTGCCAGAAGTTACAAGCGGTTAGAGTGGGCAGGGAAGTGGGTGTGATAATAAAAGCCAACATGAGGGAGGGATCCTTGTTGTGATGAATGTTCTGTGCCTTGGCTATATCAATGTCAATACCTGGTTGTGATATTTTATTATAGTTGTGGAAAATGTTACCATAAGCGGAAACTGAGTAAAGAATACAAGGAATCTCTGTATTATTTCTTACAAGTGCATATAAATCTAAAATTATTTATAATTATAAAAAGGTTAGATTAAAAAAAAAAAAACCATTTCCCATTTCTGGGTTGCAGCCCATACCGGGTAAATTACAATAGCTAGAGATGGGAGCCAGGCATTGGTAATTTTTAAAGATGCCCAGGTGGTTCCCATGGGCAGCATTTTTGAAAACCACTGAATTAAACATCTCAGAAGCCTCCAAGGAAATATTTAAGAAAAATGAGGAAAAAACGTTTTCTTAAAGTTCTGTCTGTAGGTACATCTTTGCAAAAGGGAACTACAGAGAAGCATCCTGTAACATTCTGGCCACAGGCCCAGGCAATATGAGGGAGAGGTCTTGACCATTACTTTTCTTAAGAAAGAGAGTAAGCGGGGGTGAATGCAGAGAATCTTAAGCAGGCTCCACGTTGAGCATGGAGCCTGATGCAGGGCTCAATCCCATGACCTTGGGATCATGACCTGAGCCAAAATCAGATGCTCAATCAACTGGGCCATCCAGGAGCCCCAGCCTTGGCCATTTCTTATTCATCTGGCAGGGTGCTGGGGCCTTGAAGCTTCACTAATTGAACTTAAGCTTAACAGCCAGCCAACATGATCAACCACTTTGCTCACTGAAATCATTTACCAAAATTTTTTAAAAGTCATTTCATAGGGCACCTGGGTGACTGTTGGTTGAGCATCCAACTCTTGATTTTGGCTCAGGTCATGATCCCACAGTCATGGGATTGAGCCCCACATCCAGCTCCATGCTCTCTCTCTCTCCCCCCCACCCCCACTCATGCTCCTTCTGTCTCTCTAAAAAAAATAAAAAGCCATTTCATAAATAATGAAACTTCTTTCTCTCTAACTTCATCCCAATAATCTTCATTAAATCTGACCTGGTGGTGAGATACACAAATGCTACTAAGTGTTCCAGAGCCTGCCTAAGGTAATACAGGTGTGTTGTTATTTTTTTTAAATGTTCATTTATTTCAGAGAGAGAGAGAGAGAGAGAGAGAGAGAGAGAGAGAGAGAGAATCTCAAGCAGGCTCCAGGCTGTTCAGTTCAGAGCCTGACATGAGGCTTGAACTCACAAACTGTGAGATCATGACCTGAGCCAAAATCAAAACTTAGATTCTTAACTGACTGAGCCACCCAGGCACCGGGTGTGTTGTTATTTTTAAAGTAACATTCTATCCACACCTGATTTTAATTTCAGCTCTTTTAATATTCATTGTCATTCTTTCCAAGAAATTTGTTGGAGATACTACTCCAACTAAACTTGCAATAGCAATTTGCCTCTTAGACTGAACTGTAAAGACAGAGAAAGGGACTGAATGTTTCCTCTCATTAAATTTGGACCCAATTTCACCTTTACAGTCAGCTTCACTGCCCTGCTGAGAGGATTTTTAGAATGCTCCTCAATTGCATGTCTTCAAGTATTATCATGCCCTATTTTTCAGCCTACACCTTCTCTTAGGTCTTTTTCTTTTAAATTAAAAACACTGTTTAAGCAACATTAATGTAATGAGAAAAACTAGCCTTATCAGACAAGATAATCTGCTTTTCCTCAAAGATGCCGTTTTTATTGCATTAAGCGTTGTCTGCTCAAAGAGATCTAAGGAAGCTGAATGGATTAACCCTGTGTGTACATCAAGTTCTCTTTCTCATCAACCCAATTTTCTATTTTGATTTTTACACTTCAAGTATCACAAACAGTAGTAGCTCCATGGGGACTAACAGAACAGGAAAAATTGAGCTATCTTTAATTTTTGCTTTTTTAAAAAATTTATTTCTAAGAAATCTCTTTTGGAGGGGTGCCTGGGTGGATCAATTGGTTGAGCATCCAACTTTTGATTTCAGCTCAGGTCATGATCCCAGGGTTGTAGGACTGAGCCCCATGTTGGGGTCTGCACTGAGAGTGGGGCCTTTGAGATTCTCTCCCTTTCTTCCTCTGCTCCTATCTCTCTCTCTCTAAAGAAGAAGGAGGTACAAAATTGGTAACCCCCTAGGTAGTTTGATCAAAAACAAAAAGGAAAGCACCCAAATAAATAAAATCAAGAATGTGGGGCACCTGGGTGGCTCAGTCGGTTAAGCGTCCGACTTCGGCTCAGGTCATGATCTCACGGTTCGTGAGTTCGAGCCCCGCGTCGGGCTCTGTGCTGACAGCTCAGAGCCTGGAGCCTGCTTCAGATTCTGTGTCTCCCTCTCTCTCTCTGACCCTCTCCCATTCATGCTCTGTCTCTCTCTGTCTCAAAAGTAAATAAATGTTAAAAAAAAAAATTAAAAAAAAAAAAAAGAATGAAGGAGGAGCGGTCACAACCAACACATCAGAAATACAAACAATAACAAGAGAATATTATAAGCAATTATATGCCAATAAAATGGGCAATCTGGAAGAAATGTAAAAATTCCCAGAAACACATAAACTACCAAAATTGAAACAGGAAGAAATAGAAAATTTGAACAGACCCATAACCCATAAAGAAATCGAATTAGTAATCAAAAATCTTCCAACAAAACAAGAGTCCAGGGCCAGATGGCTTTCCAGGGGAATTCTACCAAACATTTAAGGAAGAGTTAACACCTATTCTCTTGAAGCTGTTCCAAAAAATAGAAATGGAAGGAAAACTTCCAAACTCTTACTAGGAAGCCAGCATTACCTTGATTCCAAAACCAGACAAAGACACACTAAAAAGGAGAACTATAGACTAATTTCCCTGATGAACATGGATGCAAAAATCCTCAACAAGATACTAGCCTACCAGGTCCAACAATACATTAAAAGAATTATTCACCACGACCAAGTGGAATTTATACCTGGGATGCAGGCCTGGTTCAATATCCACAAAACAATCAATGTGATTCATCACATCAATAAAAGACAGGACAATAACCACATGATCCTCTCAATAGATGCAGAGAAAGCATTTGACAAAATACAGCATCCTTTCTTGATAAAAACCCTCAAGAAAGTAGGGATAGAAGGATCATGTCTTGAGATCAAAAAAGCCATATATGAAAGACCCAACGCTAATATCATCAATGGAGAAAAACTGAGAGCTTTCCCGCTAAGATCAGGAAAAAGACAGGGATGTCCACTCTCGCCACTGTTATTCAACATAGTATTGGAAGCCTTAGCCTCAGCAATCAGACAACATAAAGGCGTAAAAGTCATCCAAATCGGCCAGGAGAAGGTCAAACTTTTTTTACTCTTCACAGATGACATGATACTCTATATGGAACACCCAAAAGATTCCATCAAAAAACTGCTAGAACTGATCCATGAATTCAGCAAAGTCATAGGATATAAAATCAATGCTCAGAAATCAGTTGCATTCCTATACACCAACAAGAAGCAACAGAAAGAGAAATCAAGGAATTGATCCCATTTACAATTGCACCAAAACCCATAAAATACCTAGGAATAAATCTAAACAAAGAGGTGAAAAACATATACACTGAAAACTATAGAAAGCTTATGAAAGAAATTGAAGAAGACACAAAAAAATGGAAAAATATTCCATGCTCCTGGATAGGAAGAACAAATATTGTTAAAATATCAATACTACCCAAAAGCAATCTATGTATTCAATACAATCCCTATCAAAATAACACCAGAATTCTTCACAGAATCTTCACAGAATTCTTCACAATACTAAAAGTTGTATGGAACCAGAAAAGACCCCGAATAGCCAAAGCAATCTTGAAAAAGAAAACCAAAGCTGGAGGCATCACAATCCTGGACTCCAACCTGTATTACAAAAGCTGTAATCATCAAGACAGTATGATAACTGGCACAAGAACAGACACTCAGATCAATGGAACAGAACAGAGAACCCAGAAATGGACCCACAAACGGATGGTCAACTAATCTTTGACAAAGCAGGAAAGACTATCTAATAGAATAAAGGCAGTCTCTCCAGCAAATGGTGCTCCTGGGAAAACTGGAAAGCTTCTGCACAGTGAAGGAAACAATCAGCAAAACTAAAAGGAAACCGATGGAATGGGAGAAGATATTTGCAAATGACCTATCAGATAAAGGGTTAGTATCCAAAATCTATAAAGAACTTCTTGAACTCAACACCCAAACAACAAATAATCCAGTGAAGAAATGGGCAAAAGACATGAATAGACACTTCTCCAAAGAAGACATCCAGATGGCCAACGGATACATGAAAAAATGCTCAACATCACTCATCATCAGGGAAATACAAATCAAAACCACAATGAGATACCACCTCACACCTGTCAGAAGGGCTACAATTACAATTAACAACAGTTGGCCAAGGATACAGAGAAAGAGGATCTCTTTTGCATTGCTGGTGGGAATGCAAACTGGTGCAGCCACTCTGGAAAACAGTATAGAGGTTCCTCAAAAAATCAAAAATAGAACTACTCTACGACCCAGGAATTGCACTACTAGGTATTTATCCAGGGGATACAGGTGTGCTGCTTCGAAGGATGTTTATAGGAGCACTATCAACAATAGCCAAAGTATGGAAAGAGCTCAAACGTCCATTGATGGATGAATGAATAAAGATGTAGTATATATATACAATGGAGTATTACTCGGGAATCAAAAAGAGTGAAATCTTGCTATTTGCAACTACATGGATGGAACTGGAGGGTATTATGCTAAGTGACATTAGTCAGTCAAAGACAAATATCACATGACTTCACTCATGTGAGAAATTTAAGATACAAAACAGATGGACACAAGGGAAGGGAACCAAAAACAATATAAAACAGGGAGGGGGACAAAACATAAGAGACTCTTAAATATAGAGAACAAACAGAGGGTTGCTGGAGGGGTTGTGGGAGGGGGGATGGGCTAAATGGGTAAGGGACATTAAGGAATCTACCCCTGAAATCTGTTGCACCATATGCTAACTAACTTGGATGTAAATTAAAAAATAAATAAATTATTAATAAAAAAGAGGAGGAGGAGGAGGAGAAAGAAGAAGAAAGAAGAAAGAGAAGAAGGGGAAATAAATCTCTTTTGGAAAAATTGCAGTTAGGCACATATGCTAGTGAATGTATGTAAATCCATTATGCCATAGAAACAAACAATTCTTTTACAGTTAAGCAAAACACAAGAGTGAAGAGTCATTTCATTCAAGACAGAGGCTCTGCTGGATTTAAGTATACACAGACACATAGCATTAAACTTAGTTGAGGATGACCAATGAAAAACAAGCTGTGCACAAAGATTACCTCTCACCCATGAAGTAAAGTTTCCACACAGCAACATCTGCAGGCTGCACAGTCCAGATGATTTAAATAGAAGACTCAGAGGCAGGAAACCATACTCCGCCCTGGCTCTTTGTGAACAGAACTTGTTGCAGAACCAATTCACTCTGCTTCGAATTCACAATTCTCCAGGCCCAACTGAGTACCATTCTTTGATTCTCCCAAGGCATGGAGCCCTTTCCCCACCAAGGGTCTTTGCTCAGACCATTCCTGCTGCCCCCAGTGTGGTTCCCCTGACTCCTTGCCCCCTGGCTCCCTCTCAGACTTCATGTTTCAATTAAAATAATATCCCTTCCCATCCCCCTCATTCCAGAGTCAGTTTCTGACTCGGAACCCCGTTTATTTTTGAGTCCTACTCTAGGGCTTGCCCTCTAATAGATAACTATTTGCAAAATGAATAAACGCTTCCTCTGAAAAATTAATAATTAATTAAAGCTTCCTCCTGCTGAAAAAGTAGATATCACAGCATTAAGAGAATTTTAGTGACTAACAAAAAATGACTATGTTTTTTAAACACACATACACACCCACATGATAATCAAACACAGAGAATGTAATGATTATAGCTCAAGCCATTGAGGATCAGAGACTGGAGCATTACTTGGGTAGAATTTTAAGCAGGTGCCACACCCAAGCAGGCTGCGACCCAGATCTGACTACTGTTTCACAATTGTTCCCTCCTCTGAACACTTAATATGGATCTATGAATATGCATTCATCCATTGATAGGTGCAATCTTACCAACCTCTTAAAGTATATTTTAAGCTCTTGGAAACCAAGGACCACTCTTTGAGTAAGAATAGCAAACACTTGAGTATTTCCTGTGTGCTAGTCATAATGTTATGTGCTTTTCTGTATTAATAATGTACACGATGGGAGTCATGATTCGAACCCAGGCAGAATGACTGCAGAGCCTACATGCACACTTTCCTTAAACCTGGATCTGACACTGCTCAGCTGTTTACATGACCTTTAGCAAGTTGCCTCAGTTTCCTCCTCTGTACACAATGGGGATGATACCGTATTACCTCAGAGGGTTGTTGTGAAGATTAAAGTTGATACCTGTAAAATGCTGGGAAGGTGGCTGGCACACAACAGGAACTAATTAAATATTAGCTGTTGTTATTATTATTGTTTATAGGAAAGTCCCCAACCCTGGGAAACCCCTCAGTCCCTTTTTCACACGGGAAGTCCTGCATCCTTGGCAAAAGTTCAGAATGGATCCAAATGGCAGGCTTAGGACAGGAAGTTGGCCAGTGCCCTGTGGTCACTCTCCACTGCCCCAGCTCGCTGTCAGAGCCCACCTCAAAACTCCCCCTATGTCCTATAATTGACCCCTTCTCCTCACACACCAACAATATTAAGGCAACTGTACTCCTTAGCCAACAGACTGTAATGCATTAGTCGTATACCTTTCTCGTACGTTTTTCTGTGTAACCTATCGTCCTGTTTTCCCCATTTACCGTTCAGTTTCATAACCATCCCTGTTTTCTTAAGAGCAAAACTATTTGATGTTTGAGAACTCTGACCAGGCTAAAACAACCCGCCTACCGGAATGAAACGAGGGCATTTGTGCCCCCTGCTGCCTTTTCATCGGAAAGGCAGTTAAATTTTGCTTATCGAGGTCTAAACAGAAACCGGTATACCGAAGTTTGAAATTAGATTCACGTCTTCTTTTATGGAATTTCCACGCTTGAATTTCAGTTGTTTGCTTTGCCGTTGCAAAAGCGGATTTTTACTTAATTATACTTTCCTCATGTATCTGCCTTCTTTGAATTGGCCTGTGGATGTTCTGCTTTAGGGATTTGAACCGGTTTTTGTCTTACTCTTGCCTGTTTTCACTCCGGTGAAGCCCTGAGACCGGCGCGCAGGGCGAAAAGCTACCACTTCAGCCGGTGGAGGGTGCGCCCGGGCGCCCCGGCGATTCGGGACACACTTCAGTTCCGTCTCCACCTCGGGGGCCCTCTGCGGCAGCGTTTGGACACCACAGTTTTAGAGCGCGCGCCGTTGAGGCCAATTGGACGCCGGCGCACAGTTGAGTGTCAGGTGGGTTCAGCCAATGAGCATGCAGTTTGGCAGAGGTGGGTCCGCCCTCCCCGCCCGCTAGTCCTCGCCCTCCCTTCCCCCACCCCACCCCCACCCCGAGTCCAGAGTCCCGGGTCCCGGAACGTGAGCATTAAGTCAAGCGGAGGCTCCGGCAAAGCCACCATGGTCCGGGCTGGGGCCGGGGCGAGCAAGCGGGCTGCGCGGCGTTCCCGGCGGTTAGGGGAGCGGCCGGGTCCGCCCAGTATGTCGGAAACAGGTGAGGGCGAGCCTCCCGTGGGAACCACCTGCCCGGCAGAGAACCAACACGAGGCTGTCCCCCGAAGGTGAGTCTCCAGCCGGGACCAGGAGGCCTCCACTAGGAGCCAGAACGGCGCGAGGCCGACCAGATAATGGCCCCGGGATGAACCAGAGCAAGAACGAGGAGAACAAGAAAGTTAGATGGCCGTGGAGTTGGCGGGAGTTGTTGGGTGGACTTTGGTGCCATCACGCAGCCGCCTGGCGGAGAGGGTAGGTGGCCAAGGGTAAGGTGTGCGCTCCGACCCGGGACCAAGCTGTGTCAAGGTCTGGGCCCCTCCACGTGCTGGAGGGGCCGTTCTCCCTCCCACCCTCCTCCGTCTATCCTTCTCTCCATCCTTCTCCATCCTCCCCTCCAAGTGGGAATGGAGTCACTGTCTAGACTCTCTCAGGAAGGCCAAGTTCCTTGAGAGCCATATGGGCACAGGGGAAGACAGAGACAGATGATTGCACTTTGACCAGAGGGTGTTTAAAAGTCAGTCTCACTTCCAGTTGTGATGAGTGCCCAGGGCCTATCCTCTGGCCAGGTTGCCCTTTCTTTCTGCTTCCCAGCCTGGGGTGCTTTGCTCTTAAGTTTTATTAGTGTCAGTGTGGAGTTGAGATCTCAGTAAGGAGGTAGTGTAGATTTATTAACGTTTGTCAAAGGTAGAATCTTTACAGACAGGATGGGTAGGTGTAGACCTTTCCTGTGGATGGTGGATTTCTTTGTATTCTTTACAATAAAAGCTTTGGGAGGTTCATTTCTTCCTTAACTCATGGATTTCTTGAAGCCCTTCAAAACATTCTTCCTTGTAAGACTTCTTGCTGCCATGTGTCTTGCCCTACCATTTCAGAAAATTGTTCGTTGGTGGCCTGAGCTGGGACACCAGCACAAAGGACTCAAAAGACGCTTTGGCCAAATTTGGAGAGGTTGTTGACATGCTATAAAAATGGATCCCAACATTGGAAGATCAAGAGGGTTGGGCTGATCCTCTTTCAAGATGCAGCCAGTGTGGAGAAGGCAAGCTATGTAGTCCATCAAGGGCCCTTGGGTACAGGATTTGATTTCTGAGAGAATAGCATCCCTGGATCATGATCAGTGTGTCTAAGCTATATATGGCCAAGCCCTCTGAGGGAAGCAGAATTTAGGGACTTGTTTCTGTACAGATTTAAGAGGGGAATAAGAGGTATATGGGTTGATGTGGTCCAGGAAGACGATAGTGGATATTTATTATCTGTTTATCTGCTTGTTTGGGACACTGTGCTAAACACTTCACATGTAAGAATTAGAAAAGCATCCAAGGATGTTATAAAATAGATACTATTTAAGTGCCATTTTACAAAGGAAGAGATTAAAGCCCAGAGAAGATTTGGTAACTAAAAGAGATTGCATGTGAGTAGAGGGTTAGCACAGTGAGGATTCTGGGACCAGAAGCCCAGCTACAGCCTGTGCTCTTAAGACCTGCAATTTTACCTCTGGAAAAAACAAGGCTTAAATCGGGACTACCAGGACAGGAAGAGAGCATATAGCATGGACAGAGGCTCTAAGGGACTAAGGTCTGATTTATGTGTGTTTAGGTAAACCTTCTGGATTTCGGGTTTAGAGAAAATTTAGAAGTCAGGCTCAAGGTAGAGTGTGGTGTGTTTGGATGGGATGAACTATTTTGTGTACCAGTGGTGGAGTCTTGTGGCTCAAAGAAAAGGGACTAGCCCAGGGTAATGTTGCTAGGAAATGGCAGTGAGAATTAGAACTGGCATCTGTCTGACCCCTTTTTCAGGAGGTATTGTCCTGGTTTTAGCATTAAAAGCCCCACAGCCCAGGAAACCCGAGTCTCGAGTTTTAGTTAGTCCCTCAACGTGGGAAATCCCTTAGTTCTGGTTTTCACGCTGAAAGTCCTGCTTCCCAGAAACCCCTCACTTCTGGTTTTAGCACTGAAAGTCCCCCAATCCCTTCGTCCTGGACAAGCCTGGACAGTTGGTCAGTCTGCTTCTCTGCGGAAACAGGTCCTAGACCAGAAGGAGCACAGGCTGGATGGCCATAGCATGAACCCCAAAAGTGCCATGACTGTGAAGAAGGATCATGTGAAGAAAATCTTTATTGGGGGTCTGAGCCCCAAAGCTGCAGAGGAGAGGATAGGGAGTACTTTGGCAAATTTTAGGAGGTGAGTGCCTCCCAAAAGTGTGGTTTATGCTCTCCATCAATCACCTGTGGCTGATTTTTTCCTTCCTTCCTTGGCTGGCTGGAGTTCTGCTCAGCAGGACTTCTTTCTCCTCCTCTGACATTGGGTGTCTTCCCTCCTATGAGTTCCCTTTAGGTTCTGAGTTGGAGGAGGCACCAGCCCTGAGTTTTGTCTGTGTTTCCAGATCAAGGCCATTGAGTTTTCACTGGATCCAGAGTCCAACAAAAGACAGGGCTCTGTTTTCATCACTCTTAAAGAAGAGAAACCTGTGATAAATATTCTAGAAGCAAGGTGTCCAGAGGCATCCTGCTTCTGAAGAGCTAGTCCTTGGATAATTGGGGACCCAGTGAGGTAATCAGTCATCTCAATTTAACATCGAAAGTATCGTGTCCTGGAAAACTCTTCCCTGGAGTATGATAGGCTTTAGTTTTTGGCAATGTGTGTGGCAGACTGGAGGAAAAGTACCAGACCCAGTGGCCCAAAAAGAGGGGCTGAAAGCAACACTGTCTTTAGTGTCAAATGGATATGGCAGAGATTTTGCACCTTCTGTAGTTGCTGTTGCCCACTTTCCTTCTGACCACTGGTGTTGTCAACCACAACTTGCAGTTTACAGTAATGGTTTGTCCATGTTGCACTGAGGAGTGACTGCAGTGTGTTGTAATTATGAATGTTACAGTCTGTCTTTGACTTTATCGTGACCATGTTTTCTAAGAAGTCAGGTAATGAAAATGAGAACAATTATAGTACCAACAATCCCATCACCAAAAAAGAAGGCTAATCAACTGTGTTGCTTTAATGACAAATGGAAGGAGACATACAACTGGATCAGGGAGGTAAATAACCAAAACAGAGCATACTGCACAATATGCAGAAAAGAATTGGGGATTAGGCATGGTGGAGAAGGGGATGTGAAAACACATGGAGACTGAATCTCACCAGTTAAGAGTGAGACAGGCGAGTGCCTCTAAACCAATCAAAGTGTTTTTATTCCCCCAAAAGACACCAATGTTCAGTCAAAAATAGCAGCTGCTGAATTAGCTTCGGTATACCACGCAAACAAACATTATCATATGGCTCCCTTGATTGCTCTATGAAACTGAGTAAAGTTACTTTTCCTGACTCAGGGGTTGCAACTAAAATATCCTGCAGGCGAACAAAAGGAGAAATTTTGATAACGGAGGTGTTTGCCCCTTATGGTGTAGAGCTGATTTAGTCATTTCTCCCCATCTGTCATGCTTTCTACAGTCTTCAACTTTAAGCAATGCATCAACCCACGGCAACAAAAAATGTTCCCTCTCATTCTTAGATACTTTGACTTAAAAAAAATGGATTTCAAATCGTCTTCTTAATTTCTTTCTTTCTTTTTCTTTTTTAAGTAGGCTTCATGCCCAGCGTGGAGCCCAATGTGGATTTTGAACTCAAGACTTGAGCGGAGATCAAGAATCAGAGGCTTAACCTATTGAGCCACCCAGGTGCCCCATGTCTTCTGGATTTCTATGAGGATTTTAATGAAACTGCTGAAATCATAAAGCAGAAGATTGTTGATATTTTATCCAAATACAAACTAGACATAGCTCATCTATCTGTATATTCATCAAACAGTGCCAATGTAAATTTTGGCAAATCCCATTCAGTCTAGAAGTGTCTCACCAAAGAAAATGAAAAGATCTTACCTGTTCAATGTCTTGAACATCTTGTATACAGCATTGCTAAAAAGGGTTGTGATTTGCTTAAATGTGATATTGAGACTTTCATAATGAAAGTCTGGGTCACTTTTCAGTTTCCTCAAAATGTACAGAAGCTCTCAGGGCACCTGGGTGGCTCAGTCAGTTAAGCATCCGACTTGGCTGAGGTCATTATCTCACAGTTCATGAGTTCAGGCCCCACAGCAGGCTTGCTGCTGTCAGCTCAGAGCCTGCTTTAGATCCTCTGTCTCCCTCCCTCTCTCTGCCCCTCCCATACACACTCTCTCAAAAATAAATAAACATTTTTTTAAATTGTGCAAAAGCTCTTAATGATATTTTTTACTTTGTAGAAGTGGAAGGAGATAGCCTCGTTAGACACGTGACTACAAGATGGATGTCCTTGCTCCAAGCCATAGAAAAGATACTAAACTGTTTGCCTGCCATAAAATCATACTTTCAAAATGTAGGACAAGAAGAATGTCCTTCTTTGATTTGGAAATATATTGAGGATGAGAATGGAGAAACAGGAAACAGACATTTATATGCTGTTTCTCCAAAACTGTTTGATGATCTAAGAAGCTTAGAGAAGGATGAACTGACTGCATCTGAGCGGTTTGATGTTATGTGTAGGTTGAGACAAAAACTCGTATGGTGGAAAAATGATTCATTTTTTAGAAATAAGACTGCTTCAGAACTAAAATTAAAAAACAAAAAAGTCACCAGAAAAGGGCAATCAAGTTAAACGTGACTTTATTTTCTTTACTAAAGCAGTAACTTATTTGGAATCCAACTTCAGTTTTACCAGTTCACATTACCTCTGTGCCTTAAAACCATTTTCCCTGAGAAGGAGATGTTTAACTTATGGTGACATCCAGTGTGCTTCAGAGTGTTTAAAAAGGACAGACATTTTATTTTTATTTATTTATTTATTTATTTATTTATTTATTTATTTATTTATTTTTATTTACTGTTTATTTTTGAGAGAGACAGAACATTAGCAGGGGAGGGGTAGAGAGAGAGGGAGACACAGAATCTGAAGCAGGCTCCAGGCTCTGAGCTGTCAGCACAGAGCCTGACATGGGGCTTGAACCCACAAACCATGCTATCATGACTGGGCCAAAGCCAGACACTCAACCAACTGAGCCACGCAGGTGCCCCTAAAAAGGACGGACAGTTTAGACATGGGTAGTCTGTAGGATGAACTTACAGATGCAAAGGACCTGATTAACAAACAGCTGCCTTGTCAAAACAAGCCTGTGGACTATGGACATAAAGTAGGTGGACATTCTTAGAGAAATGGAAACTAATTCCTACAAATTAAAAAACCCACTGTTGATAGTAAAACCTTAACTATTCCATGTCCAGACACTTATACTGGGAGACATTCAGCCTAATGTCATCACACTGGACTGATGCAGGGAATCCGTATGATGTGGGCTTGCAGAGAGCCAAGCTGCAAGTCAGAGTGAATTTTACATTTGCCTGTGTTCAATTTTTACCCCTACATAAAAGAAAAGAAGGATGTCCTAAAGGCTGCAAGCAGTTTACAAAAGTATTACTCGAAAAGAAGACAGAAAGAATAAAAATAGTCTACTGCACCATGGGACAGAAAGAAATATGTCATTTTTAATTAAAGGTAGGAAATACCTGTTTAATCATATTATATTCATGTTCTCCTTTTAAATTCTTGCATCATGTATCCTATTTTGATTATATATTTGTATTTAAAATATCCACAGCATGGTGGGAATGCAAACTGGTGCAGCCACTCTAGAAAACAGAATGGAGGCTCCTCAAAAAATTAAAAATAGAACTATCCTATGACCCAGAAATTGCACTGCTAGGTATTTATCCAAAGGATACTGGAGTGCTGATTTGAAGGGGCACATGCACCCCAACGTTTATAGCAGCACTAGCTGCTATATAGAAAGAGCCCAAATATCCATTGACTGATGAATGGATAAAGAAGATGTGGTGTGTGTGTGTATATATATACATATATATATATGTATATATATATGTATATATATATGTATATATATATGTATACACACACACACACACACACACACACACACACACACACTGGAATATTACTTGGCAATCAAAAAGAATGAAATTTTGCCATTTGCAATAACATGGACGGAACTAGAGTGTATTATGCTAAACGAAATAAGTCAGAGAAAGACAAATATATGATTTCACTCGTAAATGGAGTTTAAGAAACAAAACAGATGAAAATAGGGGAAGGGAAGGAAAAATAAGATAAAAACAGAGAGGGAGGCAAACCATAAGAGACTCAAATACAGAAAACAAACTGGGAGTTGCTGAAGAGGGGTGGGTAGGGGAATGGGCTAAATGGGTGATGGGGACTAAGGAGGACACTTGTTGGGATGAGCGTATGAGCATATTTATTGTATGTATAAGTGATGAATCACTAAATTCTACTCCTGAAACAATTACTACGCTATATGTTAACTCAGATTTAAATTAAAAATAAAATATCCACAGCATATTAGCACAGCAGTATATGTCTAATTTAGAAATATACACATATAGGGATGCTTGTTCAAAATTTCTTTTACTCATGAGCAGAGCCCTAAATAATAAGTAACCCTGTGGGATCTGAAGGAAGGGAAGAGTCACAGACCTGAAGCCAGCTTTTAGTTGTTTGCTTAAAAGCCAGTAAGTCCCTTAGGACTTTGGTTTTTATGAATTAATCTTCCAAAGCTAGGGTGCCCGTGGAAGAACTGATGCAGACTGAGTTTCAGAACATTTGAAAATGAGGATTAGGCTCAAGATCCACAGAGCACTCACTGAGGGGTAAACATAATATGAGGTCCTGCCTGAGCGGCCAGTCAGTCAGTCAGACTCAGCTGTGCCCTCCCCTTCTCCAGTTCTCTATATACAACTTATGAAAGCTTGTGTTACTATGGATTGGGAGTTCTGCAAATCCAAAGGGGCCTGAGGATAGAATTCGGGAGATCTGAGAACTTGGATGACAAGAGAAATTTCTACATCCACTAACCTCTAACTAAAGTCTAGTATTTCTTTCACAGTCAACAAACCCCTGTGGGATTAGTACTTGCGGCTCTGTCATCACTAGGAATCACAGACATTCACATGTTACAGATACTTCAAAGTGTTGTTTGTGTATAGCACTACTTGGGAATTATGGTAATTATTATACCTATTCTGAAATCCTGTAATTAAAGCAGCAGCACATCTATTATATCCCAGATGTATTTTTAATAATTTGATAACTGTGTTTCAATAAAACTGGCTTCCTTGGCAGTCCTATGTATTTGGTTGTGTATATTTTTCCAGACTTCCAAAGGGGGTTGATGGCACATTGGAGTGCCATCTGTCTCTACTGCGGATCATGAATAGACAGCTTTACAAATAGGTGGAGACGAATGCTTTGTGGCACCCTTGCCTTGTGTTCTAACCTTACCATTAGCTGGCATATGAGTTGAGAGGACGCTGGCCCCTTTGCCTAAGAACCTTTCTGATCCCACATGCCCAACAATATGGAATTCCCATAATAGAGAGTTCCTTTTAGGTTCAGGTGAAAATGCCTTGAGTAGGAATATCATGGGACTGTTTCCAGCTTCTAATACCTCAGCGACAGGGGTGCAAGGGATCTCTGAGAGCACCTAGTCTGAGAAGCATCTTATAAATCTAGGCACTGAAATCCAGGGGCAAGTTATTTACTAAAGGTCGTATCAGGTAAAGATAATGAGGCATTCCAAGAGGGTTTTCCGTTTTATTATGAATAGGAAAATTGTCCTGGGAATCTGGAGGCAAGAGGGCGTGGGGGGGGGGGGGCGGGGAGGATGGAGGGCTAGGGTAAGGATGGACATAGAAGGGGATGGAAAAGACAGCTGGGACTCAGAGTCAAATTTTAGGTACCACTTCCCCCCTCCTCCATATTCCATTGCCTGTCATAAACTCTCCTGTGAACCTTCAGCAATCATATTAACTCCCTGGGACTTAGACTTCTCATAAGTTAGTTACATTCCTTTCCTGAAGCACTTTTAAGCACAAGGAATAGGTTCGGCGAACAAATTTCACAAGATTTAATGAATACTCTTAGGGTTTTTTTTTTTTATTTAATTTTAAGAAACTCTGCTGTCATTCCCAGTCCAGCAACACCCCTAGAGCTGCTTGATGACTCCTAGATGACCGACTTCTGACAATGTATGAAGGGCTGTTCTATATGGAAGAGGGTTGGGTTGGAGCTACTGTATGCGGCTTACCCAGCAAAACTGGCGTGAGATGAGAAGCTGTTGCCAGGAAGCCGAATTCTAAATCCATTTAAGGTTCATTCCTAGGCAGGGATTATCCTGGGACATGACTTAAAGTGCTTTCCAAGTCTGCCAGTCTATACCTTTCTCTTCATGTACTGAAGCCCAGCAAATCCTGGGCTTGAGGTATAAAATCAGGATCCTAATCTCCCCACATCTACATGACCTTGTAGATAGGGTAGTATAATAGAGGTTGCTCTGGCCTTGAAACCAGATAAACTTGGGACTCTAATCTTTGTACCCCACTTAGGAGCTGACACCGTGGATAACTAAATCATTTCACCTGTCTGAACCTTAGCTCCCTACACTGAAAATTAGGACAATCGAGTTTGTAAAAGGCCGAGGTTGCTGTTGTGAGGTCCCCAAGTGTCCCCTGAGTGATGAATGAGCCTCACAGTTAAAACTCCACCTTCTAGGATCCCTGCTACACCCAAACCACTCTCTGCGGATGCCTCTCCGCCCCGCCCAACCCCTGGCTCAGGGCCAGAGTCTAAAGCCCAGCCCAGCCCAGCCCGGCTGACCAAGCAGGTGACGGGATAGCTGACTGGCCTCCTCTGTTCAGCCCCGCGAGCCTGCGCGGGGTACACCCAGCGGAGAGGGCAGGCCGTGGCGCATGCGCGCTGCAGGGAAGGCGCCTCCCGGAACAAGCGGCCCGGGCCGAGTGCGGGAAGGTAGCGCGCAGAGTCGGGAGGCGCTGGCAGCGGGGACCGCTTCCGGATACCAGGTACGAAGTTAGCCTGCAGCTGGCCCCTGAGATTTCACTTATGATCCGCGGGGAGGGCTCGGGGCTGCTGGTGAGCTGTACACCTCGCAGTCGAGAACGTCCTCCCCTGAATTTTCTTGTAAAGGCACTGCTCTAAGCAAAGATGCTGAGGACCTTGGGAGGATTTTGCAGGGGATGGAGGCTGCTTCTTCCAGGGATCGCTTCGCTCCATCTCTTGGGGATTCCCCAGATTTCTTCCTTCCGTGGTCCCGAATCTCCCACCTGTCCTCCTTCCTACTTTCCTGGAGCTAGGGAGAGGTGGGGAAGGGATGGGGCTCTCGGACCATTGCAAAAATAGTTTTAACCTTCCCAGTACCACCCAGACTTCAGTCGAAAATGTGTCTTTCGAGCCCCAGCGAGTACAAAGATAGGTAGCTTTTTACATAGTAGCTTACGGAAAAATCTCTTAGCGGGTTCCCTAAATTTTGGAGGTTTAGGGGCAAGGCAGGGCCCTGTCATCTGGGTTTGTACGCGGTGCAGTAAGTCATTTTGCTGCATCGCACCCAAGATGCTTTCTGGCCTTTCCAAGTGTCCGGCCGGCATAGCGTTTGCGATGGGAGCATGTGATGCAAAGCGCACATCGCACATCGTCTCCCACTTCCATCGCTTTCATGTGTAGTTTTGGGCAGGTCATATGGTCTTGCCATGGAAATGGAGCAAGAGGGGTGATTGCTTTTTGTCTACATTTTCCCTGTGAGTATAGAGACTTCTTACAAGGATTGGGAATAGATTTGTTTTGCCTCCTCAAAACACTCAGTTCAGTAAAGGAACAGGCTGTATCCTGGCAATAGAGCTATCCTGAGGCTCACTTACAGAATGTCTTCCTTCAGGCAGTTGTTCCTTTGGGTCACTCATGCGTTCATTCAAGTATTTTCTAAGCACCTGCCTTGTGCATGGCAGTGAGGTTTGTGCTGTGGGGAGGAGGAAGATGAACTGGACTTGAGCTTAGCCCTGGAGGAGTTTGACTGGCTTGGAGGGAGATACGGAGGGGAGCCCAACCTAACTAACTCTACACCAGGTAGAAAGGGGTGGGGCCCCAGGAGAGAGTCAGAAGAAGAGCTGGGGGCTCAGAGGAGGGAGAAGAATCAGCCTTTTATGCCAGGTGGTTGGCTTAAGGAGAAAATCAGGTCCCCAAATTACTACCTCATGATGAGTGATCTCTCATAAGCTTCAGATCTTTATATAAGTGTGTTTTCCTCACTGTGTGTCAGGCATCTTAGATTATGTCTCAGATAGGTCCCATCATTCCTGGTGACCTGCCTCCTCCTGCCACCACATGCTTCCTGCTGTTCTAGTGCTCCTTGTCTCAGAATAGCATCAAGGCTCACCTGCCTCCCACCTCTCCTTCCTAGTGGTCCAAGCCAGAGACCTAGAGATGAGTCATCTCTGACTTATCCTCCCACCCCCACCCCTGACACTCCCACATCCAGACTTATTGATTCTATTTCCTGATCCTCTCTCAAATCTGACCCACCCTCGTTGCCATGTCTCTAGGCCAGGCTGCCATCATCTCTTGCTTAGCTTATTTTCCTGCCTCACTCCATCCATCTCCCACTACTGCAGCCAGGAAGCACTTGCTGGAATTAAGTCTGGTTATGAGGCTCCCTTCATTCATCCCTTACCGCCCTTGAGACGGAACCCAGCCTCCCTTTATAGGGTTTACATGTGTCCTGGCCCTGTCTTTTTCACCAGCCCCGTCCATTTTGAAAACATGCCATGCTTTCTCGTGCCCCTGGGCTTTTGCACATGTTCTCCCGGCTGCCTAGAACACACCCTTCCTTGCCATCCTTTTCACTTGGCTCACTCCTCTGCCTAAGGTCCCAGCTGGGACCGCACTTGCTCTAGGAATCCTTCCTTAGGCTCCCATGTCTCATTAGGCACCACTGCTTGTTATGGTGCCCATGCCTCTCCTCTTAGGGTTCATTAACACATCTGCCTCCTCTGCTGTGCAGCACTGCAAGTCCTGGAAGACCAGAGCCAAGTCCAAGGGCTTTCCATTGCTTCCTACTGCCTTGCACAAAGAAGACACCCAATAGTTGTGAAGTGGAATTCAGTATAAGTTGTAATATTATGGTTTGATTCATTGAATGCCTGAATCATAAATTCACACTACCTCAGTTATTTGTCAGTGTGCTGTTATAGTTATGTCCTTACACATGTCAAACCCCAAAATGAGTGTAAAGGTGAAAGAGAAGAATGATCATGATTAGAACAGCTAGCATTTGTTGAGTTCTCAGTATGTGCCAGGCTTTGTTCTAAGCACTTTACACGAGTATCTCATTTAATTAACACAACTCTGTGAGGTAGGTAATTTTATTATCCCTATTTTACAGATGGAGACACTGAATTGCAGAGAAATTAGGGAACATGCCTAATGTTACATAGCTAGTAAGTAGTGGCATCAGGTTTGGAGGCAAGCATACATTGTGGAATATGATTAATTCTTGGGGAAGACAGGAGGTAGGACTGACCATGAGAAGCTCATAGGGCTGAAGATGGTAAGTCACCCAATGGAAGGCCACAGCTTTAAGCAGCGAGACCAAACAGAAGTGACTGATCCAGAATTTAAAAACTCTGAAGAACATTAGTTTTATTTGCACATTCACTTTTTTCAAACAGCTAACTCAGTTATCAGAGGTATTATTGCTAGTGGTTAGGAATGAGACTTCTCTGAGTCTGTAATCTTGGTTCTGCTGTGTGGCCTCAGGAGTATTGCTGGCCTTTTCTGTGCCTCAGTCTGCTTATCTGGAAAGCAGGGATAATAATGATAGCACTTACCTAAGAGGGTTGTAGTAATAATTAAATGTGTTGATGTAAGGCTCTCGAATGGTAATTGCTCCAAAACATCTTCATCCCCATTATTATTATGTGTTCATATCATTCAGTTGACAATGGTTTTTGAACACAGGTCCTTCCTTTGTGTTCAATCCTGTAGCACCATTTCTTGGACAGAGAAGATGAGTTCTTCTCTTTTAATTCTGCTTCCCATGGATATTGAGGATTTTTCACTAGTGCCTCCTCAGTGCCATCATCTCCTGGACCTCAAATTCCCTCCCTGCAGACCCTTTCTCACACTAACTTCTGGCTTCCTCTCTTCTGTTCTTCTGGGTCAGTTTGTTCCCAGTTGGTACAGAGGTTAAGAGACCAGCAGGTTAACTTAAATGGTGAGCAGTGAAAACACTATAAAACTACAATGAAATCTCATACGCTATTCCTTGTATGTACAAAGATATTTTCCCCACGGAGGAAATACAGATGTAAAAGCATTAAGATACGTAAAGCACTACTAGGAATCAGAAATTTGAAAGCTGCAAGGAACATCTCGTCTACTCCCCTTGCTTTGGGGCGAGTTGAATCAGGGATGGGGCATAGTCCAAGGGCCAACAACCTGCTAGTGCCAGTACCCATATCTCCAGCCTGTAGCCAGCACACTTTCTCTGACATCTTATAGACTCCTGGGCAGGATTTTAATGGAGCTTCTCACCCCTGGATACATGTTTCAACTGCTGCTATGAGGCACGATAAGATATTCTCATAGCTCACTTATTTTTGTGCGAGGTTTCATTAATATTCTTCAGTGATTTACTACTGATTTTTAAAAATTTTTTTAAAATTGTTTATTTTTGAAACAGAGAGAGACAGAGCATGAATGGGGGAGGGGCAGAGAGAGAGGGAGACACAGAATCCAAGCAGATCCCAGGCTCTGAGCTGTCAGCAGAGTGCCTGGCGTGTGGTTGGAACTCATGGACTGCGAGATCATGACCTGAGCCAAAATTGGACACTCAACCGACTGAGCCACCCAGGCGCCCATGATTTACTATTGATTATGTGTGGATGTCTTTGACTGAGCTTTCCTTTTTTTAGTGGATTAGAGAAATTAATCTCTGTAATTCTGTGGAATGTGTATCATTTTTATATACTTATACTGCTCCCAGTTCTTTTTATTTTGTAAAACTTATCCCTTTCCCAGCTTTAGAATTGCAACCTTGCCAATGGACCTAATTGGTTTTGGTTATGCGGCCCTTGTGACTTTTGGAAGCATTTTGGGATATAAGCGGAGAGGTAAGCCCTAACCATATTTTTCATCAAAGGGACTTGGTGGGGGGTTGATGATTGTGCTAAAATTATCTGAGGGTTTGTAAGTAAGACAAGAAGCTAAAGATGTCCTAGAGGTGGCTGAGGACCAGCATGTCGTGTGTGGAAGGGAGCCCTAGAGGGAAGTGGGGTTGGGTGTGACAGAGCATTCTAGCCTGGCTTTCTGGGTCTCTCTTCACCCATCATTATCAATTACATAATTAATTGATTTAACTACCTCAGGGCTATGCGCTTATTATCAAAGGACTGTTTTCATTTGTTTACATACTCACGGTATCAAAAACTGACTTATGTTGAGATTATGTTTTGCGGAGGAAAATTTGTTAAATACTTAGGTATCATATCTGAAGTTGTCTCTTCATCTGTATCCAAAAGAAGAAGAAACCCAGTTGATAAATCAAAGGGCTTTCATGGAGAAAAATAAAAGGCCAAGTTTCATATTTTGCTTTGTTTTAAGGTAGAAGTATTTTTAATCATGGTGTCTCATATTTCTGTTTCTTATATTTTCATGAAATTTTAAAAATGAAGTTATATTTCAAAGAGTGTTATATTTGTGACATTGGTGGACTTCAACTTGAGTGAAAAAGCCAGGTCTACAGAGTTATTAGAGTTACTCCTTATTTAGAGATTGCTAAAAAGTCCAAGGCCAGAAGCACAGGTCTCTGTAGGGACTCAGAGGTGGCAGGTTTAAACAGATTATTTTCTTTTCTTTTTAATGTTTATTTATTCTTGAGAGAGAGAGTGTGTGTGTGTGTGTGAACAAGGGAGGGGTTAGAGAGAAAGAGACACACACACAGAATCCAAAGCAGTCTCCAGGCTCTGAGCTGTCAGCACAGAGCCCGATGCGGGGCTTGAACCCACGAATCATGAGATCATAACCTGAGCCGAAGTTGGATGCTTAACCAACTGAGCCATCCAGGAGCCCCAAAACATTATTTTCTAAGATTTCCAAGAGCCTGTAAATCACTTAGACTTTTTTTTGTTATTCTTATTTTGTCTCTCAATATGTGTAGCATCGTGGATATGTATTTGATGAAAAAATCATCGCACCAAAGACCTGTAAACCACTACTCAAAAGTTCATGTTTTATAATCTACTTTAAGGAGGACTGAGTTTAAAATTCTGATAGGATTGTTACTGAAAAACATTTCCCTTGTCAAAGATGTGTCTAAATAACTTCTTGTTACGGAACAGAAGAGCACACCTGGACATTTTTGCCTGCCTCTTAGAGGGGTGGGAAGAAGGCTGTGTGTGTGTTGGGGCAGCTAGGGGTGGAGGAGGGGCAGAGAGACAAGGATTACTTTACATTCTACCCCAGATCTCTTCAGGAACAAATGAAATCACATTCGCTGTAAGGTCTCTGAGGGCACGTGCTTGTTGCTCAGCTGCACAATATGGTTGCCTGGCCTCCTACAAGAGCCCCCAAATAAGTGATCTGGGAAGCTCCTGGGGGCATGTGTTCACAAAGAAGCCCACTCTTGTATAATGTAGGTTAAGAGCACACAGGCCACAGAATTAAGCATTCCTAGATTCTCCTCATGACACTACTGCTTACTATCTCAGATACTCGTGTGAATTGTTTTAGCTTTTGGGTTGAATCCCTCATTTGTATATTAATTCATTAGGATGAAATAAGATAATGCATGTAACACATTTCACACAGTGCCTGGCCCAGAAGAAAGGTTTAATACCCTTGTTGTTTCTGTTGTTACTGTCCTGCCAGTGGGAGGGTCTATGGGCCAGTGGAGCAAAATACCTTTTCCTAGTTTTGTATTCTGTATTATATTCTAAGCTGCTTGTGGTCTTGATGTCTTAGAACTTTTGTATAAAGTGAGTCGATGCTTTCTGATTTTACTTACATCTTCCCGAGACATGAATCCTGTGCACTTGGGTCAGGAGACCATTCCAAGGGACAGTTATTAAGAATAATGTTGGGGGTGCCTGGGTGGCTCAGTCGGTTGAGTGTCCGACTTCACCTCAGGTCATGATCTCGCAGTTTGTGAGTTCCAGCCCCACGTTGGGCTCTGTGCTGATAGCTCAGAGCCTGGAGCCTGCTTCGCATTCTGAGTCTCCCTCTCTCTCTGCCCCTCCCCCACTCATGCTCTGTCTCTCTCTGTCTCTCAAAAATGAATAAACGTTAAAAAATAAAAATTAAAAAAAAAAAAGAACAATGTTGGGTAGGTTAATGATGTGATGTCCAAAAGGTGTTTGGTAAGAAGACAAGTATATCTGAATCCTATACTAGACCAGCTGCCTGACATAGTGTGGGTCAAAGTGAGGGACTGAGATTTCTTTTCTTTCTGGGGGCAGAGAAAGTGGAAAGAGGCAGCACAGTGGCAGGATGCTGAGCACTGAGTTCTGGGTTCACCCCTCTCCCATATAAGTCCCTAGAGAAGTGCATAGCCAGGGAGACACTATGATTTTGAGGCTCTTTCTGAGCCAGGTGGCCAGTGCCCAAAGCTAAAGATGGCCAGAAGGCTCACTTGGCCTTCTCCTATACCAGGACTGAACCTGACTTCACACCGTCCTACTCTAGTTCAAGGTCAGGGCACAGCAGCCCCTCTGGAGGAGGGGAGCAGGAGAGCTGGTGTCCTGCTCTGAGGGAGGGAGGCCCCATGTGTACCTTTCAGTTCCTTTGAAAACTCCCCTACCAAGGCTGCCCCAGTCAGGTCAGCACTGGGGGGAAGGGGATGCAGGGCAGAGCTTGGAACTTCTTTTTTCATAGCCCCACCATAGACAGTGAGCTTTTTTGCAGGATCTTTCTCCCTTCCACTAGCCATGGCTTTGTTATGAGGTAGAGCCCATGGTCCCAGCTCCTTCCTCATGCAGGATGAATTCTCCCAGGAGCCTTCCTGGTTCTCATTCACGTGGGCTGCTAGTGTGCATTCCTGTCCCCACTGTTTGCTGCCTGACATCACCAAGACTTGGGTGCAGATGCCACCACTCCCGCCTCCACATACTTAAGGTCGGGAGGATCTTAGCAGTGCAGAAATCATCAAGAAATACAGAAAAGAGTCATAGATCTCGAGTTGAGAAGACACCTTAATAAAGGTGACCTAGTCAAGTGTTTCAGAAAATACTTAAGTCCTCTTAACTCTTTTCTAATCTGACTTCTTCTGCTTAAACATGACCCCTAACAGGGAGTTCCCAGGCATGCGTTTTGTCAGTATTTATCTAGTGCTGCTAAGTAGCCAGCACTATGTCAGGCCCTGGAAAACAGCAGTGAGCAAAAAGAGATAGTGCTCACAAGCAAGTCAGGGGGCTGACCTTAAATATACAGGCAGGTGTACAAATATATGATGACGAATAGTAGGAAACTTTGACGGGGGTCCTCATTCAGAATAGTGAATCACAGAAGACATCTCTGAGGAGCTAACACTTACAAAGACATCTGGAGGTGAGCGGCAGTTGGCGAGGTGAATAGTGCAGGGAAGAGCAGTCCAGGCAAGGAACAGCGTGCCTAGAAGCCATGAGGAATAAAGAGTTTGACATATTCAAGGAACTGAAAGAAGGCCAAGGCTCCAATAATAGAGCAGACTTGAATTTTTCCCTAAGCGCAGTGGGAAGCATTGAAGGTTTTCAATTAGGGGAGTGACCTGTCCAGATATACGCTTTTAAGAGATCATGTTGCCGTGTTTGCAAAATAGATTTGCGGGAAGGGAGGAACAATGAAGAATTTAATACCTCCAACTGTAACATTCTAAGCCATTATATATTTGACACAGATGATATTATTAACTCTGTTTTGCAGCTGACAAAACTCAGAGGACTAAGTGACTTAGCCAAAGTCCTGCAGGCAACAAATGGAAGAATTAGGAATAGAACCTAGTGCCTATGGCTTCTCATTCAGGATGCTGCTCTGTATGTGTGTGTGTGTATGTGTGTGTTGCATGTGTGTGCTCATTGCTGCAATGGTTTAACCCTGGCTGCAATCTGAATTTCCTATAGATATTTTTAAACTAAAGATGCCTTGACCCTACCCCAATGGATTCCAATCTGAGATTCTAAATAGAGTGAGCTCTATGATGCAATGACTGTGTATCTTGTTCACAGCATCACTGTCATACAGCCATGTCTAACCCTGGCATTGCTGTGTATTCGGGATTCCTCTGCCTTGCATTTCAGGTTCAGCAGGGAACAGTCAAATCTTAGAAACTGTTCATGAGTAGACTGATATTTAATTTGGCTTTGTCTAGTTACAGTGCCAAATGTAGAAATACATTTGAAGGCGCATGTATCATACTTGAAGGAATGGAAGGAATTCCTTTCATTTGGGATTTCTCTTTCTGAGCCCATTTTTTTTCCAGGTGGTGTTCCATCTTTGATCGCTGGTCTTTTTGTTGGATTTTTGGCTGGCTATGGAGCTTACCGAGTCTCAAATGACAAGCGAGATGTAAAACTGTCACTGTGTAAGTAAGGCATTTTTTTCCACTTCTGAAGGGTCAAACCTTGGGAGTGTTTTTTTTAATACCCTATACCAGGTACACTAGAAAACATGCAGTTAGGGGTGCCTGGGTGGCTCAGTCGGTTAAGCGGCTGACTTCGGCTCAGGTCATGATCTTGTGGTCCGTGAGTTCGAGCCCCACGTCGGGCTCTGTGCTGACAGCTCAGAGCCTGGAGCCTGTTTCAGATTCTGTGTCTCCCTCTCTCTGACCCTCCCCCATTCATGCTCTGTCTCTCTCTGTCTCAAAATTAAATAAACATTAAAAATATATATATATAAAAAAAAAAAGAAAACACGCAGTTACATGGCAAGTGCATATGCATATGTCAAGACTGAACACAATTCTTGTTCCTTTCTAGACAGACCCAATCAAAAATGAGGATATTGCTACCAAGCTTTCAAACACAGAACATATTTCTGTGAAACTTATTACTAGAAAAATAAAATTATAAAATTAAAGGAATTATGGCTAGATTTTATGTTAACTTCCCTAAGTGCATATTAGCATAGTTCTCATGTTGCTATTAAAATACCTAAAAAGGGACAGCCTCACATTATTTAATTCACAAGCAGCTTTTAGATCCTGTTTTTTTTCCTTAAGACTTAATCTAAAAAACCAAGGATGACTCTTTTTTAGCTTCTTCCCCTGTTGGGTTTAGTAGGGGAATGTCCACAGTGAAAATGGAAACCCATGTGTATTTAAAGGCCCGGGATGCTTGGATTTCTGTAGTCCAGCTTGAAATACAGTGGAGGTTTGGAAATTGTCTCTATTTAATTGGATCATTATTCAAAGTGCCCTGGTGGGTTATGGAAGAAAATACAAATGAAGACAAACTGTATTAGTTTGGTATTTGAGGGACAGAAAGAGACTTAGTGTGTTACTTTTTTCTTTGTTTGAAACAGGAGGTAGAGATAGTTAAAAAAAATTTTTTTTATGTTTATTTTTGAGAGACAGAGAGAGACAGAGAATGAGCAGGGGAGGGGCAGAGAAAAAGGGAGACACACAATCTGAAGCAGGCTCCAGGCTCTGGGCTGTCAGCACAGAGCCCGATGCGGGGCTCGAACTCACGAACCAAGAGATCATGACCTGAGCCGAAGTCAGTTGCTTAACTGACTGAGCCGCCCAGGCACCTCTAGGGATAGTTTTTAATAATGAAATTGTATCAAAGGAAGAAACATATCAGCAAGATGTGGATATACTAGGCTTTTTATCCTCGTGTGTTTAAGTACTTCACATATGTTTATCATCATTTTTTTATATCAGCAAGCAATTGTTCCTTGAAAGCTGTTCTTTTTTATATTTTTTTATAATTTTTTTTTAATGTTCATTTATTTTTGAAGAAGAGAGACAGAGCATGAGCAGGGGAGGGGCAGATAGAGAGTGAGACAAAGACTCTGAAGCAGGCTCCAGGCTCTGAGCTGTCAGCACAGAGCCCAGCACAGGGCTCAAACTCAAAAGCTGTGATATCGTGACCTGAGCTGAAGTCAGATGCTTAACCGACTGAGCCACTCAGGCACCCTGAAAGCTGTTCTTAAATTGTGACATCAGTGCCCTAATAAAACGGCTTCTCTCTCCATATTGGTTCAGCTCCTAAAAGGCTGGTATGATGCTTCTAAATTTAATATTATTACCTAGATGATTGTTATTTAGTCTCCAGGCATCAATTTCCCAAAATTGAATGCTGCACATTAAAAACAGTCAGCCTTTTTTCCTAGTATTTTTTTTTTATTCATTAAGTCTTACTTTTAAAAAAAGATACCAATTATTTTCTTTACTTTCAGTTAACTAAGCATTTATTCGATTTCCCCTTGTGGATCCAGACATACCGCCAAGTGTTCCTGAGGAAAGTTGAGTAAGACACAGTCCTAGCCTTCCTAGACATTTAAGTTAGACCAAGACTTTTTATTTTGAAGATATTTCAGGAATAGATTTTAACATGCTTATTTACTCAACAACCTTTTCAATAAACTAATTCATAAAGTCTTTAAAAAAATTTTTTTTTAACGTTTATTTATTTTTGAGACAGAGAGAGACAGAGCATGAATGGGGGAGGGTCAGAGAGAGGGAGACACAGAATCGGAAACAGGCTCCAGGCTCTGAGCTGTCAGCACAGAGCCCGACGCGGGGCTCGAAGTCACGGACCGTGAGATCATGACCCGAGCCGAAGTCGGCCGCTCAACCGACTGAGCCACCCAGGCACCCCTCATAAAGTCTTTTAATAGAGCACTTTATCTTTTTAAGAAGATAGCAACTCAGTACTTGCACATAGTAGTTCTATTAAAAAGCTGAAATGATATGCATTTTTTTTTTCATAAGCAAGCATTGAGAATGTGTTTGAAACTGCAGTTCATGCATTGGTTTGGTTTGTAGTTACAGCTTTCTTCCTGGCCACCATAATGGGCGTGAGGTATAAGAGATCCAAGAAAATCATGCCAGCTGGTCTGGTTGCAGGTTTAAGGTAAGAAAAACTATTTTGATCTGTACTTTCTTCTGCCATAATTTTGAAGTGCTAACTTTTTGGCAGGAGTCAGTTTTAATTTGAAAGGTCAAAGTAATTTTTATGACAGTAAGCGTGACTGTAAAACCTTAAAATATCAGTCAGTCTTTGGTATTGATGTACTGATGAACATTTTTGTGGAGTACACGTAGGGTTGCTATAGTATCTGAGCACAAATACTCGCCTACCTTTTTCAGAATAAAGAACTAAATTCAGCCTCATTTTTCCTCAAGATTTACTCATCTGAAACAGTAAATGTATTCATTTCAATCTGATACTCAGTCTCTCTTAGAGTGTTATAGTGATAGTCTGCTACACTTATTTGAGTTTTTAAGGGAAGAAAGTTAATATTTTTAAAAAAGATAACAGGGAACCTCTGGTTTCTCTTATTTTGATCCTAGTAATTCTATCCATGAGATTAAGCATATTGCCAAGTAAAAATTTACAGGTAACATTTTTAGTTCTTCCTGGAAGCTGTCTTTATTATGTTGAAAGCCTTCAACATGTGCATTTCCTTTGTTACACATTTTTACTTTTTTACTTTGGAATTTCCAAAGAAAGAATGAAATGTATACAAAGACTGATGTTTATTGCAACTTCATTTCTTTATTTCTTTTTCTTTTTTTAAAAAATATTTATTTTGGGGAGAGCGCAAGTGGGGGAGGGTCAGAGAGATGGGGACAGAGGATCTGAAGCAGGCTCTACACTGACAGGCTGACAAGTAGCAAGCCTGGTGTGGGGCTCAAACTCACCAACTGCGAGATTATGACCTGAGCTGAAGTTGGATGCTCAACTGACTGAGCTACCCAAGTGCCCCTGCAACTTTATTTCTAATGGAACTCATGATGAATTGAAAAATTAGAAACAACTTGAGGAGTGTCTGGGTGGCTCAGTTGATTAAACATCTAGCTCTTGATTTAGGCTCAGGTCATGATCTCACGGTTCTCCCCATGTCAGGCTCTGTGCTGGCAACATGGATGGAGCCTGCTTGGGATTCTCTCTCTCCCTCTTTCTGTCCCTCCCTCCCTCTCCCTCTCTGTCTCTTTCAAAATAAATAAACATTTTTAAAAATCTTCACCAATAAGGAAATGTTTCAATACATGTTTTGTCTACTTAATGAAATACTGAGCAGCATTACGTGCACTGTTTTCAAAAACTGTTTAGTGGCATTAGAAAATCTATTTTCTATTAGAAAATTAGAATGATACAATAGGAGATAAAAACAAAATAAACAACCAAATATAGTGTGATCTCAAAAGTTTGTATAAAAAACCAAGATAGGAAGGAAATACTTCACACTGTTAATAGTGTTTATCACTAGGTGGTAATGCAATGACTAATTTTCTCCTTTCTACTTTACTATAGAAATTTCTGGTGTGGCTATGTATAATGTTTATGGCTTGGTTGGGGGTGGGTGTCAGGGAGGAATGTGATTACAAAGGACTGCCTTCCAGTGATGGCTATGTTCTAAAAATTATATTTAGTGATAGAAAGAATCAGAAGCAGGGTTTTTGGGTCAAGAAGACAAGACCCCAGTCAATGGAAAGTAGCTGAGATTATAATAATAACACCCCAGAATTGCTCCTTCATTATTTTTTTCAAGCCACTTGCCTTTACTAGTTTATGAAAGGCGTTTCTTTCCAAACCTTTCTCTTATAAAGGTTCATCCCAGATTTTCAGAACAATGAGTTCTGAGTTTGCTCATGCAGTCAATCAACATTTTTAAGTAGCTAATCCAGCTGGGTCTGGGAAGTTCCAGTACAGGGATAACGAGATCACCCCTGCTCCAAGGAGAAGCAAGAGAGAACCCTGGAAGCCAAAGTTTAGTAATAGTACGGGTTTGGTGAACATACTAACCTGTCTTATGCCACGTAAGCGTGACCTGCTCTTTGCCTTTCTTTTATCTTAATCCAGCCTCATGATGATTCTGAGACTTGTCTTACTGCTGCTCTGAAAATATGGAGGATCTGAAAACTAAATTCATGCGATTCTGCTGTAACGGGCAGAGCACATACTTTGTATTTAAAAGATAAGCTTCAGGGATGCCTGGGTGGCTCAGTCGGGTAAGCGTCCAACTGCAGCTCAGGTTGTGATCTCTCAGTTCGTGAGTTTGAGCACTGCATCAAGTTCTGCAACTGGTGGTGCAGAGCCTGCTTGGGATTCTCTCTCTCTTTCTGCCCCTTCCCCACTTGTTCTCTCTCTCTCTCAAAATAAATAAGTAAACTTAAAAAAAAGATGAACTTCAGCATGGAATGTTATGTGTCTTATTCTACATTAAAAACAACAGAAACACTCCAATATGAACACTAGTTTGAGTAATTTTTTTTAAACAAAACCTCGACTGTTTTTCTACTTCTCTGATAATGGTTTCATTAAAAATATTTAATAAATCATTACATTCTCTTTCATTCGCTGTGTCCAGTTTTCATATGTGTGGGGTGTTTTATTTTTTGATAATTCCAAACAGTTGGGTCTGAAGTTGAAATTAAACTGCCAGTTATCAGATAATGGAGTGCCCAAGGTGAACTTTACAAAATGTTCATGTATCTGTTTGTCATTTGCATTGTATTAGAAACTATATTTCTTGGGGCGCCTGGGTGGCTCACTCGGTTAAGCGTCCAACTTCAGCTCAGGTCACAATCTCGCGGTCCGTGAGTTCGAGCCCCGCGTCGGGCTCTGGGCTGATGGCTCAGAGCCTGGAGCCTGCTTCCGATTCTGTGTCTCCCTCTCTCTCTGCCCCTCCCCTGTTCATGCTCTGTCTCTCTCTGTCTCAAAAATAAATAAAACCTTTAAAAAAATTAAAAAAAAAAAAAAGAAACTATATTTCTTCCATTTTAATTGTACTACTGCCAGTGTTATTTTTTTTCTCAGCACACTCTGCGTACTGACTGAATGTATTCGGTATTTAAATAAAATGCTTTCTGTTTTAAACCTGGTTTTCTCATTTTAATGTCCTCTCCATATATACTCAAGTGATTTTTAACATTTAAATGCTCAATTATTAATGCAAGTGATTGGAAAGGAGGTTTTTGTTTGTTTTTTTTTAAGCCAGAACTCTCCCTCAGGAGCAGATACTCTCTCTCACTGAAACAGTAATAATTCTGAAACAAAAATGATTTTGTCCCCAAGTTACTACTTCATTTTTAGAAATAGTTATGACTTAATGTCCAGGGCACTTACTTTTAGGCCCCAGACTGAACATCAAGAGACCTGAGTTCCAGCCCAGTTCTCCCACTGACTGGTTGCATGTTCTTTGGAAGGTCTTTCCTCTCTCTGGGTCTCAGTTTCTCATCCTTAAGGAGGAATTTGGACTAAATGGTTGACCAGGTCCCTTAAAGCTCTCAAAGCCCGCAGTTTTGATCCTGTTGTCTTTACTCAGGGGTGTCAGATTTCAAACCCACTCTTTACATGAGATGGTGAGTGGAGCCCCAGCTGAGAAGAGCAGAGTTGATATGCTTGTGTTCAGTTACCTTTCCCCAGTGACTTTGGAGGAAGTTATTAGACTTCCAGTGATAAGTAATTCAGGAAAGGGAGGGAGGGAGGGAGGGAGGAAGACAGGAAGGGGCCTACGAGTTTAACCAAATAAAAATATTCTACTTAAAAAAAAAAAATCCCACTTACCCTAATGGTGCAAAGAGGTTGTTACCACAAGAAGGTTGGAAAAAGTGGTTATCACTGGGGTGCTCTGTGTGTATTTGCTGACTATAGAGATGACTGAGAAGACCCTTCAGATTTGGACTGACAACAGTTTACACTCAAAGTTTAGATTACTAAAGTAGAAACCAAGTGTGAAGTTGATGATAAAAATATATGCTCTATCTGTAAAAGACTCTAGTGGTTGAACGTTTAAGAAACTAGTTTGAAGCTATGCTCTGTCCTGGACTTTTCCCAAAAGGATGTGGAAATGCGTGATGGCTGGTATATATGTGGGGCTTTTCCTTTTTTAAAGAAGTCTTCAATACCCATTGGCTTACTCAGGATTGTACTCTTTTGCAATAAGTAGAATGCAGAAGAATCTTTATTTGGATGATTCTGATGGATTGGTGTTTTACTGTTTTATAAACAGAAAAAGTATTGTCTGATTTACAGGCCAGTATTAGGTAGTTTATTTCCTTTTGCTTATCTTTATCAAAGTGACCTTATGATACCTTTGTGGGTACTGCTACAAATGTGAAGTGAGATGTGCCGAGGCCTTTAGACCTCTTCGTTTGTTAATACTCGGCTACTATAGTACCCATGTTTTTAAGAAACATGCCACGTTCAAATCTGAATATGTTCTTCACGGTCTCAATGGAGCCTTCATCTAGTGGAGGCTTCCTTTGGCTTCCAGGCTGGAGAAATTTGTGAATTGTGGGAATGCAGCTGATTCTGGCCTTGAACTCCTAAAATGCAGAAGTATACTATCCATGAAAAGAGAATAGGGCAAAACAGACAAAATACAAACATTGCACATTTTTGCATCTGAGAGAAAGTGTTTAAAAATTATATTCCTCACGGGGCGCCTGGGTGGCTCAGTCAGTTGAGAGACTGACTTCGGCTCAGGTCACGATCTCATGGTTTGTGAGTTCGAGCCCCGCGTCAGGCTCTGTGCTGGCAGCTCAGAGCCTGGAGCCTGTTTCTGATTCTGTGTCTCCCTCTCTCTCTGCTCCTCCCTCACTCATGCTCTGTCTCTCTCTGTCTCAGAAATAAATAAACATTTAAAAAAAAAAAGAAAAAATTAAAAAAAAAATTATATTCCTCATGGCTGGTGGAGGTAGAGGATAAAATGGAATTTTCATACATTGTGATGCCTTGTACAAAGCAAGTTGGCAATATTTCTCAAGAACCACAAAACTGTTCATAGGCTGTAACCAACTGACCCCATTTTTCAGATTGCATCCTAATGATATCATCTTAAATATGGAAAAATTTATAACCATGAAGATGCTGTTGCAGCATTGTTCATAAAAGCAAATACTCCAGAGTATCCTGATGTATAACTAATAAATAGAAGTCCTTAAGTCATAAGGATTTTATGTCATAAGCATTTTTCCATGTTATTATGTAATCTTTGAAAATATGCCTTTAGGTAAGTGCATAAAATTCTACCCAATAGATGTATCTTCATTTATGTAGACATTCCTCAGGTATTGAATATTTAAGTTGTTATGATTTTCACTATTTAAATTAGGTTGTTCTGGGGCACCTGAGTGGCTCGGTTGGTTAAGTGTCCGACTCCTGATTTTGGCTTAGATCATGATCTTGTGAGACGGAGCCCTGTGTCACCGAGCCCTGCACTGACACTGAGGAGCCAGCTTGGATTCTCTCTCTCCCTCTCTTTCTCTGCCCACCCCACCCCCGCTTATTCTCTCCCTCTCTTTCTCAAAAATAAATAACAAATAGTAAGTTATTCTGAGCACAGTGAATGGAATATTATATAATCATGAAAATGTTCAAAAATATAATACCATATTGTATAAAAATGAGGCAAACTAAATAAAAATACCAAAACATGCATATAATGTAATGTGAAGTGGGAAGTGGAGACTGCAGAATTACCATAACTTGGAATACAACTATTTTCAATACGCATATATTTAAAAGGCTAGAAAGAAATCCACCAACATAGCAAAGTGTCTTAGAACGCAGGCCATGGAATCAGTCAGACTGAGGGTTTGTGCACCAGTCCTGTCACCTACTGACAGTGTGACTTGAAAGAAAGTTCTTTGACCTCTTGGAGTCGTTTCCTACCCATTTGAGGATGAAATAAAATCAATGAAGTAATGTGCTTTCAGTGCTTGGTACAATGCTTAGCACACAAGAGTATAGTCAGTGGCTCTGGTTATTGTTCAACAATTGCCGTGTTAGGACGAGAATATCGTAAATGTTTTCCTGCCACCTTATCTAGAGAAAGAAAGCCATTTTATTGAGGTTCTGCTACATTCTGGGCAAAACCTTTGAGACTTGAGTCCTGCCAGAAGTCTGCCCCAGATCCCCATGCTGGCCCACATGACCTTCCTCTACTTTCCTGTATCTTACTTTGTTTTTAAATTTACTACCTTATATTGAGGTTATCTGTCTATGTGCTTGTCTCATCCACTAGATGTGTTCTTTGAGGGTATCTTTGTAGCTTGGCACAAAGAAGTTAGTAGGTTCTTAAATGCTAATAAGAATGAGAATAAGAATGAGAATGACTGAATGAAAGAATAAGCAAATGACAAAGATTCATTCTTCCTGCAGTTCTTGGGAGTTATTTGGAGAGCATTGCCTGTAGCAGAGGGAATCCTGTGAGGACACTGGGTTTGCACTCTTCAGCCATTAAGATGACTTCAAGGAGCTGTATATCGGCCCAGCTCAGCCGGTTGCCCACAAGAAAATCTTGCCCGTGGTCTCTTAGTGCCTGCATCATAGTTGAAAAGAATTAGAGGATTTAGGGATTATACCTGGAAAGATAATTTAAAGTAAGTGTGATTGGCAGAAAGTCTTCTAAAAGTTTAGAGACCTAGTTCCCTAATCTTGGCCACTGGCTAGCTGTGTGAACACAAGTAAATCCCATCTCTGAGGGCTTCGGTTTGTTCATCTAAAAGAGGTGGACTAGCCCAAATCCTCCTGAGTATTCTGAACATCAGAAACAGCCTAATCTCACATATACCTTTGTCTTCTTTCCATTATATCCCCTGTACCTTCTCTACGAACCTCTACGCCTCACAGCCTGGATTGGTGGCTCTCCTGGGTCTGCAATCATAATTCTCTCCTCGCACCATCTCAGGACAGGCTCCTTAGATTTGCTGCTCTTTGTGGGAGAACACGATTCTCAAAGGGACACATGCCTCATTTCTATAAACAAATTTTCTTTTCTTTCTTAAAATTTTTATGTTATTTTAGAGAGAGTGTGTGTGTGTGAGAGAGGGAGAGGGACAGAGGGAAAGAGAGAGAGAATCTCAAACAGGCTCCATGCTTAGTGGCTCCCCACTAAGGCTCCCCAAGAGGTGGGGCTTGATCCCATGACCCTTGGATCACGACCTGAGCTGAAATCAAGAGTAGATGCTCAACCGACTGAGTCACCCAAGCACCCTGAAAATTTTCTTCTAATAAGGCTCTGACTTATGGGTCACTTTGTGTTAAAATCGACTGAATATAAAAGGTTGGAGTAGAAAGGTCACCTAAAGTATTTTCTAGCCTTAAACCTCTGTGATTTTGTGTTGCTTGGACATGGGATCAGGAGTTGGAGAGACCTGACTGTAGGATTCAGTGTTATTAGTTGTATGACACTGGGCAAGTTACTTTGCTTCTTTAAGCTCTGGTTGCCTCATCTGCAAAATGAGGATAACAATGGCACATCTTTGATGGAGTTATGAAGATTACATGGAATCATGCATGTAAAATGTATAGAACAGTGATTGGCACAAAGTAAGCACAAAACAAAAATGAGCCATCATAGGATTAGCACTGTTTTGGTGGTGATGATGTTGTTGATACTATTTTTAACCACCAGAGAAGTCTCTGTTTTTCATAGTATCCCACAACAAACACTAAGTCCTGGGAATAGCGGTGTTAAACATTGATTCCATTGCCACTATTGGTGAAACTGTAGGATAAAAATCTCTTAAATTATATGCTAATTACACCAGAATAGATTATTTAAAATTTTTTTTTAACATTTATTTATTTTTGAGAGAGAGACAGAGTGTGAGCTGGGGAGGGACAGAGAGAGAAGGAGACACAGAATCTGAAGCAGACTCCAGGCTCCAAGCTGTCAGCACAGGGCCCAATGCAGGACTCAAACTCACAAACCATGAGATCATGACCTGAGCTGAAGTTGGACACTTAACTGACTGAGCCATCCAGGTGCCCCATAGACTATCTTTTAAATGATTTTGAACAAATGATACTGAGAAAGTCTGAGGTATAGACTATTCAATTTGATTCACCTTCCATCTTGGACCAAGGGGACTGATAACTCACCTAATATAATACATGAAAAAGTATAACCTAGGAAGGTAGAGTATCAATCATCTATACAAAATACATAAATATCAAATAAACAATCTACATTATATGATTAAGCTGTAAAATTGTTGATATAAATATATTTCAATGTATGTACTAAATCCTTCAATTACAACCATTGGTACTCAACCCAGAAAGGATGGATTAAACCAGCATTGCTGTTAGGTTTGGAAAACTGATCTGTCTCATTTTTACCAAACCCCTAACATTTTTCATGATGCTTGCCTATGTTGACTGATATTATAATGAATGCAGCTGGAGGTCAAGAGCACTGATACTAAAGAAGTCAACCAACCCTTGTGTTAGGACTGGCACTAAGTATTTTCTTAAAGCTCAAGCTTTTCAGACATTATTTTCAGCTGTTAAAAATGTGGGGACAGGTGAAAAATAGTGTTATTTTTATAACAATTTGTTTCTTAATTTTAAAATATTGTGTAGAATTCTGATAAGCCTTATAAACTGTCCTGGGCCCTGTACTATCCAGTGTATTTTAGAAGTAATATCCATCCTTTCCACCCCCTCCTCTCTAATTAGTGTGGAATTTTCCCTTTGGAATCCTCTTTATAAGACTCTGTTTTATTCCATAATCAAATCAAGTAACTGAAATTCTGTCAGCACTAGAACTACAAATATTCCTGGAATTATGCATGAAATCCTTAAAAATATATAATGCAGAAGACCAGAGTGAGAGGAAGAAGGGCAGGTTTGTCTTATCACTGTAATTGGGGGAAGAATTTTGCTTTCACAAACTGTTTTTGGGACCTTTATCCACCAATAACATTCTTTATTTTCAGTTTAGTTGTTTTTTTCTCCTCCTTGATCCATGTCATAGAGCAGGGCAGAAGTTTGTCACTTACCTTCTCATAGACAGGGAAGAATCTTGTAGTGGCTCTTTGAAGGATGTATTCAAGATTCATCGCCTTCTCTCCAGGCAGAGAGAGTGGAAAGAACATAATCATGTCACTCAGATCCTTCAAGGCCTCTACATACATGTCAATCCTAGAGAAGGGATGATAAATCAAAAGAGTTCCAGGTAAAGGAACCATAATTTCATGAGCCAAAGAAGCATGTTAACTAATGCCTCCATTTAACCTGCTTAGTTAGCAGGTATCTCAATGTCTCATGAGTTAAAAGCAAGTATTTCTACTTGCATGTTATTTCTTTGAGATATTAAGATCAATTTGAGAAATAAGGAAAATTCTAGGACTAAAGTATGTGAGCAATTATGTGGGTGTGAATTTCAACCCTGTGACATGAATGCTAATTAAAACACAATGTATTAAAATAGTCCTAAAGTAATAAATTAGGCAAAGATCGTATTTGGCTGCTTAAATGTTATAACAATGAAATTACCCATGTCTATACAAGGTGGGGGGAGGTAACTAGGGACCTCTATGCTGCCAACAACATCTCCATCTGGATTGAAGGTTCTCAAACTTAGTAGAACAATTTAGGAAGGCACAGAACTTACTCGACAGGTTCCCCCTTGCCACTCACATCTCTATGCCAGAATGAACAGAAAAATTGGTACTACATTAGGCAAGGCACCATGGCATAGTGAAAAGACTACTACTGGTCTGGGCATTGGAAAACCTCTGTCCTGCTCCACAGTGAATCTCTTAATCTTTTGGAGCCACAGTTCTTTTAGCTTTAACCTAGAATAGCAATGAGTCTCTTGAAATGGTCTCAAATTCTTTGCTACTCCTGCCACTGAGACTAAGTCTCATTTTCCCCTTGAATCTGAATGGGTCCTAGGGACTTGCCTGACCAGCACAATGTGGGGAAGTAATGTTCTGAGACTTCTAAGACTAGGTCATAAGAAGCCTTACAGCTTCTACCCGATCCTTTTCCATACTTGCTCTAAGGGAAGTCAGCCACCTCATGGAAGAAAAAGCTCAAGCTGGTCTCAGGGAGAAGTCATGTGGAGGGAGAGAGAGACCCTGCCAGGCCCTTTGTTCCAGCTCTCCCAACCCAGGTGCCTGACATATGAGTGAGGACCTGCATGAGAGACTCTTAGAGCCATCCAGCGGATCCCTGTCAACTCACAGAACCGTGAGAGAAAGTGTCTGCAGCAGTAGAGAGCCAGAAGAGTAGCATTCTGAGCATTAGGGTTATTTGGGGATTACGTAGTTGAAAGAGTTTTAAAATATAAAATATGTAACACATACAAGGTTTCATTATAATGATATACCAGTGAAGGCACCTAAAAATTATTAGTTCATTTTCCATTTTAAACATTAGTGAGAAAGATGTACTTAAAAACCACAGCTCCTTCAAGGAATGGCTGAGTCCAGGTCTGGAACAAGAGATGTACAGGATTAATTTGGATCATCATATTACACCAGGTAATAAGGGAGTTATCAGAGACCACTAGAGCAAGGTCAAACATTTCCAGGAGCCACTTGGCTCCCACTGGCCAAAGGTAGGACAATTTGAGCATAAATAAGAATAACAACTAACATGAATTGAAACACATCAAAGGTACTTAAATCGATGAGATCGCAGTGATACTAGAACAATAACAATAATTAATTGTAGGATGCAGGTGAGCCAACTCATTTGGAAAATTGGTAAACAAAGGTCTAGCATTTCTTTTGAGAAACTGTACTCCAGGTAACCAGATAGTAAAGGAGAGTTTTTCTTTATAGGAGTATTCTAGATAATAAATACAGAAGGAATGATAGCATTGAATGCCAATGGCTGTTAAGATCATAAAGAGTAGACGAGCAGACATTTTTTTTTTTTTTTTTTTTTTTGCTTCCTGATAAGGGAATGCACCAATACTTATGAAATAGCCTTGCAAAAACCACTAGTATTTGAGTCTGATAAAACCTCAATATCTAACAACTAATTGCCAGGAAATACTGAGACAGAAGAATGTGTTAAAATACACTGCAGGGATGTAATCAGCAGAAATTTGGCAGTTAGAATCTGCTAGAAAGCAAGAGAAAACTTATTTTAAGATTTAAAAATACAAGATGCATTTCAAAAATCTTACCGCACTAAAAAGTTTAAAGCTAAGCTTCTGAAAATAAATGCATTCTGTGAATAAAATGATGAGAAATTTATTTAAAACACACCACATTTGGTAAAAATGGACTGTTTGTTGTTTACCAACTAATGGTTTTCTAATTCCGTGCAATAATTTACAATTTAGGGTTGCTATTTTAAAATCCAGATAAAAAATAATAAAACAAAACAAAACAAAATAAAAATAAAATAAAATAAAATACAATAAAATACAATAAAATAAAACAAAACAAAATAAAATCCAGATTAAGACAAGACTGTTGTGCTGGTTTGTAGACCAGGTTGCCCATTGCAAAAGGACTGGTGTGTGTACCTGAGAATTTAGACTGTCTAGGAGACTGGGAAGCTATCTGGTGTGCCGGAGACTAGCGAGGTGGTTTCCAAAAGATACTTCTGGAATCAATTTCACATTCATGCCCCAAATCTGTTCGTTCTTGTGTTTTACCCTGTGCTTTACTCCCACCTAGTGGAGGCAAACAACAGATTTCATGAGAAAGAGTCCCATTTCCCTCACTGGTTCTTGTCCTTGCTTTTGTACTAGATAAAGAATCAGAAAATGAAATAAACTGTGTAATTGGCCATGAATTGATCATTGTTGAAAGTAACCATTGTGTAAATAGGGTTTATTTTACCATTCTCTTTCCTTTGATGTGTGTTAGTTTTCCCATAATATGAAGTTAAAAAATAAGAAAAGAATTTTCAGTTAATCTATCATCTATTATGATTAATCTAGCATCTATTACGATTGCTAACATGCCTAAAGGTTAGATATTCTTTTTGTTTGTTTGTTTGTTTTAAGTAAGAAGTGATTGTTGTTACCAGGCTTGTTCCTGTATGTTCCTTCCATACAAGTCATATTTTGCAGCTAGGTATCTTAGGATAGCTCTGGTCTCTACCAGATTCATTCCATCAATTTCGACCATGGAATTTTGACCAGGGAATCTTTGCATTTAACAACAACAACTTGAGAGAGCAATGGTTTGATTTAAACCCCACTCTCTGTCCCTATTGTTCATACATCAGAGTTCCACCTTAAAATATACAAAGGAAAGTTGCATTATTTACTGTCCCTGATGGTAGTAACTAAATATTCTTTAAACTCTTAAGCTGCTACAAAATGAGGGTAAGTAATCAAATACTACTAAAATATTTTAGAGACTGATATAAAAGAAATATTTATGCATTTATTCACACAAAAATGTGTACAGTGTAAGACTTGAGGTTGTGTAATCTGGGAGATACAACAAAGTACAGACACAGAAACTTTCTTTCTGGCCAGGAATGCCCCTTTCTCATCACTTACTCTCCATTCCTATAGCCACTCCACGAATTAGACTCTCTTTCCCTCTGAACCATCATAGTAAGGTCCTAGGTGGTAACTCAGCCCTCAGATGGGCCCTCCATTTTTGTAATTAAGGTTTTTTATTTTAATTCCAGCATAACTAACATACAGTGTTCTATTTGTCTCAGGTGTACAATATAGTGACTCAGCAATTCCATACATCACCCAATGGTCATCGTGATAAGTGTACTCTTTAATCTCCATCACCTATTTCCTGTATTCTCCCTCCCCCACCTCCCAGTTTTTTCTCTATAGTTAAGAGCCTGTTTTGTGGTTTGTCTCTTTTTCCCTTTGTTCATTTGTTTTGTTTCTTGCATTCTATATATGAGTGAAACCATATGGTATTTGTCTTTCTCTGGCTGGCTTATTTTGCTTAGCATTATACTCTCTAGATCCATCTATGTTGTTGCAAATGACAAGATCCTGTTCTTTTTTATGGCTGAGTAATATTCCATTGCATATCTATAGATTTAAATATAGATAGATATATATATACACCACCTCTTCTTCTTTATCCATTCATCTGTCAGTGGACACTTGGGCTGTTCCCATATCTTGGCTACTGTAAATAATGCTGCAATAAACATAGGAGTGCATGTATTTCTTCAAATTAGTGTTTTTGTATTCCTTGGGTAAATACCCAGTAGGGAAATTACCAGATCACAGGGCCATTCTACTTTTAATTTTTTGAATTAAAAATACTTTTGGTTTCTTGTGTTATTTCTTGTGTTGTTTGATTAAAAAACACCTTTTGTTTCATTCTGACGGGTATGAGGTGATATCTCATTGTGGTTTTGATTTGCATTTGCCTGACGATGAGTAACGTTGATCAGATGGACCCTTCTTACCTACCCCACATGCACTGCCTGATTGTTTTCCCGGAGTCATAACGCTCTGTTTAAACCTTTCCATTACTCCTCTTTGCTTATAAGACAGTAATATCTAATCTCAACCTGGAATTCAAAGCACTCCTTGAAATGTGCCTCCATGCACTTTCCACACATTATGGCACACCACTCTCTGTGTGAATCTTCCATCCTTTCCCTCCCTTCTCCCAGTCGGAATCCCGGTGACCTCCCATCTGGGTGATAGCTCTTGGTTTTGGGCTGAATGTTTCAGTCCTTCAGGGAATCTTTGCATTTAACAACAACAACTTGAGAGAGCAATGGTTTGATTTAAACCCCACTCTCTGTCCCTATTCTTCCTTCCCTCTCTGTCCATCTGTCTGACCCTTCCTCGGAAGGGAAACAGCAAAGCTGGCACTTTTCCCACTTAACACCTTAAGTTGAGCTAGTTCTCTGGACTGGATCCATGGCGAGAGCATCCTGGCTTTTCTGCTGCTGCCACCAGGTTTCACTGTAAGGACATTCTCTGCTCCCTAATTACATCAGTTGGGGTCCAGCTGGGAGACAGAACCATACCAGTTACTTTAGTTCCTTTAACCATACCTGGTTCCAAAGAAGTTAACTAGGTCCTGGTGTAAGGGTTAAATTGTAGTGTAGAGCTAATGCTTACCTTGAAAAATAACAGCTTTGTGTTGACACTGAAGGTTAAGAGATAACAGCCTTGCTTTGCTCTTGTAAACTATGCCTCATACCCTTGTAAATTAGGCTTCACCAATTAAGGAAACAAAAGTTCAAAGAAAAGAGCATCAGAGGCAGGGTCAAGGAGATCCACTGGTTGCAACTTAGAGGCAGAAAGTCTAAAGTAAACACCTCATTAGGCAACTGTTTCTAACTCATCTGGAAACTGTTTCTTTGTTCTGTTCCCAGGTGATGATAAAACGATGTGATGGGTTATAAAAACTCTGTACCCCGGCTGTTCGGGGCCGCACTCTTATCAAGAGTGTTGGTCCCGATCGGTCGGCCTTGCCTCTCATTGTAATAAACTTTGTTGTGACTGTCACTGGTGCCCGTAGCATTCTGTTTCAGGAGTCGTGTGGATGCAACATTTGGTGCATTGGCCGGGAAAGTTAAAGGTCTGAAACAGGGCCCTTTCCTTGGATTGTTCCGCGGGAAAGTTAAAGGTCTGAAACAGGGCCCTTTCTGCGGATTGCTCCGCCGACCCCTGGGAAGAAGCTCGGGATTGGGAGAGGTAAGGAATTCTTGGGGTGCGCCATTTGGATGACTCAGGAGGGTCTGCTGGACGCGGCTATAGACCCAGAGTCAGGGATCCTACCGGGACGCTGGTGGACCCCATTTGGTTTGGTTTTTGTCAAGAAGGATCCTATTTTCAGGTGGCTGCCACGGCCTACTGGCCTAGAGATCTCAAATTTGTGTTTTCTTCGTGTCTTAATTGTCTTCTTCCTGTTGAGTGTCTGTGCGTCCTTGTCAGTTCTGCCTATCTTTGTCATGGGTCAAAATCAGAGTACCCCCACCCCTCTGAGTCTCATACTAACCCATTTCCAGGACTATAGGAGAGCTGCCTCAGTTTTCGGCCTCCACGTTAAGAAGCCAGTCCTTCGAACCCTCTGCGAGGTAGAATGGACCAGCTTTCAAGTGGAATGGCCTCCACAGGGGACCTTTGACCTTACATTGATATATAAGGTTCATGATATTGTCTTTTCTAGGCACGTAGACCAAATCCCATATATTGGGGCATGGAGGACCCTCATCGAAAACCCTCCTGATTGGTTAAAACTTCTCCTTCCCCTTTCCCCTTGCCTCCCTAAAGTACAGGCTTTACCACTCAAAGGCAGCCCATCTGGAGCTCGAAATAAGAATCTTGACGGGACTAAGCGGCTGCCCCCTCTATCACCTGCACCAGAGGAAGAAGAAGAAACTTACCGCCCGCCACCCTATAGTTCTCCTCAAAAAATACAAGTCAGGATGCTTCAGATCAGGAGGCAAGCCCAAGTCAGGACACTCCCCTGAGCCCATCTCATACCCGGTCAGGGACTCCCTTTCATCCCCCTCCCCCTGCCCTACCCCTTCGTCCAGGGCCACCCCTGCAGGGTGAAGTCCGACCCTTTATGACTTATGTACCCTTCTCCACTAGCGACCTTTATAATTGGAAGTTTCAAAACCCCTCATTCTCAGAGAAACCCCAAACCTTAATTTCTCTTCTTGAAACCATATTTGTGACCCATCAGCCAACCTGGGATGACTGCCAGCAGCTCTTGCAGGTTCTCTTCACCACTGAGGAGCAAGATAAGATCCGTCGTGAGGCCCAGAAATTAGTGATGGGGCCAAACGGGCAACCCACCGAGGATCCTGCTGTGCTGGAGGAAGTTTTTCCTTCCTCGCATCCTGAGAATTGGGACCCAAACACTCCTCACGGTAGGCGATCATTAACCCTATTTCGCCAGACTCTACTGGGAGGTCTCCGAGCGGCCGCCTGCCGGCCCACAAACATGTCTAAGGTAACAGAAGTAATTCAGGGAGCTGAGGAAAGCCCCTCAGCCTTCTTAGAAAGGCTCATGGAGGCTTACCGCACCTTTACCCCTATTGACCCTGAGGCACCTGAAAATAGAAGGGCATTAAATCTGGCTTTTGTCTCACAGGCAGCCCCAGACATTCGGAAAAAGTTACAAAAATTAGATGGGTTTGAAGGAAAAAATTTATCTGAGTTAGTTGAAATAGCCCAAAAGGTTTTCAACAATAGGGATTCTCAGGAAGACAGACAGACAAAAAAATTAAGCAGGGTGGTGGCAGCCGTCCTGGATGCCCGTGAGGGAAGAGGACCCAGAACGCCCAAAGAATTCTGGTCTGAACAAAAGAAAAAAGATAAACAAAGGGTTAAAGTGTCACTAGGAAAATATCAGTGTGCATATTGCAAACAAGAGGGACACTGGAAAAAGGATTGCCCCAACTTAGCCCAACGCAAAACTCGGCCACCCCAGGTATCTGTGATGGGAGTCAATTTCGACTGACAGGGCCGCGGCTCGGTGGCCTCTTCTGAGCCGTTGGTTACTGTTAATATAGGGGGCCAACCTAAGACCTTCTTGGTGGACACTGGGGCAACATTTTCAGTTCTAAAACAAGATCCTGGCCCCACCAGGCAAGAGGCAACCCTGGTGCAAGGAGGAACTGGGTCCCAGACTTGTAAATGGACCACTGACCGCCAAGTAGATTTAGGCCATAAAACTGTTACACATTCTTTCCTAATCATGCCTGAATACCCCTACCCTGGATTACTAGGTAGAGACCTACTGCATAAACTAACGGCTTCTTTGAAATTCACTGAAGGGGGTATGCATATTAAAGTCGGCCAGGATGGCCCAACAACAGTAATGGTGACTGTGCCACTTGGGGAAGAGGGCCTGCTTACTCCAGTGCCTAATGAAAATGTCCATGCAGTTGATCCCCTCCTTAAAAGCCTCCAGGCGGATTTTCCCCAGGTATGGGCTGAAACCAATCCACCTGGGCTGGCAATTCATCAAGCTCCCATAACAGTGGAACTTAAGGCATCCGCGCTTCTGGTAAGAGTAAAACAATATCCCATGTCCCGGGAGGCTAGGCGGGGAATCGCTATTCACATCAAGCATTTGCGTGACTCTGGCATTTTGATCCCGTGCAAGTTGCCATGGAATACTCCGCTTCTTCCTGTCCAGAAGCCTAACTCATCCGATTTCTGGCCAGTTCAAGACCTAAGAGCAGTAAACGCCAGGGTAATGGAAATTCATCCCACTGTACCCAACCCTTATACTCTCCTTAGTCTGCTTCCCCTTCTCAGGTGTATTATACAGTTCTGGACTTAAAAGATGCCTTCTTTGCCATCCCGCTGGCCCCACAAAGCCAGCCACTATTTGCATTTGAATGGACTGATCCTGAAGAGGGAAAAGCCGGACAGCTCACCTGGATGCGACTCCCCCAGGGATTTAAAAATTCTCCTACTCTTTTTAATGAAGCCCTGCACCAAATTTAGAGCCATTTCGGATCTCCAACCCACAAGTAACTCTATTGCAATATGTTGATGATATCTTGTTGGCAGCCCCTTCTCATTTAGAATGCCTGAATGCCACCAAAGGACTCTTGAGTCTTCTACAAAAACTGGGGTACCGAGTGTCAGCCAGAAAAGCACAGGTCTGTCGTACTGCAGTGACCTATCTAGGTTACAACCTTAAAAAAGGTAAGCGCTACCTTGGTGAACAAAGAATTCGGGCCATACTCGATATTCCTCAGCCTAAAACTCGCAAACAAGTCCGCGAGTTCCTTGGGGCGGCAGGCTACTGCAGACTATGGATACCTGGCTTTGCTGAACTGGCAGCCCCTTTGTATGCCACCCTCAAAGGGTCTCCAGAATCCTTCATGTGGGGAGAGACTCAAACTAAAGCCTTCCAAGCCTTACGAGATGCTCTCATGACCCCACCAGCCTTGGCCCTGCCAGATCCCATCAAGCCATTCCATTTGTTTGTAGCCGAAAAAGGGGGGGGGGGGGGGTAGCCAAGGGAGTTCTGACACAGCGCCTAGGACCTTGGCGCTGACCAGTGGCTTATTTATCAAAACGGCTGGATCCAGTTGCTTCTGGGTGGCCCCCATGCATTCGACAAATTGCCGCCACTGCGCTTCTAATTAAAGATGCAGACAAACTAACCTTAGGGCAAGCATTGTCTGTCACGGGGCCCCATGAAGTGGAAACTTTACTGCGGGCTCCCCCAGAGCGATGGCTGTCAAATGCTCGGATTACCCAATATCAAGCATTGCTACTCGACCAGCCCTGAATACGTTTTTGTGCTCCCACAACCTTAAACCCAGCCACTTTGCTGCCTGAAGGACAAAATCCCCCTCTACACTCTTGCCCAGAAACCTTGGCAACGATCTCGTCCCTCCGCTCTGATCTTACGGACATTCCTTTACATGACCCTGATATCAGCATGTTTTCAGACGGCAGTAGTTTTGTGTTTCAAGGGCAAAGGTATGCCGGTGCTGCGGTGACAACAGACCGTGAAGTTTTATGGCAACAGACCCTTCCCCCAGGAACTTCAGCCCAACGCGCAGAACTCATCGCACTAACAAAAGCCCTAAAACTTGGAAGAAACAAGTCAGTTAACATTTATACGGACAGCCGCTATGCTTTTGCAACCGCTCTTGTACACGGATCCATTTATCAAGAGCGTGGTCTCCTCACAGCAGAAGGCAAGGCCATCAAAAATAAAGCTGAAATTTTAGATCTTCTAGCAGCCATCTGGGAACCTGCGAGGCTGACAATCATTCACTGCCCAGGACATCAAAAAGGCAACTCCCTAGAGGCAATCGGAAACCTCCTGGCTGATGCAGCAGCCCGAGAAGCTGCCCTAAATAAAAGTGAAAGTGCCTTGGAGCTACTGATCTTGACAGAGCCCCTGCTTCCACTGGAGCCCAGTTACACTCCTAAAGATTTGGAGTGGATTTCCAGAAAAGGGGGAAGTAGGATGCCGGGACAAAAGTGGTTTCAGGATCCTGAAGGTAAGATCCTCTTACCCGCGGCACTCGGGCGGCACATGGTGGGTCAGCTCCACCAAGGGACTCATCTGGGGAAAATGAAGATGGCGGAATTAGTGCGGAAGAAGTTCAGGGCACAAGGGCTGGGAAAAGAGATTGAAGAGGTGGTTGAAAGATGTGTAAGTTGCGCCCAAGTAAATCAGGGTGCAAATAGGAAGGTTTCAGAAGCTAAAAGAGATAGAGGAATTGAGCCAGGCCGCTTTTGGGAAGTAGATTTTACTGAGATTAAACCAGGGAAATACAGATATAAATACTTGCTTGTTTTTGTAGACACCTTCTCCGGGTGGGTCGAGGCATTCCCCACTAAATCAGAAATGGCTCAGGCGACAGTTAAGAAATTATTAAATGAAATAATCCCTAGATTCGGGCTGCCTCTGAGCATAGGATCAGACAATGGCCCGGCCTTCACGGCGCAGGTGTCCCAGGGTCTGACCCAGGCATTGGGAATAGATTGGAAATTACATTGTGCATATAGACCCCAGAGCTCGGGTCAAGTAGAAAGGATGAATCGGACCCTAAAAGAGACCTTAACCAAATTGTCCCTTGAGACAGGCGAAAATTGGGTTGATGTCCTGCCTTTGGCCCTTTTGCGAGCGCGTTGTACTCCATTTGTCAAGGGATTTTCCCCTTATGAAATTTTATTTGGCAGACCTCCACCTATCCTGCCAAGGCTAGGAGACGATGTAATGGAACAGTTGGAACAGGACCATTTGCTGGCTTCGCTCATGGCCCTGCAACATGTACAGAAGGAAATAACCAGGGCCTTGAGAGAAGCCTTCGCTCATCCTCCTGTTCTTCCCCACCCCTTTCAACCAAGAGACTTAGTCTGGGTAAAAAGGCACAAGCCTAAAACCCTGGAGCCGCGCTGGAAAGGACCACACACCGTGATTCTGACTACGCCCACGGCCGTGAAGGTAGATGGTGTCCGAACCTGGATTCATCACTCTCAGGTTAAGAAAAACTTCGTGAAGGCGGGAACAACCCAGACTGATACAGAACCAGATAACAAACAGCAATGGAAGGTTCAAAGGCATCCAGAAGAGCCTTTAAAGCTAAGACTGATGCGGGAATAATGATAATTTTCTGGGTTTGTATGGTGATAAGTGTGGGGGACTGTATGAAATTGCATCCCCTATCTTTTTGGCCATACCAAGGGGAACTCAGGGACACTGTCACGGGGAAGGTGATAGCATTTAATACCTCTTCCACTGTGCCTTGTTTGTTTGTTTGCTTGTTTGTTTGATTTATGTGACTTGGTGGGGGACCAAAATTTCAAAACTGTAAGCAAGCAAGTGGACCGAGACCTAGGCTACTTGGAAACTTCAATTTCTCGGCTAGAACACCAAGTAGACTCTTTAGCCGAGGTTGTATTACAAAACAGAAGAGGGCTTGATTTACTCTTCATGAAGGAAGGGGGCCTCTGCGTGGCCCTCGGAGAAACGTGCTGTTTTTATGCAAACAATTCCGGAGTAATCTGAGACACTCTCAGTTTGGTCAGGGATAATCTTAGGGCCAGGGAACATGCCAGGGGAGCCAGCAATAATTGGTATCAGAGTTTATTCTCTTGGTCCCCCTGGCTCACATCACTGCTTACGGCCGTAGCTGGGCCACTGCTATTGTTACTTCTTGGGTTAACTATTGGCCCGTGCATTATCAACTGGTTAGTACAATATGTCAAGAAGCGAGTTAGTGAAATAAAAATTATGATGATTAGGTCCAATTATATCCCCTTAGTTCCTAATGATGAATCAAGGGATTGATTCACTGACAAGAAAAGGGGGAAATGTAAGGGTTAAATTGTAGTGTAGAGCTAATGCTTACCTTGAAAAATAACAGCTTTGTGTTGACACTGAAGGTTAAAAGATAACAGCCTTGCTTTGCTCTTGTAAACTACGCCTCATACCCTTGTAAATTAGGCTTCACCAATTAAGGAAACAAAAGTTCAAAGAAAAGAGCATCAGAGGCAGGGTCAAGGAGATCCACTGGTTGCAACTTAGAGGCAGAAAGTCTAAAGTAAACACCTCATTAGGCAACTGTTTCTAACTCATCTGGAAACTGTTTTTTTGTTCTATTCCCAGGTGATGATAAAACGATGTGATTGGTTATAAAAACTCTGTACCCCGGCTGTTCGGGGCCGCACTCTTATCAAGAGTGTTGGTCCCGATCGGTCGGCCTTGCCTCTCATTGTAATAAACTTTGTTGTGACTGTCACTGGTGCCCGTAGCATTCTGTTTCAGGAGTTGTGTGGATGCAACACTGGAGAACTGAGAGGCAACAAAGGGACAATGCAGTGTCATGAAAGTGGCTACTGCAGAAAGTAAGTATCATCCCTATGGCTGAGGAAACAAGGGGATGGGGCTGAAATTGTAACAGTTTAGGAACTTGGAGGCAGGGCTCCTCCCACTTTGAATCTCATATGCTTGTTGCAAGATCCAAGTGCTGCCTTCTTGACATAGAGATACATCAGATACTGTCTACCTAATTTTCTCTGCTCTTTGTGTGGGGCGCCTGGGTGGCTCAGTCAGTTAAGCATCTGACTCTTGATCTCAGCTCAGGTCATGATCTCAGGGTTGTGAGATCAAGCCCTGACTTGGGCTCTGTGCCGAGCATGGAGCCTGCTTATGATTCTCTCCCTCTCTCTGCTCCTCTCCCCCTGATGCATGCTCTCTCTCTCTCTCTCTCTCTAAAAAAAGAAAGAGTCTGTGTGTGTGTGTGGTGTGTGCCTCTCACAGAGATAGAGAGACCACCTGTCTCATCCTTGGTCTAATACAGCATCCTTGATCTAATACAGCATCATGTGTAACAGGCTTTTTTTCTCACCTTGGATTAATTTCTCAAATTCTTCACGTGTTTCAAAAAGTTCTTCTTCAAACTAAAGAATGAAAGACAGAATATAATAATGGGCTGCCAGCATCATTTTGATCTTTATTATTACTTTTGATATCACAGAAAAATAAGTGAATAGAAGTAAATGGTCTAGCCACCAATTAAACCAATGTTTCAAGTAGTTATTGAACCCATGCTGACCTCTTCTGTGTTCTGTGAACCTAAGGAAATGTTTATATAAAACCAAAGCAAAGGATTTACTGAATTCAATTGATCTTGAGTAACACTGATACCCCCTGTTGTATGGATGGAACCTGCCAGATGGACTTTTCAGATCATAATCTAAATGCAGACTACTCCTTTCATTAGCTCAGACAAGTTACTCTCTTCTGTTTCCTAACGTGGGAAAATGAAGCTAATACCTACTCCTGACAGTCATGATGGTTAAATGAGATCCTACCAAAGAAGACGAACTCTTATGTTTGGCTCAATGTTGATCATTGTTACTCTTTTCCTCAGGACTTTCCCTTGGGTGGTGTTTGTTGTCCCTCATTTCCAGGGTTCAAGAACAAGCAAATGTTTGTTTGATCATTCTATTATTTAGACACAGAGAACTTAAACTGCAGCAAATCTCAGAAACTATGTGGTAGCAATCTAACTGAAAAAAAATACATCTATAAATTGAATGCATGCATTTTGTACAGTATAATTTTAATGTAAAATTTAAACACAATGGGTTTTCTGTATTATTTCTATCATGATTAGAGATGGAAAACACAATGCATAAATGGAAAACAGTATTTTCCCCAAAGATTTTATTCTACCCTCTTTGTAACAAAAAAAAATTTAAAAATTTTACATTTACAATTTGGGATGATAAAAAATATTAAGAAAAGGTACTGACAATGTGGTTCCCAGTGTTATTCCTGAATATGTAGAGTTAACATTAAACTGAGGTATTTGATCACCCTTGTTCCTAAACCTTGAAAATGAGCGTTAGCTACAACTCTGGGTGCTCTTCTTTTCCAAGCCTTCATTTGATGCATATGAAGCCCAGAGAGGTTAATTGATTTGCCCAAAGTCCCTCAGCTAAAAGGTGGAAGAACCAGGGCTAGAGTCCCTTCTCTCCAAACCCACTACATTTTAGACACTATCACCTTGCTAAATGTGTAATTTGTATTCGAATAATTTTTTAATGTTTATTTTTGAGAGACAGACAGACAGAGCATGAGAGGGGGAGGGGCAGGAGAGAGGGAGACACAGAATCTGAAGAAAGCTCCAGGCCTCTGAGCTTGTCAGCACAGAGTCCGATGGGTGGGGCTTGAACCCACATACCGTGAGATCATGACCTGAGCTGAAGTCAGATGCTTAAGCGACTGAGCCACCCAGCTGCTGCATGTATTTGAGTAATTTTTATAGGAAGAAGTCATATTCCAAAGTTGACACCAAATATGAGAATACAGATGGGGAAACCAGAGTATAAAAACAAAGCTTCCCCCAAAGCCCTTTTTTCCTAAATTTAAAGATTACTTTTGAGGGACCTGTTGGCTCAGTGTTGGTTAAGCTTCCAACTTCAGCTCAGGTCATGGTCTCTCGGTTTGTGGGTTCAAGCCCCTCCCACTGGGCTCTGTGCTGACAGCTCAGAGCCTGGAGCCTTCTTTGGATTCTGTGTCTCCCTCTCTCTCTGCCCCTTCCCTGCTCACGCTCAGTCTCTCTCTCTCTTTCAAAAAATAATGAATAAACATTAAAAAAACATTTTAAAGATTACTTTTGACTTTCATGTAGTGTGATGGGGGGAAAAGTACATTTGTTTATGATTTTAATTTCTCCTTAAATTTCTCATGTCAGGAACTCCAGGGTAACTTTACTATTTGCTTTGGCCAGGCTTCAAGATCTCAGAGCGTGAAGCCCAATCTCCAATTCCAACCAGGGCGTTACCAGGTTAATCCATGAGAGCAACTTGGGGAGAGGGCAGCACCCGGGAGCCCATCGTCTGGGTATGGCCATGAAGAGAATGGAATACAGTGAAATTCCTCAGACTGCATACTATCCGAGGAATTTTCTAGTAGGTTTAGATTGAGTTTCACCAGATCACAAAGCAAGGGTTTACCACCTGAACGTTTTTGTTTTTAATGGGGTGTCTTCTTCAATTATATCTTTTGCTTAAACGCTTACTATGTGAGGGGCCCTGTCAAGTTCTGCTCTAAGGATAAACGAAGCACAGCCATTTTAGCAAATTCATTTGTGCTAGAGCATGATTATTTAACTTTTGAAAATTTGCTATGACTTACATCAAAAAGAAAAGTCAGGCACAGAAGGTAAATATTGACTATAGAATTTTCTTCTAACTCTGACAAACTACAATACCAACCCTGAATATAAGAACTGTGAAGAGTCAGGAGATCCCAGAGAGAGCTTCATGTGGCTCAGAAAGGAGAATTGGCCTTTTATTGTTTTGAAAAAATTAGGTCATTGGAGGAAGAAATGACAAGTTCAAATTGTTTCATTATATACTAAAAGATAGTGCCCTCCCCCATGAAGAAATTGCAGTGTTTTTGACAGGTGGGCTTTGGGCTCACATTGTCTCCCACGTGTTTTATCATATTTTATTCAGAGCTAATGCTAAAACAACAATACATAAAAACTGAGATCTAAAAAATAATTAGGGCTGCGTGGGTGGCTCAGTCCATTAAGCATCCAACTTCAGCTCAGGTCATGATCTCATGGTTCATGAGTCCAAGCCCCGTGTCAGGCTCTGTGCTGACAGCTCAGAGCCTGGAGCCTGCTTTGGATTCTGTGTCTCTCTCTTTCCCTCTCTGCCCCTCCCCTGCTCACTCTCTGTCTCTCTCTCTCTCTCACTCTCAAAAATAAATAAACATTGAAAAATTTTGGGGGGGCGCCTGGGTGGCTCAGTTAGTTAAGCGTCCGACTTCAGCTCAGGTCATAATCTCACAGTCCGTGAATTTAAGCCCCACGTCGGGCTCTAAGCTGCCAGCTCAGAGCCTGGAGCCTGCTTCCGATTCTGTGTCTCCCTCTCTCTCTGCCCCTCCCTTGTTCATGCTCTGTCTCTGTCTCAAAAATAAATAAAAACATTTAAAAATTTTTTTTTATTTTTTAATAAATAAAAAGTAATTATAAAAGAATGACCCTAATTCCTCACCCCCTTCCTTTATTCATCTATCATTTATCCATCTCCATATGAATAGATCTCAAAAACATAATAGTGAATGTAAGGAGGAAAATATAGAATGATGCTCAAAGGCACCATTTATGTAAATTATTTCAAAAGGCACACGAGTGGTTGGTGAGCACACACATGAATGTAAAAATATAAAGACTGGACTGACTGGATAGAGGTTACTTCAGTAGACATGGGAGTGGCAGTCCAACTGAATTTTAGCTTCATCTGTTAATGCTTTATTTCTAAAAGATTATATTAATATATTACCCTTGTGGTTTTATTTTTATGGCTGGAGGCAAATATGACAAAATAATAATAACTGCTCATTCCACATAGTGGCATCATGTTCATTATAAGCTTTTTTGTACCTCACATATTTTCAAAATTTTAATTTAAAATTAAAAAAATTCATAACAAAGGAATTTTTGACAAAAGTGCTGGTGAAGTTTTCACAGAGATGTTTTGCTTTATTAGAGCAGAAATTCTTTTTTTTAAGTTTATTTATTTATTTTGAGAGAGAGAGAGAGCACAAGTGTGGCAGGGGCAGAGAGAAGGAGAGAGAAAATCCCAAGCAGGCTCCACATTGTCAGTGCAGAGCCCAACGTGGGGTTCCATCCCATGAACCGTAACATCATGACCTAAACCAAAATTAAGAGTCAGATGCTTAACTGACTGAGCCACCCAGGTGCCCCTATTACAACAGAAATTCTCTACCTGGGGACCTAGATTCCAGGTATGTATTTCGTGGCTTTTTGGAGCCCCTACAGTACATCAGACTTTTTCCTGGCAAATAGTTTCTTAGGTTTCTTCAGATTTTAGTATAAAACATCTGTTATTGTCACCTAAAATATTTTCAAAACCTCTGTACCACCAGGTAACATAAAATGGGTCTATTTCACAAACTATTTAAATAATAAACCATGTTCTAAGCTGCATTCATATGAGAAATCTACATTCCTAGTGAACAAGTTAACTTACATATTCTGTCAGGGCTAAAACAGAATGTAGACCATCCTAACAAATATCAAGTGAATGGGGTTACTTGCTATTTTCATGTTAAACCACGTGGAGCTGACCATAAGTGTGAAGAAAACTGCCTGTTCTTTCATCTTTGGATCTAAGAGACCATTTAGGAGCAATTAGAAAAAAAAAAAAAATGTGTGGTGGCATCTGGGTGGTTCAGTCAGTTGAACGTCCAACATGGGCTCGGGTCATGATCTTGTGTTCCTGAGTTCAAGCCCAACATCGGACTCACTGCTGTCAGCCTGTCAGCACAGAGCCCGCTTTGGATCCTGTCACTCTCTCTCTCTCTTTCTCTGCCCCTAGCCAGCACTTGCGCTCTCCCAAAAATAAATAAATCTTTTAAAAAAAGTTGTGTGGGGGCGCCTAGGTGGCTCACTCAGTTAAACATCTGACTCAGGTCATGATTTCATGGCTCTTGGGTTTGAGCCCTGCATCAGGCTTTATGCTGACAGCTCAGAGCCTGGAGCCTGCTTCCATTTCTTTGTCTCCCTCTCTCTCTGCCCCTCCCCCCCTTATGCTTGCTCTCTCTCTCTCTCTCTCTCTCTCTCAAAAATAAACATTAAAAAAATTTTTTTAATTGTGTGGGTTACAGAAGAGGCTAATGCTTTCTACTCACAATAAATATTTACAGATACAAATATTTATCTTTGAAAGGTCTTTATAAACTTCAGTAACTTAGCTTTTAAATATGTTGAGAATAGAATTTTTTTAATTCATTAAAGTATAGGATAGTTATAGTTTTGGTAATGAATGATATGTTCTAACATCAGTATGAGAATGTTCTATATATTTAAAGAAAACTACCTGTTTCTTAATATTCTTTTACATATATATTTATTTTGAGAGAGTGAGTGAGGGAGCACCTGTGGGGGAGGGGCAGAGAGAAAGGGGGAGAAAGAATCCCAAGCAGGGTCTGCACTGTCAGTGCAAGCCAAGGCAGGACTTGATCTCACTACCATGAGATCATGACCTGAGCCCAGATCATCACCTAAGCTGAAATCAACAGTCAGATGCTTAACCGACCAAGCCACCCAGGCTTGAGACTAATGTAGTTAAACATATCCAATACTTGGCTGATAAGAATGAAATGAAAAGAAGCTGTTTGACAGACTGGGTCCCTTCCTTTATTCCTCGTCTTCTTCCTCCCTCCCTTCCTTTGCTCATTAGTCATTATTTGCTTCACCTTGGGTGAGCTCAATGCCAACAACCACGCTATTTCCACGCTATTTGGGCACTTTTATTCTTAATAAAAGAATGCACTGGTTCACTCACAGCCCAGTGTCTAAAGAGCAGGTGGCAAAATTGGCTTTTTGTTCAATCATATTTTCCACACCAGCTCCCTAAGTAAGTATTCAACGACCCCAAGACGAAAATAATATGAATAAATCAGCATCTCACCTCTACCCCTGCTGCAGCCAAGAGCCACCGGATGGACTCCATTCTGCCTCGGCCATTGAAGTAGTGAAGCTTGGGCTTCCCCGCCATGCTTAAGGACTCCTGCAAATCAGCAGAGAGAGACTGATGAAGACTGTTCTGCACACAGAGCAGGAGAGGAATCCACATGAAGAGAGCAGTGCAAAGTTAACCAGAAAGCTCTGGGCCTGTGCCCAAAATCAGAGCTGCTCCTCAGCTCCAAGGCTTCCTGTGTTCTGTGCTCTTCCTCACAAATGGAGTTTATCGCCACAAATTGATGTTCTCAAAACTTAATTGAATCACTGATACATTTTTTAAAATAGAAAGAGGACAAGTGAGGAAGCCAGACAGATGGAAGGAATTTGAAAATAAGACTCTGACCAGCTCTTCCTCCGGTAGCAGGTGGCGAGGTGTTAGCATTGCAATGTTTTTTCTTTTTTCTATCCAGGTCCTCCTCCCTTCTCCTACCGGCACAGCCCAGACTGGCTAAATGGGGCGAGATTAGGGGAGGCTGATGCTTTTCACTTTCCAAATTAATTTCAGTACTTTAATTCTGGCGATCTCTGAAGCCTGGAGACAGCAATCAAGGGGATTTTCAATGACTCATTAGGATTTAAAGCAAAAGTGCAAAGTTAAGCAAAGTGGGTCTTTTCACACTTTCTTTTTCCTCTGAAAATGGAAATATCTTTTTTAGAAACATAACCTTTGCTCACCTTGAAGAAATTAAAGTATTATAGAAATCAAAAGCCCATCCCGCACAACCCCAAGATAGCATCTGAGGTTTATGGGACATGGAGGGGTAGACTTGGTGGGGGGACAGTCTTTGGACATTTAAAGGTGGCTTGAGGTACTTGGAAGGGGGTTCCTGGAAGCATCAGGGCCTGTGTGGAGGGGTGGGAGTAGCTTTAGGAGTAGAAAGAGTTCATGTCTACATGCTTTCAATGGGAACTGATATATTTTGGAGCATATCACCTGGCTCAGTTTTAAAAACAACACTTCTATGGGGCACCTGGGTGGCTGAGTCAGTTAAGCGTCCGACTTCAGCTCAGGTCATGATCTCACAGTTCATGGGTTTGAGCCCCACATCAGGCTCTGTGTTTATAGCTCAGAGCCTGGAGCCTGCTTTGGATTCTGTGTCTCTCTCTGTGTGTTCCTCTTCCACTCGTGCTGTCTCTCTCTCTAAATAAATAAACATTAAAAAGAAACAGCACTTTTACCCATTAAAAGCTCAGCAAAATGAATGAAGAAAAAATGATAGTTGAGGATATTATTTTGGAAACCGTTTTGAAAATCATGGCTTTTCAGCTTTATGTGATGCCTACTAGAATCACCCTATTAGGGGCTTAAAACACACGCAGGTGCACAAGTGGCATGCATGTTCTCTCTCTCTCTCTCTCTCTCTCTCTCTCTCTGCCTGGGCCCCACATTGATTTGGGAAAGGACCCTGCCATCTGTGTCTTTTAGAATCTTTCCAGGTGAGTCTAATGTGCAGTCAGCATTAAGAACCACTGATCTGGACAATGGCTGCTAAAACTACTGATAGAGATCTCTAGCATGGAAAGGTTAGGCTGAGCACTCGAAACATCTATCATCACTAAAGGTAGGACAACCAGACGTGACAGGCCTCCTAATACGATACAGTAGAAAGTGTGCGGCACTGCCAGTGAAGAATTCTTGCCAAAACAACTGACCTGGAATTCAGTCAAGCCTCAAGATACCAATTTATGGGAAATACAGGAAACAGATGAGCACTTCAGGGATGCAATTAGCAAAATCAGCAAAATCTACAATGTGGAACTCTACAGGCTTGCTATTCAGAGAGTGGTCCCGAGGCTAGCAACATATGGAGCACCTGGGAAGCTGCTAGAAATGCAGGTAGCTTGGGCTCCAGCCTAGACCCTCTGGTAGCTACACTTCAAGATCTCAAGGGCTTTACATGCACATTCAAGTTTGAGAAGCACTGTTCTCCAGGTCAAGTGACTAATACATTCCCAAAGAACTCTCTAGTCTTATATTCCTGTGATAAAAAGTTTTTTGGTTTTTTTTTTTTTAACGTTTATTTATTTTTGAGACAGAGAGAGACAGAGCATGAACAGGGGAGGGGCAGAGAGAGAGGGAGACACAGAATCTGAAACAGGCTCCAGGCTCTGAGCTATCAGCACAGAGCCCGACGTGGGGCTCAAAGTCACGGACCGTGAGATCATGACCTGAACCGAAGTCGGACACTTAACCGACCAAGACACCCAGGCGCCCCTAAAAGTTTTTACAGTTGCATGAAAATCAGAGAGGCAGGAGGAAGCTATAGGTTCAACAGATTTAAGAGTTTCTTTAAACAAATGCAATATATAGAAACTTTTTGTGGTTTCTGATCTTGAGAGCAATTATTTTAAAAATATATGACACAATTGGAGGATTTGAACTGTGAACTTTTAAGATAAGGGAATTACTGTTAATTTTTTAGGTATTATAGTGATATTATGGAATGTTGTTCAGAAAGAATCCTTATCTTCAGAGGCCCTGAGCAGAGGATCTAATTAACCCAAAGCTGGATTCCTGACCTATAGAAACAGAAACTATGAAATAATAAATGCATGTTATTCTAAGCCAAGAAAATCCATATCTTTCAGACACTCATATCAAAGTATTTATGGATGAAATAGTATGATATTGGCATTTGCTTCCAATTAACCCAGTTGTGAGGGGGAATGGGTGAGAGTGTAAGTATAACACAGGTGACATTTTGTTGCTAATTACTGCACCTGGGTGATGGGTATATGGGTTTCTTATACTTTTCGTCCATTTTCCTAAATGTATGAAATTTCCCATCATAAAAACATTTTTTAATTGCTCAGCAAAAGCTGATGTTATTCATAAAGGACTAAAGCTTTAAAGGCCCCGGGGTGACTTCTGAACCACAAGGAGATCTGGAACAGTATTCATTCCAGATTTAGGGATGAATGTGTGGGATGAATGCTCAGCCTAGATTTAGTTTGTGTCCTTGGTGAAATGGGGCTCAAAATAGAAATTAAACTCAGTTATAGAAATATTAAAAAAAAATGCACTCTTGAGTTTGTGAACTGATTCACCTGGATCTCCATCCTGTGGTATCCACTCTGAAAAGTTCTCTCCGAAAAGTCTGAGGCCCAGGGAGCTTGCAAGCTGACCTTCCTTCCCATCTGGCCACTTGGGTTAAAATGTTTTGATTCACTGTTACCTTCTCATTGAGTTACATCCCGCAAAGAGTAGTCTCAATTAAAGTTGTTAGTGAGCCCCATCCTTTTTACATCATTACGTTATAATTCTTTTTTTTTTTTTTTTACAGGTTTTACAAATCCTCCCAAAGGACAATTAGTTTCTGATTCTCATGTCATCTTGAGGAGCTGGCTAAGAGGGGCTGAGTCCATGGAGCCTGGTGAGGCCCCTGTGAGGACCTGGGGCTGGATATTGTGGTCCCTGGTGTCTGGTTCCATCAGCTCTGGGCTGGTTCCCACAGACTGGAGGCCAGTGGGCAGCCTTGGGTCATGTGCTGGGGGAGGCGCTGATAAGCACAGGTAGGGGCCTGAGCTGGGGAGGACCCGAGCCACCCAGAACTTCACCTGCCATCCATAGGGCTTGTACCCTGACCTCCAGCAAGACTGCCAAGGGTGCCCTGTCCAGACCTTTCTCACCATAAGCACTCACTCTTGGGGGCAGTTCCCAGGAGACCCACCAGCCTGAAGCACAAGTGCTTGTCCCCTCTGCTCTCCCTTGGGTCGGCAAATCTTGGTTTTCCCCAAGTGGGGGCATCCCCAGCATTCTGGACCAGGGATTTCTTGGGTCACCCCCTTCTCCAGCAGGTGACTAGACCAGCACAGGGCTTCACTAGTATCCTGCCCCCTCACCTGCCCAACTTTTAGGGGATGTGAAAGGCCTCTGCCCCCAACTCATCTGCCCACTCACCCCCCAAATGGGGACTGTGACATTTATGAGTATTTGACCTAGGAGGCAGCTTATCTGAGTCTTACTAGAAAACTGTACCTTGGAGAAAAAAGAAACCAGAGAAGGGCCAGGGTGACAGGTGGGAGAGCCCCTGTATACGTAACATATAATGGTTAAGTCCCCAGTCCACTTGTTCCAAATTGTACATACTAATGTGAGGTGAGGGAGTAACAAGAGTATTTGGCAAATATAACTAAATCAATATGGTTAATAGATTTTAAACCATTCAAATTGTAACCTGGGCTTTCATTAAAGCTACGTTATTGTCAATAAAAACATTAGATATATTATTAGTATCTGTGACTTACACATAAACACACTGTAGTATAATTACTGGATTTGAACAACTGAACTGTTTGCTTAAGGGAAAGTATTGAACTTCCTCCTACAAAGGACCCCAAACAGATCTCCCAGCGATAAGTATTAATAGAATACCATCTGCCACCAACTTTTTCCAGCTGTCGTTCCTTTTGTAACTGCTTCCAAATCTGTCCTTTATGGAGGTCAAGGGAAATCATAAGAAAGCTCAGTAGAGTCTAAGAGCACCGATCACAACGTCCCCCCACCTATTTTCAGAAAGGAAAGGGATTAGAAGCAATTATTGCTTTATTTCATTCTAGGTAGAAGAACTTGAGCAGGCAGGTAAACCTGCTAAGTAGATAATTTCATAGCTTTCAAGTGAGCATCTGAAATTAAAAAAAAAAAAAAAGGTAATAATCCATTGTTTAAAGGGTGTAAGAATAAAAGGAATTAAGTAGACTGGGAACTGCATGTCTTTTTCCTTTATTGTAAGCCTAGCCTTCTGGAATTTTATCTCTACTTATCTTGGCATCACGCCCCCATTTTGCTTTGTCTCCTGAAACTGGATTTTAGTAACATTGATTCCTGGGTAATCTATGAGAAAGAGCAATGATGTTCCCCTCTACAAGAGCTAATCTAGAAGCCTAGCACACAGTGGATTCTCATGTGTCCTTGGGTATAGAATGCATATTTTCTGGTTTATGGAGAATTTTTGGCCTGCTGATGACATAAAGTGAAGTGAAGTTTGCTCCCATAAAGAGACTGTCCTGACACATATTTCTCTGATTTGGAAAATTCTGTACTTCAGTATCGCTGCAGGAGGATTGCTTGGTTCTTGGAACTGAATTGTTACAATAGGTGGAAAATGAAGCTTTGTAAAATAATCAGACAATAGCTAGGTAAGCAAACAAGTCAACTTATTTACACTATATTGGGAAACATTTAAGCAAAATCAATTCTTTTCACAAATCCCAATGACCTATTATATATTAATCTAATGTTTTTAAACTGTCAAATAATCTTAAAATGTGGAACTTTGCACTTAGGTATAATTCAGCCCGTCAGCATTTAGGATGTGTTTTCCTCATATATGTATATGTGCATGGAGTATATGTGTGACTGTACAAATACAATCTTGTACTATAAGCTTCATTTCAAGAAAGCTTAGCATTAAAATATTAATTTATAAAGTACAACATTAGAAGCAACTATTCCCACTATTCCAGAGCTCCTTTTGTTTTTGAAATGATTTGGTAAGTTTAGGAATAGATAGATAGGAATTGATAGATTTAAATGATTCTGTTAAAATGTTTTCATTCACTGTTACCTTCTCAGTGAGTTACATCCAGCAAAGAGTAGTCTCAATTAAAGTTGTTAGTGGGCTCCATCCTTTTTACATCATTATGTTATAATTCTTTTTTTTTTTTTTACAAGTTTTACAAATCATACCAACATACTTATCCACTAAATTCCAGAAAGGCAATTTAATTTAGTTTGGCAAATCCACACACTACGACTGATTTTCAGTTTTCTTGTCATCCTTTTTTTTTGGGGGGGGGGTGCAAAAGCAGATGAGTTTTTCTTCTATAGTTCAAGGTATATTTTCAAATATCTATAATGTGAAATTATACCTCCCCAAATACTGTATCATCTGGGCTAAATCTTACAGAAGAAGCCACACATTGGATTCCCATTTCATCTAGAATAAAAGGACAGGACTGGTAGTAGTGTGTCATTTGGCATCTCCACCCCATCTCAGGCCACACTCCTATCCCCCACTCTCCAGCCCAGCCTCCTCTGGTTTGGGGTCCACAAAACACTGCGGGCTTTCCCACTCAAAGCCTATGAGGATGCTGGTTCCTTGGTCTGGAGCCCTCTTGCCTTTCTCCTTGCCTGCCTGGTTTCTTTTCACTTCGTATGTCTCATCTTAAAGGTCACTTCCCCAGAGTGGCGTTCCCTCACCATCCATCTAAAGTAGAGCTCTTGCTGGTAAAAGAGGATAAGCTTTCATCTATAAGATGAACAGTGTGAGGATCCAATGTTATAACATGGTGACTATAGCTGATAACACTACTGCATGATTGAAACTTGCTAAGAAAGTAGAACTTACCTGTTCTCACCAAAACAAAACAAAACAAAACAAAAAATAAAACAAAGACAGGTAACTATGTGAGCTGATGGATGTGTTAATTAACTCAGTGGAGGAAATCCTCTCCCAATGTTTACGAATTTCAAACATCATGTTGTACGCTTTAAATATCTTATAATTTTATTTATCAATTATACCTCCATAATACTGGGAAAAAGTAAAGTAGAGCTCTCCCCTCACCTGCCCCCCAACTACTCTCTGTTGTAGTCCTTGTGTAATTTTCTTCATATCTCTATCACAAGCTATGACTGTGGTATTTATTTGCTTGTTTGTGGTCTATCTCTTCTTACTAAAATGTAAATTCCTTGAGGTCAAAGGCCTTTGTCCATCTTGCTCAGCCCAGTATCTCTGCACCCTTGCAACATCTCAGGCTAGATTCAAAAGGTATTTCCTGAATCAATGAGTAACTGAGAGAGGCTTTGGCCTGAGTCAGGAGATCTGGCCTTTAGGCTGCTCCTACCGCTGACCAGCCCTCTGACCCTAGACAAACCCCAACCTCTCTGGACCCCTGCCATTATTCATCTAAACTAGGGAGATTAGATGTATTGAGGGTAAGACGGCTGCCAAGTTTTGATACTTGAATCTTCCTTCCTCATTTTCTCACAATAACATGGGAAGAGCCAGTATTTAGGGCAACCTCAGAAAAAGTATGGGTAGGTTTTGAGGTAGAACAATAGGGTCAGGATGGTATAACAAGAGAATTTTATGGGAATGAAAGCTGGTGCAGCCACTCTGGAAAACAGTATGGAGTTTCCTCAAAAAACTAAAAATAGAACTACCCTACGACCCAGCAATTGCACTACTAGGCATTTATCCAAGGGATACAGATGTGCTATTTCGAAGGGACACATGCACCCCCATGTTAATAGCAGCACTATTGACAATAGCCAAAGTATGGAAAGAGCCCAAATGTCCATCGATGGATGAATGTATAAAGAAGATGCGGTATATATGTACAATGGAGTATTACTTGGCAATCAAAATGAATGAAATCTTGCCATTTGCAACTATGTGGATGGAACTGGAGGGCATTATGCTAAGTGAAATTAGTCAGTCAGAGAAAGACAAAAATCGGATGAATTCACTCATATGAGGACTTTAAGAGACAAAACATATGAACATAAGGGAAGGGAAACAAAAATAATATAAAAACAGGGAGGGGGACGAAACAGAAGAGACTCATAAATAGAACAAACTGAGGGTTGCTGGAGGGTTGTGGGAGGGGGGATGGACTAAATGGGTAAGGGGCACTAAGGAATCTACTCCTGAAATCATTGTTGCACTATATGCTAACTAATTTGGATGTAAATTTAAAAAAATAAAAAACAAAACAAGTTAAAATATAATAATAATTATTATTATAATTATAGCTAATAATATTGATTATTTACCAAGTACCAGGAACTTTTCTAAGTAGTTTATGTGTATTAACCCACTTAATCTTCATAACCCAATGTGGTAAATTCTGTTAATATTATCCCCATTTACTCGTGAGAAAACTGTGCAAAAGAGTCAAGAAGCTTGTTCAAGATCATACATTGTGTATGAAGCAAAACTGGAATTTGAAAGGCCAGAAATCCAAGCTCTTAATTACTATGCCAGTCTGCCCCTCAAGTAAATTGAAAATCATTGCTACAGTTCACCCCACTTCCCTCCTGTACTAATATTGGTAGTGAGGCATAGAAATTCACCAGCAAATATGAAATCTTGAAATCTGAGCAGTTAATAGGCACAAAGGATAACATCATCCAGAGGTTCACATTGTGTCTGGAGCCCATATCATAGCTGATACCAGACAAAATTCAGGACTACTTTTGAATTTGGGTCACTTTTAGCCATTTTGGGGGACTTCTGTGGGATCTTATAAACACATATCCCCACAGTAGGGAGGTCATCCACCCCCCACATCTGGTAGGTAGGTAGGTAGATGGGTAGGTGGGTGAGAACTATGTAGAGAAAACTTGGAGGTTAATATGCCAGTGAAACGTTTTATGGGCAATAGTACTGCAATTTTTGTTCTGCTGTAATGTACATAGAAGAAAGGAAAATAAATATTAAATGAAGGATATTTGATTCTGTTGATCAAAAAAAAGAGAGAATTTTAATCAGCTTCCATGCATCCCCATCTCTGGTGCATGGGGCCCAGCTTTCACCTACAATGCCTAATAGCCACCTTCCTACTGAGTAGGAAATGTAGAAACACTACTGATTACTACCACTCCCTTGCATATCTTCCCCAGGGCTAGGCTGAGGATACTATAACCTAAGGACATGAAAACAGAATGGGAGGGGAGCCTGGGTGGCTCAGTCTGTTGCGCATCCCACTCTTGATTTTGGCTCAGGTCATGACTCCAAGGTCGTGGGATCAAGCCCCGCATTGGGCTCTGCACTGAGCCTGCTTAGGATTCTCTCTCTCTCTCTCTCTCTCTCTCTCTCTCTCTCTCCCTTTGTCCCTCTCCCCTTCTCGTGCTCTCTCTCCAAAATAAATTTAAGGGACACACCTGGGTTGCTCAGTTGGTTAAGCGCCCAACTTTAGCTCAGGTCATGATCTCGTGGTTGGAGAATTCGAGCCCCACATCAGGCTCTGCACACATGGCTAAAGCCTGCCTGGGATTCTCTCTCTCTCTCGTCTTTGCATTCTCTGTCTGTCTGTCCATCTCTCTCTCTCAAAAATAAATAAATAAACTTAAAATAAAATAAAATATAAAATTAAATTAAAAAATTTGAACACACATACACTCACACAGAGAATGGAAAGAAACTTCATATCTAGGAGCACTTGTGGGAATGCCCGGTATTATTGAGTCCATCAGTGAAGGTGTCTTGATGGAAAAGGCACTGGGAGAGTGGCAGACAGCAGTGGAGAGAACATTTCAAGATAAGAAGGAAAGGAGCTTAGGGAGTGTGGGATAGTGGTCATGTCATTCTTGAGGCTCATCCAAGTTGCCCTCTCAAATGCTGCATTTGATGCCCAGTGTCAGACTCTGGAAGGTTTTCCTAACATTCTTCACAAGCCCGAGCTCTGGACAGGGGAGGGCTGTCACTGATAACTTATTATTAATTTTGTGAAAATTCTGTCCTTTTGAAAAGAAGCAGGATTGGGTGCAATGAGTGTGACAGCATGTTGGCAAGAAAGGCATATAAATCACTAAACTAAGAAAAGGGAGCTCCAGGATTACGGGAGCACCAGAGTTTGGTGGAAGGTGGGGGGCAGGGAGGCCCTGGCAGAAAGTTGCTGATGGAAAGGGAAAGTGGGCTTGGATTTGCAATAAAGGGGTCAAACAACATAGAACTGAGAAGACACCTTTGAACTGATAGGACTAAGATGGCGATTAGTTCATTGGTCATGAAACAAAAGTTCACGACTCTGGCCTTTGGCAAGAGGAAGTATAGCCAGAATGTAGACTCCTGGAGCCTTGGAAGTGAGAAGAAAGAGGGAAGGAAATAGCCAAAGGGGAGACCAGCCAGGGATAAAGAAGGACTGTTTTGATTTATTTTGCAGGGTTTGTTGTTTTGTTTTTGTTTTTGTTTTGAGGGGTGGAGATGTAGGTGGCTAAGGGGTTATGACAGGAGAGATCTCAGTCAGTTTGTAATTAGAAGGTGACATGCCAGAGGCAAGGGTGGCAGGCAAGGCAGAATGGTTAGCAGACAAATTGTCTAGAATGACTATCTACAGGGTAGATTTGTGGGGCTATTTGCCTCCATTAGTATTATTACTATGTTTGGGGCATAGCTGACCTATGGTAAAGTACCTGTAATTTAAGTGTACAATTGGATAAGTTCTGACATATGTATACACCCGTGGAAGCCTCACCACAATCAGTATAGCAAACACATTATGTCCGATGCCCTGTTGGAATCCCTTCCTCCTGCCCCTCCCCATACTAGCCGTCTGCTTCTTATCATGATAAATTAGTTGGTGTTTTCTAGAATTTCATATGAATGGGAGCATACAATAAGTGCTCTGATCTTTCTGGTTTCTTCCACTCTGCATCATTATTTGGAGATTCATCTATGTTGTGATGTGTATTCATTCTTGTTTATCAAAAAGTAGCTGGACTTGTTTCCTGTGGCCACTGCAACAAATTACTACAAACTGGGCAGCTTACACAATAGAAATTTATTCTCACACAGTTCTGGAGGCCAGAGGTTGGAAATCAAGGTGTCAACAAGGGTGGTTTCTTCTGAGGGTGGTGAGGGAGAATCTGTTCCATGCCCCTCCCCTAGCTGCTGGTGGTTGCATGGCGATCTCTGGCTTGTGGGAGCATCAGTCCAATCTATATTATAGATTGTAGACAATGGAAAAGGACACTTAATAGGGGTCTGATGGATGAAGATAAAGAGATGAAGAAGTAAGAAATAAAGAGGAATGATCTGGAAGGTGTTGAGGGGAAGCATGGAGAACTTTCCAACTCAGCTTTTCAGTCAGAAATGTTGAGTTTCTCTTTTGGCTGTTCTCCAATGTAGATTTAAGATTTGTAACAAAAAGCAATTTCTCTGTTCCAGCAAACAGATTGCTGTGAACCAGAGGCCCAACCTACTCTTAAGAAGTTAGCATGACTCTGACGCCATGGCTGAGCACTAGATGGCACACTTTCCAGAGCAACAGGACCTTTCTGGTACCAACAACTTAAGTGCCTTTAGGAATCTGTCACTGTAGTACACAGCCTTGCTCTTCGTAGGTAACTTCCCACAATTGCAAATGAAACTGAGCCCAACCTATTTAACATTCTCTTTCTTTTTTTAGATCTCAGAGAAAGTCTACTGTCCCACTCATCGGCCTTTTCTTGGAGCAAAACTTCTCAAAAGTGTGGTCAGTGTCTGCTGTCTCTACTCCTCACTTACCATTTCCTCCTTAACCCACTCTGGTCGGCCTTCTGTCCCACACTTGGCTGCTCTCATCAAGGTCAGCAGTGGCCTCCTGTCCCCAACTTCAGTGTTCACTCTCCAGTCCTCATGCTCCTCTCCTTCACGACTCCACACTTTCCCGGCTCTCCCCTGCTTCATAGACACCACCTCCTCAGATTTCTTGCCTGGCTCCCACTCTACTTGCCTTCTCCTCTCCAACTGCTTCCTCATCCTAGGTGGGTCTCTAGTCTGTCACTGTCATCAGAAGTGTGACCTCAGAAAATGGATCATGAGGGACATTGCTGTTTCTGCTTTGCTCTCCCTTGGATTGCTTGCGCTATGGTAACTTAGCTGATCTGTCATGAAAATATTGAAGCAGCCCCTACAGAGAAGCAGACCTAACAAGGAATTGAGGTCCATTGCCAACAGCCATGTGAGTGAACCATCTTGGAAATGGATCACCTATCCTCAATCAAGCTTTCAGATGATGACAGCCCTGACTGATGGCTTGACTACAACCTCCTGATCCAGAACACCTACCTAAGTTTCTCCCAAACTTCTGACCCTCAGAAATTGTGTTAGATAGTAAATGTTTGTTGCTTTAAGTCACTAAACTTTGGGCTGATTAATTAGGTATCAATAGATAACTGATACACCCAAGTCTACCTCTCTGACCTCATCTTCCAGTACTTTCTCATCATGTTCCCACAACATCTGCCTGACTACTGTGCCTGAAACATACCAAAGTTGTTTATGACCAAGAGCTGGTCCTCACTGATACCTCTGGCTAATATCCTGTTACCTTGGATCTTCTCATGCCTGGCTTCTTCCTGTCATTTAGAACTCAGTCTTCTATGATTACTCATTTTAAGTTAACCACTTCTCCATTGCCATCCTAAAAAGTCTCCATCACCTCACCCTGTTTTATTTTCCTTACAGCACTTATCACTAACCATAATAAATTTTTCATTGATTTCTTTATTTACTCGTCATCTGAGCAGGAAAATGCTCTTATATGTACGATAGCATTCTCTGTGCCTAGAAAAATGCAGGGAACAAAATAGGTGCTCAATGAACGTTTACTGAATGAAACAAAAATAAACTATTTAAATATTATTTCCTTGAGAATAATATCTTCCTTGAGAAGATTTCATCAATTTCTGAGATCAGAGTCTAAATATTTTTTTTCTACTAGGTATCCTTGGCTGGTCTGTTGACTTAGAATGTCACAATTATGTTGAAAGTTTCAAAGGACAAATATTTCAAACATAGCTATTGAGTGCAGAGAAGAGGTAAGCAAAGATTGTGACAGAAAGGTAGGAGGAAAAAATAGATCAAAGACAATACAGATAAAAGTTGTGCGGACCTCAGGACATCTGGGTGGCTCAGTCAGTTAAGCATCCAACTCTTGGTTTCAGCTCAGGTCATGATCTCACAATTCGTGACTTTGAGTCCCAAATCAGGCTCTCTGCTGACAGTGAGGACCCTGCTTGGGATTCACTCTCTCCCCTGTCTTTCTGTCCCTATCCCGCTCATGCTCTCTCTCTCTCTCTCAAAATAAACTTAAAAAAAAAATTTTTTTTTTAATAATACTTGTGCTGACTCATGGATGCCTTGTCCAACCAGCTCTGGTTGGCAAAATGTTTCTAATACGTATTTGTTCTTCAAGAAGATTTTGGAAAATTGGCAAGTTACCATGTATAATACCTCAAATCTTGACCCAATTTCCCCAGTATAGTCAGAGAAATTAATATCTATTTTCATTTCAATTATATCTATATAATCCCTCCAAGAAAATGGTGGGTGGTATAAGGGTCATATACCAAATGTAAATTATTTTGTAACAAACATCTCTATCCTTTTATGTCACAGATTACCCAGGAGTGATATTCAAAACACTTGACATCTGTATAGTAAATATGAATTAATATGTAAGGCAGGATATATACTGAAAATTAACAATATTTCTTTTTAGGGTGGCTCAGTTAAGCATCTGACTCTTGATTTTGGTTCAGATCATGATCTCAGAGTTCATGAGATTGAGCCCCATGTCAGGCTTTACACTGACAGCATGGAGTCTGCTTGGGATTCTCTCTCTCCCTCTCTCTCTCAGTCGCTCCCCCACTCATGCTCTCTTTCTCTCAAATAGATAAACATTAAAAAAAAACAATATTTCCTTTTGTTTTCTAACCAAACTATGTATGGCAAAATATTGGATAAAGCTATAGTGCAAACCAGTCAGAAATCATGGTGATAATTTCCAGTCATTTGTGATGTTTATTAATTGTCACTGTGTCCTTGGTAGTTTGGGTTGCCAGTGAGTACCTTCCTCTGTAAAGGCCATCTGCTCTGTCAGGGTGGCCCTTTCCTGTACCTGCAACTTGGTTCCTGTACTGCTTTCTGCCCTTGTCCCATCGAGAGTAGGAGAGGTAGAGGCCTCCCTTTGTGGCTAGCCCCAAGTGTATCACCACCCCTTGAGGTATCTTAATGCTACCCCAGCTTTGTAAGTAGGCATTTCACTAACCTCTCTTCAGCCACCCTTTTTGAGGTGAGATGGTATCTTACTCTTCTTGTACTCAGAGCACCAGCCATAATGAGGTAAATGTTATGGAGTTCACTTCAGGATAATAAGAAAGGATTATAAAATATGTTAGAAACTGGGGAAGGCTAGATGTGATGAGGTTGAAAAGCTCTGTCCTGGAGCAAAATATAAGAATATATTGTAGGAAGAATAGATAACAAACTCCTCATAAACAACTTGAGGAGTCCAGGGCTGGACAGAGAGTAGGTCCATGCGAAGGGAACTGGGAGCCTCCTAGGAGGACAGCTTGGCACATCTTGCTTGGGCTGAACTGACCTAACCCTGGGTAGGCATAAAGGACACAGGTCATGCGTCCTGGTACGTGTCTGTCCCATCCTATGGAGCTGTGGGGAAGTTCACACTATGAAAATGGCCAGTTGGGGCTAGGGCCCTGGGCTCAGCCCCATAGATCCTGCATTTCTTGGGGGAGCTCAAGTTTCAAGCTCAGTAGAGAACTGAGGCTGGACATCACTCTATTCCAGCCTCCCCTGCACAGCGACAGGCCGGGGAGTAAAGGACTATATATCTCCATGTACAGTTTGAGATCCCAGGCCTGAGTGGCAGCAAGGAGGGAGACCTCCACTTCCTTCCCTCTGAAGCTATAGAGAAAGAGGATGCTGCTGCCCAGGTGGACGAACGGTGGCCAGTTTTGACCAAACCTTCTCAGACCAGACAGTCTGGGAAAACAAAAACTACATGTGGTGGGAGGGGCAGCAGAGAACAGGTACTGCCGCAGAGGGATTCTGGGAGTTTTGGTCAGTCTTGGGTCTACTGGACTCCTTGAATGGAGTGAGCCCCTAGGATGCTGGATGTACCATTGCAAAAGAGACTGCTTTTGGGAATGAACATTCCTACTGGTCTAAGATGTGTGCTTGAGTGACTTAAAATGAATATTGAAAAGATGTGATTTTATTATATGTACATCAGGCTCATAGAGCAGGGTGTATGGCTGCACTTCAGTGGCTCCCTATTTTCCTTGGAACAAAATCCAAACTTCTTGCCATGGCCTTCAAAGTCCTTAGACTCTAGGCCTTGTTCCCTGATCTCACCTCATCATTGCCCTTCCCCACCTGTGCTGTCATGCTACACCCAAACCTAATGACTTCTGTTTCCTCCAATACAAATAGTCTCTCTCTTGCATGGCCAGTGATCCTGCTGACCTCCTGCCTGGATTCCATCCCTACTGCCCAACCTAAGCTCCCCCGACCTTACCTGCTGCAACTTGGCTCCTCAGATCTCACATCAGCTATGACTGCCCTTCATGACAGACCATGAAGGACTCATAGATTCAGGCAAAGGTGTCCCGATTAGGTTCATGCTCAGCATTATCTTGTGCCCCAGCATGAGGTTGTAGATTAAATTATGTCCCCCGGAAAGGATAGGTTGAAGTCTTAACCCTGGGTACCTGTGAATGTGACTTTACCTGGAAATAGGGTCTTTGGAGTTGCAGTCAATTAAGATGAGGTTATACTGGATTAGGATGGGCCCAAATTTGATTACTGGTGTTCTTATAAGAAGAGGAAAATCTGGATAGACACACACACAAATGTGTATGCCATGTGACAATAGAGGCAGGAATTGGACTTATGCATCTACAAGCCAAGAAATGTCAAAGACTGCCAGCAGCCACCAGAAGCTAAAGAGGCATGGAAGGATCCTTCCCTAAGCCTTCAGAGACAGCATGGCCGGCTCATACCTTCATGTCACACAAAGAACCTCAAAAGTGTGAGGGAATACACTTTATGGTTCTTAACCACTAAATTTGTAGTCATTTGTTACAACAGCCCTAGGAGCATGATATACAAGGTATGCATGATTTTGGATTAGAATTACCTTTTTTTTTTTTTTTTTTTTGTTTCTATCGCTATAGTAACCTCCCATAGGGCAAAGACTATATCTGGCTTGTTTATCATTAATAACCCAGCTCCTGGAACACAGAACGTTCTATATTAAAGATATTAAAGATAAAATGCTCCATAAAGATATGCTCCATAACTAAACAGGAAAAAAGATTCATCAACTGAGGGAAAATGGTTCTGTACAAAAAAGAAAAGAGAGAAAGAAAGAAAGAAAGAAAGAAAGAAAGAAAGAGAAAGAGAGAAGGAGGGAAAGAAGGAAAAAGGCAGGCAGGAAGGAAGGAGGGTGAAGGGAGGAGGAATCTTTTAGGCTGCATCACAAAAACAGCAAATACAGGGGTGCCTGGGTGGTTCAGTCGGTTGAGTATCCAACTTCCCCACAGGTCATGATCTCACACTTCATGAATTTGAGCCCCATATCAGGCCCACGTCGGGCTCTGTGCTGATAGCTCAGAGCCTGGAACCTGCTTCGGATTCTGTGTCTCCCTCTCTCTGCCCCTACTCTGCTTGCGTTCTCTCTTTCAAAACCAAATAAACATTAAAAAAATTTTTTTAAAGAAATACAGCAAATACAAAGGGGAAAAAAAAGAGCATTTTTTGTGTTACTAAATATAGGCCACATGAAACTTTCTACTTCAATTGTTTTGACATGGTATGATATGATATGATAGCTGTTATGACAATTTTTTAATACATCAAAGAATCCATTAAATTTTTTTCTCCCTTTATTTATTTTTAAGTCCAAGAGATGTCCTAGGGGCTGATCATGATTTGATATTTGGTAAAAACAAAATAAATTGCTTTGCAAATCTTCATAGTAGATGAAATTATAACTTTTGAAAACTTTACTAGCCTCACAATCATCAGGATCCACATCAGGTAACGCACGTCATTGTTGGAAGCCCCAGATGCAAGTGCTGGCCATCCATGCCCGCTTCATTTAATCCTGAAAATCTTCCTTGCTTTTTCTAAATCTTCCTCACTGATAGGAGGCTTCCTCTGGCTGCCAGGCTGCAGAAACTTCTTCACGGGAGGGAGATTGCTGATTCTGGTCTTCAGGGCCTGCAATACACAAGGGCACAGCCTCAGACAGAGCCAGGGCCAGCCCCATCCCTGGCACAAGCCAGAGACCCTCCTAGACAAGGACCAGCTGAGTGCCCTCCATCAGCACCAGTGTGAGGCTGGGAAATGCACAGCCAGTGAGACAGGAAGATGGGAGGAAGAAAAGACAGCTCGATCCCATTTTCCCCAAAGATGTCTTTCTTTCAGGCTCTATTCAGTTTCTATTCAGTTTCTTCTTCCCTACACGAAATCCTGTAGCTTCATTGCTTTTGTGCAATACAGGGAAGAGGATTGTGTCTGTCAGAATCCACACACATCAAGTCTCCAAACAGACAATGAAAATGTAGGAAAATTGCCCTGGACGAGAGACAGAAAATACAGAAAGCTGAACCATGAGACTGGCCAAAACCAGGCATCCCACTGAGAGAGGGAGACTCTGCCTAGGGAAACATGATGTCTGCCCTTAGGAGCAGGCGCGGAGGGAAGAAATCAGAAGGCAGGAAACCTCCTCAGACAGGCACAGGAAGGAAAGAGAAGGACACAGGTGGATAAGGGAAATCCCAGAGAAACCAAGGACAAATGCCACAAAGCAATGGGGATGGGGAGACTGATGCCGAGCCCTGGGTCCTTCTCATGGTAAAGACAAAGTGTTCTTCTTGGGGAAGCATCCACCTCAAATGTTCTGGGCATGACAAGATTCTCTGCATGCCTCGACCAGCACCCAGGAGGTAATCAATGCTGGACACGTGGGGACAGCCAAGTCCTGGGCAACGATGGGACCCGAATGTAAATGTTAGATTCTGGAGGGGGAGATGCGAGCCTTCCCTCCTGAAGGCTGTGAGAGAGATTACCTTCAGCAGAGGGAAGTTGGCCATAAGGCTGGGGTCAAGCTCTTCCACATAGTACAGAAGTTCAACCAGGTGAATGTCAGCCCTGCTCAGCCTGTTGCCAACAAGGTAGTCTTGTCCGTGGCTCTTTAACACCTGGCAGGTTTGAGGAATTACATCATGAGCACAGGCATGGTCAGGCTGGGTCCCTCTGCCCCTCCCCGCACTCTCCAACCCAACCTCCCCACCTCTGCTGCCTCACTGAGGGGGTGTTGGCTGCAGACCCTCTTTGCTGCGCTCTGACTCAGTGTGACAGCAGGTCTCTGCTGTTCTTTCCCTGCTCCTCAGCTGAAGCCCCAGCTACCGTTTCCCTGAAACGTGTGCTCCTGTGTATCCCTTTCAACTATTCTGATGTATGCAACTTTTCCTAATAAAATGTTGGGGAAATTCACAAAATTTATTAAAACATCCCAATAATATGCAAATGATAACGTGAAGAGAAAACCCCACGGCATCACCAGCTTAAGGCACTTTGGGTAAATACCCTTTCACACTATGTACACATATAGAAACATGGATAATTGTTATGCAAAGAATATAAGACCACTTTAAATGCCATATGTTAACATATGTTTTTCATTTAACTTACCATAGGGCGCTTTGATTTCAAAGCGAGTGGGGGCAGGGACAGAAAGAGAGGGAGAGAGAGAATCCCAAGCAGGCCCTGGGCTGTCAGCACAGGGCTCAGTCTCACCAACTGTGAGATCAGGACCTGGGCTGAAATCAAGAGTGGGATGCTTAACCAACTGAGTCACCCGGGTGCCCCAGCCCATAGTTTCCACTTAGCATGATTTCAGGTAGTTTGGATCTTGAAACATTCTCCTCTTACGTCCAAGGAGAAACATTAACTGAGATAAGCACTGTCTATAATGATGGAACCTTATTTCCTTAGTTTGCATGGCTGTCCTCTGAAGTGTGAGAGCCATGCCTTCGAGTAGGTCAATTCTTTTCTCCCTAACATCTCTCCATCTGTATCTTCCTCTTCATCACACTGCCCCCATCTCTGACTAGATACACCTCATCTGTCCACCCCTAAGACACTGCCACTTTCTCCCGAAGGGCAGCTGGTCTCATGTCTCCCTATCTCCCTACGTATGTTGCCACAGTATCTCCTGTTGCATTGCTCTCACTGTGGTCCTCTTGGATCCAAGCCCCTATGTGGTGCTCTGTCTGCAGGACCTACTCCAATGTCCAGTGTGGCTCTCAGAGCCTTCAGCAGCCCAGGCTCTAACTATGACCGTGAAAGTCTGCCAAATAGAGAATTCTCAATTGGCTCCTGGTAAGTTGAAGTCTTGCTGGAAAATTAAAACTTGGGTATCACTGGTGCAATTCTTCCTCACAGTCAGTTTTTATGAAACGCCTTGAGAGTCAGGGTGCTGCGTCAGTATTCAGGAAGGCTCATTGGAAGTGAACGTAAAGGTTCAAGGAATGCCAGCCACTGTCTTTCTTTGTCCTCTATGTCCAGCACCCAAAGTGCTCAATGACTGTCCACTTACTTTTTCAAACACGGGGAGATAACGATCTGTTACTTTCTCTTTGATCTGGGCAATCTTGGCCTCTTTCTGATCAGGTGGACACAGAGGCAAAACGAGGATCATTTCATTCAAATCTGCCATACCTTCTATGTACATATCTATCCTGAAAGACAAAATGACCAAATTGTCAAATGTCTTCTGCCTTGATTTTAGAGTTGAAAAATGTATGAGAATGGGGCATCAGGAAGTGGCAAAGTAATTCAGCTCCATTTGATGCATTTTTATATACCAGTCATTAAGCTCTGATTTTTACTTGATTTGAACATTTCATCCTAGAACAAGCCATCAAGGTAGATATGTGTCTAAAACTTTCATTATACACATGATGAAATAGAGGGACAGAGAGCATTGGTGACCTGTCCAGAGTCACAGGGAAATTGGTGGAATCCTGCAAATACCTACTGGTACCATACCTAGGGTCTGTCACCTCCATGGTGGCTTGTTCTGGGCACAAACGGAGTGTGACTCCATGTGGCTGACGTGCCCCCTAAGTGATCTCCAGAGAGAGTCACTGGCACAACCATCTCAGTCATGTCCCCTTCCTCTCTCATCCTGTTACACCACCCAGGCCTGTTTAAACCAAGGTCAGCAGGTTTTCCAATAATTTCCCACAGCACATGTTTCCACACTCCGTCCACATACAGTTGCCCAACTCTGGCCTTGTTCGCATTTCTCAAGTCTTCACCTAAAATATCTCCTGAAATGGTGAAATACTTTGTGCATTCCAAGTAGCACATATTCCAGCAGAGTAGTTTTGAATGTTCCAAGCTGGGCTTCCTGTAAGAGTTTGTTTTTTTTTTAATAAATCTTTATTAGCATATAATTCAATACTATAATGTGTACACTTCAAGAGTGTTTAAGTTTGTGATTTTTATAGTAAAGACACAGAATTCTGTACCATCACCACACACTAATTACAGAATATTTTCCTAATCCCAAAAGAAATGCTGTATGTTTTTACACCCATTCTAATTTCTTCCCTCCTCCAGCCCCTGGAAACCACTAAACTGCTTTCTGTTTCTATATATTTGAATGTTCTGGATATTTCATACAAATGGATTCACACAGTATGTGCCTTTGTGTCTGGTTTCTTTCATATAACATGATGTTTGCAAGGTTTATCCATGTTGTAGCATGCATCAGTACTTCATTCCTTTTCATGGCCAAACAGTATTGCATTGATAAGTAGACTAACCACTCATCAGTTGATGCACATTTGTGTCATTTCCACATTAAGAATTTTAAGAACACCACTGCTATAAACATCTGTGTACAAGTTCTAGCGTGGATGTGTTCAGCTAGTCTTGTTTGCATACCTAGTAATGGAGTTGCTGGAATATGGCAACTCTATGGTTCACTTTTGAGCAACTCATAACAGTTGTTTCTGAGATTTAAATTTCAATCATGTGGTCCCATAACCACAGAGAGAACCCACAGATATGGTTGTATTGACTAAATCTGGCTACTTCGGTCCTGTATCAAAATGCTCGTGATAACCCTGGCATCTTGAGGACCATGCTCTGCTAACCCTTGTCAAGCGGCCAGTCCATATAACAGGCTGATAAGTGAAGTTCTTGATCATCATTTTGATCATTTCTGAACCTTCAGAATCAGCGCCTTTGGATCCTTCTGTTCCCCAGTCTGATCTGCCGGACACTCAGACTCATCCTTTGTCTCTAGCTGTTGGCTGATATCCAGCTCCTAAAGGCCTGAGTACTGAGAATAGTGACTCCACCATCTTTCTGGCTTCCTAGTTCATCAGCATTAGCAAAAGACTGTCACCATATGTGCTCTATATGTGGACCACTTCCTTTTCTGTAATCCCACTTGGTGAATCCACTCCTAGGGGAATCCCTCATCCTCACAGCTCTCTGTGGTTTTGGACCTCAATCTATACCGCCAAGTCCTGTGCTGCTGCTGGCCACGATCCCCCCAACACAGTCCTGCCTGCCCAAGAACCCAAATTTTTACATTAATTGCTGATGAAAGAATAAAAAAAAGTACTGTACAGAGCTCTCTCCTTTATGTCTTTCCCATAGAGGTTGTATTTGGTGGCAATGTAGTTGAGAATGGCTCTGGTCTGGACCATCTTCATTCCATCAATTTCAACCATTGGCACTTGCTGGAACATCAAATTTCCATCTTTTGAAAAAAGAAAGAAGAAGCAGAGTGACATATTTTATGGATCATACTCTTTTAACATGAAAAACGTTTGTTGCCATGACCGAAGATATAAAAGGAAACAAAAATTATTGCCTGGTAACATTTCATCATCTCTGTATTTTGGTTTTTGCATCCTCTAATCCTCTTTGATCTCAGTCTGCATTTTACTCTTCACCTATTATTTCATTTATCTTTTTTGGAAAATTTTTTAATTTTTTTTTTTTTTTTTTTTGAGAGAGAGAGAGATGAGAGAGAATGGGGGAGGGGCAGAGAGAGAGGGAGACACAGGATCTGAAGCAGGCTCCAGACTCTGTTGTTAACACAGAGCCTGATGTGGGGCTCAGACCCACGAACAGTGAGATCATGACCTGAGCCAAAGTCAGACGCTCACCGACTGAGCCACCAAGGCGACCCTCATTTATCTTTTTATTTATCATCCAGATACATGGTAGGTTCCTGTATTTTTTGTGATTGATTTACTTTCATGGGTGTTTTAGGAAATGTTGAGAGAGGCTACACCAGGGCCAACATCGCATTCAGTTCAAATGAAACATTCCAAAGTAAGTCTCTGGGTTCATGCCATTAAGGCGAATTTGAAGGGAGATTTCTATGTAGGGTGTTTTGCTTGCTCCCCCAGTTCTACCACTGGACAGTGTGTATCGGGCAAGCCCTGGTTTCCTGACTCTGCTGATGCAAGTAGTGCTTGAACTTTGTTCTTCATCTCCATCTTCATACTGTCACCTGGCCTTTCAATTAATCCAACTAAACCATCTTATTATCTGAGTCTATGATATTGCTAGGATATAAGCTTGCAATAATCCATCAGAGAAAAGAACTCACACAACTGCTGGCCTATTTCTACTCTTTTCATTCTACTGCGTGGGTTTGAGAGTCCTTGCCTGGGCAGGCTATGTGGGATCCTGAACTGACCCAGCTCACTTGGGGGCAGAAAAGCTGAGAGTGCAAGGGGAGGGCATTCACAGGACATGGTGGGGGGTGGGTAGGGGGGTGGGGATAGTTCCTTTAGCAAACACTCAGAGTTCAAGCCCACCCAGCCTTGAGTGAGGTGGAAGATCTGCCCAAGGAGCCCCACCCCTTACCTTGGAGCCACTCATCTTCCATTCCACCACCCCCAGCTCCCACCACACTCACAAGTAGGTGTTCAAACCCTAACTTATGACTTCTACCTGATCCCCTCATCCGAGGAATTAGATACCTGGTCTTACCATTCTTTAACTTATCCAAGTCTTCTGGAGTTTCTATAAATTTCTCTTCAAACTGGAAAGCAGAAACAGTGAATTAGCATACCTAAAATATCAAGGATGCTTCTTTAAAATCATCTGATATTTGAAAAAGATTCATGTTTCTAATTATTGCACAAATGTCAAAAATGATATTTTGTAGATTGCTTAAATCAAAATCCAGATAAGGCTTACACATTATGCTTAGCTTCTGAGTTTAAGTTCTTTGATGAGAAGAAATTTAATAATATATTAGGTGAAATCTGTTCATCTCTTAATAGCTGACAATTTTTCTTTTAACATAAAACTCTTGACAGGTCATTTATAAAAGTAGAAGAATCTCCTAGCTTATGTGAGAAACGTATTCTGATAGAGTCAATTTTTGGTCTAACTTAGGATGACAAAACTCAGATCTAACCTCTACTCCGGCTGAAGCCAGGAGCCACCGGATGGACTCCATTCTGCCACGTCCATTAAAGTAGTGAAGCTTGGGCTTCCCTGCCATGATAGACTCTGAATTTCTCTAAACATGAATGAAACAACAAACGAATGAATGAATGAATGAATGAACAGATGAACGATATCACAGAAGCAAAAACATACTTTTTGATGTTGGTCAAATAGCACCAACAGTGCTTAAGGAGTACATGCCTTCCTCATGGAAGAATTAGAAGAGACCCTAGAATGTCTTTCAAGGCCCAATTCTCATACATCATTAGCCAGTCCTGGGAAACTCTTCCAAACCCTGCTTGTTACCTCCACTAGGTAAAGTCTGATTCTCTTGGCAGGCTAATAGGTGAGAGTGTGTGGTAAGGATGCAGGTGTGGGTGTAAGGAGGAGGGGGAAGGATTAGAGAATTGCTATTTTTTGAAACTCTGCTAATGATCCTGACCCAATGCTAGTCCTTTTGGATACATTATATCTTTAATCATCATAATGGCCCCATGAACTATTTGTTATCAGACCCATTTTTCACTTAATGAAACCAAGGCTCAGAGGTGAAAAGCCTTGTCCATAGTCTTCTCTAGTTAGTGATGGACATGGAAATCCACACCTAGGACTAAAAAGAGAGCAGGCTTGGAATCCACTCCAGTGCTGGCGCTGGGAGCCTATGAGGGACACTGAAAGCAGAGGACATCTCTGACAAGACCAGGATGAGGAGCAGAGTCAGGCTTCCACTCCTGACTGTTATGCTGCTTTTGTTTAAAACAAAGTTAGGACTAAGACTCGCTTAACTGCAGCTCAAAAGACCCTGGTTCTTTTTTTTTTTTTTTTTTAATTTTTTTTTTTAAATGTTTTATTTATTTTTGAGACAGAGAGAGACAGAGCATAGCAGGGGAGGGGCAGAGAGAGAAGGAGACACAGAATGCGAAGCAGGCTCCAGACTCTGAGCTGTCAGCACAGAGCCTGACACGGGGCTTGGACTCAACGAACCGCGAGATCATGACCTGAGTGGAAGTCAGAGGCTTAACCAACAGAGCCACCCAGGCGCCCCAACCCTGGTTCTTTCCATAGACACAGGATGCTAATTGCTAATTTCCTTCAATTCCCTTCCTTTTTTTTTTTTTTTTTTTTTTTGATTCTACATTCTGCCTTTACTTAGTGCACTTTATAATCTGAAAAAGGGGTATTACCATATTAACATTACAGTCAATGGAACAGAACTAACATTTCTTCATGTCTATCATATAATGGGTATTCTTGCCTATTTATCTTCAATTAATCCTACAAAAATCACCTGAGATACATTCTGTTATTAGTGTCATTTTAAAGTTGAGGATACTGAGGTTTCTTGAGTAACTTGCCCAAAGTAAGTGGTGAAGTTGGGACCCAAACCTACCTCTACTCAAACTTTATTTTCTACATTGGTGTTTTTAAAAAATGCGTGACCATCCTTCAGTGGATTGTGAAATCTAATTTTTAAAATGAAGTAGGAGAAAATAGAAAATATTAGAGTGCATTCACGTAGAAACACAAACTTTGTTTCACGAGGTCTTAGCTTCTATTATGTGTTTGTTGTGTACACCGGCCTGTGCATGAGTACACACTCATTCGATCAGTATAATGGTACTTTGTGATACTTTGTATCTGGTCAATGAAGTTTGAAAGCCCTTGGTCCATCCCAGGCTGCGTAGGAAGTGAACAAAGCAGGGAACCAGATAATAAAACTCAGTGGCTCAAACAATGGATGTGCCATCATAGGTGTGAATGGAAACACACAGGACTCATTAAAAGGTGGAGTCCCCAAGGCAGGTCTTAAGAAGGAACAGTTGCCTTTTCTATGCAAATCCCAAGCTCTGTTTGCAAAACGTTAAGATTGTCTTGCAAACTTTTGTTGTGGAGTTTGGGACAAAAATATACCTCCCTTTACCCAGTGGATACATCTTTGAAAAACTGTGTGACTTGAATTTTAGAATTTTAGATATCAAAATGTTTTTAATGTCCACATTTTTCATTTGGGACTCAACAGTCAAATCTTTAGAAAGTAAAGAACCATTTGGAAACATAGTTACTCAAGTCATCTGTAATTAGAGATTTTGTTTATTGTACTTTTTTACCACAGGGAATAGAGGTACTATGACTCAGCAGAATGAAAAGAATAGTGCTCATTCTATGTGTGTTTTGAACTACAGGTCACAGAGCTGTGATTCAAACCCTCACACTGCTTACCCATGGACTGAGGATCAGGTTACTAAAGGAAATGATATTTACCTTACGTAATATTTTATCATAGGACTCCCCCTGATAAGCAACTTTGTTCACCTTCTGAAGGGGAGGTCTCCAGAGGCCTGATAAAGGCTGGGGCAAAGGTTATCAGAGAACTTTGCCTGATCAAGATATCAGCAGATTTCTGGTTCTGCCCTGGCCTTGTGCATCCCTTATGTCTTCCATGTCTGGCCCATCCCCCATGCCACTGGCTCCCTGATCCAGGCACTATGGAGTCTTTCCTGCCCCAGCCCTTTGCATGGATTCCAGCCACTGCTTCTCCCTGCAGCTGGTCACAGCACTAGCACAAGGCCTCACTGTCAACTCGGGTTGAAAATTATCCCTTCTCTCCCAACATCCTGTTTCTTACCTGGTAACAGACCTTTCACTGCTCCTTCTTCAACACTTTGTTTCTGGTGACATGTAACGTATATCCTGCTTTCAAAAAGTTTCCTTCAAACTTTCTCGACTAACATCATTGATCAGTTTCATGTACTAAGAAATGATGGTTCACAGGAACAAGACAGGAGCCTGATTTGGTCTCTGCCCTAAAGGGTTTAGAGATAACTGGCAGCACACAAAAGGCCCAGTGGTGACTCCAGTTTAATTGGGTCCAACCCCCAAATCATGATTGTCTTACCCAAGTAATTCAGAGCAAGGTGAAAGTTGCCAGGCTGAAAGCCAAGGCTCCTGCCTCCCAGGACAGCATGACATGTTCATGCTCATTGCCTCTTTGACCACCATTTGTCTGTTTTCCTGCCCTTCAAATTAGGATTGTGCCTTATCCTTGTCAACCATGCTCTCTTGAGCATCTTGCAAAGTGCTTTTCTTCACTGTCATTTCAATATCTTCTGCCATACATGCTATATCTTTTCCCGTGGATTCTGTTATGCCTGGACAACTTCTGGATTGTTACAGTGCTGTCACTGAAACTCCAGTCTCGCCTGTCCAAACCTGTCTTTCCCCACCAATGTTAACACTTAGGACAGCACATCGTTGACTCTTATATTCTGATTGCAATGACTCGTGCATTCTAGCTAGGTGAATTTCTGTGCCTTTAAAAGTGAATTAAGTGTTCTGCTGATTACCTACTTTTCCCATCAAGATTTCTTGAGTTTGGGAGTTGGAGAAGTCACATGATCTAGTGATTCTTAATTAGGGGTGATTTTGCTTCCCCACACCTTGGAAGACATCTGATAATGTCTAGAGACATTGTTAGGTATCAAAACCAGAAAGGAGAGTGTTGCATTGTCAGCTGGGTAGGGATCAGAGATGCCTCTGCTATGGCATGAGACCATGCTTGATGTGCCTCCGAATGCTTTTTGTCTCCTACTAGTCATTCTGCATTTTATCTGCTTATTTTCATCAACCGTGTTATCCTAACAGACACATTTATTGGATACTTAGTTGAAAATGTCTTATGGTTGATTGCAATTAGCTATTGTACCTATGTAGTCTTTCCAGGATAGGATGCACTGCCATTTTGGGAAAATGCAGTAATTCTCCCATTATCCATTGGTACTTATTCTGCTCCACAGGCTGCCTGTCACTGGCCCTAGGGTAGAGCCTGACCCCCACACTGTGCTCTTTCTAGAAGTACTGAGTGAAACAGAAAGAAACCATGAGAATCTTAACTGTGTCAACAGTACTGCTGAAGTAACCATTTCTTGCAAAACTTGTAAATAAGCTCTCATTGTAGATATTTTAAAGGTCGAAGTTCACAAATTTGAGAAAATATGTATGTTAACAGTATTGTCAAATACATTCTTTAAAGCTAATTAAATGCACATTTCTATAACAAATATTTTTAACTAAACAACAATGGCAACAAAAGAACAATTAACAGGACAGCTCCCCCACAACACAGAATAAGCCAGCCTAAAGTGTCAAGAAGGCCAAGCTTGTGAAACCCTGTGCCAGCCCTTCTCTAGGTTTGCCATGAGTTGCCCAGAGAGAGAATGGGGCTTACCAGTCAGCTAATCAGAGCAAAGACTGACTTAGAATCTAGTTCTGCTGACATTCAGATTAATTTTTACTCTTATATTAAGTCTTAATTTTTAATTTTTACAGCCTACATCACATCACTGTATCATAATTCACAACTATTGCGTGTTGACTATAATGGTTCTCTGTGTCTGCACGAGATACATTCCAAGACCCCCAGTGGATGCCTGAAACCGAGGAGAGTACCAAACTCTACATATACTATGTTCTTTTCCTATATATACATAATACGATGAAATTTCATTCATAAATGAGGCACAGCAGATGAACAACAATGACAAATAATAGAACAATTCTAATGATATGCTATAATAAAATGATGGGCAATTTATAACATACGAATATTTTTCTTTCTGGAATTTTCCATTTAATGTTTTCAGACTGCAGTTACCACAGGTAACTGAAACCGCAGAAGGCAAATGACACGTAAGGGGGCCACTATGCTTCCACAGAGAAAGTAAGTCTGGCAAAACACTCGCACTCTCTCCTGCACTAGTCATATTCTCAGATTGCTGAAATGGTATCGTTCTTTTTTCCCCTTATATCATTCAGTTTTTTCTACCTAAATTCTTACGTCCTAGGTTTCTAATCTCTTTATTTTTATATTTCTGTAAAGATGTATCCAACAGCAAGTGAATAAACATCTCTTGGGGCACCTGGGTGGCTCAATTGGTTAAGCATCTGACTTCAGCTCAGGTCATAATCTCACAGTTCATGGTTTTAAGCCCCGCCTCAGACTCTGTGCTGACAGCTCAGAGCTGGAGCCCGCTTCGGATTCTGTGTCTCCCTCTCTCTCTGCCTGTCCCCTGCTTGTGTTCTCTCTCTCTCTCTCTCAAAAATAAACATTCAAAAAACAAAACAAAACAAAACAAAAAAAACAGCTCTTGAACTGTTCCCCAGACACACCAAGAAATGTAATGCGAGTATAAAACAGGCTTTTCCTTGTGCTAAGGACACATTTGAACGCAGTTTTCTGGTGACCTAGAGAAGAGGATGGAAGGCAATGTCTGAAAACTTAGAAAAGCAGCACTTACCTTACTGAGGTCTGTTTCCCACTAGGCTCAGCAGCTGCGTGCCAATCCTTCCTGCGTTTATAAGCTCTTTGATAGTTAGTAACTCCTCCTCTGTGAGGTGGGTAGAGTTCAGTGGGGGAAAAGTCACTCCCACAACGTTCAGGGCCTTGGCTTCTGTGACAGATTTGAAGGAAATGGCGAGTCATCTTCTTATGAAACAACTATTTAATATGTTCCTTTTCAAGGTTGGCAATTCAAAGATTAAACAATTTCTGACTGATTGGACTCTCTCTGCCAGTCAGTGAAGTATGGCTTTGGGAAGAAATTTACAGTGAGGTTTTCATGAATTGCATACTAGGACCAAGACAGATGAAAAACCTCTACCACGAGGCTAGCAGATCTCGGGAATGCCTTTTATATTGGGTTTTAAATAAAATACAGGGCACCCAATTGAATGTGAATTTCAGATACATAATACATTATCTTTTGGTACTGGCACAAAAATAGACATATAGATCCATGGAGCAGAATAGAGAGCCCCAGAAACAAACTCATCATTATATGGTCAGTTAATTTTCAAAAAAGGAGGCAAGAATATACAATAGGAAAAAGAGTCTCTTCAACAAATGGTGCTGGGAAAACTGGACAGCTACATGCAAAAGAATGAAATTGGACTACTTTCCAACACCATTACAGAAAAATTAACTCACAATCGATTAAAGATCTAAATGTGAGACGTGAACCAGGAAAATCCTAGAAGAGAACACAGGCAGTAGTTTCTCTGACATCAGCCTTAGCAACATTTTTCTAAATATGTCTCATAAGGCAAGGGCACAAAAGCAAAAATAAACTGTTGGGACTGAATCAAAATAAAAAGTTTTGCACAGAACAGAAACAATCAACAAAACAAAAAAGCAACTTCCTGAATGGGAGAAGATATTTGCAAATGATATACCTGCTGAGGGGTTAATATCCAAAATATCTAAAGAACTTATTTATACAACTCAACACCCAGAAAACAAATAATATAATTTAAAAATGGGCAGAAGATATCAACAGACATTTCTCCAAAGAAGACATCCAGATGGTCAAGAGACACATGAAAACCTGCTCAATGTCACTCATCGTCAGGGAAATACAAATCAAAACCACTATGAGATATCATCTCACTCCTGTGAGAATCGCTAAAATCAAAAACACAAGAAACAATGAGTGTTGGTGAGAATGTGGAGAAAAAGGAAGCCTTGTGGTTGGTGGGAATGCAAAATAGTGCTGCCCCTGTGAAAAACACTATAGAGTTTCCTCAAAAATTAAAATTATAATTACAGTATGAGCCAGAAATTCCACTGCTGGGTATTTACTCAAGGAACATGACAGCAATGCAAAAAAAAAAAAAAAAAAAAAAAAAAAAAAAAAAAAAAAAAAAAAAAATATATATATATATATATATATATATATATATATATATATGCACTCCAATGTTTATTGCAGCATTATTTAGAATAGCCAAGATAGGAAGCAACGCAAGTGTACCTGGACAGATAAATGGATAAAGAAGATGTGGTGTGGGGTGCCTGTGTGTCTCAGTTGATTGAGGGTCCAACTCTTGATTTGGACTCTGGTCATGATCCCAGGGTTGTGCGATCAAGCCCTGCATCAGGCTTCACACTGAGTGTGGCTCTCTAAAATAAAATAAATAATTAAAGCAAAGATGTTCTGTGTATATACACAAAAAAATATTACTCAATCATAAAAAGAATGAAATTTTGTCATTTGCAACAACACAAATTGACCTAGAGAGTATAAAGCTGAGTGAAATAAGTCAGTCAGAGAAAGACAAATACCATATGATTTCACTCATCTGTGGAATATAAGAAACAAAAGTAAAAAGAGAAACAAAAAAACAAAAAAAACCAGACTCTTAACTATAGAGAACACACAGATGGTGATCAGAGGGGAGGTCAGTGGGGGATTAAGAGTATGAGTAGTGTGATGAGCACTGAGTAATATATAAAATCTTTGAATCACTGTACTGTACACCTGAACCTAATATCAGTATGTTAATGATGCTAGAATTAAAAAAATTTTTAATTACAAAAATAAAAGCTTTCAAAAAATAAATACTCATTTAGTATAAGTATGCCCTTAATGTTGTTTGGAACATACTTAACACTAAAGAATTATTGTTTACTTGAAACTCACATTTAACTGGTATCCTGAATTTTTTCTGCTAAATCTAGAAATCCAGTTCGTATGCTTTTTTCTCACTGTCACACTCCAACCAGCCTTCCTAGCCTCTGGGCCTTTGCACTTACTATTTGTTCAGTTTGGAATACTCTACCTAAAGCTACTGTATTTATCCAATTATGTTCTTTCTAACAGTATTTTGACATTATATGTTTACTATCAGTTTCCTCCATGGACTACGAACTCTTGGAAAAGAGTCTTCATCTTGTTTTCAGTCAAGGCCCCATTGCCTGGCACAGCATCGGACACATATTGGCATGTAGAGCTCAATAAATAATATGCTGTTTTAAAATAATTAAATGGAAAATTTCTAGCAAATGCAAAAGTAGAGAGAACAGAGTAATAAATCCCGATGTACTCATCCCCCTGCTTCAGCAACTGCCAACAATCTTTTTTCATCAACACCCTGTAATGGGTGGTATACCGGCCTCCTAAAAAGATACGTCCGTGTCCAAATCTCTGGAACCTGTGAATGTGATCTTATTTGGAGAAGAGGTCTTTGCGGATGTCATTAAGTTAAGGAACTTGAGATGAGATCATCATGGATGATCTAAGTGGATCCTAAATCCAATAACACATGTCCTTATAACATAAGAAAAAATACAGACACACACAAGGTGAGGTGGTACAAAGATGGAGGCAGAGATGCAGACGATGTGGCCATGAGTCAAGAAAGGCAAGGAGTGCAAAAAGCCACCAGAAGCTGGAAGAGGCAGGGAAGGATTCTCCCCAGGAGCCGCTGGAGGAAGAGCAGCCCAGCCACCATCTTGACTCTAGACTTCTGGCCTCCCAAAGTGTGAGTTCTGTTGTTTTAAGCCTTCCCTCTGTAGTACTTTCTTAGAGCAACCATAAAAAACCACTGTATACTCCCATCTACTGCCCCCCAATATCATGGGAGTATTGTGAAGAAAACCCTAGACAGTGTATCACTCCATCTATCAAACATTTAGTACATTATCTCTAAAATGTAAACAGTTTTGGGTGCCTGGGTGGTTCAGTCAGTTAAGCATCTAACTTCGGTTCTGGTCATGATCTCATGGTCTGCAGTCCATGGGTTCCAGTCCCACATTGGGGTCTGTGCTGACAACTCAGATCCTGGAGCCTGCTTTGGATTTTGTGTCTCCCTCTCTCTGCCCCTACTCTGCTGGCATTCTGTCTCTCTCTCAAAAATAAATGAACACTAAAAAAAATTTTTTTAAAGAAATACAGCAAATACAAAGGAAAAACAAGAGCATTTTTTGTGTTACTAAATATAGGTCACATGAAACTTTCTACTTCAATCTTTTTGACAAGGTATATGATAGCTGTTATGACAATTTTTTAATACATCAAAGAATCCATTAAATTTTTTTCTCCCTTTATTTATTTTTAAGTCCAAGAGATGTCCTAGGGGCTGATCATGATTTGATATTTGGTAAAAACAAAATAAATTGCTTTGCAAATCTTCATAGTAGATGAAATTATATACTTTTGAAAACTTTACTAGCCTCACAATCATCAGGATCCACATCAGGTAACGCACGTCATTGTTGGAAGCCCCAGACGCAAGTGCTGGCCATCCATGCCCGCTTCATTTAATCCTGAAAACCTTCCTTGCTTTTTCTAAATCTTCCTCACTGATAGGAGGCTTCCTCTGGCTGCCAGGCTGCAGAAACTTCTTCACGGGAGGGAGATTGCTGATTCTGGTCTTCAGGGCCTGCAATACACAAGGGCACAGCCTCAGACAGAGCCAGGGCCAGCCCCATCCCTGGCACAAGCCAGAGACCCTCCTAGACAAGGACCAGCTGAGTGCCCTCCATCAGCACCAGTGAGGCTGGGAAATACACAGCCAGTGAGACAGGAAGATGGGAGGAAAAAAAGACAGCTCGATCCCATTTTCCCCAAAGATGTCTTTCTTTCAGGCTCTATTCAGTTTCTATTCAGTTTCTTCTTCCCTACACGAAATCCTGTAGCTTCATTGCTTTTGTGCAATACAGGGAAGAGGATTGTGTCTGTCAGAATCCACACACATCAAGTCTCCAAACAGACAATGAAAATGTAGGAAAATTGCCCTGGACGAGAGACAGAAAATATAGAAAGCTGAACCATGAGACTGGCCAAAACCAGGCATCCCACTGAGAGAGGGAGACTCTGCCTAGGGAAACATGATGTCTGCCCTTAGGAGCAGGCGCAGAGGGAAGAAATCAGAAGGCAGGAAACCTCCTCAGACAGGCACAGGAAGGAAAGAGAAGGACACAGGTGGATAAGGGAAATCCCAGAGAAACCAAGGACAAATGCCACAAAGCAATGGGGATGGGGAGACTGATGCCGAGCCCTGGGTCCTTCTCATGGTAAAGACAAAGTGTTCTTCTTGGGGAAGCATCCACCTCAAATGTTCTGGGCATGACAGGATTCTCTGCATGCCTCGACCAGCACCCAGGAGGTAATCAATGCTGGACACGTGGGGACAGCCAAGTCCTGGGCAACGATGGGACCCGAATGTAAATGTTAGATTCTGGAGGGGGAGATGCGAGCCTTCCCTCCTGAAGGCTGTGAGAGAGATTACCTTCAGCAGAGGGAAGTTGGCCATAAGGCTGGGGTCAAGCTCTTCCACATAGTACAGAAGTTCAACCAGGTGAATGTCAGCCCTGCTCAGCCTGTTGCCAACAAGGTAGTCTTGTCCGTGGCTCTTTAACACCTGGCAGGTTTGAGGAATTACATCATGAGCACAGGCATGGTCAGGCTGGGTCCCTCTGCCCCTCCCCGCACTCTCCAACCCAACCTCCCCACCTCTGCTGCCTCACTGAGGGGGTGTTGGCTGCAGACCCTCTTTGCTGCGCTCTGACTCAGTGTGACAGCAGGTCTCTGCTGTTCTTTCCCTGCTCCTCAGCTGAAGCCCCAGCTACCGTTTCCCTGAAACGTGTGCTCCTGTGTATCCCTTTCAACTATTCTGATGTATGCAACTTTTCCTAATAAAATGTTGGGGAAATTCACAAAATTTATTAAAACATCCCAATAATATGCAAATGATAACGTGAAGAGAAAACCCCACGGCATCACCAGCTTAAGGCACTTTGGGTAAATACCCTTTCACACTATGTACACATATAGAAACATGGATAATTGTTATGCAAAGAATATAAGACCACTTTAAATGCCATATGTTAACATATGTTTTTCATTTAACTTACCATAGGGCGCTTTGATTTCAAAGCGAGTGGGGGCAGGGACAGAAAGAGAGGGAGAGAGAGAATCCCAAGCAGGCCCTGGGCTGTCAGCACAGGGCTCAGTCTCACCAACTGTGAGATCAGGACCTGGGCTGAAATCAAGAGTGGGATGCTTAACCAACTGAGTCACCCGGGTGCCCCAGCCCATAGTTTCCACTTAGCATGATTTCAGGTAGTTTGGATCTTGAAACATTCTCCTCTTACGTCCAAGGAGAAACATTAACTGAGATAAGCACTGTCTATAATGATGGAACCTTATTTCCTTAGTTTGCATGGCTGTCCTCTGAAGTGTGAGAGCCATGCCTTCGAGTAGGTCAATTCTTTTCTCCCTAACATCTCTCCATCTGTATCTTCCTCTTCATCACACTGCCCCCATCTCTGACTAGATACACCTCATCTGTCCACCCCTAAGACACTGCCACTTTCTCCCGAAGGGCAGCTGGTCTCATGTCTCCCTATCTCCCTACGTATGTTGCCACAGTATCTCCTGTTGCATTGCTCTCACTGTGGTCCTCTTGGATCCAAGCCCCTATGTGGTGCTCTGTCTGCAGGACCTACTCCAATGTCCAGTGTGGCTCTCAGAGCCTTCAGCAGCCCAGGCTCTAACTATGACCGTGAAAGTCTGCCAAATAGAGAATTCTCAATTGGCTCCTGGTAAGTTGAAGTCTTGTTGGAAAATTAAAACTTGGGTATCACTGGTGCAATTCTTCCTCACAGTCAGCTTTTATGAAATGCCTTGAGAGTCAGGGTGCTGCGTTAGTATTCAGGAAGGCTCATTGGAAGTGAACGTAAAGGTTCAAGGAATGCCAGCCACTGTCTTTCTTTGTCCTCTATGTCCAGCACCCAAAGTGCTCAATGACTGTCCACTTACTTTTTCAAACACGGGGAGATAACGATCTGTTACTTTCTCTTTGATCTGGGCAATCTTGGCCTCTTTCTGATCAGGTGGACACAGAGGCAAAACGAGGATCATTTCATTCAAACCTGCCATACCTTCTATGTACATATCTGTCCTGAAAGACAAAATGACTGAATTGTCAAATGCCTTCTGCCTTGTTTTTAGAGTTGAAAAACATATAAGAACGGGCATCAGGAGGTAGCAATGTATATCAGCTCCACTGGATTCAATTTTAATGTTTATTTATTTTTGGGAGAGAGAGAGAGAGAGAACAAGTGGAAGAGGGGCAGAGAGAGGTGGGAGAAAGGATCTGAAGCAGGCTCTGTGATGACAGCAGAGAGCCCAATGTGGGGCTTGATCATGACTGCGAGATCATGACCTGAGCTGAAGTCAGATGCTTAACTGACTGAGCCACCCAGGCACCCCTGGATTCATTTTTATATGCCAGTCATTCAGCTCTGATTTTTACTTGATTTGACCATTTCATCCTGGAATAAGCCATCAAGGTACATATACATGTCTAAAATTGTCATTACACTCATGACCAAATAGAGGGACAGAGTCACAGACAAATCAGTGAAATCCTGCAAATACCCATTAGGACCATACCTAGGGTCTATCACCTCTGCCATGGCTTATTCTGTGCACAAATGGAGTGTGACTCTATGTGGCTATGACCTGCCCCCTAAGTGATCTCCAGAGAGAGTCCCTGGAACAGCCATCTCAGTCATGTTCCCTTCCTCTCTCATCCTGTTACACCACACAGACCTGTTTATGTGCCCAACGTCAGCAGGTTTTCCAATTATTTCCCACAGCACATGGTTCCACACTCCGTCCATATGCAGTTGCCCAACTCTGGCCTTGTTCGCATTTCTCAAGTCTTCACCTAAAATATCCCCTGAAATGGTGAAATTCTTAATAGTTTCAACCAGTGCATATTATAAGGGATCTCTTTTTCTTTTGTTTCAAACTGGCTTTTCTATCTTACTTATAAAAATACCGGTTCTGCTGAAATATATTCACATAATTGTCACCCTTTACAATGTATTTTTGTAGTTTTTAGTACATTATGAAACCATCAACACATTCTAATTCCAGAACATTTTTATCACCCCCAAAACAATTCTGTGCCCGTGACAGCCACGCGCCATAATCTCATCCCTCCAGCCCCAGGCAACCACTCAACTACTTTCTGTTTCTGTTGATTTAAACATCTGGACATTTAATACAATTGAAATCATGCAATATGTGGTCTTTTGTGTCTGGTTTCTTTCATATGGTATGTTTTCAAAGCTTATCCTTGTTGCAGCAGGCATCAGTAATTTATTTTCTTCGTGGTTAAATAATATTCCATTGTATGGATATTCCACCTTTTGCTCATCCATCCATCGCTGATGGACATTTTATTTATTTCACCTTTGTGACTACTAAGAACAGTGCTGCTATAAATGTTTGTGAACAAGTTCTTGTGTGAATATGTTTTTAAATTCCCCTGGGTGCATATGCAGCAGAATTGCTGAAATATGACAACTATGTGTAATTTTTGTGTACTTGCTGAGAGTCCTTTACAAGATTTAAATTTCAATCATGTGGTCCCATCACAACAGGCAGGAGATTGCCCAGACAGCATATTGACTAAATCTGGCTGCTTCAGTCCTGTATCAAAGTGTTCAAAGTAACCGTGGCACCTTGAGGACCAGCCTCTGCTAACTTTTGTCAAATGGCCAGTTCATGTAACTGGCTGATAAGTTAGGGTCCTAGTCATTATAATTTCTGTAGTTTCTGAAACTTGTAATTTCTTAATTTGTAATTTCTGAAACTTGAGAATCCAAAGGATCCTCCTTTGGATCCTTCCTTTCTCGAGCCTGATTCTCTAGACACTCAGACACTTGTCCCTTGTCTCTAGTTGTTGGCTATCTTCAGCTCCTAAGGCCTGAGTACATGAGTCATGTTGCACCATCCTCTTGGTTTCATAGTTCATCAGTTTTGGAAACCTCTGTCATTCTGCTGTACCTGTAGACACAACCCCTTATATAACCACACTCACTTGAGCCCACGCCAGGTTTACTATTTCCTCTCCCTGGTAGGTCTCTCCTGTGCTAGACCTCAGTTATACCACCAAGGCCTCTACTGCTGTTGGCCATAAAACCTGTGAGCACAGTCTTGTTCATTCAGGGAAGGAACTAGATTGTTCCTCTTAACTGTTGCTGAAAACCCAGAAAATGTACCAAACAGGGCTCTCTCTTTTATGTCTTTCCCTCAGAGGTCATATTTGGTGGCAATGTCGTTGAGAATAGCTCTGGTCTCTGGGGCGCCTGGGTGGCTCGGTCGGTTAAGCGGCCGACTTCGGCTCAGGTCACGATCTCATGGTCTGTGAGTTCAAGCCCCGTGTCGGGCTCTGTGCTGACGGCTCAGAGCCTGGAGCCTGTTTCAGATTCTGTGTCTCCCTCTCTCTCTGCCCCTCCCCTGTTCATGCTCTGTCTGTCTCAAAAATAAATAAATGTTAAAAAAAAAAATTAAAAAAAAAAAGAGAATAGCTCTGGGCTGTACCATCTTCATTCCATCAATTTCGACCATTGGCACTTACTGGAACTTACAGACTTCCATCTTTTGAAAAAAAGAAAAAAAAAAGCAGAGTTAAATGTTTTATGGATTATACTCTTTTTGGATGAAAAAAAAAAGTTTGTGGAAATGACTAGAGATTTTTTTAAAAATGACACTAAAATGACCTGCTAACACTTTAACAGAATGGCATTTTATTTTTAGGTTCCTAGAGTCCTTGTTTTTCCTCTCAGTCTTTTACTCTTTACCCTATTATTTCATTTATCTTTTGATTTCTCATCCAGGTCCATGAGAAGTCCCACACAATTTTGTGACAATTTATCTTCATGGAGACTTTAGGAAGATGTTGGAAGAGGGCTACAAGGCTGCCAACCAGATGTCATTTCAGATGGGAAGTTCCCAAGTTAAGTCTGCAACAGCACTCCAGCCCGTCCTAAAGGTTAACTTGCTTCGCGTGAATACACTCCTTCCTTGCTGACCTAAGTCCCTGGATCTGTGACAGACTGGCCACGGGCCTTGAGGAGTGAGGGATCAGACCTTTCCCAGGCTGCAGAAGCCAGTGGGTTTGTTTGAAGATGCCTTGGCTTTCTGATTAACACAGCAATTTTTTTTTTCAGCAAAATATTTTTCTTTTTTAGGTCATACAAATGATTTTACTAACCTCCCTTTGTGTATCTGTAGACCTTACCCTCCTCTGCAGAAAGAAGAGCACTCCTGCGTATTATGAAATAGGAACTAGACCCGCTCACACAACTCTGAGCAGTGAGATGACATTTGCAGCTGGCATCAAGTCTGTGCGTAATTGAGAAATGTTGCAGACCGCTGCATTCCCTTTACTGATTAACTACCCTGACCCCCCTGAAAAATTCCTTTGGAAGCCTTGGAGTCGGCTTTTGGACAAGAGTCTGCTTCTCCCCATGTGTCCAGCCTCCTGAATAAAGCTCATATTCCTTTCCAATCAAAACCCACCTCTTGAGTATTGGCCTTTTGAATGACAGGCTTGGAGCTCATAAACAAGGCTCATGGTGTTCATGGCACTTAAATGAGTTTTGAAAGAGAGTTCTATGGAGGGGTTCCTTTCCCTGCTCTTCAAAATCTGCATTATTTGATTGGATATTAGCTTGCAATAACCCACCAGAGAAAAGAACTCACATAACTGCTGGCCTATTTCTACTCTTTTCATTCTACTGCATGTGTTTGAGAGTCTTTGCGTGGGCAGGCTATGTGGGATCCTGAACTCAGCTCACTTGGGGGCAGAAAAGCTGAGAGTGCAAGGGGAGGGCATTCACAGGATATGGTGGGGGGGGTGGGGGGGGGGATAGTTCCTTTAGCAAACACTCAGAGTTCAAGCCCACCCAGCCTTGAGTGAGGTGGAAGATCTGCCCAAGGAGCCCCGCCCCTTACCTTGGAGCCACTCATCTTCCATTCCACCACCCCCAGCTCCACCACACTCACAAGTAGGTGTTCAAACCCTAACTTATGACTTCTACCTGATCCCCTCATCCGAGGAATTAGATACCTGGTCTTACCATTCTTTAAGTTACCCAAGTCTTCTTGGAGTTTCTATAAATTTCTCTTTGGACTGGAAAGCAGAAACAGTAAACGAGTTCTTGTTATTTCATTCCATAACATTATAGAACTTTGAAACCTGAATGGCGCTGTCTGGTACATACTATGGAGAAGGTAAGATTTCTGAGTGTGGCCAGGAATGCAGAGGAGCATGATCATGGCCATTTGGAAATTTAGATTAGACCCATCAAGACAACAGCATGGGCTGCAGCACGTAACAGCTTATTCTTGTCGGTTCAATTGACCTCCACCCCCTTGGTGATGGGGTTGTCATTGGCAATGATTAGGTTGTGATTGGGAAGGGGTATGTCATTTTGGAGGGAAGGAACTGAGGAGTCCTTCTAGTTATGAGTTTAATATCTCAGAAAAGCCAGTCTCACCACATGAGACAGACAGGACATTGCGTGTGCCCCAGTGTGGGCTATGCCACTGGGAGCCATGACCAACTCAGATGTTGCCACCAGGGGCCTCTGCAGCCATTTATATCACTACATTCCATTTTATATTTAAAGAAAGAAAGAAAGAAAGAAAGAAAGAAAGAAAGAAAGAAAGAAAGAAAGAAAGAAAGAAAGGAAGAAAGAAAGAAAGAGAGAGAGGGGGGAAAGAAAGAAAGAAAGAAAGAAAGAAAGAAAGAAAGAAAGAAAGAAAGAAAGAAAGAAAGAAACAGACAAAAGGATCACCTGGAGAACTTGTAGAAGCACAGATCCTGGGCCTCCTTGAGGCGAGATTCTCATTTAGTTGGCTCAGATGGAGTCCAGGAATTTGCACTTCTACCCAGCCTTTCCACCTCTGGGTATATACTCAAAAGAATTGAAAGCAGGGTCTTGAAGAACTACTTGTACACCCACGTTTATAGGAACAGTATTCACAACAGCCAACAGGTGGAAGCACCCAATGTTCACTCAGAGATGAATGGACAAAGAAAATATTCTGTGCACACCCAATAGAATATCGTCTAGCCTCAAAAAAGAAGGAGATTCTGACACATGCTACAGCATGGATGAACCTTGAGGACATTATGCTAAATGAAAGAAGCCAGACACCAAAAAAGGCAGGTACTGTATGATTCCATTTACATGAGATGCCTAGGGTAGCCAAATTCAGAGAGACTGGTTGCTCAGGGTGGGGGAGAGGAGAATGGAGAGTTGTTTCACAGGTACAGAGGTTCAGTTTTGCAAGATTAAAAGGAGTTCTGGAGATGAAAGCTGGTGATGGTTACACAACAATGTGAATATGCTTAATGCCACTCAACTGTACACTCAGAAATCAGTAAGATAGTAAAGTTTATGTTATATGTATTTTGGCAATCAGTCAGTCAATCAATCAATAGCATTCTAAGAAGCTCCCTGATGGAAATGCTGCTGGCCAATGAACCCACACAGTGGAGCAACCTTACAAAGAGGACTCCACCAGCCATAAAAACATTGGCTCTGTATACAGATTAGCTCTTGGGGATATCAGCTTCCCTCTTTATCACTTGGTAACTTGGTGTTGCTCTCAATAGAGCAAATCTCTTAATCTCTCTGGGTCTTTGTTTTCACATCCATAAAATGGATGAGAGCCTGGACCAGGTGATCCCTGTTTCCTTTGGACTAGGTGAGTGCGTTCTTCGAATCTAAAAGTGCTTCCAGGAAAGAGCTCCAGTCAGCAGATGGAAAGACTGTGCAGTATATACAGTGTGGGTCTAGGACAGTCCAGACTTAGTCTACAGGGAAGAAACAAATTCTTTTTTTTTTTATTTTTTTTTTATTTTTTATTTATTTTTGGGACAGAGAGAGACAGAGCACGAACGGGGGAGGGGCAGAGAGAGAGGGAGACACAGAATCGGAAACAGGCTCCAGGCTCCGAGCCATCAGCCCAGAGCCTGACGCGGGGCTCGAACTCAGCCCAGAGCCTGACGCGGGGCTCGAACTCACGGACCGCGAGATCGTGACCTGGCTGAAGTCGGACGCTCAACCGACTGCGCCACCCAGGCGCCCCAAGAAACAAATTCTTTAGGAAAATTTGGTTCAGTCAGGTTCTGAAGGTTTTGGATCATGTTCAACACGCCTGGAATCTGACAGGTGGTCACTGGAATCTCTGATTTCAATGTTTGGTCATCTCCAGAAATGTAGAAGTTTAGTACAGAAGGAAAGCTACAAAAATGACCATGGAAGCCATCAAATTACCATGAAGGAGACTTTTATCCAACATTTTTAGAGACATATACTAAGGCAAAAGCAAACAATGGCCTCATTTGATCACTTTTTCCCATTATGTTTAAAATTCAACTTGTCTCCTCATATTACAACAGGAACAAAAATTCCAAATTCATTTCAATGAAGCAAGTGTTTATTTCAATACATCTTCCCTCTGCTACAGCCTTCTACTTTGAACACAAACCATTTGAAACTCATCAACAATCAAGTTGCGCCTCTGTTAAAGCCCAGATGGCTTTAGGTTAAGATTAACCATCGGATCTCTGCACACCAGGTCTGAAGCACTGTGAAGAGGGCCTCTGTCCCTCCTTAGAACATGCCTGGAATTACACAGAGGGTAAAAGTGGCCTACTGGCACAGAAGGAGTGTGTTGGTAATGATGAGCAATGCAAACCTACGGAGACAAATATCTGTGTGGACAAAAATACAGCCAGCTGAAAGCCAAAAACCACAACCAAAACCTTAAATGAGGAAAAGCAAGCAGATATAATTTTAATTTTGTTAATTTTAATTAAAAAAATTTTTTTTAATTTTTATCTTTTTTTAATTTTAATTTTAGTTAACATGCAGTTTTTTATTAGTCTCAGGTATACAAACAGAATTCAATAATTCCATATATTACCCAGTGCTCATAGCAGATGTAACTTTTAAATCCCACCTCCTCTTTCTTATTATTGTGAAATATTGTTTCCTTAACTGCGATGAGACCCCTACACTGCATGTGCAACAGTAATGATTGGGGCTAGGGCTTGCTGCTAATTTGACTTTAAAATCCAAGTGAACTTTCAGGGCACCTGGGTGGCTCAGTCGGTGAAGTATCTGACTCTTGATTTTGGCTCAGGCCATGATCTCACAGTTGGTCAGACTCTGTGCTCACAGCTGGAGCCTACCTGGGATTCTTTCTCATTCTCTCTCTGCCCCTCCCCTGACTCACTCTGTCTCTCTGTGAAAATAAATAAATTAACATTGAAAAAAAAAATCTTATTAAACTTTAGAGGCAACACACTTCATAAAATTGGTACTTCTTTACCTTTTTGATTATTCAGCCATATCAGATATACATACAGCTTGTTTAATAAACCTAGTAAAAATAACTATTGTTTGGATACAGCCATTTAGAAAAATTCAACTTCCCCTCTCACTGAGCTACCAACAGGCAAAGATCATTTGAACAGAATGTGCCTTCTTACTTCTGCTGACCTCTAGTGATGTCAACAGTAGTGCTTCAAGGAGCAAACAAAAGTGGAAATGCAAAGGGAGAAAAAGTACGAGGTGTTTGTGGAATGCATGGAATTTATAATACCCCAAACATGTTTTTGTTAGACATGCAATTTATACCACCAAAATGAGGGGTGCCTAGGTGGCTCAGTTGGTTAAGCGTCTGACTCTTGGTTTTGGCTCAGGTCATGATCTCACAGTTTGTGAGTTTGAGCCCGGTGTCTGGCTCTGGGCTGCCAGGGCAGAGCCTGCTTGGGATTCTCTGTCTCCCTCCCTCTCTCTCTGCCCCTCCCCCACTAGCACTAAATAAACAAACAAACAAACAAAAAAATGATGAAAACTCATCCATTGGTGATGGTTAAATACTGTTTCCTCTCAAACAATAAGTTGCCACAGCTGCCCATACCAACCATATGATTACCACACTTTGCTTGTAAGCAACTTGAGTAAAGGATCTCATCCTAAATTTGCAACCTGGGAACTGCCACAATCAGAGCTGAATTCACGGCAGCCCAGTAATGGATGTCACATGAGGATGGCCCAGGTCTGCATGGAATTGTTCACATCTGATTCTCTGGAGTTGATACCGGAAAAGGGTAGAGACTCAAGGACAGGTGGGCCGTGCCTGCCAAGGCTCTGGTTATCAAGAGATAACTAAAGCCAACCAAGGACGCTGGGCAAGCAGATGCATTCTGTCCCAGAAACTCTCTCTGTGGAAACAGGCTTAGAAAGAAAACTTGCTTAGTCATGGGGTGGCACAGCCAGCCCCAGGTCTTTCTGATGCCAAAGTCAATGCTATTTTCACCATGTGCCTCTCACCCAGAGTGGAAAGAAGGAAGCAAACCATGATCTGGGGCTTGAAAACATGAGCCAAAGCCACCACCACTGGAAGCAATTGAGGGTCTGAAACCTAAAGCAGGCGGAGGAGGAGGTGGGAAACCATCAGAGCAGCCTAGTACTTTGACTCCTGCATAGTGTTGCCAGATAAAATACAGGACATATGTAACATTTGGAACATACTTATACCAAAAAACTATTCATTGCTTATCTGCAACACAAATGTAACTAGACATCTTGTATTTTTATTTGGTAAATTAGCAACCCTATTTCTGAATGCCTTTTGTATCTGGTTTGAGTTGGAGACAAGGCCTTGAGGTTGTTCTTATTAAGTAAATGTTTGATTAGACCCATGGTATAGACAGCAAGTAGGGGATGAAAGGAAATAGAACATTCTCACACCTGGGAAGGATAGCATTCTACATGTGGAGCCAAGACTGTGTTTGTTTGGAAAAACAAGTATTAGTACAAGGCCATGTCAAAAACTTTAGTGAGCAGGGGCGCCAACTGGGTGGCTCAGTTGGTTAAGCATCCAACTTCAGCTCAGGTCATGATCTCACAGCTCGTGAATTCGAGCCCTGCATCAGGCTCTGTGCTAACAGTTCAGAGCCTGCAGCCTGCTTCAGATTCCCTCCCTCTCTCTCTGCCCCTCCCCTGCTCGCACTCTGTCTCTCACTGTCTCTCAAAAAAAACATTAAAAAAAAAACTTCAGTGGGCACACAGATCACCCAGGATCTGGTTAAAATCCAGATTCTCATTTAGTGGGTCTTGGGTAGGGCCCAAGACTCTGCATTTCTAACATGTTTCCAGGTGCTATCTATAGTGCTAGTCTGGTTCCATACTTTAAGTAGGAAGTGTAAACCATGTAAGCTGAACGAGGAGTTCAGACACAAGTGCCCTCTACAGATGGAGCCTTCCACACTAGGATGGGGGACACAGGCACTGGGGAACAGCCACTGAAGTGCCACCGGAATCTCTGCTTCAGACACAACAGTCTAGAGTATGTCTGTTATTTTCTGCTGCTGTTACAGTCCAGCTGTGGGCTTAATTGTTTACTTTTGGCAAAAGACCTACAAGAACTGTTGACCTTGGAGGTTTTATCTCTTTTCTATCAATGGAAAGGTTTCTACAGTGGTTGGGCTGGCCTTGGGGTTTTGAGGGGTTATTTTTGTCAAAAGATGAGGAGGGTCTAATCTTTCCAAATCAAAGGAACTCCTTTCCCACAATCTCACTTTTCAAAGTTTCGTTGTTTTTGACATAGGGAGCGGCACCAATTGTGGGGCCAGACCCAGAGAGGCTGGTAAGAAGCCAGCTGTACCAGGACTGAGCCAGCATCTGGGAGCAGAGAGGTTTCCCCACCCAACATCAGCAATGATGATGCTACAGAGTGTAACTCTGTTCTGGATTCCAAGGCCTCCCACCTCATATTTGGCAAACTCAAAAACAGATATTGGCTTTGGGGTTATCAGAAAAATCTCTACTTCTCCTTTCTACGTTTGGAAAGAAGGAGAAAAACTGCAATGCATCAAGGGGCTGCTATGTGCAGGCATTGTGCCTAAATCTGTCACTGGATTCACACACATATAAACACACACACACACACACACACACACACACACACACACATCCATGTCAAAGTAAGAGGCAGAAAGCAGCTGGTTTTTAATTTTTGTTGAATTCATTTCATTTGTGAGAATAAATATCTATCTTTAGAGTCTACAGATGGACACACTCTCCAAATCTTTTTGCTTTTGTTGATGTGGATGTCCTGATTAAACAGAAAATTTGATTTTGGAAATTGGTCAGGTAGGGTATAATCTTACATGAGAAAAAGACTTTGCAATTCCATTCCCTAGAAGAGACTGGGGCTGCCCGCCTATTCGAGGGGACCTGTCTCTGGAGGCATCATCCAATTCAATTTAACTCCAGCATCTCTTCTAGTACCTTGACTCTTGTTTGCTTCTTTCACACTTGACCAGATGCTTTATGACTATATAAAGCTGTTCTCTATGATGCCTTCTGGGAATAAGAAATACAACTAAATTATAGTTTTTAATTTGGCCACAAAGACCCAAAAGGAAAAACAATCAAATTAACTAGATTCTTGAATTCTTTTGCAGTTGTAAAGAGACAACAGGGGCCTTCAGACTTTGGGGAAATAGCAGCTACTTCTAGGTATGCATTACAGGCCTGTGAAGAGGTGATCCGTCTTTAAGTAGAACCTGAGAGTTCTCCACACACCCCTTTCCACTGGACTGGTTTCCCTGGTATGCACAGTCTAATAACAATGGCGGTTCTTCCCGCCCCTGCCCTTCCCCTGCTAGTGAGACTGACAATATAAGGTGTTTTTGAAGATTAAGTAACAGATAAAAACTGCCTTGCATGAAGCTAGACACAAGGAAGGCACTCAAAGACAGTAGCCATTATGATGACTGCATCAGTATAAATAGCAGAGGTTATGGGAAGAGAATTTAAAAGCACTGAGGAGAGAAAATAAAAAGTGGAGATGAGAGAGGAAAGTCAATTGCCTCCTCGAATGGCTGCTGTCTCAGGTAGTTAGAAATCTAGACAAGAAGCCAACCTCAGTCTACCAGGCAGGTCTTGGGGGATGCCACCAGGGAGAATGGGGCCACATACACCCACCACCCAGGATGCCCATAGTTAGGTAGCATCACTACCAGAAAAACAAAATAGAATTGCCTCTCTGGCCCCTTCTGGGGTCACTGGCCTGGTGGACCTGGCTTGTTAGAATGCTCTCACCAGAAGGCTTGTCTGAGCAAGGGTATCCCTGCAGGACTGGATTCCTTGATGGTATTAGAGGCCATGCAGGGAAACAAGATGAAGTAATCTCTCCCCAACCAGGGTCTGGATCTTTTTAAAGCCTTGTATTTTATAATCATTTACTCTCAACCCTGGAAAAGGAAGGCACCTTGGGCCTGGGATGGGCAGGCCTGGCTCTTCACACTAGTCCTGGTCCTGTCTCTGGGAACCTGGGTTCTCTGGCTTCTCAGGGCCTCAGTTTCCTCGCTGTACAATCTCAAATGATCCTATGTCTCCTAAAAAGTTGTCTAAAGGATTAAATCACATAATGAATGTAAAGCACATAGAAGAGAGCCTGGTCCATAGAAAATGCCCAGTAAATGTTACTTTTCACTCATGACAATTGTCTAAAGCAATCTCTGTGCTGTGTAGTTTCACTATGAAGGACCTTTGATCCCTGATATATCCATACCTGTTTCCTGATACCTGAAATTCCTCTTAGAAGGGACAAAGTTTTTACAATTAAGTACGAGGTAGAGCATACAAATTGTGCAGAGGGAGGTTACATAAAGCTGAGAACTAGTTGTGGAGGGGAAGAGTGTTGTGGCCAGAGAAGCCAGAAAGAACAGGATCCCAGCCTGCTTCTCAGACAAAGATGGCGGCGTCTTATATGATCATGAGCCCAGGGTCTGTGTATCAGCTCTTCAGGTCCTAAAATACAGTCGTGTAAATGTGCCTCCATAGGTAATACAACAGGAGAAAACTTCCTTTCATGAAAAATACACACGACAGCCTTTAAAAGAATGAAATTCCGACACATGGATGAACCTTGAAACCAAACACAAAAGGACAAATATCGTATGACTCCACTTATTTGAGGTACCTAGAGTAGGCAAATTCATGGAGACAGAAAATAGAACAGTGTTTAACAGGGGCTGGCCTGATGGGGCGGGGAGGGAGGGGGGATAGGAATTTATTATTTAATGGGTATACAGTTTCAGTTTGGCATGATGAAAATTTTCTTTTTTTTTTAATTATTTTTATGTTTATTTATTCATTCTGAGAGAGAGAGAGAAAGAAAGAAGAAAGCACAAGCAGGGGAGGGGCACAGAGAAGGAGAGACAGAATCCCAAGCAGGTTCTGCACCGTCAGAGCAGACCCCGATGCAAGGCTCAAACTCATAAACTGTGAGATCAGGACCTGAGCTGAGATCAAGAGTCAGATGCTTAACCAACTGTGCCACCCAGGCTCCCCGGGATGATGAAAAATTTTAGATATGGATAATTGGTGATGGTTATACAACTATGTAAACGTGCTTAGTGCCACTGAAATGTATACTTAAAAATGGTTAAAATGGTAAATTTTATGTTATGCATATTTTACCACAATAAAACACACACAGGAGACATATATACAAACCAGAGATACCTGTTACTTTACAAGAAGAAAATTATTGCCCGGAGGATCTGAAGGTTCCTGATAACTGGCCAACACACCCACACCCAGAGGGGGGAAAAGAAGTCTGTAAACGAAGCTCTGATGAAAGCATAACCCAAGGTAGGAAAGTGGGTTGATGTTGAGAGCCGGTTTGACTCATGACACTATGAACTCAGAATCCACCACCTGCACTCCCCAGGGCAATTTCCCAACCTTTCACAAACCAGTAGAGAGAAGAAATGGTGGTATTTGTAAGCCCTGGAGGTAAACCACCACATGGCTCCAGCAGCCCCAAGGACTGAGCTGATTAATTCCTGGCTTCCTGCAACCCATCCAGGACACATAGATTGGGAAGCTCTGTGCCCAGGGGGCCCAGAATAGTCATGTTCAAGTGTTGGAACAGTGTGTGAATTCATGTTCTATGCACACTGCTATATAAGACTGCTAAGTGAATTATAACTCACTTTTGCATTAAATCCTGTTTCCTTGAGGTTACACCTCAGCATCCTTAATTGACTTAGTGTCTGAGGTTTCCTCACAGGACCTTGACATTCTCTCTTTGCCCAGTGATGTCTGTACTACCTTACTTCATTCACTGTTGAGAGAAGGAGCTACTGACTCGGGTAGGACAGCCTCTCACTGAAAAGGGCAGGTCTGCTGGACCTTTCTGCAGGAAGAGACAGCCACAGGAAGATGACCCAGGATTATTACATTTGGCATTGGGGGTTCATGCCAGTTTTATCTTGGAGAAGCAAATGGGCTGTGACAGAAAGCAGATTAGGGATGGCCTGGCACTGGAATGGGGGCAGCCTTTGACTGGGACAAAGAAACTGTGGAATAGGAGCATTCTATGACTAGAGTGAGGTGATGTTTGCAAGATTATATACGCTAACTAAAACTCATTGAACATTTCATATACAGTATCCTCAGCACTGCTTCCTATTAAAATACAGAAATGTGACATTTGTAAGAACAAAAACAATGGACATTGAGCTGTAAATGTAAGATTTGCCTCCTTCACTGTTTGCTTTACTTCCATAAAAAGCTTTACAAAAATAATAACAAAGAAAGAAAGAAAGAAAGAAAGAAAGAAAGAAAGAAAGAAAGAAAGAAAGGAAGAATCGGTTGCCTGGGTGGCTCAGTTGGTTGAGCATCTGACTCTTGATTTTAGCTCAGGTCATGATCTCATGGTCATGGGATCGAGCCTCACTTTGGGCTCCATGATGAGGTTGGAGGCTCCTTAAGATTCTCTCTCTTCCCTCTGTCCCTCTCTCCCACTCATCCACTGTCTCTCTCTAAAATAAAAAAATTAAAAAAATCATCAAGTTCCAGTAGTGTTACAATCTGAAAGAAAGAAGCTTTATCCTTGCAAGGTTTTGGGGAGGGTCCAATAGATACTGGATGGAAAGGGCCATGGGAAAAAAACAAGAACCAGAAAGTACAATTTACTGACTCAGCATTGTAATGGCTACTGAGGGCGAGGCATGGGAACACTGTGTCCAAATCTGCCGTTCCTTAAGCAGTCAGGAAAGACTATCTCCTACCTCTCCTCAATCTCGCAAAATGAACACCAGGCTCCTGCCAGTCTATTTAAAAGACCATGGATCCATGGTCTGGGCTACAGTTCAGCCACTCATCAGCTTGTGATCTTAAATGAATTTGCCTCCTCTCTGTGGGTCTAATTTTTCCCATCTCTAAAGCTGGAAGGTAATTCCTACTGGTAGCACAACACAGTGGGAGCCTTGTGTATGGGGTAACAGACTTGCTGAACCTCACTTTCCCTCTCTGTAGACTGGAGAGATAGTAAACCTTTGTGGGTGTGTCTGCCCAGCATGTCTCCCCTCTCCTCCTTGCAATACCAGCCCACTCCTTTAAGGAACCTCCTTTGCCTCCTCCCTGTGGTTCCACTGTGGCTGCAGCATCGCCAGCCCCAGGGCCCACCTGGGATGAGGATGAGCCAATCACAGAACCTCGGAAGAACCTAAGACCAACACAGAGCGAAATATGGGCAATCCTGATGGTCTGAAAGTCTCTGGATTCATACTTGTTCTTTCAGATGTATGAGCTAATAAACCTCCTTCTTTGCTTAAAAACTACAACTACACCCTCTGACATGCCCCTGCCCCAAATGAAAAAATCCAAAAACCAAAAAAAAAACCCCTTTCTCCCAATTTTACAAGCTAATGGAAACAACCATCTCTGGCTGTGTCTTTTTGCCCTCTGGACCTATTAGAGAAACTCATGCAGCAATCCCATGCTGCAAAGTCCAAGCTGGAGTCCAAAGGGAGGATTAATGATCAACATCCAGTTAGTAAGGGTCATTATGGGGTCACTGCCCAGGTTTTAATTCTTTGTATGCTGAGGTCTAAGCAAACAAAGCAAATAGGCTTTAACTGAAATAGGACAGATTCATAGTCACCAAGGAAAGAAATTCTCACCTTTCAGAGGGCTAACGTTTTGAAATGGGCAAAGAAAGATGGTTAGAGGGTCTTCATCCCAGAATATTTTGGAAGAGAAGACCAAGGACCTTTGAAGCCTTATACCTCCCTTTCTACAGGTATACTGAGCTGACTGTCTTCACTTGCCCATCTTTTTCTGTCCAAAGCTACGACTCCCTAGTGATGGAAGAGAAGTGGGGCCTTGAATGTTGCTGGCTGCTATAGACTCTCTGAGGCTCACTTCCTTGGACACCCAGAGTTACCTCTACTAGTTTGGGTAGCTAGGCAGTTGGCCCAAAGAGAGCCCTATAGGGAAGGATGAAGAGATAAAGACTATTACAAGAAAGACAGCAACTTGTACGAATTATAATGAATCATTCTCTGGCACTGGTTGGATGTGTCTTTGTTAGTTGCCTTTAGGGTGTGCTCGGAGAATGTGGCGGGTTGGGGTCAGACCTAGGGTTTGTTTTCATAACCCAGGAAGTAGGACCCTGGGCAACACAGGCTTAAGGCTTTGGGAACTCAACCACATGGTGCTTGGTTATCAAGGGAGACATCAGGGCAGGGAGTGAGGACCCAGGAAGTGCTTGTTTTTAAGAACAATCCAGGGAGGGGAGGATTTTATTTTTCACTGTGTAAGCCTTCTAAACTATTTGAATTATTTACCAAGACCATGTGATTATAACAAAAAGAGATTGGCTTACCATTTTGAATCGTGAAAAAGTAAGTTCTTTTCCTTTCCTTACTTAAGTTCTGTCAGGTCAGACTCTTGGCTTTGGCGGAGGTCAGAGGAAAAAGTCATCCCACAGAGAGAAGGGCAGAGTTTCCCTGTGAGAAGTCTTTTCTCCCACTCTGATTCATCATCTGGTAGTGACCATGGCCTTGCCAGAGTGGGGAATGAGACAGGGCAATTAGCTAAATGAGAATCCCCAGGTTGGGATTTGACTACGTTGGGAGCAAGAGCTCAGGTCATACACAGGCTGGGCTGGGGGATGCTGAATGGTCTACGTGGTTATAACTCTGTTGACCAATCTGTCATCTGAGTTGGGGAGGTAAAATGGAGAGATGAGGTACAGTGTAGGGATGCCCTGTGGTGCCCTTCAGGTGGCATGAAGTCTGGTGAGCCATTAAGTCATTTCACAAGTAAGGACATGTACCTGGATACATACTCAGAAGCTGATCAAGTGTGTGGCTTGGGCAGGATGGCCCAGCAGCAGTTTAGAGCTGGTAGAGTCATGTACCTCAAAGCATTGACAGAAGCCCTGCTCCAGACCACAGACCACCCATTGGAAAGCACCACCGTGCCTGTAAGATCACCCTGGACAGCTGCTCCATCCCCCAGCAAACAGGGTCCTGATGTGGAGCTGAGTTCCAAATTACCCAACTTGGGAATGCATTAGATACACTTAAAGCATGTTTATCAAGGACAGGGAATCTTTGGGTCAGTTTGTACAAATATTCATCGGTTACATCTTAATCTTAGTCTTACTTGGAATTGTTTTAGGAAAGCAAAACCCAGACTAAGGAGGCTCTGTTAGGGGGAATAGGGTTGTCTAATTGTCCAAGTTCTTTTTGGGGCCACAGAATGATGTTCCCTGGACATTCTCTGTCCCCCATCCTTCCTCTTAGGATTCACTAGCATCAGCCATCATGTCACTCCTGATTTGTCATTTGCCACTTTTTATCTAACCCAAGTACTCAGCGTCAGTGTGGGTGTTGGAGAGATCCTGGCCCCCAAATCTCTCTGTTCACTCTTCCAACAGTGGTCCTGATCTTGGTACAGACAGCGAGAACAGTGCCTTATGTAGGCTGCTGCCCTAAATACACACTGCCTCTTATTTAAAAAAAAAAAAAACAACATTTTTTAACATTTATTTATTTTTTTAGAGACAGAGTATGAGCAGTAGAAGGGCAGAGAAAGAGGGAGTCACAGATTCAGAAGCAAGCTCTAGGCTCTGAGGTGTCAGCACAGAGCCTGATGCAGGGCTCGAACTCATGAACTACGAGATCATGACCTGAGCCGAAGTTGGATGCTCAACCAACTGAAACATCCAGGCGCCCCATACTGCCTCCTATTTATTTACACACAACACTGATTTCATAAAGGTTGTAACCATCATCCACAATCGACAAGCTTAAAAAAATTTCACACATCAGAATGGTTTCGTATTGCATTTAATCAGTGTTTCCTGTTCCTAGTAGTATGGTTTTGTTCTTTTCAGACACTTTACTCTTAGAATCTATAGTTTGCTTCAGTTTGCAGCAGCCCGTACTGATCCTGCGACTGGATCATGGCTGTTTGCCACTGTAAGACCTACTTTCATCAGAACTGCAGGATGCCCCTGACTACCTCCACATAGTGGCTATCTGGGGGCGGCTTCCTCGGACTCCCAGGCTGCAGGAACTTCTTAATTGTAGGGATGTTGCTGATTCTTGCTTTAAATGCCTGAAATGAGAACCAGTAAAATGAAAGCCTCGATAGCAGCCACAACCTTTAAGAAAATCATAACTTTGTCATGGGAGGAGAGTGCTTAGGCTGCCAGCTTATGGAGCTCAGTGTGTTGAATCTGAATTAATTCTTAAGGCCTGTTTGCTGGATGTTCCCAGGATGGTAATACAATTGCTAGTATGTTTAGCCTGAATAAACTGTTTTGTTAAACAATCATTCGGGTGCATGTGTGGCTCAGTCAGTGTGTCCGACTCTTGATTTCGGCTCAGGTCATGAACCCAGGGTCGTGAGATGGAGCCTCCATGTTGGGCCCCATGCTGGGCATGGAGCCTGCTTCAGATTCTCTCTGTCCCTCTCTCTCTCTGCCCCTCCCCCCCCCCACACACACTATCTCTCTCAAAAATTGAAAAAATAAAAAATCATTGTCTCAAAGAGGTTCATATTAAAAACTCTAAAAAATTCATACTCTTTGACCTACTGATTCCTGTTCTAGGAATTTCTTATAAGGGTGAGCAAAGAAATAACATAACGTATGAGCGAAGAAATAATGATAAGAATGTTAGCACAGTGAAAAGTCAGAAATAACCTATATTTCCAAGAACAGAAAACTGGTTATATAAACTATGGTACATCCCTACAAAGTATATAGTTCAGTAATTTAAAATGATATAATATATAAGAAGAAGAGGAAGACCCCTGTATTGACAGGGAAAGAGCTCTAGAATGTGCTGTTTAGTTTAAAGGGAAAAAAGGGGAGGGGCAAAAAAAGAAAGGGAGAGAGAGAATCCCAAGCATTAGCAGTTGGCAGCATGGAGCCTGATGTGAGGCTTGATCTCACGAACTGCAAAATCATGCTCTGAGCTGAAATCAAGAATCGGATGCCTGGGGCCCCTGCGTGGCTCAGTCAGTTAGGCCTCGGAGTTCAGGCCAGGTCATGATCTCACAGCTCATGAATTTGAACCCCGCATCAGGCTCTGTGCTGACAGGCCAGAGCCTAGAGCCTGCTTCCGATCCTGTGTCTCCCTCTCTCTCTGCCCCTCCCCTACTCATCCTCTGTCTCTCTCTCAAAAATACATAAACATTAAAAAAAATTTTTTTTAAGCAGTCTTCGTTTAAGATGACCTGGAGATACATTTTGTTTTAGTCTTTGTTTCTATTCACTTTTTCTTAGGCTTCGTGTGGATATTAATACACTACCTTCAGTAGAGGGAAGTCAGAAAGAACAGAAGCATCGAGTTCTTCCACCATTAAAATAGCTTCCAACAGTTGTATGTCTGCCCAACTGAATTTGTTGCCAACGAGAAAATCCTCTCCGTGGTCATTCAAAATCTGCAGAAAGAAAGATGACAAAGAATATCATATAAAAGTAAAGATTATTTTGCCTGGCTAAACTCTTATAAAAGCAGGGACTCTTTTGTAAAGATCATATGTACTAAAGAATCTTTTTCTTGATAATCTCCAAGAATGCTAGAAATGGTCAGATAAAACCAACTCTTAAACACTCTTAAACCTGCTGCAAATTGGCACAATATTGTTGGAAAATTGTCAGTGATTATCAAGTTATTTGGGGTAGTAAAGTGTTAGAACGGAGTTCTCTCTAATAAGCTTAGAGCTGGTTAAGTAAAACTGAACCCACTAGTATAGGGAGACACTAAGGTCATGATTAACTAGAATCTGGCTACTATCCCACAAGTAGAAATAAATCATCAATGGGATATCAGAAGCCCAAACCTGAGCCTTCTTACTATCCAATGAAAAGTGAATATAAAAATCCCTCAGGTGTAGCTTTGAGTGGCAGATGTACAAAATATGGGTTTATTCCATAGGTAAGGAACAAAGATAAATTCAGGCACCACATCTCTTCCTGTGATACATGAATAAAAATAAAGTATTAGTATGGATGAATAAAATGACTAGAATCAGTGAATTCTAGAGTATTCCAGCCATGGCAAACATAAAAACAGTTGATGGAATATATCAAATATGCCAAATATATGGAAAATGATTCCTGCAGAAGACAAGCTCACAGACACAAGTTACAAAGCACATGATTTGTACTTGAGATAACTCTTTTATAAGACAGAGGCAGCACACTGACAAAGAAGAATTTTGGGTCACAGAGCCAAATGTAAGAGTGGACTCTTAAAATTTTTTGTTTAATCTTTATTTATTTTTGAGAGAGAGAGAGAGTGCAAGGGAGGAACAGAGAGAGAGGGAAACCCAGAATCTGAAGCGGGCTTCAGGTTCTGAGCTGTCAACACAGAGCCCGATGCAGGGCTCGAACTCATGAACCATGAGATCATGACCTGAGCTAAAGTCAGATGTTCAACTGACTGAGCCACCTAGGTACCTCAAGAGTGGACTCTTTAAGGAGTTAAAAATGCTTAAAATGTTCAAGAGAAAATGGGCGAGGAAGGCATGTGGAAAAAAAAAAAGAGCATATGGGTTTGAAAAAGAAATAAATATTATTAAATGAAAAATATAAATGGTATAAAAATATTCAATAGAGAAATTGAAAAAAATAAGTAATTTGGCATAAAGATCTGAGGAAACCCACAGAAATAAAGATACTGAAAATATGAGAGAGAGGTTAAGAGACATGTAATATAGAAGGAAGCTCCAACCTAAGTCTAAGAGGAGCCCAGAAGGACAGAACAGAGAGAATAGGGAGGAAGCCATTTTCCCTATTATTTGGTGGAGGATTTTCCAGAATCTTTTCAAAAAGAAGGACATTCTTGTTAACTAACTTGGATTTAAGTAAAATTAAAAAATTAAAAAAAAAAAAAAGAGGGAGATTCTTCAGACCGAAAAAAAAAAAAAGGGAGGAATCAAAGATTGCTGGGACCATGTCAAAAACCAGAAGCAAACTTGACCAAGCTACCACTGTCCAAAAGATAAGACACTTGAGCTTCTATAATCACTTCCATAATTACTGAAACTAACGTAACATTGTGTGTCAACTATACTCAAATTTACTTTATTTATGTATTTTTAAAAATTTATTTATTGAGAGAGAGCGCGCATGTGGGCATGCATGTGCACATGTGCATGCATGGGGGAGGGGCAGAGAGAGGACAGAGGGAATCCCAAGCAGGCTGCCAGCTGTCAGCACAGAGCCTGATATGGGGCTCAATCCCATGAACCACAAGGTCATGACCTGAGCTGAAACCAAGAGTCGGATGCTTAACTGACTGAGCCACTCAGGCACCCCATACTCAAAAAAAAAAAATAAAAGAAAGAAAAAAAAGAAAAGAAGAAGAGCTCTAACATTAATCAAAGCACAGCCAATGTTCAAATTCATGGCAATAAACAGTATCATCATGTTATTTAAAGAACAAAAACAAGAAGGAAAAAACGAATAAACTCATTAGTCCCCTTTGAAGATGCTAGGTAACTAACTCATTTTGAAAAGCAGTGAACACAGAGCAAGAATCAAGGATTTATCCTCCTTTCCTAACATAAACCACACCCCAAAGTAACTAAATATATTATGACGGGGAAGATTCATTTTATAGAAAGTATTCCAGCTAATAAATGAAGAGGGGTTAACAGATTTGGGTGTCAGTATTTTGCATTCACCAATAAATCAGTGGGTCTAGGCATTAATCATCAGTCACATTTAGTTGTAAGAAGAGGGAAAACCAGATAATGTCTGCTTCCTAATGACCTTCACAACATCACCTATGACAGTCTGGCCAAAATAATCACACCTGGACACGATTAGGCTTCTAATTCTAACTTCCAATTGACAGGAATTTTAGAGAATAAAGGAGTATGCTGCATTTAGTAAAATCCAGGCTTTGGGAAATTTGACAAGATAAATACAAGAGGAATAGAAGGGGAGAAAAAGGGGAGCCCGAGTGGCTCAGTCAGTTGAGTGTCCAATTCAACTTGATTTTGGCTCAGGTCATGACATCATGGTTCATGAGATCCAGCCCCGAGTTGGGTTCTGTGATGACAGCAGGCAGCCTGCCTGGGATTCTCTTTGTCTCTGCCCCCCTCCCTTGTGCACTCTCTCTCTCAAAATAAATAAATATTTAAAAAATAGAAAAAAAGAGGAAGGGACCTTATAGATTAAAAGAAGCTTAAAAATGTAATTGACTAATGACAGAGAATGAATTTGAGGATTTTTTTGTTTCTTTGTTTTCGGGGTTATTTTTTTTTAATTGAAATACAGTTGACACACAATGTTACATTAGTTTCAGATAAACTTGAGTCTGATCCTGATTTGAACAAATACATTATTTTAAGTGTTTTGAGGAGTACTGGGTTAGGCCACACAGATTTCAAAATCTGTAGTATGATAATGTCCATTTAACATTATAACTCAAGTAATCACACTAGTTTTTTTGTTTTTGTTTTTTTTTTTACATGAAAGGCATTTCAACAACACTGTACATTGTTCCAGATAAAGAGGAGCTTGCTTGTCTAGTTCTGAGGTACTGGCAGAATCCTTCATTGCGGTTTAATCAGTAATAAATCATTCTTTCCCCAAGACTAAGACTGAGGAGAAATACCACAGAATTCTTCTGTCTGACAAGCCTTTATTTATGGAACCCTATGCATACATGGTACCTTACAGATGTATTTCAAGGACATTCCTAATGATTCACTCCAAAATGACTTCGGAAAAGTTGTAACTTTAAGAGACCTTATCTTTTTACTGAGGCATGATTACCCACCAGTATTACACGTAAAGAAACATCTGACAGGAAATTTAAGGTGAAGATGCCTTAGGCTGATGGCTTCTTAAAAATTCAGAACAGAAACTCTGTACCTTTCATTGCATTTGGCTTACTCCCATTCAGTTTTGTTAGAGGTTCCATAATTACGTAACCCTTATTAAAGTTTTGCTCCAGGTGCAGTAAAGCTCTACCACAGCTTCTGTCTTTTTAACATTTTTAACAGATATTCACGCCTGAAATAGTCTTCTTAGCAACAGGAAGTAAGTCCGGAATGCCTGCATCCTGCAAGTGCAGGTGGGAACTTGCCTTGCCCGCGCTCGGCTTCCCAGTTCTCGTCCGCCCCGCCCCCAGTTGCCCTCTGGAGTGGGAAGGGGTACCGGCAGGCCTCTTGATAATGCCAGCCCCGCCCCCTACTCCACTAGCAGGACCTGCGCGCGCAGCCGTCGCGAAGGGCGACCCTGCCTCTCGCGAGAGCACCCTGGCACGTCTGGCCCGCCAGGATAAGGCCTCCGTGAGGTCCAAAGTGGATTGCTCCTCCCCTACCTTTTCAAAGGCGGGGAAGTAACGGGTCTTAGCTTTCTTCACGATTAAAGTAAGATTCTCCTCTTTTTCCTCAGGGGGTTTGAACGCAGCCAGCGCGGTCATCATCATGAGGTCCAGGGTGCCGTCAGCGTACATGTTGATCCTGACAAAACAGCGTGTTGACTCTCATTTCGACGCGACCCTTTCAGTATGGGATTCCCTAATTCGCCACAGTGGTGGCGCAGATCAATATTGGGGCAAATGACTTTTCATGCCCCCTCCCTTAAGATTCCATGCTCAGGAATGATTTCTGCCAACAGAGCCATCCTAGTGACCAGGGTATACTAGCGTCTCTGGAAATGTTTACTGAATGAAGGGATGTGTGAAAAAAATTAGTAAGTGCCTCTAAGTTGATATCTGCCATAAATAAATAGATTATTGTGGTTTTAAAAACCCAACTGAATGAAGTTTACCGGAAGTGCGAAACTATTAGCACCAGAACCTCTTCAGTTGTTTAGGAAAGATGCATAATTTAGCAGGTCTTCCCCTGACCTGGCAACTGAGAAGGAAACGTTTGCTTTCCTAGTCAGATCAGACAAATACCTTGATTCATTCTCTAAAATTTTCCCTTGCATTGACAAACGCAAAAAAAAAAAAAAAAAAAAAAAAAAAAAAAGGTTAAAAAAACAACAAAAAAACTAAGATTGGTAGATATATGACCATTATTTATTAGACTATTGGTGCAGTTATGCTGTGCAAGTTCTCTCTACAACCAGTATGCAAACATTAAGAGTTGTGTGTCTGTGTATCCCCCACTATATGCTAACTGCCCAACAGATTTGGTTCAGTGATCATCTCTATTTTCAACATATATAAAAGCATAATTTACTTTGTTGTCCTATCTGAATTACAAATCGTTTTTCTTACATGTTCGATTGTCATCTAGCCTGTCACCTTTAATTGTAAAAAACAAACACATGCATCAAAACAGTGAGAAACAGATTGCTTTTGCATAGTATTACTCATTTACATTGTTACAAAAGGATGCTTTTCATACACTGTTTGAAATTGCTTGTCTTCCCATAAACCTTTGGGACTGCAAGTTAGGATGACTAAATTTATTTTAAAGGTGGATCTAAAGAAGAGTTGGGTGCGCTGCTTCTGGTTATGGACTTTTTCATTCCTATGTTATACTCTCTCTCCTTCTTCTGAACAATTGAACTTAGGCCTTTGTCCTACCATGTCTTCTCTGTATATGTATGGACCACCCCATAGTGTTCATGCTTGTGGGGATAAGATTTCAAGGACCACTGAAATGGCCCTTTGACCCCAAATACAGATAAAACCTTTATAGTTATAAGTCTTTGTTTTGTCTGTAGTTTACTTATCTCATGTGAAGCTGAACTATGTATTCCTGGGAGTAATAATCCAGCCATCCTCAGCCAAGCCTAGCACACAGTGCCCAGCATGGAGTAGATGCTTGTGGTATATATGTGCAAAACAATGGACACAAAACTTCACCGTTCAGTAATTGTGATAAAACTTGACAGTCCCTTCCATCATTAGTTGTGGTCTGTTTTCTGGAATGACTTCATGACTTGCTTTGACAAATAGAATGAGGTGGAACTGATGACCAGTTCTGAGCCTAGAACTTAAGAAGCTTTGTACGCTTTTACTCTCTGTTAGAACCCTCCCTAGCTGCTCCAAGAACAAGCTTGGCATGAGAGAATGAGAGACACATGGCCCATTTACCCCTCAGTGGACAGTCAGCACCCTAAACCAGAGCCCCCTGACTGCCTACTGGTTGACTACAGACATAATGAGTAAGTCCAGCCAAGAGGAGTCAAGCCTGGCCCAGATATGCCAATGCCCACGTGACATATAGACTGGTGATGAAGAATAAATGCCTACTGATTTAAGTCACTGTGGTATGTTTTACAACAGTATCTGTGGTAATAGATCATTGATACAATGCTCAGTGTTTGCTGAATCAGTCATTTCCACCTTACATAGAATGAAGTTTACTAGGTCATTTTATGAGAACCTATTCTGTGAGGAGTGGGGAGAGGATACGAATGTTGAATGCAGACCACCATGAGTAGTAAAAGGGGAAACCTGGAGTATTCAGAGTTATGCACAGCACATGTGGGTATAGCAAGAGCATCTCCCCTTTGTTCCCCTTGCCTTCTCCTCCTAGCCCAGGCAGAAAGTCTACATCTGAACTGAATTTCAGCTGGTGCAAAACTACAGAGCTTGGATAAGAGTCAAGTACAGACATGAACACTGTGGTACCTGACTGTCTCCTTCAGGTCCTTCCCATACAAGTCGTACTTGGCAGCAAGGTAGCTGAGGATAGCTCTAGTCTGTGTCAGCACCATTCCATCAATTTCAACCATAGGCACTTGGCCAAATAGCAGGCGTCCATCTATGGATTGAGCAAAGAGAGGTTAGGGTACTCTCCTTCCATGGTTGTGGTAAGCCTTCAGGAGGGTCCCTTCTAATTTTGTTGAGTAGTTTTTAGTTTTCATCCAAAGTGGTGAGCTAACGATGCCAGTTGTTGAGGAAATTCCTACCATTTGCTTTATGGAAAATCTGAGACTCGCTTGATGGTTTCATGCATTTTTGTGCATTGGTTAATCACGACTATTTAAGACACTATACATTTACTATGACTGTATTATAATATAAATACTATGAAAATCATCTCAGGGAGATGGATTGTTAAAAATACTCACCCACTCCCCAGATAATTCTGATTCAGGGCTGGAGGCTGGGAGCCTGAATTCTTTGAAAAGCACATCAGGTATCACTCCAGGTCTACACAGCAGCAGGACAGATGTGACAACAAGAACCCAGGAATACTGGGTCCAAATGCCAGCTTTAGCCCTCCCCAGCCATGTGTCTTTAAGCAAATGACTTACCTGAGCTTCAGCTTCCTTTTCTCTAAAACAGTAATAATACCTATCAAGCAGGATTTTTGAAAAGATTAAATGAGATAGCTTTAAAAAAGCACTGAATACTGTCAATAATCAGTGTTCAGTAAAATTAAATTTTCTTCATTGTGAGTGACTGCCTATAAAAGTAGTGCATTTAAAGGTGTACTATAATTAGTACTCTTTTCATAGGATAGGGTCTTGAAGAAATACATAGCCTTTAAATTTCCTTTACTACCTGCACATTGCTGAGAATAAGGAACTTTATCTAGAATAGGAACCAGACTTCACTAGTGCATTGGCAAAGACCATAATGAATTTCCCTAGTTTCCAATATTGTTGCTGCTTGATTTAATGAGAGACAGTAGAAGATGGTGGAGAGAAAACCACCACAGGAACTTTTCAGGGAGCCAGTGTCCCTATTTAGTTGGATGATTCAGGCAAGTCTCTGTCTTCCCTAAACCTATTTTCTGATCTGTAGCAGTATTGTCTTGCCCATTGTAGGGTTTCCTTGAGCAGGAATAAAATCATGCTTGTGACCATGCCTTGGAAATATTAGTACAATTATTAATGGAGAGACTGAAAAATCTCCACTTCCTAAAGATAGTGCTACATTTGTCTAACACTGAATGATCATCCAAACTGGTCTCTGTGCTACTGCTTTTAAGGATGCAGAAGTCCATTAAAAATGATCCATGCTTCTAGGAACTGATGATCTTCTTCAGAAGGATTTTTAAAAATCTAGCATCAACAGTGCAGGGAAGGATCTTTGCAATCATTTAGTTCATTCATATTATAGACTATGGCACTATGGAGGCCAAGAGGGCAAACGTGACTAGCTCACACTCATAGGAGACAGCTAAACCAACAGAAGTAGGTCTCCCGACTCTCTGCCGAGGGCCCTCTCTGCGGTCCTTTTCTGCCTCTTATTCACTAATAATAGTAATGCCCAGGAGGGTGTCAGAAGCACAAAAGTAGCATCACAGACTCAGAGAGGAATGGAAGATCTCCTAGGCTGTTAGGGAGGACTTCCTGCCAGAATGATCATGGAAGAGTTTCTGAAGATACATTTCATTTACTTATTCAATACATATGTATTTACTCCCTACTACGTACCAGTGACTGGCCTTGTTTGGGGTGGAGTAGGGCAGAAATAACGAGGAAGAGGAGGTTCAGGGATTTATTAAAGTTTCTGGACAAGAACTGGGGAGGGGTTAGCTGGCCTTCCCCATTTAATGAGATCTACTGGCATCCTGCATCTGTGACCACAGAGATTATTTTTATTTTATGGTAAGGAGAAAGGACGCAGAGAAGTTAAAGGCCTTCTGCAGTCATACAGTTTGTAAATGGTAGGTCTGCTGATTACTAGTTGAACATTTTTTCAAAAAATAATTTGTGTTCATTTCATGACTTTATCAGCAATAATGGGAACATCCAGGTTTCCTTAGATAAGGAAAATAACTTTGTGGCAGTTAGAAGTTTAAGAAGCTCTGTGAAAGTACTAGTCTTTTGTCTTGGTGTGAGAGACTTTTCTAGGGCATTGTAAGGATGAAGGACTTCTTCCAAATGTAATCAAATTTTGATCTTTTCTGTAGTCTTGGTTCTATAATTGTAACCTGATAAAAAATGGTGTCTGTTAACCTGCTGAAACCATTAAGAGGAAGTGGATATGAGCCATGAGAACTAAAGAATATCTTTGGTCAAATTCCTCTTCCCTTTTACTCCCTCCCCTTCAACCCACTGGATCAGTATTTAAGAATTCTAAAAGGATTCTTTAGTGGGGTGGGGAGTATTGAACCAATTAGCTCAGTTAGCCCATGCTATCATATCTAATTGAGGTCAGGGTCATAGTCTACTTGATAAGCTTTTATGAAGTCTAAGGAGAAATGCAGATGATACATTTAGCTCTATTGACAGGGATACAGTGAGCATTCAATCAGTGTTAGCAGTCCTTGTCCTCATAGTTGTCACTGTAGAGTTTTGTGTTCCTGTATTGAAATGAATATTTCCAGAAACAATTTTTTTCTAGTAATATAGCATTGGATAAATCTAGGCTCACCCTTCTGCAACTTCTCATATTGTTCTGTTGTTTCAATAAATTCTTCTTCAAACTAGATAAAAGAAACATTGTTATAACTTTAATGTCCTCAGAGAGAGAGAGAGAGAGAGAGAGAGAGAGAGAGAGAGAGAAATGTTCACAGTATAAAATGTCCAATGGCTTCCTGAATGAAAATTTTATTTTTATTTACTTTTTTTAAGATTTTATTTTTTTAAAAAAATTTAATGTTTATTTATTTTTGAGAGAGAGACAGAGCATGAGCAGGGGAGGGGCAGAAGGAGGGAGATACAGGGTCTGAAGCAGGCTCTAGGCTTTGAACTGTCGGCACAGAGCCCAATGCAGGGCTCAAACTCACGAATTGTGAGATCATGACCTGAGCTGAAGTCAGATGCTTAACCGACTGAGCCACCCAGGCACCCCAAGATTTAATTTTTGAGTAGGGGTGCCTGGATGCCTCAGGTCGTGATCTCACAGTTCATGTGTTGGAGCTCCAAGACAGGCTTTGCACTGACAGCTCAGCCTTTGGCTCCCTCTTTCTCTGCCCCTCCCCTGCTTGTGGTAGTGCTCGCTCTCTCTCTCTCTCTCTCTCTCTCTCTCTCTCTCAAATAAATAAACAACAACAGCAACAAAGATTTTATGTTTTAGTATTCTCTATACCCAATGTGGGGCTCGAACTTACAACCCCAAGATCAAGAGTCAAAAGCTCCACTGACTAAGCCAGCCAGGTGCCCCCAGAATGAAAATTTTAAAAGGAACCACAAAGTTACCAATTTAGACACAGCTGAAAATTCTGCCAGCATGTGTGTGTGTAGGGGGCATGGGACTAGCATCCCTTTGGGGGTTTTGTCTACTTAACAGGATATCCCCAGCCCCGTTCATATTATTTCCTTTTCTTCACATTAGCTCTTTTTTCTCTCCAAATTCTTGTCCTTTTCTCTAACTTCCCCCAATAATTTCCCTTCTCCTATTCCTCTCTTTCCCTTCTTCTCTCTCTTCTGTGCCATTCTCCCTCTGTATCAGGTCAAATTAAATTTCTCTTCGATACTTGTACATTCAATGAAAGGGATCTGAAGATTATTACTCAGGTGGGGTTATCATTTACTGATGGAATCTCTGAAGCTTCAGCGGGAAAGAGGGACTTTTTGTCCCTAAGACTTGAGATGGGGGTAGGATAAGGTGAACAAAACAAAGAAGGTCATACGTGAGTCCTTGTTTTAAAGAAGATGGCATTCAAAGAGGGAAAAGGAAGTCTACACCTGCATGAAACCAAACAGTTTCAAAGCACTTGTGAAAATCTATGGAAAAGTCAGTGGTTAAGGAATTCAGAATTAAGGACAGATCCAAGTGGGGCAGACTTTTCTGGGCTCAAGAGGAGACCAGATTGCAGCTGGAGGTAAGGTTTCAGTGGGTAGCCATGGGTAGAACATGGTGCCAGGCCAAAGCTGGAAAGACCCCAGGAAATCAGTTCGTTCCAGTGAAAACAATGATGCAGATGTGGGTCTCCTCTCTCTCCTTTGTCTTATGAGTCATCATGATCTCTCTGCCCCTACAAAGTTTCCAGAACACCTCCCTACACTTCCATCCTCCCAACCCTGCTTAAACAGAGGACTATGATCCCTCCCTCACCTCTTACAAAGGAAGACAGATGGAAAGGGAAAAAGTGGATCCATCTCTAAAGACCAACCTGAATTATGAAGTGGGGAAGAGGACCACTCCAGCCCACCCAAATTACCCTCCTTCCTTTTCCCAGGAAGGAACCAACCTCCACTCCAGCTGCAGCCAGCAGCCAGCGGATCGACTCCATCCTGCCTCTGCCACGAAAGTAGCAGAGCTTGGGCTTGGTTGTCATGACTCCTGGCTCAGGGTTTTCTGAAGGGCAAAATAAGAAAAGCAAGAAAACAATGGTCATAGAAGCAGGATTGTGGTTACCTCCAAGGAGGAAATGAGGGTTGTGATGGCGGGGGGTGAATGAGTCTGGAATGCTATTAATATTCTGTTTCTTTTTTTTTTAATTTTTGTAATGCTTATTTGTTTTTGAGAGAGAGAGAGAGAGAGAGAGAGCAGGGGAGGGGCAGAGAGAGAGGGAGACAGAATCTGAAACAGGCTCCAGGCTCTGAGCTGTCAGCACAGAGCCCGATGCAGGGCTCGAACTCACGAATTGTGAGATCATGACCTGAGCCAAAGTTGGACACTTAACCGACTGAACCACCCAGGTGCCCCAATATTCTGTTTCTTAAACAGAATTAATAATCGGTCTTTATAATTAGTCTTTAAACCGCACATAAATGCACTCTCCTGTATGTATGCTCTATCTCACAATTTAAGAAAAAAGAACAAACTATACTTATCAAAGTATCAAGGTATCCATAGATTTGAGAGACTGTCTCTGGTATTTTGAGAAAGGATCCAGGTGTTAATATGATGGTTTCATGAACAACCTTGCAAAAGAAAATCTTTTCTAACAGTGGCAAGGAGCTGGGCCGTTTTGGACTGAGATGTTCTTTGGGAGTTGGGCCACTCTTTCATTTCTGTCACAAGGCTTTTCTGAGTGTTGGGACAGGCACAGATGTACACCTAGTCAGGACCAGGATTCTAGTCCTTGCGTGACCACCAGGGAGCCGGGCAACCTTAGGCCCAGTTCAGTAGGTCTGTCCACCTGCATGTCCTCATCCGTAACTGGGAAGGATTACACTAGGTGACCTGCAGCCTTTTCAAGAAAAGTATTGTGATAACGCAGGCATATGTGATAGCACTTTCTACCTCACTGCTGCAAGGGCCACAGTGGCTATTATGCTAGTGACCTCTGCCTGTCGCACAGGATTATTGAACGTGCTTTGAGAATGTTAACACTCTATACCAACTCAGAGAACTGCCTGGTCTCCTTCTCCCACATCTGCCTCTCTGACCCCATAGGTAACAATGCATGCTCCAAGGAAACAACAAAAAAAGCCAAACTACTGGCACAGTGCTCATGGTGCTGTGGCTGGGAGGGTGCTCAGATGACCTGGACAGAGAGACTGACCTCAGCTTCCCAAGGCAGCCCTCACCATTGTCCTCTGCCCACCAACCCCCAGACTGCCAAATAGCATGTCCTAGCCAGGATTCCACTCAAGGACGCTGCCTGTGCTAAGAAAATTCACAAGAAAGTAAAAAAAATCAGAACATCAGTAGCTCGGTTCATGATGAAGAATTTGGCTGTTAATACCCTATATCCTATGACAACAAAGTCACTCAGGTTTACAAAATCTTGCAGGTGTTTTGAGGCCGTGTTGCCCTCAATCATTCTATTTTCCTCTACGTTGGATTTACAGTTTAACTCTTGGAAAAGCTGAATCCCTTTCTTTTTGTAATATGGAACGTTTCACAAATTTGCATGTCATGCTTGCACAGGGACCATGCTGATCCCTGTATTCTTCCAATTTTAGCGTATGTGCTGCCAAAGCCACACCAATTCTTTTCTTGTTGTGGTCTTGTCACCTCTTGGGCACTGCCCATGTTGGGTTGCTTTTAAGACTCATTTCTTTTAAGTTGCCTCTTTAGCTATTGAGTATTGAAAGTGTCAGGAGCTTCCTAAAAACCTACTTATTTATTGTCTTGGGAAACACAATGATTAAAAAGGCACCCGAATTCCCTGATTAGAGAAACATGTTTGGGTCTAGTAACTTACTACTAACACAACTTAGAATGAGCCTTACAACAAAATCAGCGTGGAAAGAATATGGCAAGAGGGAGAAGGGAAATGGTGCCTTTTTGTTTAACCTCTTCCCAGTGAGATAGCTCTTGAATTCTCTGGTCTCCTACAGGTCCCACGTAGGATGGTTAAGGAGCCAATGCAAGTGCTGTTGGAAGTCAGAAAGAGGAGGCATAGCAGTTCACCAGCATGCTAAAGACACGGCAGGACACACATGCCCAGTGGGTGTCAGCACTAGAGTAATTCACACCCACATGGGCCATTTTTCAGGTATTGACCAGATGTCAGGAAGGCAGCAAAGCAAACAAACAACAACAATATTAACAACAGCAAACCCTGGGTGACCGACAAATGATTCAAGCCCTCTGAGAACCCCTTCCAAGTATCTGTCCGTCCTGCTGCCTTCAGACAAAAATAAAGCAACACTGGTGAAGTTAAATATCAGTGTCTAGCTTGGGGAGCTTCCTCTTTCCACTCTGCTTAGTGCATGGAGCTCTAACCAGTTTGACCCCTCTATACCTGCTCTGAGAGATGGAGATGAGGCTGTGAATCTAGCTGTGGCTGGTCTCAGGTTAATTCCTGTCATTTCATCTCCTTGAAACCTTCAACGAGTCCAAATTCTGTTTGAAATAAATCTTATGGTGAAAGAATATGGGACATAGGAACTCCTGCTAACACCTTTTTTTTTTTTAAGTTTATTTATTTTGAGAGAAAGACAACACAAGTCAGGGAAGGTCAGAGAGAGAGAGAGAGAGAGAGAGAGAACGAGAGAGAGAAACTCCCAAGCAGGCTCCCCACTGTCAGTGTGGAGCCCAAACACAGGGCTTGAACTCACAAAAGCATGAGATCATGACCTGAGCCAAAACCAAGAGTCAGACACTTAACCGACTGAGCCACCCAGATGCCCCAGCTAACACCCTTTTATAGTGATTCTGTCCTACCCCCCACATCCCTACCCTCCACCCCTCTACCCCCAGTTAGACAAGGCTGAAAGTTATCCTTTGATTTAGACCTTGGATCCAGAAAAGGTCATCTCTGGTAGCCTCCAAAAGCTGTTTCTCAACAATGGTCACTTAAAATGTTGGCTGGATGGTCTTTCTTCTGATTATTCTCTTAGTTACTTGAAATCTACAGAGATTAAAATTCTGGCCCCAGATTGCCCATGAGAGACAGATCCTAACACAACTACTGAGTGTCATAACGTGGAGGCTCCAGACATTGTATTTGTTCCAGAGACCCAGTCAAGAGTCAGAGTAAGATTACTGGTACTGTGCCTGGTACCAGTAATGGTGAAATCTCTCAGATGAAAAGAGGGGCAGCAAAATGTACTCCTAAAACGATCAAGAAAAGGCAAGCTTCTTGGTGGCATGGGCAGAATCAACACTCAAAGAGATGCAGGCATATGAGCCTTTGGAAGTGCTGGAATGAAACAAGGGAGCCAGCAACATCAGGTGCCCAGGAGTCTAGGTGCCAGGGATGGAATGTGGTGTTTTCTGCTGGGAGGGGCATTGTCAATGGGTAAGAAGGGAAAGCTGTGCTCCTTAGGGTATATAATCAAGAATATGGATTAATAGCCACCCTTGGGGCACCTAGCTGGCTCAGTCAGTTGAGCATCCGACTCTTGATTTTGACCCAAGTCATGATCCCAGATGAGCCCTGAGTCGGGCTCCAGACTCCTCAAAGAGCCTGCTTAAGATTCTCTACCTCTAAAAAACGAAAGAAAGAAAGAAAGAAAGAAAGAAAGAAAGAAAGAAAGAAAAAGAAAAGCCACCTTAGCTTCACAGAGAGTGAACACTGAAAAAGTTGAGGGCTCAGATGTGGATCTAGTACCATTCATTTACATCCCATTCTGCCAGGCATGGTACCCAACTATGTCCAGTCCTCAAAACAGAGATGACGCGTGTGTGTTACTATCCCCATCTTTCAAAGCAAGGTGCTCTTGGCTGCAGAGTCACAAGTCCTCACTAATGTTGTACAACTTTTTTCCACCCCTGTAAGCCTCAGTCTCCTAATCCTTAGAATGGGTATGGTGGTTGTACTACTCACTTCAGAGGGCTATTGCAAGGATCGAGGACAAAATAATGGATAGAATACATACTACAGTATCTGGTCCATAAACAGAGTCCTCTGTGCTTCTTTAAATGAATTACAAACAGATTTAATGTTTTCTTAGAGCTTCTAATGCTGATTGGCTTCTCTATTAGTTTTATTTGTGATCTATAAGTTTTTGTTGCAAATGATACTGATATTTTGTAAAAGGGAGCTAAGACAAGACTTTTGTAAATTTGACTCAATATTGCAATATAAGACATTTTAAAAGCAAATTAGGATGTGACTTTTGCCTTCATTTTTTGATTGTGAGCATCACTGGAGCTTTTTCATGGTTTGCTGCTGTATGGAAGAGAATTTGGGGATTTTATGTGATGCCCTTGTGCCCATCACTTTCCCCCACTTCACTTCTGCCAGGCTCTTACTCATTCTCAAGGCACGTGGGAGATTGAAGAATGAATCTTTGGAATCCAGAGTTGAATTACAAGGGACAGGATCACTCCCCTCCCTGCCACCACCTCCAAACCTTCCCTGTTGTTCAAGGGAGCCCTAAAAGCCCAGGGTTACAATGGAGACCCCACCTCTGAAAAACAGGACTGTAGCCTGCAACCCTCCCTTTCCAGTCCAAAAGAAGGAAACTTTTTCCACTAGTTATTAATAACCAGGCACTCAAATGATAACCCGTTACCACTTCTTGTAAAAATCTTGATGTTTGTGCACTCCATGAACAGCTGGTTCTGGCCAACCAGCCACCATGCCTCACCTCTCAGCCTCAGTTCTGGTGTTCTAAAGTGGGCTCTTGGGTCCAGTCCCTATCCCCAACCCTTCCCAGGAACAGCTGTTTCTTCTGGAAGAGTTGAGTACAGGGAAAGAGCCCAATACTGCTTACAATCCCACCCCAGCCAAGAACCAACTTCTCCCCCTAGATTCTGCACTGCAAAACTCTAACAAGGTGGCAAACTCTTGGAAGGCAGGGGTCAGGGTGTCTTCCTTCCATCTCCTAGAGAACCAACCCAGTACTATCCCAGACACATGGCGGTTGTACAGAATATAGGTATTACCTCAGTGTGCCACTCTGAGATGCCAGTTTCTAAACTCGCCAAAATGTCTGTTTGATCTTTCATTCTTTCAACATCACACATTTATTGAGCTCCTATTATGAATACAGTACTAGGTAAAGTACTCCAAGCATACAAAGATAAATAAGATATAGTTCCTGCAATCAAAAACCTTACAAACCAAGGGCGCCTGGGTGGCTCCGTCAGTTAAGCGTCTGACTCTTGGTTTTGGCTCAGGTCATGATCTCACAGTTCATGGGTTCAAACCCTGCCTTGGGCTCCACGCTGACAGTGCAGAGCCTGCTTGGGATTCTCATTCTCTCTCTCTCTCTCTCTCTCTCTCTGCCCCTCCCCTGATTGCACTCCCTCTCTCTCTCTAAATAAAAAAATAAACTGAAAAAAAAAAAAGAAAAAAAAAAACCCTTACAAATCTGATACCTAGTGATGGAAACATCCAGACTATCAAGTTGTAAGAAGTAAATAGTGTTTAAAAAAATACAATATGGTATTATAAGAATTGGACAGAGCCGTACAGAATGAGCATATAAATATAAGTTTTTCTGAGCCCTGCCCCTTCCAGTCCCATGACATTATAGGTTAAGGGCCTAAACCAAGTCTTTTAATCCTTTTCCTTTGACCTCTAATGAATTTCGACAAAGATTAGAATAAGCCACAGCTTGGTAATATAGAAGACCAAGTTTGTTTGTGCTTCAAGAAATAAACTCAATTATTCTCATTGTTAAAAAAAAGTAAAAGTACATTGTCAAATCTGAAAGGAACAGGTGCAATGGAAATATTTGTGCCTTTCATGCGAAATAAAGGGAACAAAGGAGCAGTGTGTTCTGGATTTCACCCAAAATGCAGACATTCTGCAAACATGGCTGCTGGAAGACCCAGAACCCAAGGTGTTGAACTCACCATAAACTCAAACCTCTTCAAGTCTGCTTTTTGTGCCGCTAATATTGACCAACATGTATGTCCTTAATTAAACAAACCTGGTGCACCAGCTAAGATTCCCAAACAGGACTTATTACATTGGGAACTGAGGGCCACCTTTTCGGGCTCGCAAACTTCACCTGTGAGATGAGCTGTTGGATGCACTCCCCCCACTCAGAGCCCCGGGGGCCCATGCCTAAGACGGGGTCAGCAGAAGACAGTAATGGGATGACATCACAACATTTGCATAGTCAGAGTGTGGACCTGGGTAAAAAATATGCCCCAAATCTTTTAGAAAATGTGGAAGAACTCATATCTGAGTTATGCCCTGGGTACCAATAAAAGCAAAGACCTAAGTTCAAATTTTAGCTCTGTTTCTCACTTAAGCAAGTTTAACCTCTCTGAGCCTCAGTTTCCTCATTTGTACAATAAGACAAATAGTTCCTAATTCACGTGGGTAGTTAATGAGAGGGAAATGAGATAATGTGTGCAAATTGCTGAACATAGTAAGGACTCAAAAAATGACGTGCACACACGCATGCACACACACACATAGGCACATACACATTCCCTATCTCCAGATTGTAGTAACATTCACATGCGAGAAAAGAAGTCAAATTTGCTTCTGAAAGAAGGCATTCTCCACAAGTGGGATTTTGGACTGGCAGCATCAGCTTCACCTGGGAGCTTGTTAGAAATGTAGACTCTAAATTCCTGGGTCAAAGCTACTGAATCAGAGTCTATGTTTTTCATAAGAGACCTAGACAATTCAGTTGTATATCAAAATGAACTTTGAGGGGCGCCTGGGTGGCTCAGTTGGTTAAGTGTCCGACTTCGGCTCAGGTCATGATCTCACAATCACTGAGTTCAAGCCCAGCGCTGGGCTCTGTGCTGACAGCTCAGAGTCTGGAGCCTGTGTCTCCCTCTCTCTCTCTGCCCCGCCCCCGCTCACACCCTGTCTCTGTCTCAAAAATAAATAAACATTAAAAAATTTTTTTTTTTAATGAACTTTGAGAAGCCAGGTCTGGAGTGAACACCCAACACAACTGCATCTGGGGCTCCATGTGTGGCCCTGGGTCATTCTTTTCAGGAACTGTCGTGCAGACATAAATTACAGATACTTAAAAAGTAGGGTGAGCAAATGGTGAAGTGCTGGAGTGGCATGTGGCTAAGAATTGAGAAAAAGAAGGGCAAAGGGAGTTTGGGATAATTGTAAGTGAATTTCCCATGCTAAATAAATTTTTATTGACCCCCTTTGAAGAGATATAATGCTTCTTCCATCCCCAAGTTTAACCGAGCACCAGATGTGTAGCTTTCCTCCAATCCTGGGGGAGGTCTGGAAGAAATGTCTGAACTATCAAACGGGGAGTTGGCTTAGAATTTGATAATCTCCTTCATTTCTTTCAGTTTTAACAGTCTTTCTGATCTTATTTTTCTTCACTTGTCTTCATTCTTTGCCCTACACTCCTCTAACCGTCGAACACATGCCTTGAGAAAACAGGCAATCTTTTTAAGGTGAAATTCTACTGACAATGTTAACAGCCATTCTGGATAACTGGGGCAAAACAGCACACGATTTTCTCAGTTATTTGAACAGTTAGGCAAAAGGCAGGCTTTTATTGAATTTTCAGGATAATGAAAATTTTAAGGGGTTAATTTAAGAAGCTGCCAATTTTAGCAGATGTTTTGGGCCAGAATTCAAGATGTTGATGCTAAATCTATTATTAATGGAAATATCCATAACATTTATTTTGGCTTCTCCAGTGCATCAGAATGCCCTATCTTCATTGTAACCAGTAGATCCAAATGTATCATTGAGACAAAAACAAAACAAAACAAAATAAACCCAAATCTCTCCCACATAACCCTGTATTCACCCACAGAACTTAAATTTGCTAGACTGGAAAGATGTAGCATCAATTTAGCCTTAAGTTGACAATGTTTCAGACAAAGAATATGTTAAAGTTGGAAAACAGCAATAATAACAGCATAACCAAGACTTTCAGCGTAGCTTTAAAGTATAGTTAAATATAGGCTTAAAGTTACAATCCATTTGTAATTGAGTAGGAATTATTTCTCTTCTATTTTCCTAACATGACATATTAGAAAATTATTTAATTAGTTGATTTGACACGTTGGTTGAATTTGACATGTTATCAAAAGGTAAGCCTCTTACATGGAATTAGCCCCTCCGAAAAACAGCTCAAGTATTTCTCTGACATTTTTAATACACGAACCGCCAAACCACATTCCTGGGTAGGGTGGGGGTGGGAGTTACTTCTGTAACAGGGTGGTTAGGGAGGTAGCTCTATTCCAACCTCACATGCTAAGCGGTTTCTCCAAAGAGCCCTGTATTTCAGCAATATATATTTCCTAAATATTTCAGAAACTGTATTTCCTTTCCATTAGGGTGTAATGGGCCTAATGGATTGGTTCATGTTGCCAAAACTAACAAGAGGTCGACTTACACCCCCCAGGTTTATAAATTTATCTTGGTGAAATACATACCTGAGCCAAGGAAGAGACATTCAGCTGCCCAGGTGATTCAGGCTGTTGAAGGAATGAACAAAGTAGGCCACCACCTGGCCTATTGCTGTTTAAAGATCTGGGCAAGACCTAGAAAAACTGTGTCAGGGTTGACTAGAGACAGACACCTGTTTTTCAACTTAGCACAGACCCTCAGGGATGCAGGACCTCGGAGGAAGACCCCCGTGTCAGACTGGATGATTATATCTTCCAAGCCTACATAGACACCTAGATGGAGGAGATTTACTCTGTTAGCCACCATGGCACAGAGTGGGGGGCACCTGTGTTCTTTTCAACTGTGTACAAAAGTAGGAGATTTGCCTGAGGGGCAAAGAAGCAATGGCTTAAAAATTGGTAAATGTTTCAATTCTACTTAAGTGTGTTATTTCCACCAATCAACTGAAATACCACTTGACTCTTACATACTTATTTTTTAAATTACATTTAATGTGCAGTATGGGCTTGGGGGGGGGCATTTCAATGTGTGATATGTATGTCATACATAGGCAATGAAAGTCTCCAAAAGGCCTGTCTAGATGAAAATTTGCTATCTCTTTTCCATGTACAGATCTACTCTGCATAAAAAATGTTCCTTTTATTTGATATAGGCAAGTTTAAAATCCTAGGCATTAAATTAACCACAAAGTTAAAACAATTGCTGACTGTAAGCTGCAAATTTGGCCACAAAATAGAACTATCCAGCCAAACCCAAGAACATCATATAAGAAATTCACCACTATCCTTACCTCTTCGTGGCTCTTGTCTTGGAGTGTTGCAGGAAGTTCAAGTGAGGGTTTATGACCCTTTCCTTTCCCACTGAATGCTCCACCCAACTCAAGGGATTAGCCAACGAGCATTCCAGTTTGTACACACCTCTGGGGCTTCACTTTACATCCATTGTTTGTGTATTTGAGAGCGCATCAGGTTGCCCAAGTAAGAAGAAAGATTCCACTGGTGCATTGAACAAATATTTACTGAGTACCGCTCTGTGCCCGTCAGTGGTTTAGGCCTGGAGTCTACAGTGGCAGGCATGATAACCCCAATTCCTGCACTCGTGGTGCTTACATTCTAGTTGGGAAAGACAGGCAGTATAAATTTATGAACAAGTAAATGTAGTGCGTTAAAAATAACAGTAGGAACAATATGTCAGATGATTATAGCTTGTGGATAAGTGACATCTATGACAGAAATGTTATAAGGGACCAGAGGAAAGAATCGGGAATACTCTAAGATATCTGCACTATCCACCGGGCAGTATAGTGTTATTTGAAAGTGGTCTTTGCATAGTTGTAAATCTGTATTGCAAACTTTCTGAGTGGCTTGTGCTGGGTCCCAAGCTCATTAAGTGCTGCACCTTCTCCTCTGTCCAGACACCAGAGCCTCTGCAACTGGCCCATTTAGGGCTAGGCACTTTTACTTGTTCGTTTACCTGCTGAGGCTTTAGTTGGTGAGCCTCTTATTCCATGGGCTTGGGGTCAGCCCTGAACCCTCTACCATACTGCTGTTGTTGAGAATAAACGATTTCTTGTTCCTGACCTCTTACTCTATTACCAGAGTCTGGTGGCTCATGAAAATGGGGGTGGAGTGCTGTGGGCTGAGACCAAAGGGTAGGAGCCTGGACCAAAAATGGACTGTGACAAAATGGGTAATGCCACCTGAGGCAAAACAGGGGAAGAGGGAAAGTTGTTTTCAATACAGGAAGAGAACCACACAACTTAAGGTCATGTAGCCCTGAGCAGGAAAGACACAGGAACCGGTCTTCATTTGACACCGCATGGTCTCTTGTATTTATTTTCTCTAATCCTCTAATTCAGAAGCCAACCTTTCTTTCTGGTTGTTTTCTCAGAGCCCTGAGGGCCCTCTAGTGTTGAAGAATTAAAACCCACCGGTTACAAAAAGGCTTGAGGTCTACATATCACCAGGCAATGGCACTGCATAGTAAAATCACACCACGGTAATAGTACAAAATAGTGCAAATTTGCTGCCATCCCACAAAATTCAATCATACAGACCCTGGGTGTTATCAAGTCAATGTCTGGTTCCTATGCATAAATTAATCTACACATGAGTATAACATGTTTCTCTTCTCTGAAGAGGTTAGAAGGAGCAGTTCAAAAGACCACCCTCACTTCTGACACCAGCTGCAAGTTGAAGGGTGCCCCCAAACCAGCCTAAGTTCCACAATCTGCCGACAAACTCACAGAACACATTGAGAGCTATTATACTCACAGCTGTAGTTTATTACAAGGACAGGATACAAATGAAAATCAGCCAAGGGAAGACATGCACAGGGCAGAATCCAGGAAGGTTCCCAACATGGAGCTTCCGGATGTCCTCGTCCTGTGTAGTCGTGGAGAGCATTAACTCCTCCTGACAACCATGTGTGACAATGGAGTATAATCAACCAGGACAGCTCCTGGAGCCTTGAGTCAAGAATTTGGGAGTGGGTGTGAGGGCTCCATCATATGGGCATGATTGACTGTCCATATGGCTGATCTGTCTCCAGCCCCTCCATAGTTGAGTAGACATGTGACCCCACCCTGTACTCTATTGTTGGTGTGGCTCAAGGGTCTCACCCTAAATCATGTAGTTATGATCTGGCTGGCCCAATTCCTCCAGGCAAACAGGCGTTCCCATCAGGCATGATATTCCAAGGGCTTAGAGATCAACTCCCAGAAGCAAAGGGCAGACCTGTCTTTGGGTGAGGTGATACTGTACTATACACCCCCCATTTTCCTCTTACTGGCTTTTGCTCTTGCTCTCAGGAGCCTAGAGGGAGCCTGGGCCTCTCCCTCAGAAGCAGCAGCCTAGCCCATCATTACTTCTCAGGCTTGCCCGGCACTGTGCCTGCCACCAAGCCATTGCTCCTCCAGCAATTCTAAATATCATAGTGATAACAGAAGCCCACACTGTGTACATGAGAACACAAATAATCACCCTGATGGCTGTACTTGATTTTCCTCTAATAAAACACTGAGGTACTGGCATTGATTAAGATAGACATTAATGATCACCTCATGGCTGCTGTTTGCTTTTTACATCTGGACAAAAAATTCCTCTGCAGTAAGAAATGAGTTTGTCCTAAGACTCTCATCAAAAACTTGCTTTTCCTTAGTTTTTTAATTCTTGAAATATCAGGGGCGCCTGGGTGGCTCAGTCGGTTAAGCGTCCGACTTCAGCTCAGGTGACCATCTCGCGGTCCGTGAGTTCAAGCCCCGCGTCGGGCTCTCGGCTGATGGCTCAGAGCCTGGAGCCTTCTTCCGATTCTGTGTCTCCCTCTCTCTCTGCCCCTCCCCCGTTCATGCTCTGTCTCTCTCTGTCTCATAAATAAATAAAAACGTTAAAAAAAATTTTTTTTAATTCTTGAAATATCAGATACTCTAAAAGCAGCAACTCTTCCTTTTCCAAAGTTACTTCAGCTGTTTACATGTCTATCTCCCTTACCGTGTGGTGGATTTTTCCAGAGCAGGGGCTCTGTTTTGGGATTCTGCCTCCTGACACCCTCCCTGGCATATAATAGGTACTCAGTATCTGAGCAATAAACCAACACATGTTTAAAGCGGTATTAATACAGTGGTATAACAAGGGTATACGTTCTTGGCATAAAAATTATTAAGTATAAAAAGTAAACAGAAAAATGTGTATCATATGATTGCACTATATATACAAAAACTATCAAGAAGAGACATTTGGGGGGTGCCTCTGAGGTGTTGATGATGTTTTATTTCTTGATTTGAATGGTGGTTACATTGGAGTATTCACTTTGTGACAATTCATTATACTTTAAAATTACAATATGCTTACCTTTGTGTGTGTATTATACTTTAATTAGTAAGTTTACTTAAAAATAGGGGCACCTGAGTGGCTCAGTCGGTTAAGCGTCCAACTCTTGGTTTCAGCTCAGGTCATGATCTCACAGTTCATGAGTTCAAGCCCCTCATTGGGCTCTGTGCTGACAGTGTGGGGCCTGCTTGGGATTCTCTCTCTCCCTCTCTCACTGCCCTTCCCCTGCTCTCTCTCTCTCTCAAAATAAATGAATAAACTTTAAAAAAAAGTTTACTTAAAAATAAAAAAAATAAAGGAGTATTAACAAACAGTACTTTTAGTTTTGAAATGCAAAAAGTTACCCGTCTACAAATAACCATTTGGGTAGTAAGAAGATAAATAATATATATTTATATTTTCATATACATGCATCAAATACAACTGGAGGGATATACAAATGATAAGTGTGTTTACCTATGGGGAACAGAACTGGGTAGCTTGGGGGCAGGGCTGAAAAGAACACTTCCAACTCTATACCCTCTTATGCTCTTTTGATTTTTGAACCATGAGAGTGTGTTATAAATTCCAAACAACTTAATTAAAAAAAAAATTCTGGCAACAGGGCGATGATTTATAAATTCTTTATTTTGGCTAATACTGACTGCCTTCATTACTACCACAGACTTATTATAGCAGAGAGGAATTATTCACTAGATATTCTGTTGTTATCAAACAATAAACATTAGGAAAAGATTGGAGGGCATTTAGAATGGGATAAGGAAAGGAGAAAAGAAGCTCAGAGAACATGAGGTCCTGCCCATCCTTGGTATTCAGGAAATGAGTAACCACATCAGATCTAACTTAAATGTCAGCCTCTTCAAAAAGGTTTTCAGAAAAAGGTCACTTAACAATTATTCACTGCACAAAAAAAAAAAAAAAAAAAAAAAATCAATGATTCTAAAAGAGATCTTGACATGAAAGACCCAACTGAAGAACAATCATACATAGCACCATGACAGAGCTGGGATCGCAGTGGCCCAGCATCAGTGAAGATGCTATTGTGGAGACAGCAATCTCTAGGGACTAGCTCGCACTCACAGATGGGTGTGATGTCTTAGGGCATAAAGATGTTGTAGACGGTTCTCACGTAGATGTCATCTGGAGGAGGCTTCTTCTTGCTGCCAGGTTCAAGGAATTTCTTAATTGTAGGTATATTACTGATTTTCACTGTGAACTCCTGAAAAAGGAAAACACAACAGTTCAAGGTTAACAGCAAAGGTAATAAGTTACTGTGAAAATACAGTTGGGCAAAATGGCCCATGAAAGTTTTTGCAATACATATTTGTTACAGAAACCCAAGCAGAAGTGTTGGTGTGACTATTTACAATCTCTGCCCACAATGGCTGGGATCTATCCAGGCCTTATTCATGCAAACTCACAGCTCAGACCAAAATGTGAATTCTTTTCAGACATAGAAAAATAAAAAAGATACTTAGATTAGGATTATAATACTTGCTTAAAGAGAAAAAAGGAAGGAAAAATCAGTACCTTAAATATACTATTCTACTCAGAGAAAATGCATGAGTCATTTGAATAAAAGTATTTAAAAAAGTCACCATATGGCACAACTGAAATTCAGCTTCCTTGGACTTGTTTTACTCCTATTAGCAAATGGATCCTCTTTATGGCTATGAATGGGAGACGGACAGTAGCATTTTTTACAGCCTGGGGTTCAGACCCCAGATACCAGATATTTACGGAAATCATATTTTCCATTCATACAGTCAAATCTTACCAATTCTCAGTAATTGAGAAGAAAAGTCTATTCGATCTAATAAAAATTTTGAACCATATGAAGAAGTGTATATCTATCATATATAATTATTCTAATAAAATTTTTCAAAGAGGTCATTTATTCAAAAAGTTACTATTTATTAAAAGTCAATAATATACAAAGCATAGCCTTAAGCATGCACACAGAGATACAGAAACATACATACATATTTCACTATTAACAAAAGCTAATAATTATGTCAATTAAAGCTATGTAAATGACAATTTTCTCTTTTTATTACTTATTTTAACTCTTTATATCATCTAATTTCAAATACTATACTAACATTTGGAAACTTGTTCTATAGGATTTATCATTTAAAGGTTTACCTGAGATTCATATTTGTCACATACAATAAAACTTTTGTGACATCTGACTTTTATGCCCTTTAATCAATGCAGGAATGATACTCATTTCAACTTAGATCTGGTGTTAGATTCTAAAGTCCTTTAATACCAAGGGGTCCCTGGGTGACTCAGTCAGTTAAGTGTCTGACTTTAGCTCAGGTCTGGAGCCTGCTTCAGATTCTGTGTTTCCCTTTCTCTCTGTCCCTCCCCTGCTCATGCTTGGTCCCTCTCTCTCTCTCTCTCTCTCTCTCTCTCAAAAAATAAAATAAACATAAAAAAAAGTGTTTTAATATTGATGCCCAATGTCATCAGAGATTAAAATTGTATTTAGGTACAGCTGCTATGGAAAACAGTAAGGAGGTTCCTCAAAAAATTAAAAATAAAAATACCATACAATCCAGTAATTCCACTACTGAGTATTTACGCAAAGAAAATTAAAACCCTAATTTGAAAAGATATATGCACCCCTGTGCTTATTGTGGTATTATTTATAATAGCCAGATTATGGAAACAACCTAAGTGTCCACCCATAGATGAATGGATAAGGAAGATGTGGATATATAAGATATGTGTTTATATATACAATGGAACACTACTTGGCCATACAAAAGAATGAAATTCTGCCATTTGTGACAACATGGATGGATCTAGAAGGTATTATGCTCAGTGAAATAAGTCAGAAAAAGACAAGTATCATAGGATTTTTCTTGTATGTGGGATCTAAAAAATGAAACAAGCAACAGAAACAGACACATAAATAGAGAACAAACTGACAGGTGCCAGAAGGAAGGTGGTGGGGTGGGGGCGGGATAGACAAAACGGGTGGGGTGGGAGATAAAGGCTTCTAGTTATGGAATTAATAAATCATGGGAATGAAAGGTACAACACAGACAATATAGTCTATGACACTGTAATAGCGTTGTATGGGGACAAATAGTAGCTACACTTGTCATGAGCATAGCATGATGTATGGAGCTGCTGGGTCACGGTGTTGAAACTAACATGGCATTATGTGTCAACTATCCTTCAATATGGAAAAAAAAAAAACCTTGACCCACGTTTCAAAAAATTACATTTACACAGATGTACCTGGGGTTTAAAAATAAGTTGTTAGTGTCATGGATGGAAAATGCCAACAGGTCCCTGAGTTATTTCAGGGACCTACTGGTATGAAAGTCAGGTTAAAGAATGTTCACCCCTGTGTCTACAAGAGGAAATGAACAGGCAGCTAAACAATATAATGGCTACTGCCTTGTTGAAGACTTCTATTCTTCTTTTCCAGGTGTATGTATTTAACTAGTGGTTGTTGTCCTCATAAGTATATCAAAGTGTATTTGCTAGGCTTGGAAAAATTATTATCATTTTTTAAGAAGCATTGGAGATTTTGGAGATCTAGTGTATTTCTCTTGACTTTTGGTAACTTAGTCAAATATGTGCCCATTTGGGTATATAAGGGATTGGCAACCTTTTCCTATAAAGGACCGGTTAGTAAATATTTTAGGTTTTGCAAGCCATATGGTCTCTATCAGAACTATTGAACTCTTGGGGCGCCTGGGTGGCTCAGTCGGTTAAGCATCCGACTTCAGCTCAGGTCACAATCTCGCGGTCCGTGGGTTCAAGCCCCGCGTCGGGCTCTGTGCTGACTGCTCAGAGCCTGGAACCTGTTTCAGATTCTGTGTCTCCCTCTCTCTCTGACCCTCCCCCGTTCATGCTCTGTCTCTCTGTCTCAAAAATAAATAAACGTTAAAAAAAAAAAAACTACTGAACTCTTGTGGTAGTACAAAAGCAGCTGTAAACAATGTGTGCATGAATGAGCATGGCTTTGTGAAATTCAAACTTTATATAATTTCATGTGTCATGAAATACTATTCTTCTGATGTTTTTTTCCAACCACTTAAATATGTAAAAATTGGGGTACCTGGTTGGTTCAGTCGGAGGAGTGTGTGACTCTTGATCTTGGGGTCATGAGTTCAAGCCCCATGTTGGGTGTAGAGATTTCTTAAAAATAAATAAAACTTTAAAAAAAAATGTAAAAACCATTCTTAGCTCAGGGACCATACACAAACAGGTGGCAGGGTTGATCTGACCCGGAGGCTGCAGTTTGCCAAACCCCCATATAGAGGAAACCCACTGGACCTGGAGATAAAAGGCTAAGGTCCTAGACAGAACTGAGGCTCACTAACTAGGCCATCTTGGCTGCTGACTTCCTGACCTTGGGTCTCTATTTCCTCGTATCTACACCAAAGGTGCTGGATGAGATTAGTTGTTTAAAGCCCTTTTCTGCTTTGAAGTTCCATGATCAGTCTTACCAGAATAATACTGAGGAATAAGTGGAGACACACACAAGTCTCTCCTTGGATTTTCCAAGAAGGGGAATGTATGGTGGGAACTCTCTGGAGTGATATTCAGTGAGTCTCTTACTTGTTTTCAGAACTCAGGCTGGGACATTTCCAATTCAAGAGCACCTACTATTTCTGAAAATCGGGAGCCACATCCTGACAAGGAGACTGTTTTTGGTGTTGACCCTGAAGCCCTCCTGTCAGTATATATACGGCATGGACAGATGAGGAACGCCTCATCCCTGAGATTACCCCTAAGGCAAGTTTGTTAGCAAACTGTGTATGTGATTTGTTTCAAGAGCGTAGTTATGGGACAAAACTTAGGTAAAACTGCTTTCACAGATATGTTATCTTCCAGCTCGTAAGATCTGGGAACCAGAAAAACCATTTCAAGTTTCTACTTTCATTTCATTTTACTAACCAGAATCTAAAAAAGGACACATGCACCCCTAGCCAACCAACTAACAGATATTGAAGGAAGGAAGGTCTAACAGATCTGGACCAATCTTCTAAAACATGGTTTTATTTACCTGGAGGTGAGGAAATGCAGATAGGATATTGGGGATTTTCTCTTCTAGAGCCAAAATGGTTTGGAGTAGAATCACGTCTGCAAGGCTCAGCTGGTTACCAACGAGAAACCTTTGCCCATGATCCCTTAAAACCTGCAGGATATAAATGTTTTGCATTGCTAACAATTCTTTACACAGAGAAACTGATGAAACTATTGAGTCAGTGCAGTATCTCTGCATATAAGTAATACCAAGAGGAGGATCCCTATATCAGAGAGAGAGAACACACAAAGGGTGTAGACACAGAAGTACCATTAAATACTTGCTTTATATCAAACACTGAAAAGGGGAAGAAAATCTGAATTCTAGATTTAGCATTCAGTGCTTTAAAAGGACACATCTATTCCATAAATGTATCCTACAGAAATGATTAGAGGTGACAGATGCAGGAGGTTGGGGGACGTCATGTAAGTCAGCAACAGGTCCCCTCCAAGGACTCTAATCTCACTTGCTGACTCCGTATTTCTACAAACATGGGGACCTGCAGTCATCAACTAGACATGACCATAAAAAAAGCAGGTTTCCGAGGTGCCTGGGTAGATTAGTCCCTTAACTGTCCGACTTTGGCTCAGGTTATGATCTCACAGTTCGTGGGTTCGAGCCCCACGTCAGGCTCTGTGTTGACAGCTCAGAGCCTAGAGCCTGCTCCGGATTCTGTTTCTCCCTCTCTCTTTCTCTGCCCCTCCCCTGCTCACAACCTGTCTCTGTCTCTCAAAAATAAACATTGAAAAAAAAAATTTTTTTAATAAAGCAGGCTTCCTGTCACAACTTCCAAGACAGAGAAAACTAAAAGCACAAGGGCTCATCTTGATTCCCGTTGTGAGGGCAACATGTCGCTTCAGAGATTCATAGGGATAGATGATGAGGAGGAGGAAGCAAGGAACAGTGGTAAAAAAGGGAGGGATTGGGGCGCCTGGGTGGCTAAGTTGGTTGGGCGACCGACTTCGGCTCAGGTAGTGATCTCTAGGTTTGTGAGTTCGAGCACCGCGTCGGGCTCGGTGGTGACAGCTCAGAGCCTACTTCAGATTCGGTGACTCCCCCTCTCTCTACCCTGCCCCTGCTCACGCTCTGTGTGTCTCTCTCTCAGTAATAAATAAAAGTTAAAAAAAAAAAAAATAAGAAAGAAAGAAAAGGGGGGATCTCCTTTGTAGTGAACTCTTAGATGCCCATAAGTGAGTATGAATGCATGCAAGGTGTGTGTGTGTGGGGGGGGGGGGGGTTGGCGGGGTGTCAGACAGGGGCTCTACATACAACTCCAAATCAAGTATAGCTACTGGAGCCAGAGTGGGAGAGCATAGTGAATCCAGAATTGCAGTCAGAGGCCAGGATTCCCAATCCTGGCTCCCCACATTAGGCATGTTGTTCAGTCTCTCTGTGATTCCATTCCATATGTGTAAAAAACAATAAAAATTAAAAAAAATAAAGCTAAAAATTTTTAGCTCATGTATGTATTAGGAGCCCTGATTCAGTCTGGGCCATAGGAATTTAAGAACCAGCAGTGACCTCTCACCAAGGCACCTCTTCCTCCCTTGTCACACATTTCTACATTATCACATTTTACATTTGCAAAGTGCCTGTGGGTGAGAGATCATGAAACCAAGTGACCGAAAAACCCAGAGAATACCTCTCCTTCTTAAATCTAATTCTACAAAGATGGCCAGAGATTTGCCAATTCTGTACGTTTACACTCTCTTCTTTTTTTTAACCGAAACATTTAAAACAATTGCTCTTAGTTGAGAAAAACAGGAGTCTGAAGCCCAGTAAAGCAGATATATTAACAAGATGAGGAAAATAACAAAACAGGAAGCAAAGAGAGCAAACGGGAGAGAAATAAAACAATGGTCTTCTCATCATACCAAACTATCAGGTAGGATGTTGGTATACAATGGCCCTTCCTCAAATGTTCATGGGATGAAAGAAGGTAGGAATTAGGCAGTTTCTGCTTTTCTGCATCTTACACAGGGTGGGCACCCGGTGAACAATAATGCGCACATGTGGTGAAGCCATGTTTTTTCCAGACTTCCGAGTAACATGGTCCAAGTAGAGCCTGAGGGGCTTCAAGACACCCTGGCTTTGCTCTGACAGCTACTGTCAGCTCTCGGGAATCCCCGAGGTTAGTCCAGCAGGCTCCCCTTTCCACTGCCCAGAGCAGAGCGGGGCATCAGTGACAGCTCCCTTGTAGTCTGGTCATGCTGTGTTCGTGAGTTGCTCCGCCACCTACCTTTTCAAACACAGGAAAGTATCTAATTATAGCCTTCTGGGCCATGTTAACCACTTCCTTTTGTTGATCATCTGGTTTTAGGAAAGGATGCATGATAATCAGTTCCAGCAGATCTAGCGTCCCCTCCACATACATGTCAATCCTTAAAATAACAACAAAGAAAAGTTATCTCAGTTTCCCCTTCTTTGAACTCATCGGCTTCCACAACTAAGAATTCAGAGTGCTTTTCTCTTAAGGCTCTGGCAACTTAAGGACCCGGGAGCATTTATCTATACGTGGCTCAAGAGCAAAGATGCAAAGCCAATTTTAGCTGTAATTCAAAAAAATCTGTCACAGATCAGAAAGCAAATAGCCATGACATCCCCCTCTCCAGGGACCCTAATTGTGTATCCTTACTCCAGAACCCACGCTTGGTGTGGGTGGAATTTCACATTTATAAAAACAGTGGCTATCATTTATGGAATGCTTGGTATGTACCAGGCATGGTGCTAAACACTCCACCCAATATTTCATTGACTCCATTATCCATATTAATTGACTTTCATTATCAGGCATATGATATTAATATATTGTACAGGACACTCGGCAGGACTGTGGAACTCAGCCATTTTGATTTATATATCAAAAATATAATCCAAATTATAATCAAGGTACAGTATTCCTGACCTTGAATGTCATGGCAGCCTCCTGTTCTTAATACTCTGTGATATTAAATTTGCAAGAAAGGTAAAAAGCAATATCAAAGCATTTAAACCTGTTGAAACCTGAAACAATCACACCCCAAATAGAGGATCTAGTATCTGAACTCAATTCTTCTCTATTGTTTTGCCCAGACTCTCTGTGCTGATTTTCCAACTGGTTTTTGTTCCCGGTTTACTCTAATGATACAAGACATAAAGGAGACGGGGCGTGCTGTACAGACTGCTAATCGGCTGAGGTCTCAGTAAGTGACAATAGAGAACACTTGAGAGGGCCATAGTACAGAGTTCTCTCCTTGAGGTCCTTGCCAAACAGGTGGTGCTTCTCTGCTATGTAGTGAAGGATGCTGCGGGTCTGCACCAACTTCATCCCGTCAATTTCAACCATTGGCACTTGCTGGAACAGCAGGTGGTTACCTGAGAATGGAAGCCCAGAGTTAAAACTGATCTCTTCCCTGTCCCCCAACCCCTGAACATGCCCTATTGAATGAAAAGGGACGGTGGAGCCAGAGCCTTGGGAACAGTGGAAAGCTCCCTGATGACAGATGACATCAACTTCATGCAGGGTAGCAGACTGAACTGCCAAAGAAGCCTGAAAACAAGCCCTGTTCAAAACCTTCCCTTTTCATGTTCATACCAGCAAAAGTGCCCAACAGTCATGACAAGGGGCGGGAGAGAATGTGGGGAAGATATTTCTTCAGAGCTGCACTGGCCAACCCAGTCAGTAGTCAGTAGCTGCATGTGTCTAGTTAAACGTACACTTAAATTAATCAAAATTTTGACAAATTTAGAATTAATTCCTTAAGCATGCTAGACACATTGCAAGTGCTCAGTAGGCATGTATGGCTAGCGGCTATGACACCAGACTGGGAACAGAACATTTCCATCACTGTAGAATGTTCTATCGATTGCACTGCTTTAAACAATCTGATCATAAAACCTACGTCACCGACTGAGACTCATGTGTACTCACCGGGCTTTCTGTTCCACAGCCACAGACCACGTACTACCAAGTCTGCTGTCATGGATCAAAAACCAACCACTTGCTTTTTTCAACAAAACTGTGTCAACACTTTCCACATACTAAGCCCTGGGGAGAGATGCAAATGTAGGATACAGCCTAGCCCTCAAGGAGCTCACAGATTGGGGGTACATGAGTGTCTGGGGAAAATGATTACTCAACACATGCCTAGTGACATGAGGCCAGTGTCACACAGGAAGAGGGACATTACAGTTGGTCCCTCTTGAGGCAGCCTTCAGTTGGGTCTAGAGACCCTGCTGATGGCTGGGAGGGAGGCTACTTACAGAGTCACTAGGTATTCCTTATGGAGCCTGGGCATAGAGGGAGTGGGGCTGATCAGGAGTTGAAGGTGGGGGGACTTTCATTGAATTCATTTCTGTTTAGTATTCACTGCAAATATGCGGCCCAGTTTAAATGAGGACTTCTGTTTGCATACTCAAGCAGGCACTGATGGCTCAGATAATTTGGAGCTAGGTGGGGAAGATGAAGAGGGAAGGTATGAAGGAGAGGAAAAAAAGCGGGAGAAGAGGGGGGCAGAGAGAGGAGAAAGGGATGGAGAAAGGCTGTTCACCTGATGGTTCACTCCCTTTAGCTCTCAGAGAAGAGCAATTTCAGCTATTTTCCCCCCTGGTGTTAGGATACTGTTGAGAGTTCAGTGTAAGCAGCATCTTTGACCTTCCACATAAATATTGGTTCTTAAAAGAAAAATCAGCATTACCAAACAGTTGTTTCACTTCCATACTCACCATCCTGCAACTTCTGTAACTGTTCTTTTGTTTCTAAGAATTCTTCATCAAACTAAATTAAAAAAAAAAAAAAATATATCCCCCATGAAGGCACATATCATTACAGGATCAGGACTGAAAATACCAAGTTAAACTGTCTCAGAAGCAGAAGGAGCACACTTAGCACCCACATCTTGGTTTCCCTGTATCACTAAAAGAAACCTGGACTCCTGGGAGAAAAGGTTGATGCTAATACATCAGAAAGCAAGGAAGAGCTCAAAGACCAATGAGATATGGCAAAGGCAAAGGCAGGCAGGACCCTACCTGAAGGGGAGTCCTTAGCCAAATTAGGGACAATTCAAGCATCAGACGGGTAATGTCACTTAAGGATCATCACACACTCTAATAAAAAAAAATCCCTGTGTCCTTAAGTGATGATATTCAACAAGGCAGAAGGAAAAGCTTCTTTTTTTTTTTTTTTTTTTTTTTTTTACAGAAGAATTAGTGCTAATGATACAATTAGAAAATCACCAATTTGTAACCTACAATGTAACAACTGATTCTGAAAAGGATCAAAATGGATGCTGAAATCACTGCCTTATGGGGAACAGAATATTCAAACAACCTTAAAGTATCAGCCCACAAGTTAATTATGACAAAGGAAAAAAGCATCTTTGTGGTGGAAAGATTTGGAGATCACACCATCTATCTAACCAAGTGGTCAAACTTAGCTCCCCATTGGGGGACACTGAGACAGTGTGTGCTTCCTGCCGTGACAGTGAGAAGGGCACAATAACACTGTAAAAAATACTGCCAGATCTAACTGCAAGGTGAAAATCAGGCAAATCCAGGACGCGGGGTATTCTGTAACAAAAATGGCTGAGACTCTTTCAAACCTACAGAAAACTTTTTTCCTTTTGTTTTGCTTGTGTTTAAGTTTCTCCTGAGCGTGCAACATCTGTGAACAGGTTCGAGGGATCTGCCTCTGCCATTCCCACTCTGCAGTCTTTACCACTTATCTGGCTCTCCTTTCCTAGACTAACTTTCACTTCCCAACTGAAAGTGTGAGCTCCATTCTCCAAGGACAAATCTTTATTTAAGAGATTAGACTTTAGTTAGGTAGCCCTCCTCTGATAATTCTTCTAGATGGAATTTGGTTACCAAGTTGTGTGGGAGTTCATGAGTCAGTTTCTCCTTTATACACTTCTTTGTGGTTTCCCTCCACACTGGCTGGAAGGTGGGTTCAGGACCTGCTGGGCTAATTCCTCTACCTCACCTGCCTGCCCACTGCAACTGGTCTAGGGGAGGTGGGTTACGTGACCCACTTTCTTTTTTGTAGAACTTAATTAGGGTTGGCTTTCTACTGCTGTCACCAAGAATCTTGACTCATACACAGGAGAGTAGGAGGCATGAGGTAGAATGAGGATTGGAAGAGAGAAGATTTGGGAAAAGATTATATTAAAGGTACAAATAAGATATCCATTGCAAACCTATTCAATAAGACAGAACTGCAAACTCAGAAGCATGCAGGGAAAAGGTAGGTGACATCAATAAGCCAACCAGGTTCAGGTCACAGGACCAAGAATTTTTTTCACTATCTTATTAACATAATTAGAAAACATATCCTGAGACAATGGGGGAATAATGGGGACTGTGATGAACTAGAAAGGACCATCTATGGTGGCAGTCCTTCCTTACTTAGTCAGACTTAGTAATTACTTGCCCTCTGAAAATGAGGGTCCAGTATCAATCAGATCTTCAAATTTCTCAAGAGAAGTCAGAAGTCAGAATTTGTATATAAAAGTGATATCAACTCACTTAGAAAACTGTAAAACACTATATGGTGAGTTATAATGATATGCAAAGAAACCAAAACTAAAACCAACCAAACAACACAAAACCGCAAACCCCAAAACCCTCATGTATCATCTTTGGAGGTTACTATGGTAACGTCTAATTATTCTGAAAATCGATAAAGAGACTATATCAAGCATTTACCTTACTCTTCCCATATGAGCTGTAGTTCAAAGTAATTAAATAGTTAAGTGAAAAATTACTCTTCAGAAAAGAAACACAGTTAATAAATTCAGATAAAATGATAGACAGAAATAGAAAAAGCACCATTTTGTTATCCCTAACAATGGTGATGAAAATAGCTGCTAAAACCACTAGTTGAGAAGGTGATGGAGGAAACTTTATGCATGGATCCAGCCTGACGTCACCGGAACGCACTGATCAAGCTGGCATTGCTGAAAAGGAGACAGTCAAACATCATGCATCCCTTGATGTCGTATAATAAAAATATGCACCCAGTATCCCTGTGATGGAGTCTGGTAGGGGAAAAAAAAAAAAGATTTAGAGATAGAAAGAAAAAAAGGAGCCTGGATTTGACCATATCTCTGGGTCTAACTAGTTTACAGGAAACACAGAGAATAAAAGAATATGTTGAAATGAGGGTAAGTCAGTCAAATCCAGAATGGGGGAAATTCTACAGGGTAGTTTCTTCCACAAATAAATGGCACTAAAAACAGATGCAGACACTTAGCACTCAGCTGTTGGCTGCTAATACCATTTGCTAATAAAAGGGACCAGGGCTCCTTGGAAAAATACCAATTTCTAAGGCCAGGGCAAGGAAAATACAAGATGAGCCTGAAGCATCTTGTAGTGTCAGAAAGTAAGAAAGAGCTAAAGGGAAAAAAAGAAAAGGGAGGATGAAGTCATGTGCACACGTGTGACGCAGGAGCCAACGTGAAAGAGCTAATGGCCAAAGTGGGACAATTTGAGCAAGAAAACATTATTGGATTATAACCCAAAGCACAAAATAAATACTAAAGTCCATACTGATAAAAATAAATGATTGAATAGATAAATGGACAAGAAAAAACCCAAATCTCCCTTATGTAAGAATTCTAAACACAGATGCCGCCCCCTCCAGGAGGTAGAGTTTAATTCCCATCCTTTTAAGCGTGGGCTGAACTTAATGACTCGTTTCCGAAAAATAAAGGGAACAAATCCTTTTACAATGAAGAAACCTGGCAGACACCGTCTTAGCCAAATGACCAAGGTTAACAGCACCAGTGATATACTCATGTTAATATCAGCCCTAATATGATACAATGAGAAAGGCATTTCTCCTCTGTGCTATTCTTCCCCAAAACCTCAAAACCCAGTCCAACTATGAGAAAACTTCAAACAAACCTAAACTATGGAGAATTCTACAAACAGACTGAGAAACTGTCACAGGTTGAGACTAAGGAAACGTAGTGACTAAGTATAATGTGGGATCCTGGAAGAGTAAAGGACATTATTGGCAAAACTGATTAAATTCAAATAGTCTGTAGTTTAGTCATGCACCAATGTTAATTTCTTAATTTTGACATGATTATGTAAGACGATATCATCAGGAGGGACTGAGTGGCTATTAATGGAACACTGTGCACTGTCTTCATAACTTCGCTATAAATTTAAAATTATTCCCAAGTATAAAGTTTATTTTTAAAAAATGCAGAGGAAATTGTTACAGATTTAAAAAATCCTGAAAGAAACCTAAGCAAATGCGATGTGTGGGCATGATATAGATCCAGACTGGAATAAACTTACTATAAAAAGACCTGTTTGAAGTAATCAGACTGTTAAGATATTAGTAAAGAACTGCTAATTTTGTTGGGTGATATTATGGTATTGTGGTTATGTATTAAAATCCTTACCTTTTAGAGATAAAAACTACAATACTCCCACAAAACAAATGGAGGAGATGGATGAAACAAGATTAGCACAAAGCAAATGACAATTGAAAATGGGTGAGGGAAATTTATGCCAATGGTTTCCCAACCTTTGTAACCCATTAGAACATTTCCATAAATAAGAAACTAAAAGAATAGAACAAAAAGACAAAACCACCGTGGGCCAAAGCCTACACATATGCAGAGGAAGGCTGCCAGTTAGAAGCCATTGAAGAGGAAATTTACCTATAGCTTGTATAATTAAGAAAAGTTGTAACTGGCAAATTTCAGGTTCATTCCTCTTCTCCTTATTAATACTTCTTGGTGGTAGATCAGAAGCCAATGATTAAGTAAAAGTGGAAAGTAAAACAGATTTCCATTAACCACATTCCATTTATAAAGAAAAACCCCTTTTGACTCAACCAAGGAATCTTCTGACTCAACTAAGCATGTCTGTGTTGGGTGGGGGAGAGGGCTAGAACAGGACTCCGCCATTTATGTTTTCCTCAAAAGTCTCAAAGTTGTACAACAAATCTGTGAAGAAACAGCATAGAGGGTACCTCGACTCCAGCGGCAGCTAAAACCCATCTTACGGACTCCATCCGGCCTCTTCCGTTGGGATAGTGGAGCTTGGGCTTTGCTGCCATGATGGCCTTTCAGAAAAGGTTTCTGAAAAAAACAAATACGCAGCTCCTCGCACACCAGCAGTCTTATTTCTCTTATTTCGAGTCTTCAACCCCGGTGCTCACGGGCTAAACGAATATTCAGGATTTTGGCAAAGGAAGTCGGTTTTGCTTTTTGTTTTCGTTTTTTTTTTTTTTTTTTTTCCTTTATGACTGCGTTTTCGCTCACTCAATGAAAACATACCACCATTTTCAAATATTAAAAGAAACAACCACTTGACTTCCATACCATTTCTATTTATGATCTCTTATTCTGGATCTTGGGAAGCTGGGGCCATTTGTTGTAAAGACATCCTAGCCAGCAGTACGGTACTTCCCCGATTCAGAACATCATACACTTTGACCTTGAAAAGCTTAAATTTCTCAAATTCGGTCTGGTGAGGCAAGGTGCGGAGGGCCGCGGAGAATTAATTATGCACTCTGGAACCCTTGCAAGAATTCATGTTTTCACATGCATCGTCATATGTGATTATTACAGCTATTGAGAGATGGGCCGGCCGAGCATTACTATTGTCTGCAAAATGTGCGTCGGTCTTCCAGCCTGCGGTAGCTTCCCCGGGGTCCCGCACGTCCCCCGCCACAGCTGGGAGGTGAGCCTCGGGCCTCGGGAATGCGCCCAGGCCACGGACTCGACCACCCGAGACTAGACTCCTAGTCTACTAGGACTGGGCTACTCCGGTCCCCGCTCAGCCCACGGAAACCCAAAACTAGCCCACGAGCTAGCCTTCCACGGAAACCAGTGGGTTCGGATTCCGCAGAGCGGGTTAATAAAAATACGCACGCTGAGCCAAGAATGACTCCAACCCCAGCCAAGAGGGCCACGTCTGCCCAGAAGGAGGCGGAGGCGCCAAAGGACGGGTGGGAGGGAGATGAGAAGGACTGAATGGGTGCTGGGAGAGAGTTGGGACGCACGGTGGAGGAAGAGACTCGGGGCCAGGGAGTGGAGGGCGAAGGGGATGGGCGGGTGGGAGCGGCAGGAGGGAGACAGACCTGGAGTCCGGTAGGAGCACCCGGAGCCTCACAAAGCGCTCTGCCAGCTGTCTGCAGCGAGGCGGGACCAGCTGGCCGCGAGCTGGCGCTCGGGTGGGCGAGGCTGGGAAGTCTCACCAATAGAGACGGCAGTGTTTAGCATGCTCCACCCATCTGCAAGGCATTCTGGATAATATGAAAATAGTCCAAATTCGAGCCAGTTAGCGCCAATTTTAGCGTTTTGAGGAATTAAGTAGACTTTAAGATGTTAGTTAGATTAGGACTTTAGTTAAAAAATCCTTTTAGAGGCCCGGTACCATTAGAGTGACTCGGCCTATGCGTAAAGTTAAAAATCTCTTTAGGTTTATATAGCTCTTGCGCGCCCCTAGCGCTTCGGATGTGAGGGCGATCTGGCTGCGACATCTGTCACCCCATTGATCGCCAGGGTTGATTCGGCTGATCTGGCTGGCTAGGCGGGTGTCCCCTTCCTCCCTCACCGCTCCATGTGCGTCCCTCCCGAAGCTGCGCGCTCGGTCGAAGAGGACGACCTTCCCCGATAGAGGAGGACCGTTCTTCGGTCAAGGGTATACGAGTAGCTGCGCTCCCCTGCTAGAACCTCCAAACAAGCTCTCAAGGTCCATTTGTAGGAGAACGTAGGGTAGTCAAGCTTCCAAGACTCCAGACACATCCAAATGAGGCGCTGCACGTGGCAGTCTGCCTTTCTTTTGAGACGACAACCCCTAGCAAATATTTTAATCTACCAAATATTTTAATAAATAGCAACTACAAACTTTTAATAAGGGCAACTACCAAATATTTTAATCTACCAAATATTTTAATAAATAGCAACTACAAACTTTTAATAAGGGCAACTACCAAATATTTTAATCTACCAAATATTTTAATAAATAGCAACTACAAACTTTTAATAAGGGCAACGTCTTGTAAATTCATATAATAGGTATAGCTAATATTTGAAGGCTCTTAAAATAAGCAAAGTACCCTACAAGAGAACAAAAGGCATTACATAAACATACTATTATTAAACAGAACCCATGTATTATTAAACAGAACTTAAATTCTCTCATTTCATTTTGTGTATATATACTAAATACATATATGTGTTTTCCCCCCTTTCTTTCCTGACCCCAACTATCATCACGAGCTTTACCATTCACTTCAGTAACTCTAAGTCACAGGCTACACAGAGCACCTTCCTGGATGGGAGGAAGGAGAACATTGGGGTAGACGTGTCACGTGTCACTTTTTACCAGTCAAAAGTGATTTGGCTGGTAAATAAGTTAAAACTAAAACAACATAGTAAAGTCATCAAGGCTATATTACAGAATAGAAGGCAGAACTCACATGGATCTCAGTTTAAAATATATGCCTTCAAAAGGACTTCAAAACTATTTCAGCTATTTCTCCGACTATAGATGTTGATTATCGGTTTCCCCCATGAGGGGTTCTTGAAAGTACCTGCCTGGAGAGGCCTGTGGCACTGACAACCACAGCAAATAACACAGATTTTATTTTTAATAGATTTCTCTGTCAGGAGCGTGGAGAATAAATTGGGACAGTGCAAAGTAGAGAGAAACCTACTAAATATCTGTGTGTATTAAAGTAGTACCATTCATTTGAAGACTATGGTTAAGAAAAGGGTGCAATATTGAGGTGTAAGATAACAGACTTAACAATCAAGTCACAGTGTTGCAGGATTTTTTTTTTTTTTTTTTTTTACCTCAAAACCCAGGATTTGTTGTTTCACCACTTCAAAGAATGAAGAGGAGGACACAAAATGAGCAGCAGGCAGAAGTTTATTAGGGTATACAATCAGAAAGCAAGAAAGTAGGAAAGCTCTCTTTACAGAGAGGGGACATTAGAAAATGAATGCCCACCAACTATAGGCAAGGATCCTTATTTTATAAGGTTCTGGTAGTGCCCTCCCTGCCCCCATCTCTTCCCCCTGTTCCTTCTCAGGTTCTACCCTTATTGGCTGGATATCTCTAGGTGCTGGGTTGTCCATTCCCTATTGGGTTGTTTTCATTGTAGATTTAGGTCTTTCGTCAAATTCCGAAGGGAAACCTGAGGGGAAGTAGGTGGGGTCTGTTACATTCTTAAGAGGAACCTTAAGCCTGAGGGGGTTTGCTGTGGTCTGACACTCCCAGCATTGTTCCAAAATATGTCTTTCCCCACCCAGGGATCTCAGGCCCTAATCCTTTCCCTCTCTGCCTATTTTATCCTATTTTTTCCTATCATAACAAGGAGTAGGGGAAGGAAGAGAAAAAGTCTAGAATGATGCATCCCCCCACCCTCCGCCCAAGCACACACATTTCCTTTTCCATCCTCCTCTATTTTTCATAACATTTATTGTCATCTAACATACCATGTATTTTGTTTACATATTTTATTATCTACTTGTAGACTTAATAGAGTGCAAATTATATGAGGTTAGGGATTTTCATAGTTTTAAAAAATACATTCTTGGGTATCCTGCTTCTAGAATAATGCTTAGCCCAGAGTAAGTGTTTAGAGAATATGTATTGGAAAAATGATTGAATGAATGAATGAACAATGCTTTGGTTTCTCCTCCATAAAGAGTAGAGGAGGACAAGGCTCGGGGAAAATAATGAGGTGATTTGTCTTTCATTTCTCTAAGCCATTCAACTGAAAATGTCCATTAGACACTTGAATCAGCCAGCTAAGACTCAGACAAGAGGACTGAGATGGGTCCAGCTGGCAGCAAAAGGATGAGCTTATCCAGAGAAAGTATATAAAGAAGATAAGCAAGTCAAGAACAGCTGAGCACCAGAAGAGTCAGAATAGTCACTCACAAATAAGACTAATAGTGTATGTTCAATTTCACCTTTCTAATTCTGACTTAACACAGACATGACTCAGTTTAACATAGGTAGGAAGTCATATTTTCCAACCCTGCTGAAAATAATCATTCTTTATTCATTTTTTTAACCCATCTTTCTGTAAGAATTCACTTTAACTGAACTAGACAGGACAAGTATTATTCAACTTTGTTGATAAACCAAACATTTATCTCCATTTCCTTATTTCTAATGAGTTGAAACATACTAAAGTGCTGATAGTTTAATGGGTTTTTTTTTTCTAACCTACAAAATGACAACTTCATAAGTCCAACCTAATACAATAGGGATAACAGTATCCTAACATTCTTATTTGCCTGAATGAGAAACTAAAGCAGTATCATAAGACTCTATGATGACACAGGCTGGTGGAGAAATAAAGAGTCCTGTTATAGTAATTCTGCCACTCTACAGCAGGTGACTTTAAGTCATTTTATTACTTGGAAGCCTCCGAAATTGTTCTATTCTTAGAGACCCTTGGAGTCGCTCTCATTCTGGGAAAGTCTTAAACATAGTAGATAGTGTGGTGGTAGATAGTAGAATCTACCTACCTGATTTGTTTTCAGTGCCCAGGGAAATCCTCAGCCCTCAACCCTTTGCCCACCCACTCAGTTGTAGGTTAAAAAAAGTGCCTCAACAAAAATCCCTGAGCTTTAAAATAATAGAGCTTTAAATCTCAGTTTAAGAGAAGGTTTATATGTAAAACACTCCAGGAGGAGGGAAACAATTGGCTTACATTCAGCCTTAGCTGTAAATGACTGATACCAAGACCCTGTCCTGACAGCAAGGTAGTTTGTCAATTTTGTTCATCTTTTCAAACAACCAACTCCTAGTTTGGTTAATATTTTCTATCGTTTTTTATTTTATTTCATTTATTTCTGCCCTACTCTTTATTATCTCCTTTCTTCTGCTAACTTTGGGCTCAGTTTGCTTTTGCTCTTCTTTTTCTAGTTCCTGATGGCATAAAGTTAAATTGTTAGGGATTTTCTTGCATCTTAATATGGGCATTAATTGCTGTGAACTCCCCTCTTAGAACCGTTAATACTGCATCCCACAGGTTCTAGTATGCTGGTTTTCATTTGCATTTGTCTCAAGAATCTTTTTTATCTCTCCTTTAATTTCTCCTTTGATCCATTAGTTGTTTAGGAGAGTGTTGTTTATTTTTCATGTGTTCTTGAATTTTCCAGTTTTGCTCTTGTTGTCGGTTTCTAGTTTCATGCCACTGTGGTCAGAGAAGATACTTGGTGTGATTTCAGTCTGCTTAAATTTGCTAAGACTTCTTGTTTGGTGGCCTCACATATGGTTTATCCTAGAAAATGTTCCATGTGCACTTGAGAAGAATGTGTATTCTGCTGTTGTTGGATAGAACATTCTGTATATGACTATTTGGTCTATAGTAGTATTCAAATCCACTGTTTCCTTATTGATTCTCTGTCTGGATAATCTACTCATTGTTGAGAGTGGTGTATTAAAGTCCCCAACTATTATTGTATACTGTTTATTTCTCTTTTTACCTTTGTTAGTGATAGGAAAAGATAGGATAAAATAGGCAGAGAGGGAAAGGATAGGGCCTGAGGTCCCTGGGTGGGGAAAAAAAACCTATTTTGGAACAATGCTGGGAATGTCAGACCACAGCAAACCCCCTCAAGCATAAGGTTCCTCTTAAGAATGTAACAGACCCACCCACTTCCCCTCAGGTTTCCCTCAGGAATTTGACAAAAGACCTAAGTATGGCATAGACCACCAATGGAAATGAGCCAATCAGGAATGGACAACCCAGCACCTAGAACTATAAGGTCAATAAGGGTGGAACCTGAGAAGGAACAGGGGGAGGGATGGGGGGTGGGGCACGACCAGAACCTTATAAAACAAGGACCCTAGCTTATTGTCAGCAGGCATTCACTTTCTAGTGTCCCCTCTCTGTAAAGAGAACTTTCCTACTATTCTTACTTTCTAATTTATACTCTAATAAACTTTTGCCTGCTGCTCATTTTGTGTCCACCCTTCATTCTTCGAAGTGGCAAGACAATGAATCCAGGGTATTGTGGTAAAGAATCCTGCAACATTAGTTTTTGCCTTATATATTTAGGTGTTCCTATGCTGGGTGCATAAATATTTACATTTGTTATATCTTCTTGATGTATTGACCCCTTTATTATTATATAATGACCTTTTTTCTCTTTTTACCATTTTTAGTTCAAGGTCCATTTTGTCTGATATAAGTGTAGCTACCTCTGATTTTTGTCGTTTATTGTTGTTACCATTCACTTGGAATGTCTTTTTCCATCCCTTCACTCTCAGCCTCTGTGTGTCTTTAAGGCTGAAGTAAGTCTATTGCAGGCAGCGTATTATTGAATTGGGGTGTGTGTGTGTGTGTGTGTGTGTGTGTGTGTGTGTGTGTGTTTACCCATTCAGTCATGCTATGTCTCCTTTAACTGGAGAATTTATCCCCTCTACAGTAAAGTAGCTGTTGATAGTTAAGGACTTACTAATTGCCATTTTGTTCATTGTTTTCAGATTGTTTTATAGATCCATTATTCCTTGTTTCTTATCCTGCTGTCTGTTTTTGTGCTTTGATGTCTTTGGTATCAGTATGTTTTGACTTCTTTATCTTTTTCTTTTGTGGAATGACAGCAGGATTTTCCCTTGTGGTTACCAGGAAGCTTACACAAACTGGTAACTTACATATCTTAAGCCGATAACAGCTAACCAATAGAATTCTTTTTTTCCTGAGTTTATTTATTTATTTGGAGAGAGAAAGAGGAGAGAGAATCCCAAGCCAACTCTGTGAGGTCAGCCCAGAGCCTGACGCAGAGCTCAACCTCACAGTTCGAACTGTGAGATCATAACCTTAGCTGAAATCAAGAGTTGGGTGCTTATCTAATTAATAGATATTATCTATTATCTAATTAATAGAATCTTTAAGCTTTACACTAGTACTTTTCTCCCGCCTTCACATTTTAGGTTATTGTTGTTACAATTTACATGTTTTTTTATATTGTGCGACTAATAGCAGATTATTGCAGTTACGGTTATTTTGATTACATTTGTTTTTGTTTTTAACTTTTAAACTAGAGATTTATGTGAATTATGCATCACTATGATTATATAGCAGAATCTAACTATGACTACATATTTATCATTACCAGTGAGATTTATGCTCTCTTTTCATGTTTTTATGATGTTAATTAGGGTTCTTTTACTTTCACTCAAAGAAATCTTAGCTTCCTTCATAAGGCAGGTCTGATGATAATGAATCCCTCTGCTTTAGTTTGTTCGGCGAAGTCTTTATCCCCCCCTTCATTTCCAAAGGACAGCTTCCCTAACTAGAGAATTTGGGGCTGACAGTTATTTTCTTCCAATATTTTGGATATGTCATCTCGTTCTCTCCTAGCCTGAAGAATTTCTATTGAGAAATCCACCAGTAGTCTTATCAGGGTTCTCTCATATGTAACCTCTCTTTAATTCTTTCTTTGTCTTTAACTTTTGACAATTTAATTATAATGTGTCTTGGTGTAGCCCTTTTTGGGTTTAACCTATTTAGAGTCTTTTGGTCCTAATGGATCTGGATGTCTACTTCTCTCCCCAGGTTTGGGAAGTTTCCAGCATTATTGCTTTAAATATACTTTCTGTCCCTTTCTCTTTCTCTTCTCCTTCTAGAAATCCCATAGTATGAATACTGTTTCATAGTGTGTCCCATAACTCATGGTGTCCCATAATCCTGGTAGGCTTTCTTCACTCTTTCATTCTTTTTTTCCTTTTGCTCCTCTGACTGGGTTATTTCCAGTGTTTCATCCTCCAGGTCGCTGATTCTTCTACATGGTCAAGTCTACTTTTGAAACTGATGAATTCTTCAGTTCAGTTATTGTATTTTTCAACTCTAGGATTTCTAGGGTTTGGTGGGGTTTTTTTGTGGGTTTTCTTTTCTTTTTTTTTTTTTTTTTTTTTTGATGGTTGCTATTTCCTTGTTGAACTTCTCATTATTTTTCATGTATTGTTTTCCTAATTTCGTTTAGTTGTCTGTGTTTTCTTAGAGTTCACTAAAATTTCTTAAGAGTATTATTCTGAATTCTTCATCGGACAGTTCATAGTTTTCCATTTCCTTAGGGTCAGTACTCGAAGCTTTATTAGTTTCCTTTGGTGGTTTCATATTTACTTGACTTTTTTGGGACCCTTGATTCCTTACATTGGTATCTGTGTATTTGAGTAATGGGGCTCCTCTTCCAGACTTTATAGATTTTCCTTAGGAGAGACAGTTCTTCACCAGTCAGCTCAGTTTGGGTTTCTGGGTGTATCTGCTGGTAATGTCTTTGGACAGAAGAGGCCTACTATTATGGTCTATTTTTGGGTGAGGCAACTGTTCAAGCTCTGAGGATGGGGATGGGAGAATGTGCCACTGGCTGTGAACAGTTGGCTAGGACTGCTGGCTTGGTTCCCTCCCTAAGTGAGGCTGTAGGATGGGCTCCGCAGTTGCCTGACTTCTCTGGTGAGGCTTGCTAGATGGTCAGGACTGGGGACTATATTCAGTAATAGATGTGTCTATGAATTAACTTCCTTGCCTTAGCAGGATAGCAGGACAGAACCAGGATCTATATCTCATTGTTTGCGGACCCAAATCAAGCCAGAATGTGCACTGAATTTTGTGGTTAAGTAAGGCCATTGGTTTTGTTCTGCAGATGCAGAAAACCATGGCTGTGCTCTGTGCTCAAGTGTCACCATACGTGGGACTGTTGAATGGGCGACACAGTTCTCCGTGTGTGCTCTGGTTATGTTCCCTCATTGGATACCCTGAAGCCTGTATTCAGTGATGAGCAGAACTATGAATCAGATTCCCTGCCTGGGTACAGCAAGGAGAAGCACATCTAAAGCTGGTAAAGCTAAGGGTGCCTGGGTGGCTCAGTCAGTTGAGCGGCCGACTTCGGCTCAGGTCATGATCTTGCGGTCCGTGAGTTCAAGCCCCGCGTCAGGCTCTGTGCTGACAGCTCAGAGGCTGGAGCCTGTTTCAGATTCTGTGTCTCCCTCTCTCTGCCCCTCCCCTGTTCATGCTCTGTCTCTCCCTGTCTCAAAAATAAATAAAAACATTAAAAAACAAATAAATAAAGCTGGTAAAGCTCTTTATTGTCGTCTTAATTCAAGCCCACCCACACCCCAGTTCCCTGACCAAACAGGTCCACTGGCTTTGCTCTGCAAACTGTAGGCTCTGTCTGCTTCTAGGCTTGTGTACTGCTGGCTTCCAGGTGTTTTTGCCAGCCCTTATGGTCAGATGGGGCCAGAAGACACTCTCTACAGCTAGTAGGGCCAGGTCTCAGCTCTCGTGCCTGGGTGGGAGGGGGAGGGACTGCTCCAGGCTACAGTCAATTTCCCCAAACTGGCTCTCAGGTTAGGAGGAGCCAGGAGCTACCCTCAGCCTTGGCTGTGAATCAATCCCCCTGCCTGTGCTAGCATAATACTCTGCACCTGATACTGGCTTTGCTCTTGTAGGGGATCAGCTCTATTCAGCCACCTCTTAGCTTGGATGCTGCTGGGCCACACAGCCTCCAAGAGTCATTGCCAGCCCTCCTGGGCAGATGGCGCTGGGAGATGGTCCACAGCAGATAGGGCTGTGATTCAGCTTCTTGCCTGGGCATGGACCAGCTGAGCTCAGTGTCAGTTGAGCTCCACTGGTTAGCAGTGTTCTGATGGGAGGGGCACGCTCTGGGATTCAGCAATTCATGTTTTGTAAACCACGTTCTTAAAAAATTCTTTCAAGGATTCAAAGAGTGTTTGGGAAATGAATTCCCAGTGGAATCTGGTACGTAATTCACAAAGTGATGAGTTTCTCTGGAAAGTTTATATTGTACATAGGAGTATGCTGTGAAAAGCTAAAATCATACAAGGTAAATTAATTATCATGCTGAATTAATCATGCTGAATGACAAAATCGGCAACAAGAAATTGTTTCCACCTCCTTTTTTATATATATATATATTCCTACTCACCTAACTTGCTAAATGCTAAATTTAAAAGCCTCCAAAAAAATAAATACAAAAATGAAAGTCTCCAGATTGTAGGATAACTCTGCACACTGCTGCTCTAAGTGTATGCTTCCAATTTCATGGCAGGAACACCGTGCTAAGCATTAAGGAGAAGTTATAAAATGTCAAAATTCCACATTAGGAAACACTTATTTTTTTTATTTTTTATTTTTTTCAATTTTAGAAGCGGGGGAGGGGTAGAGAGAGAGCAAGAGAGAGAATCCCAAGCAGGCTCCAAGCTCCGTGCAGAGCCCGATTTGGGGCTCAATCTCCTGACCCTGGGATCATGACCTGAGCCAAAATCAAGAGTGGGACGCTCAAATGACTGAGCCACCCAGGCGCCCCCTAATGTTATCCTTTGATGGAAGAATAACGAAAATAAAAACAGAACATTCATTTTTTTTTTCTTAAACTGTAACTTTATTTGGAGAATTTTCCTTACATAAAGTTAACATTTTTAAACACTTTAGGACAAACTATTCAAAAAGCAACATTTTATTTCAGAAGGGGCTTGTTTCAGTGGTTTTCTGTCCTTCTATCTTCTCATCATTATGAATATTTGCTTTATAAATAAATATATTCTCAGTGATTCCCTTGTAATCAAATCAGGTGACTAAACTGCTATCGGTACTAAGATATCTGAGATCAGAAGACTGTTTGGGTCATCTCAAATTCACATTAGCACAGTGTCCATAAGAAACTGATAATACAGATTAATGCGATGCTTGCCTCCAGTTTGTCTTCTGAATGGTTTCCATGAGAAGGTCCTCACAATAAGTTATATAAAATACAGTACTTTGGTTGGATATTGTAAAAATCATTCTAAAAATTAACCACATATATTAAACAAACAATTTGCTACAGTATGCTTTAAATGATATAAAATAATTAGCATGTCAAACATTTTCTTATAAACATATTGCTTTTGGTCATACACTGAGCTGGAACATACAGGCTGCACTCTTTTTCTCTCCTAAATGGCACAGAACAATGGCTTGATGGTAGGGAAATGCTACTTCATGAGAAAAGGTGGTGCCCATGAACTCTAGTGGTACTGGTGTTTGTACTTAGGCATTACCTTGATTTTATTCAATTTTTGATAACGTCAGAAGATGACACAGTGTTAATTTGTTAGAAGTATATAGTCCTTTAGGCTTTATATATGAGATGTGTCTAAAAAACTGTTTGAAAATCAATTTTATTCCTACTTAAACCCTATCATACATAAGCTGGGTGAGTGCTTAGTGATTAATGGAATTTTATTGTCAGATGAACAATCATACCAAGATTAGTTTTTATGCCCAGGAAGCTTGCCTTGCAGTTTACACATGTACCCCTTGGCATACCACCATCACTGGACCTTTGGGCTTGGAGTGAGAGCTGTCCTTGTACCATTTCCTAACATCCCAAAAAGCTTTCTGACTGGAAATGAGGTATAGTCACGAATAGGTACAGTGAAAAAAAATAGATGTACCAGGTAGCATGTGATTTTCACTTACCAAAAAATGGTCACTATTCCCTTTTATAGTAAACAGCTTGTATACACATCTGCCCTTTATCCATTTCAGGGGGAAAAAAAGAGAACTTCCTAGGATTTTGCTAGTTCTTTAGAATTCACATTGCTTTTTCAGTCTTCTGTTTTTCTAAACCGCACATCTGCTGCTCAACTTTCGCGTGGATAAACATGTTCAGCTTCCTAAGGGGAGTTGTTTACTCACAAATAAAGGAAAACGTAAGAGGATGAAAACGGAGATATTTTCTGAGTTTGGGCCCACAAAAGTATTAGAAAAACAAGTTTATAATGTGTAACAACCAGGTAACTAGGTTTTTTAATTTAAAAAATGTAATGACCTTCACATAAGCTAGAGGGCCACACATATGATATTCACAATCCATTAGCTTCTCTAAGAGGTATGTACAATTTAAAACCAGCTTTCCAGCAAGCTGGGTCAGGTTACAGATTCACTTACTTTTTATACATAATACAGAAAGGGAAAATAAATATTAATTGCAGTAAAGGACTCATCTCTGAAAACACACTTTCTGTTGCTTTAGATAATGAATTGAGCATATAATACAGAAGTGAATTCAGCTTCAAGTTGTGCTTACATATACATATTTGTTTTCTGAAGCTTTGCTGCCAGTTTGTGAACAGAAAATATTACCTACCAAATCCACATCCATCATGTGCTTTTCTTGTGCCCCTAGGGATCATAGTGCTTGGTCAAGTACATTTTTGAGCCAGATTCTCCAAAGCAAAAATTACTCCGTGATTTAGATTAGGGCTCTTCGGGAGCCATGGCAATTTGTTCAGGCTGCAACACGTTACTAATACGTCAAAGCAGTCATTTACCAACTTATTGGGTTGAATCAAATCAAAGTGCCAATATTCACTGCAATGTATCTTTTTAACCTACAGAAATGACAACTTCATGTGGCTCAATTTGCTATACGTTGGAACCTGGAACCAAATAAGAGTAGCTTGGCGGAATGTGAGTCAATGCACTATTGAGTTTGTATCTTGTTCACCGGCGGAGACCTTCCCTCCTGCCTTTCAGGTAACCATGGGTGGAGGCACAATGCCCTACAGAGATGGATGAAGAGTGGACCTTTTGTCTTTTTCTGTCTCCAAACTAGCTTTGTCATTTTCAAAATTGCTGTAAACATTCCTCTCAATGGAACAGCCTCTGCCCAACAAATAGAGTTCCCACTGTGTGAAGAAGCTACACAAGGGTTAAGAGTTCAAATGTGGCACGCTATGGACACTAACATCATGGTAACCGTGACTTCCCAGGTAAGTTCCTGCTCCCCAACGTGCCCTGAGAGTTTAGCTAGGACAGAAGATTATTCATTGTTTGTTCCTAGCCAGGCCTGGAGAACTAAGCTGAATGCAAAATCTGATCACTTATTATAATAAAAAACCCTTCTGCTGCTTTGAAACTTAGCTTTTTGGTCATGCATCCTGGCAGGGATCTAAGTTTAACTGACTGTGTTAACCTTTATGTTAAAAACCTGTTGGCCTGAAAAGCTTCCCTTCTGTGGGAACTTACACAGTTTGATTTCAAAAATAGAAGAAAAATAGAATATGACGGCCTAGTGTGGTAAAGCTCGGTTTCATTCGCTTATCTCCAACCACCGTAAAGCGTTGTTGTAAACATTTCAAAAAATATTTACTTAAGAGTTCTTTCATTTGGGAAACACAAAATGAAATGAACTGCATAATGGTACTTTCAGAACAGCACAGTGGTATCAAAAAAGTCAAACGAATAACATGATATTGAGAAAAGCAGAAGATCATTTCTCTAGGGCTGACACTGGTCCAAGAGAGCCTGAAGTGCCAATGTGCCACATTTAAAATTTAACCACTTCACAAATATCTGCACGCATTGAGTAAATAACCCTCTATCATGTAGCCTTAAATTGCACCCCTGTTGCAATACTGCATCAATATTATTAAATTTTTAAAAATCTGTATAAAATATTATCTGGAACCCCAAAGGAAAGTCAATTAATTTTTAAAAAGTTCATTACAAAGTTGACTGTATAAAATGCTAAAACATAATCCATATATACAAAATGCCGCTGTTTAAGAAAATAATGGGACCCAGTTTTAGAATAAAATAATTTTGTACAAAAAAAGGGTACTGCGTTCAAATCAATATTTAAAAAAAATTTTTTTAAAGAATATTGAAATGTCTTCGTTCAGAAGAACAACTATAAAGTGTTGGTTTGCTTTTACACCATCCGCAAGCTTCTTGCCAGCAGAACACCAGTTGGTGGAAGGACCGTGTCCTGCTTTCCTGCACCCCCAGAAGCTTCGGCACAGTCATCGCCGAGACGCGTACTTAGAAGCCCAGTCCGTCCGGCCATGCACTGGCTGGGCAGCCGGAGGCCGGGGCATCAACCCGGGAGTGCTTCTAGGCTGGGTGTGGAAAAAAGGTCGCCCAGGATGAGGTCTCACGGCCTTCAGGGAAGAATAGCCTGCAATAGAGAGGAAGGCAGGTCTGACTGATGTGGGGACTCATGCAAACAAACAAAGCAAGTAAGTGCATCTTGGCGACAAAATATCGGAAAATGAGAGTTCAAGAGAAGCACCGGCCTGCGTCTTACAGTCTTCCCTCTCTCAGTCAAGGACGACAACACTCTATAGTTGTCAGGCCAAAAATACTGGTGTCAATCCTGACCCCTCCCTTTTTTTCACATCCCACTTGTCATTGGTCAGCAAATGCTCCTGGCTCTACCTTCCATATGTACTCCGAGCCAGACCAGCTCAGCTCCTAGCACTCTGGCCCACCATTCCTTGCCTGGATCATGGCAGCAGCCGGTTTGCTTCCCTGCTTCCAAACTTGTTTCCCACTTTCAGTCTAGTGACAGCCAGCACTGCAGTGAGGCTGGAAGATGGAAGTCCGATCATCCCACGCCTCTGCTCGAGACCCTCCAGTGGCTCTTCCATGTCATTCACGGTGAATGACAGAACGCTTATGGTAGCCTGCAGGGCCTCATACCACCCGGTCTCCTGTCACCCCTCTCTCTTGCCCACTCCCCTCCATCATTCATGTCACCCCTATCCTCTGCCTCCTTGCTCTTGCTTGAACAGGCCTGGGCTCTCCTGCCTCCAGGCCCATGCACTAGGAACCCCGTGCTGGGGACAATCTCACCCTCACTGACTGGGTGGCTCACTCACCTCTTTCACACCTTCACTCAACATCTCCTTTGCAGTGAGGTCTTCTTTGGGCTATGCTCTTTAAAAAATACAGACTCCAGAGGTGCCAGGGTGGCTCAGCTGGTTGAGAGTCTGACTCTTGATTTTGGCTCGGGTCATGATCCCAGGGTAGTGGATTGAGCCCCTGAGTATGGAGTCTGCTTAACATTCTCTCTCTCTCCTTCTCTGTCTCTGTCTCTCTCCCCCACTCTGCCCCTCTCCCCGGCTCATGTTCTCTCTCAAAAAAAAAAAAAAAAAAAAAAAATGCACACTCCAACCTCCACATTCCCTATACCCTGCCTAACTTTATTTTTCTCCCTAGCATTGGTGAGCATCTGATTCGGTTGTCTGTAGAGTGCAAGTTCATGGGACAGGGCATCCTGTCTGTCTCCTTCACTGGTGGATCCTGGCACCATGGCAGCAGACACCGGGCCTGGCACAAAGCAGCTACTCCATAACCACCTGCTGCATTGAGTCATGAATGATCTGAAATAGAACTTACCAGGGGAAGGGTCTGGAATAGGTGCCAAGTGTACCCTCTGCATAGCAGAACCAACTTCTTTTTTTAGAAAGGAGGGGATATAGTTTCCAGTCAGTCCACTAGAACTTGTAGAGCCGGAACCAACTGATACACAAAAGCAAAAGCTCATTACTACACAAAGACACGTGCATGTAACATCAACAGGGTTAAACAGGTGCGGAACAATACAGAACCGGGACCTTACTTTTACAGGGGAAGTATGATAAGAACAGTGAATTCCGAGCAGAGCACTCCTCCACAGCACACTGTTGGAAAGACTGGGGAGAGGGACAGCAAAGACAGTGCCTCTCCTATAGCCTGCACCCACACCAAGTCCAGTTGGTTGGCTGGTCGGTTAAGAAAAAGGAAATGCAGGGGCGCCTGGGTGGCGCAGTCGGTTAAGCGTCCGACTTCAGCCAGGTCACGATCTCGCGGTCCGTGAGTTCGAGCCCCGCGTCAGGCTCTGGGCTGATGGCTCGGAGCCTGGAGCCTGTTTCCGATTCTGTGTCTCCCTCTCTCTCTGCCCCTCCCCCGTTCATGCTCTGTCTCTCTCTGTCCCAAAAATAAATAAAAAACGTTGAAAAAAAAATTTAAAAAAAAAAAAAAAAAAAAAAAAAGAAAAAGGAAATGCAAAGTTTTCTTTCTCTTTTGGGATAATAAGTTTAGCCTGTTCTGAAATCTGTGTTTTTTTCATTCCATAACACAGAACAGTTATCCTTCCTCAGTATATACAAATTCTAGAATACAGCTAAGCGATAATTAATTTAGCCAGCCTCTTACTGATCGGCACACAGATTGTCTTAATTATTTAGCAATTACAAGTAATTCTACAGTAAACGTTATTGTCTGTAATCAGAAAAGTTAATGATTATTATATTATATTAAATATATTCACTTCTTATGGTGCTTTTCTATTGAGACTGCTTTAACGGCTGGAACTGTATGCTACTCATCTTAGTTATTCTAGGAGCTCAACAGGATGCTTTATAGATAGCCAGTAATCAATACACATCAGATGGATGAATGGATATCTAGAAGCCTTATCACTAAGACTTAAGGTACACACAGAACAATGACAAATGTTATTATGGGCCATTATACAAATGGGAGTTACAGCCAGTAGGAAAAGAGGGAATTTGTGGTAGAGTTGCTGTGTGTCTTCACAACTCAGTGTTCCTAGCAACTGCTTAGTTAAGCCAGAGTGGCAATGCAGGTGTGAGGAGTTGTATTATGCTAGAGCACATTTTGCATTTTTGGTGAATAGATATGGAAAAAAAAAAAAGTGGGAAGAGAATTTGAACAGGTCCCAAAAGGGAAAAAGCGTATAGCCAATAAACACAAGAGAAGATGCTCAACTTCATTAGTACACGAGGCATGCAAGTTTACGCCACAAGATGCCATTTCACGCCCATCACATCAGCACACATTTTGCAATCTTGACAGTACCAAGTGGCATCAAGGATACAGCACAACTCCCAGACCCTGCTGGAGAGCAATTTGGCAACATCTGTAAAGTCAAAGATGAGCACACCCTTTAACTGAACATGTTTACATTTATACCCAGAGGAACCTTCACACAGGTGCACAACAATGGGGTCCAACAAGGTTCCTTCGGCGCTCTAATAGCAAAGATTGTTCACAGTTTACACACTCATCAAGAAGAAAAGAGTAAATAAATTATGATCCAGTAAAAGTAATAAAATCATGGTGTGGCACAGTTATATATATTATATATGTTATACAGTATATAATGTTATGTATCTTACATATATGTGTGATTGCTACATCACAATATACATCCAGAATTATGTTCACATTAATTTTTGAACATGCAAAAACATACTATGTATTTCATGTATCTTTTAAAAATGCATAGAAACAATTAACACCCAAATCAGGAGAGGGGAAGAGAGAAAGGGTAAGAAGGCCTAGAGAGTGGGCTTCGTGTGTATTTGCCAACTTTGATTCCTTGAGTTGGTGGGGAGTATGTGGAGGTTGATGCATCATTTTGTTCTTTTTTGGGTTTCTCAAAATAAATGAACACATAACGGATAAAGCCAGGAGAAGTGATGCCCAGATGTTTACCTGACAATGTGGAAAGGGAAGCAGCACGTGGCAGGGTTGCCTGAGTGAGAGAAAATGACTTGGTGGACTGGTCTGCTGGGAACGGGGTTAGCCAGCCTGGAAGGCTTATGAAATTCACTTACTCATTTAAAAAAAAAATGAGGATGGCCTTCTGAGCTGTCCACCTTCCAACCAGAAGGGGCTGGGGGGCTCTGGGTCATCAGAGGGAGGGGACGAGCTGGATCAAGGCGGATGGGGCTGAGGTGGATGGCCAGCAGGGCAGGGCCTCGGGAAGTCAGACGAGCCCCCCCCCCCCCCCCCCCCTCCTGAAGGCAGACCCTGAAGCAGCTGGCTGGGTCCCCAGAGCCTGCTGCCAAGAAAGAGACAGGATTAAAGGCCTGGAAAAGGGGCCCTGGGTTTCCACACCAGAAAACTTTCGTTTCCACAGCTTGTCTCTCTGTACCCGCCCTGCCACATTCAGAGAATTTGCCTCTTGTCATTTAGGAAGTAATAATCACTACTCACCTGAATTTATTTTGCTGATTACCGATACTGTCCCTGAAGATTTTCCAGACAAACCAGAACTAGACCATGGGTTAGATGGAATGAAATCCTTGCCTGGATTTGGAAGTATGCCATTTCTTATATTTATTCCTAGAGGGGAAGAAATGATTTTCAAATGCAAAAAAAGTACATCTTAAATCTTGCACCAGATTTTGTGACGAAGTTCTCACAGAACCCAATTTGTCCAAACTTCCTGTGGTTCAACAATTGGAGCAAGAACCGACCAGGCTGTTTTCTGATAGATGGCAGAGGAAAGATGCAATCCTTGGGTTTAGCATCCTGTCTCACTGGTGGGCAGCCTGAGAGAGGTCTCCTAAGCTTCTCCCGACAGGCGTGTCTCACGTCTCCTGTCCTGGCCTGTCTCGTGCTGTCCTGACATCCCTACCTGTACCCGTTCAAGGGCCACTGCCTTTCTGTCACCTTCCCAAGGTTTTTTTCCACCCCCTTCCACCCCACCAGCTCTGCAGCCCCTGCTCTCCTCTCTGTATCCAGTCCCCCACATCCATCTTTTCCCCTGACCTGGACCATTAGCGCCATCAAGTGCTGGTGACTCGGGTCTGCACTGGTGACCCTCACTGACTCCCTCGTTTCCAAGGCTGCCTTGACCTTAATCAATCACCTCAACTTTAAGCCAAACCACCCACTAGACCGCCCACTTTCCCATTTATGTCAAGCACTGCAGCTATTTTTCAGAACTGAAAGACTGAATTCATCTTTTATCCTCTTTCCTCTCCTAGAGCCAAAAAGAAATAACTCTCTAATTCCCTCCCTGCTCCCTTGGGCCTGTGGTCACTGTAGCTTGAGTCTTTGCACCTGACACCTGGACCACTGCTAGACCCTGCCACCTGCTCTCTCTTCTTCCAGGTCATCCTGGGAGGCCAACCAAGGGCGAGGAGTCAACACATCAGCAGGGCCTGCCGTTCCCACCTCTTGTCCCTGGGACCCACAGTCCCAGCTCCGAGTCACCATGCCCCTCACCTGCATGAGAGCTATGGCCTGCCCTCATCCACTCAGCACACAGATAGACATAAACCCAGCATGCTCCCCAACTAAAACCCTTTGACAGCTTCTTGCTGCTTATGAAATAAATTCCAAATGTCTTACAAGACTCCCAAAGATGCCTCATGCCTCACACTATCACCCCCTTACAATGCTCTGGCCACACTGGCCTCTCTGCCCTTCCCCTCACAAGCCACGCCCTTTCTTGCCTCCCCGGACTTTGCACTTGCTGCTTCCTCTGCCTGGATTGTTCTGCTCATTTTTTCTTCCCCATTCTTTGGGGCCCAGTTGCTCAGAGAGGCCCTTCCTGAGCCCTCTATCTACAGTTGTGCCTCCTCCCTGCCTTATATCACTCTTAATGTGACTTATCACCACCTGAACTACTGGTTGTCTACTTGTTTAGGGTCTGTCTCCCCCCCACTAGGATACAACCTACATGGGGGCGAAAGTATTGTCTGCAGGGCTGCTGTATGCAGTCACTGCATGGACTGTGATACCACTGCAGACTGTGGTCCCCGTAATTTCCTGAGTGCCTAGCACACATCAGGTTCTCAGCACGTATTTACTGACAGAATGAACTTATGAATGAACGGTAGGCTGTAAGCTTGGAATCTGGAGAATCTGGAGAGGCTCGGGCACCCATCAAACTATAGCATTTATGCTTACCCCCTGTAATACCGCCAGAGAGTGTGACTGAGCTCTTACTCTGGTCTCCTGAGAGCACACAGGGCTGCAAATTTTTCCTAAACCTGGTCTGCTGCCGGGGCCTCGGGCATGCCGCCTGGCTCTCACCAGTTCCTTGCTCCCAGGGGCTGGACCCAGTTTCCACTACATTTTTTTATCTTAGGCAACTCTAGAACATAAAAACGTGAGGCCTCAGCAAGTATTTTTATGATGTTCCCACCAGTTCCGAGGTTCTAGAAGCCCCTAAGCACTTGCCTTCCAAAACAGAATCTTTATGAATATGACTCCAGGCAAATGGTTTGTTAGCAATGACAAGAGCAAAGGCAAGTATTTCCATTACCGGGCAAGTATCGGGAGTGCTTCAAGTAGTGCTGCTTGGCCGCGGACCTCAGGGTCGGGGTGTCTCGCCTCTGATAAGAGGTCTGGGTGGGGGCGCTATTTCCTGTACCGATGGGCTCAGAGGGCTTCAGGTCCAAAACACTCTCAAATCTGAAGCAAGGGAAGGTGACTTAGGTCAGCATGAGATCGACAGCATCATCAGAAAGGCACAGATCATTTCACAAGTCCCAGATCTGATCTGTTTACAGACGTCAGGTGTACACTTGCCTGCAGAGGGTCTCTTCGCTCTGTCTCTTCTTGTTTTTCAGGTCCATCCTGCTGAGGGATGGACTGAAATCCAAGTCATCCAAGTCAGCCCAGTCATCGGAATCCTTTGTGGACCGGGACACAAGACCCCACCTTCTCCTACTCTTTGGCTTGATCTCCCCATTTTTGTGTTCCAGGCCAGCCAGCATTTTCTGCGTATCCAAGCATTGGGGGGACAAAGTAATACTTGGCATTAATGGAGCTCACCCATAAGGAATGCCTATTCCAAACTTCTTCGCTTATGAAAAGGAGGATCCGGGGGGCATATCATTCCCAACATGCACTGCTTCTGAAAAGGTAACCACAGAAAGCATGTTCCCAGACCTCTGTCTCTCACATACCCTGCGCCGGTCACATCAGTTTGCATCCTATGGGGGACAACTGTTGTACAAGATAAGGATTTTAGAAAAGAATATAAGGTACTCCTCACACACGGGGAAGATGGCTGGGTTGTCATCTGGGCCTCATCCCTGAAAGCATTAACATGCTTTAGTCTGTCCTAGAGATGCAGGAGAATTACAGCTCAGCTCAGACATCAGTCATCCTGCTCTTTAACAGAAAACACTGCAAATAGGCCTTCTTTGCCTTTTAGTAGACCTGGATACTATTTAATCACAGAATTAGCTACAACAAGAAATTTCTAAATACATGCTGCTTCCAAAGTTGTGGGCTAGGGTAAAGCAAACAGCCTCAGTATCTCACAGCGTTGGTTGGGAGCCAGCACTCAGTGAATGAACACTAGTTAACAGAAAAAAATACTACTTTTGCATAAAGGGTTAGAAAATTAGACTCGCAGGGGTGCCTGGGGAGCCCAGTCAGTTAAGCGTCTGACTTTGGCCCAGGTCATGATCTCACAGTTTGTGAGTTTGAGCCCCGAGTCAGGCTCTGTGCCGACAGCTTGGAGCCTGGAGCCTGCTTCGGACTCTGTGTCTCCCTCTCTCTCTGTCCCTCTCCTGCTCATGCTCTGTCTCTCATTCTCAAAAATAAATACACATTAAAAAAGAAAGAAAAAGAAAGAAAGAAAGAAAGAAAGAAAGAAAGAAAGAAAGAAAGAAAGAAAATCAGACTGGCAGACAGCATTATAAAGCTAACCAATCACCTGATGCCCTGGGTTATTATTGAATCTAACCCAAACTGTTTTCTTTTGAGCACCAGCCCAAGAGGAGAAAGATCTGGACTCAATTAACAGCCCAGCATTAACAGCATTACTTGATGGCATTAATAGGAATAATAGTATACAAATTCTATTATAGCACTTTGTGGTTTTTCAAAACATCTTCACAAGCAGCAGGATATTTGATCCTCATGCCTGGTCTGGTGGACAAGATAGGCATGATGATCTTCCTCTTACAGATGAGGAAACTGAGTCCTCAGGGATTAATAATAACAGTGACTAACATTTATCAAGTTCTAACAAAGTGCTAGCTACGATTTTAAATTCTTTTAAGTATTAACTCATTTAGTCCCCAAAAGAATTGTTATCAGGTAGACAGCAATTGTTATCTTTGTTTCACAGGCAAGGAACTGAGGAGCAGGAAGGCCAAGGAAACTGCGCAGGGTCACAGAGCTAGGAAACAGCACAGCGGAGACTGGAGCCTCTGGCAGTGTGAGTGCGCTGTGTGGCTCTCAACCCTGACGCTATGGTTGCCTACCACGCACACTGCTATTGACAGGCACAGCCAGAACCTGAATTTAGAACTTCAACTCCAAGGCCAAAGCTCTTTTCACTATCCCATGGTATTACAAAGATACATTTATTATAATTAGACTCTATGCTGAAAAAGAAAACCTTCCACACAATAAATGGGGTCAGAGGAGGAACAGGTCAGACAAGGCTCACTAGCAAATCGCTCACCGACTGAGGATTCTTGGTATGGAGGGACGGGAAGAGCAACGGGCTTGGCTTGTCCTCTGGAAGATGGTTCAGGTGGTCTGTCCTGGAAGCCTCTGTTTTGTAGGGGTACATGAGATGCTGAGGGGGCTGGCTGGCCTGATGCTGTCTCGAAGAAATCCGTGTGTGTGGCTTGGTTGGGGGCTGGGCAGGTGGGATCAGCTTAATGTGAGGAGGGGGGCCCGCCTTTTCCAGGACATCCTTCTGTGGTTTTCCTGAATCCTGAAGGGTCTGTGTGGTGCTGCCCAGCGGATGCCCAATCTGGAAGTAAGGATATCGAAGCGCCTGGAATAACACATAGGGCTGCTTTAGGAGGAAAGTCTAGCCGGGAGGACTGACAGCATCAGGCTCACTGAGCTACATTTCATGGGACCATTTTACTACAGTTTCTTAGCCTAACCCAACCAGAAAACAGCATCTCGAATGTGTGACATTCTTTATGATTTTCCTTATCTAAAATATAAAATGTATACACTTAAAATTATTTGGATAAAGCAGCCAGTTATACTGCCATTACCTTTGCTACTTCTGAAAAGTATTCTTGCTCAACACAGATACTGGCTTGGTAATTTATTTACTATGTGCCTTAAATATAATGTTTCACCTTTCTGAGCCAATTTGCTCAGCTCACAAAAAGAAAAAAATAATATAAAACAGAGAGAGCCAATAATCCTGGAAGATTGAAGAATCAAGTGTAAAATAAGCAGGTACATTACCCCAGGAATGCCAAAAATGTAATACAGATATAGTTAAAACTTGCCTCTCAAGAATCATGGACAAACCTTGTTCTTCTGAACAATCCAGTTTTCTAGATAGTCAAGGGATAAATCTTAAAGTGCTGGGGTTGATAATTCTTTCTGAAATATTTCCTGTATGCCCTAGTTTTTTTGAATGGAAATCACTGAACATAACATAACCCTTCTTGATGACTCTGGGACATAGTTATAAACATTTGCAATTATTATATGTAAGTGTAGATACAGAGGCCGATAATACAGATACTCTGGTACTGATCTTAAACCCTGGCATCTAACTTGAAAAAAAGCTCAACCAATTGGGCCACCCAGGTGCCAATGACACTATTCTTAAAAGTACACATTGTTCTCTTGGTTCCTTGTTACAGAATTTCTTTTCTTTTTTCTTTTAAGGTTATTTATTTTGAGAGAAAGAGAGAGAGAGAGTGAGCACAAGTGACCTGGAAAGAGAAGGGGGGGAAAGAGAGAATCCCAAAAAGGCTCTGCTCTGTTAGTGCAGAGAGCCTGATGTGGGGCTGGATCTCACGAACCATGAGATCATGACCTCAGCTGAAATCAAGGGTCAGATTCTTAACAAATGAGCCACCCAGGCGCTCCAGAATTTTTTGATCTCTTGGGTACAAGCTTTAAAAAACTGGGTTCATCAGAAAGCTTTTCTTCTGCCCTCAGAATATTTGTGAATTTTATCCCCTGAAGTGCACTTCTGAGAGCTTTCCAACCCCAGCCACCCAAAGTTTTATGGTACCAAATTATGCCTCTTTCTTTTCTGAGCCTTTGGAAACGTGCTTTTCTATAATTCTTTAACCCCCAAATATCATCTCTCCAGTGAATTCTACTGTCACATTGGTCCTATCTTCACATGTCCCTGTCACTTTTGTTTGGCCAAATCATCCTCTCTATTAGAACTGGTCACCTTCGTCATTCTGAGCAATGTAACCCGCCAATGAGACAATTAGCAAACTTGAGCCTTGCAAGAGGCACGGGAGTGGTTGAAGCCACAGCATTACCACGCCCCTCTGGATGCATTTTACAATCTAAGACAAAGTGGCCTGGGGGAAGGCAGATTGAGAAAACAGGAGGTATGAGGCCAAGACCTACCATCTGCATGAAGGAACTGCAGTTGGTTGTACTATCTGTACTAGTTACTGGATGAGTGACTAGGGCAAACTGCTTATACTTTCTGAGACTCAGTTTTCTCACTTACACAGTGAAAACAATAACACTTATTTCATGGAATCTTCATAGGGTCAGAATCACGTAAAAACTAAAGCATCCACAAACTCTAAAGTGCTATAAAATGCTCATGGTGGTTATCATCCCAGTTCTATCTCATCTGTTGTTCTGTGTCATCTGTAAAAGGAGCAAGTTGGATTTTACAAGATATTTTCAAATTCCCTTTCAACGACCAGTACTGCCTTACAAGCAAAGTGCTACATAATCTTAACTGAGAGAGAATATATTTGAAAACATTCTCCAAAGAAAGGTAAATATATCTGTTTATTTTCATTTCCATGTATGTGGTGAAAATGAATGTATGTGGCATAGAGCTATGCCAACTTTCAAGGCCACTATATTGCTTAAACCATTAACTATATACAGTGAGTTTCAAACTATTTTATGTTTTTATGTATTATACATCATTAATGACATTCAATATTATTTTCCACCCATAATACCAAATAAAATATTTCCTATGAGATTGATAAGAATTATTCAGAGTCAGATACGAACTTAATAAGAAATGCATCAAACAAGGAAATGGAAGAAAACCTGACTAGCTGTTGGCCGTTTCTTGGGATCCCACTGAAGCATGTCTCTCAGGAGTTGAATGGCTTCACTGCTAGCATTTGGAATCAGGGTCTTTAAGTTATTGGGTACGCACTGGGGCCAGCGGAAGTTCATTGCACTTGAAAGTTGGTAGCCTTCAGGCCAGTCGGTCTGAAACAAGGAAGAGATAAAAAATGTTGCTTAGCTGACGTGTTGTGATAGTTTACATTCCGGTACATGTAGCCATAATGGAAAAGCAATCATATCATTATCATGTTCATACAGTGCAGCACTGTGTGTGATGAAACCCAGGGGGATGCTAATGGAGAGACTACAAAGAACATGAAGTCTGGACAACAGTGGAAAAGACACTGAATTTGCCACCAACTTGTTTTATAACCTTAACACGAGATGGTTCAAATTAGTATTTTCCTAATTGTGTTCCATGAAACAGAGGTTTTAGAAACTGCTAATGAGAAATTTTGCAAGGGGGGGGGTGGATAATAAAACAAAACACCTTGTCTCTAATTAAATAAATTTGTGATACCCTACATATTACAATATCCCCATCTTGAGGATTCAAAATAAATATGCTAAGAAGTCCAACAGTAAAAAAAGCTGTTTCACTCAGTCTAAAGGTCTCCACTGCATCATGCATCATTCCCATGGGACACTAAATTTTGGAGGATATGACAGAAAGTGATGAACAAATAATCTTTAAGGTCCCTTCTAGTTCAAACACTCTACTATTTTAGAAAACACATTCTGATATAATTGCTTTTATTTTTTGTAAGGTAAAGTGGCACTAAGGCTAGATTATATGATTTATTCACTTAGATAGTTACTGGGTGCTTACTACATGCTTAGCCCTTGTTGGGTATCCAAAAATAATCCAATATAAATCCTGCCCTTAAGGATGCCACTGTCCAAAAAGAGAAAATGAAACATTTATTTAAAAACACAATAATTCAGAGAAAAAAGTGATCACGGTCACAAGCGAGGTACAGGCATGCAGAAAAGGGAGAGATTCTAGCAGGAGACTCTGGAAATCTTGAAGACGTGGCACTAATGATTTGTTCAAACGATCAAAAAATTTTTGAGGGTCTGGTTTGTACCAGTAATGGTGCTAGGACCTGGGAAAATAAACACAAGGCAAAGCCTAGCCCTGGGTAAGCCTATGGTCCAGGGCACAGAGATGTACACAGACAATGATATTACAACATGGAATACAGCTGAAATGGAGAGGAGACTACAGCAGCAGAGAGGACGTAAGTTACTGAGGAGCCTGGAAAAAAGAGTGAAATTAGGTCAGGTGAGACATTCACGCCCGCGTGCAGAGCGCGCCTGCGCAGAGCTCGGAAGTGGGGCGCCACAAGAGCAGAGCCCAGAGGGCACAGGTACCACATGGGAGAGAGGCCATAAGAGTGAAGAAGGCTGTGAGGTGGGGACTCAGCAGATATTTTTAGCAGGGAGGCCGGGACCAGGGCTGACGTTTAGCTAGGGAATCTAGCTGCAAGATAAACTGGGGGCAGGGCTTGCGGCGAAGATGCAAACACAGGCAGTGGGGCAGTCACGGCTGGCCTGCGCTGGCGGTAGTGGGGCTCCCAGGTGAGAGCTAGGCATTATGCGGCGGCTGCTTGCATGAGGGGAAGAGGAGTGTAAGAGAGAGAGAGAGAGAGAGAGAAAGAAACTCAGACCGAAGGCCGGCGTGCTGGGATTACGTGGGACCGCGGGCACAAACGGTCAATGGGGGAAGGAAGATAGCCGGGAGTAGGCAAAACACAATCTGTGTCGGATGTGTTGAGTCCAAGGTGACGGCGAGGGCGGGAGGAAATCTCACAGTCGGGTAAATACGTGAATGCCCCTAAAAGGAGGGATTTCACTCAGGAGACTTCAGAACAGATGCAGGAGTCATAGCCATGATGATAAGAGATGGTGGAAAGAAGAGCAGAGGGAACCAAAACACATACACTGAAGAGCAGGAGGGAGGGAGGCAGCTGCTTCTGCAAACAAGGGCAGGGAAGGATCACTGAGGTGGAGGGAAAGACTGCAAGACCAGCAGGTGATCCACGGGGCCAGAGCTCTCCCGGGTGCAGTTGAAGGAGCAGGAAAAGCTGCTGGCTTTAGCCAACAGGCCTTTGTTCCCTAGCATTACCTTTTTCGGTGTCCCCAACAGTTGGCAAATTTTGAAGATGGTGTCAATTTCACTGGCCCCAGGGAAGAGTGGCCTGAGGGTGTACACTTCTGCCATGATGCAGCCCACTGCCCAGATGTCAATGGGGGAGCTGTAGTTGGTAGACCTCAGGAGCACTTCTGGAGCCCTGTACCTGGAGGGACAAAGGAACTGCTGGTTATTGCTTCTCCAGGTCAGAAGTTCAATGACACACTACAATCAATTCTCAGTGAAAAGCATTCTATATTTCCTTTTTTAAGTCTTTATTTATTTGAGAGAGACAGTGCAAGCAGGGGAGGGGCAGAGAAAGATGGGAGAGCGAGAATTCCAAGCAGGCTCTGCATTCTCAGTGCAGAGCCCGATGTGGGGCTCCAACTCAGGAACCGAGCGATCATGACCTGAACTGAGTTGGACACACTTAACAGACTGAGCCACCCAGGCGCCCCGACCTTGTTTCTAATTTCTGTCTAGCTCAGTGTGCTGGGTGGACTCAGGAAGACTTGGTGGCTGCTGTGGATGCTGTCATATACTAGGGCTTCTCTGTTTCATGGTATTTTCACTGAGCATTTCTCTCCATGACTCTTCTGTACAGCATCCTTAAGAAACAGTAAGAGTGAGGAAGAGAGAAGAGATAACATAAAACTTGTTGTCTGTAGGCCACTTCTGGTCATGGCCAGCTGCTTAAATTCTTGGGGTCTGAAAGTTTTAACAATAGCAATTAGCTGCTTTTTTCGGACAGGTCTTTGGAGAATCTTCTACACAACTCTTCCAGGAAATAGTCTTTAGTAAGGGCTATATATAAAATATTATTTATATCAGGGGGAATTACTTACAGCACAAGCTTTTAAACCTGGTACAACACCAATATACCTACAAATATGTGTTTCAAATTGTACTGTTTTTGTTAGTGAAGATTTAATATTTGTGACATTCAAATTATCCTCAACATAATAGTATATATTTTTTAAATTTTTAAAAAATGTTTTATTTTTTATTTTTGAGAGAGAGAGAGAGAGAGAGAGGGAGAGGGAGAGAGAGAGAATGAGCAGGGGAGGGGCAGAGAAAGAGGGAGACACAGAATCTGAGGCAGGCTCCAGGCTCTGAGCTGTCATTGCAAAGCCTGACATGGGGCTTGAACTCACAAACTGTGAAATCATGACCTGAGCCAAACAAGGTCTGACGCTTAACCAAATGAGCCACCCAGGCGCCCTATAATGGTATATTTTTAAAGAAGTGCAATTAAATAATTTTGAGGAAAGAGTATTTACCATCTGGTGGATACATAGTCTGTGTATGGGGGTCTTGATCGGATCTCTCGGGCCAACCCGAAGTCTGCAATTTTCACAAGTTCTGGGCCCATGCAGAGGAGGTTCTCAGGCTTTAAGTCCCTATGAAAGAAGCCTGTGGAGACAGTGGAGAAGGAATCCAAATGCACGTTTGCTCCTACATTGCTCTTTGCAGCTGTATTTCTCTTTTTGTAACAGGTGTAACTTGAAAAGTAGCCTGGAATGACACTGAAGGCTCTATGCACAGGACTTCTTTCATTTCCCACTGATGAATTCAAAATGTAAAACAGTTCAAAAGCTGATCTTCATAATTTCTTTTTTTTTTTCTCCCAGAGAGAAAACAACTTTTAAATGATCAAAACTCAGTTGTGGGCTGAGAGAACTTTGCAAAAAGAAATTGTCACTCAAGGAAAAAAAAAAATCATGCCTACCCTGGCCAAGTCAGCCAGAAAGAATTTGAGATTAAAACCGTTTCAAAAGACAAAAGTCTTACGAGTTCTGAGAGTTTATGTCACAAGAAAACCACAAATGCAATTTTTGATTAAGGAACAAGAGATCTGAGAATATGACCTACTCATATCTGAGATTCTGGTGTGTTGCAACAAATGTTTAAGTGTTAAATGCTTATTATTTGCCTAACGAAGGAGAAAAGGTGTATCTGCAGCATACATTGTGAAAGGCAAAGACAGCTCATCAAATGGGAATCCTGTCTCAGTTGCAGCAGAGTTTTGGGGGTGTGGGCAGGTCATTCAACACACGAACCTCCAACTGTTGCACTCTAACACCCACTGATCGGTGATAAATGCCTCTGAAAACCTAAAACCTTCCACTTGTACAGAGCATCACTGACAGAGACATCATTCTATGTGACTCTAAATCTCACTGGAACACAAAAACTGGAAATACAACTCCGTGAATGCCGCTGATGGTGTTATTTGTCCTGTGCTGTCATTATCAATGTTGTGAAAGGTGGATCCCAACTAGCACATTATGGGAGTAATCACCAGCCAGCACGGAAGAGCCACATTATTCCTTGACAACTTCTATGCTGAAAACGCTCAGATCTACATCTCAGATGTGCCTTTCCTACCCTTCTCTGGACCTGCGTCTCCAACAGGGTATGTCACTGTCTCCCCCCATTAACCTGTTCCAAACCACTTTTCTCCTCTCCCCAATCATCTCTCCTTCCCAAACCTTTCGATAAGGTATCCCAGTTTCTTGTAGTTATATTGGATCCTTTCCAAACAGCCATGGAAATATGTTCTGTTTCTCACCCAAATATCTCCATGTGACCCCTCCTGCCCCTTTATACTCCTTCCTCCTAAATCTTTGCTTTCCTCATCCATCCCTACACTGCCACTTTCTGGTAGGCCTTTCTCACTCCAGCTTCTCTGGATTACTACACTTCCTGATAATTTAAACACTGTCTTTCCCTTGTCACTGACACACACACACACACACACACGCATCCATGACTCCTTTAAGTTATTTAAGAAGCTTGAACTCCTTTCAGTCTACCTACAGAGATAGACTTCTTTTCTAATACTTATCACCAGTATGTGTAAAGTGTGTTCCAATCACATAAAATCCCTCATTTCCTTCAGGGTCACTGTGTCTATTCCCATTAACAATGTTGTACCCTTGTTCCTTTTTATCTGTGTCAATCCCAATCTTTGCCATCCTTTGAGACCTGTTTTGAGTTTCCCTTCTTCCAGGAAGCGATTCAAACTATGCTAGCCTTCTTCACTCATTCATCCTACCAATAAATATTCACTGAGGGCCCACTCCAGCCCAGGTACTATGTGAGGCTCCGTGGATTCAGAAGCAACTTCAATGGGCATAGTTCTTGCCCTGGTGGACATGACAGGCTCTCCCTTCTGAACTTGAGCAGACTCTACCATTTTCAAGTATATTGACCATCTCTCTATAATTAGATGGAGCACTTTAAGGGTAGAGGCTACAGATCTATTTCTTCTGAATGCCTAGCACTGTGGCAGGAGCATGATGGTTTCATAAGGTAGTCTTATTGACAGAACAAAGGACTTCAGTAGGTTTGTAGGGAACATGAAGGAGCTTAACGGAGACAAATCTATCTTGGTCAAGTAGACAGGGACAACAGAGGGAAGACCAGGAGGCAGGAAGTCTCACAAGATAGCAACTGAGAACTGAGAAGAGCAGTGACCCTGAAGTAGTGTGGGAGACATTGAGGGCTCAGAGCAGGAAGTCCTCAGCATGGGGAGAGTTCCAGCAGGACTAAATCTACGAGTCAAGGCTATTTCTCCAAAACCCTCTCTGCTCTAGAGGAAGGGGAGGGTAACTGTGATGTAGTCATACTTGAACATGCACTAGATGTCATGCACTATGGAAAGCAATAGTGTTTTTTAATCAAAAGACACTCCTCTCTGTTCACCTGGTGAAGACACCAGAGCTTGGTATCAGGTCACACTCCAAATGGATGGTATTATGGCATAATGATGCATCTGCAGGCAAATGGCTAAGATGCACAAAATAAATATAAGTACAGAGCACACAGAAGAGGCTGAAAGTGCAGAAGGGATCATATATATTCAAGAGGGCCACAAGTGAGAAGAGGAAGTACCTCTTTTGCACCAAATGGCTGCTTCTGTTTTCCATTATCCAAGGCATAGAGAAGATCAAAGGAGTCCTACCTGGGTTAGACCAGAGATAGGCACAGGGAGTTGGCTATTTGCATATGTGTATGCATATGCATATGTGCCTTGTTTGTATGGGAAGAAAAAAAATACATGTATATATTCCATTGCTTCATTCTTTATCCTGCCATTATACCAATGTATGCCTTATGGCCTTCTTCACACCAGTTCCTTAAGTATCCTAACCAAAGTAATAGTAAATTAAACCTAATTTATAGTAAGAACCAAACTTGAGGCTATCAGTATATTCAAAGGGTAATGCAGTATTTGTCAAAGATGGCCTTTAAAATGGAAGAAAACAATTTTTTTTAAATGTTTATTTATTTTTGAGAGAGAGAGAGTGCAAGCAGGGGAGGGACAGAAAGAGAGAGAGAGACACAGAATCTGAAGAAGGCTCCAGGCTCTGAGCTGGCAGCACAGAGCCTGATGTGGGGCTCAAACCCACGAACTGTGAGGTCATGACCTGAGCCGAAGTCAGACGCTTAACTGAGTCACCCTGATGCCCCAAAAACAATTTGTGATGCGGATAAGTTTGGATGGCTTATCAGACAAATTAAAGATTGTTAACGCACACTAGAGTGGGCAGTTTCTAAGACTCAGCATAACTGAGTCATCGTGTTCGGACCCTCTGTTCTTCAGAGCACGCTCCAGCTCCCAGAAGGCCTGATTGTATGCTCCCATCTTGGAACCGGCTTAAGAATGTGCAAAGGCACAAGCAGTTATCAGAGAGTGACCTTTCGTCAGTGCACACAGGAAGACTTATGTCACCCTGAAAATATATGAACTGTGGGTCCTCTCTTCCTAAACATTCAGAGCCTTAAAAACACACCAGTGAAAAAAAGAAATAACAAACATCATTTTCTTACTGAACAGATGGGAAAAGTGAGTCACCGGAGCTGGTGAAGGTGGGGCGGTGGTTAATTATTCACAATCTTATAAGAATGTACTAGAGCTAATGTACTACTCTGCTCTACTCTGTCCCTCTCAATCCACACAGTTAAATCTTGGTTTGTGGTTCTAGTCCTTTCAAGTCCAGATGGACGCTGTTTCTCCTCTTAGACTCCCTGTTTCTCCTCTATTTGGGTGAAATTATTATTTCCAAACTTATGTGGCATTTCCCTTATAGTGAGTCATTTTTCCTCCAGCCTCCAAGCCCCATGGCAAGCTCCCTCTGCACTCACGTGTAACACCCACCTCAACAAAGCTGCACCTTATCCTTGCTCAGTTCATCCCATTACATCGACTTGTACTGGGATACACCTAACCTCTTGCACTCTGGACCTTGTAACTTGCTTCCACTATAGGTCATGCTCCTGTGAGCACTAACTACCTCCTCCCATCAGTCAAGCTTTATCCGGTCCCTCACTGCTAACTCCTCTTTAATCCTACTAGAACAGATGCACTAATAAAATGAGGAGCATGAAGATTCTGGTCCCCCGTGTATCTAAGCAGCTTCAAGTTCTATAGATCATACTTCAGGCCCAAAACAATCAGAGGAACAACGGCTAGGAAAAAAATTAACTGCAAACAGACTTTTAAAAATGACTAACGAAAACTGTATTTGTCAGCTGACATATGCTGTTTGTTAGACTGTATTTGAGTATAAGCCTTTTATAACTAGAAAGCATTTGTGAATATATCTGTAGAAGACCTAGCCTCCTGTTCTTTCCATTACTAAATTAGCTATTATTAGCCTTATACCGATGATTTCTTTTTTTTTTTTTTTAATGTTTATTTATTTTTGAGACAGAGAGAGACAGAGCATGAACAGGGGAAGGTCAGAGAGAGGGAGACACAGAATCTGAAACAGGCTCCAGGCTCTGAGCTGTCAGCACAGAGCCCGACGCGGGGCTCGAACTCACAGACCGTGAGATCATGACCTGAGCCAAAGTCGGCCGCTTAACCGACTGAGCCACCCAGGCGCCCCTATACCGATGATTTCTATTCCTTGGTAACTAAAATTATAAGACCCTCGTGTCATGTACATTTATTATTCATCTCTATTTTGACAAAACATTATAATTTCCATATGAGAGGCAATACAGCATAGTGGTTAAGTGTGGAGACCAATCAGGTTGCCCAGTTTCAAATCCCAATTCTGTTCACTGTCTGGCAGATCACTTAGGCTCTCTGTGCCTTATTTTCCTAATCTGTAAAATAGGAAAAAATAGCATCTACCTTAAGGGCTTGTTTTGCAGGACCAAATTCGTTAATTTTGCAAAGCTCTTAGAGGTGTGCTTGGCACGCTGGCACCTTGCAAGACCTTGTCATTATTAGTAGTATGAATCCTTTCATTTTACCCCCCAACAGGGGGGTGGGCAGACACAGCTGCATTTTTTGCACAGAAGAATGAAGGCTTATGAAGCTAGTCATGCACTTCACCTGTGAGGAGCTAGTGCTAAGCTCTGATCCAGTTCTTAGCCAGGTACGTGTTCTGCTGATGTGTGCACTGGAGCTTGCAACAATAAGCCCACTTCTTCCTCTGGGCTTCTGATTCACAATGGAAACGCTTACAACTGGGTCATTCAGACATCATGCAAAGGCCAAGTGCTATCTAGATAAGAATCTTCCTGTTCAAAACTGCTTGGCTTCCAGAAGACAGGAACAGACCTTCGATTTAATTTCAGGGTACCCCATGCCAGTCGAATAAAAGAGGGATTTTTCCCTTTCATCCTGGCAGAAACTGTGTTGTGCTTACTTTTCATTAACAACCCTTGGGCAAGGGAAAACATCCAGCCACAAAGAAGGCTTTCTCTCCTCCGCCACATTCTGTTAATGATGAACCTGATATGAATATATGGAAATAACCAGTGAATACCTAAGCACTCTGAATTTATGCAGTGCGCCTTCCTGCTGTGGAAGTTGTAGCTTCACAGATATTACTGATTTAAACCTACAATGTTTTCCTCAAGAAGGCCATTAGGACGGCAACATACAGAAAGGCCAAGGGCTGACTCAAGGTCATGCAATGCAAGGCAGTAGTGAAACACAGAAGCAGAGAACCACTTCTTAGGGCAAAACACTGTCGTCCAAGCCAGCTAAGGCATTCTTGATTGCTTGCACAGGTAAGTGTGAGCTGGATATTTGTAAGGGCAGGTCAAGGATGAAGCAAGGCTTGCATTAATTATTTAATTCTGACAAAGTACATATGCTTTGGCATTGCTCAATCAGTACCAAGTGGAGTCATGTTTTCATTCCCTGGGGCGGGGGGGGGGGGGGGTAAGTACTCAGTGACATGAACTATGGCCATAGCAACTACCTGCAGCGCTCTTCTCCCCTCTCAAAGGAGTCTACTCTCTAGGGGCAGAATGCACCTTCTCACAGTGAGAACAAGCTAACAAGACAAATCTTACAGCTGATTTAGATGATTTTTTTTCCCCATTACTGGAGGAAAGGGATAGATACTACGGAGTTACATGTGCACTTAACCAGAGTCAAGTCAATACCACATAAAAACCATTATACAGTTTCTGAAAATCATGTATCAATAAAAACGAAATCAGACCTGTAAAATTAATATCCATCCCACCTACAATTATTATTGTTATTTTTTTCACCTCTTATTCCTTTGTTTTCCTTGAGAGAAGATGGGTTTTTCTAGTGGAGCATGGCAAATGGGCACAGATATCTGAGCTAATCTCCTCCCTGCTTTGTTGCAGTGGAGTCTTTGACAGGGCTTCAAACCTCTCTGAACCTCAGTTTCTTCTTCTTTGGAAGGAATAGCTACCATCTGTCCTTTCTAAGAAGTTGGCAAGGAAATAAGAAAGGTGACAGATGAAATGTTATTAAGCTTAAACTAGAACTGGGCACTCAACAGCTGGGGAGAAGTGTCCACAAGAATATTTGGTAGCAGCAGTGGTGCTAAGAGCAAAGGTATTCTGACTTGCTGCATGAACTGAGCCTTCCCTTGCACTGTCTTCATATGCAATCCAAGTGTCCAAGGAGTGTGAGAGAAACTGAGAGTGCAGAGCTTCAAAGAGCTGTTGTGTCACAATAGTATCTGGATGCTAAATTACAGGATACAAATATGTATTGCATGTGCACACATTCATGGGCATTTGTGGGTGTGGATGTGCGCATGTGTGAGTGTGTGTGTGTGTGTGTTCATTTGATGGGATTAGATAGAGACCCAGGTAGAAGGCTACAAGTTCTTTCTGGCAACAAATACCTGAATCTCATGAAAAGCAACCGAAAGGAAAAGAAGGGAAAGCCAATGAATATTAACTTTCTTTTAGGTCTACTTCTCAGTTTCCAGTACTGAGCAAACAGCCCAGTAACTCAGATGCTATGACTGTCCCTGTGTGAAAACATTCTGGTTGACCTTTCTCTTTTGAGAATCTAATTTATAGTAAGAACCAAAGTGAGAACTTTGATCTCTCATCATATTCTTTTCCCAGGCTCTTAAACCTCGTAAGTTACCCTTCTCCCCCTATTTGTCCCTCAGACACCACACCAGAAGTTTTTCATGTTTTGCAAATTCATGCCATCCTTCATGAATCCTGGTAACTGAAGGTTCTATCAATGCCAGCAGATCAGGCTGACCTTCCCCCCCGCCACACACACACATAATTATTTCTCTATTGTAGTAAGAATATTTAAGGTTTACTCTCTTAGCAACTTTCAAGTATATACCACAGTATTATTAGTTATAATCACAACACCATACATTATATCCTTATTCATCTTCTAACTGAAAGTTTGTACTTTTTGACCAACATCTCCCTACTCTCCCTACCCCCCAGCCCCTGTTAACTACCCTTCTATTCTCTGTCTCTGCAAATTTGACTTTTTCAGATTTCACACATAAGTGATATCATGCTGTATTTGTCTTTCTCTGACTTGTTTCATTTGAACATGATGTCCTTGGGTCCATCCAAGTATTATCAATTATAATTAACCTATAACATTGTGTGAGAAATTCTCAGTCATTATTGTTTCAAATATTTTTTCCGTTCTTTTCTCTCTTCTCCTTCTGGTATTCCCATTACATGTATGTTTCACCTATGTAGTTGCCCCACAGGTCTTGAGTATTCTGTTCTGGGTTTTTTTTCCCCCCATATTTTTTCTCCTTGTTTTTCAGTTTTGGAGGTGTTTACTGAGATAGCCTCAAGCTCAGAGATTCTTTTCCTCATCTGTATCCAGTCTACCAATAAGCCCATCAATGACATTCTTCATTTCTATTACAATGTGTTAGATCTCTAGCATTTTTTTAATCCTTTCTAAGAATTTCCATCTCTCTGCTCAAATTGCCTGTGTGTTCTTGCATGCTGTCTACTCTATCCATTAGAGCCCTGAGTATTTTAATCATAGGTGTCTTAAATTCCTGGTCTGACAGTTTCAACAACACTGTCATACTGAGACTGGTTCTGATGCTTGCCTGTCTCTTCAACCTTAATTTTTTGCCTTTTAGTATGCCTTCTGTTTTTTTCTTCAGAGCCAGACATGTTGTGCTGGGTAGATGGAAGTGCTCTAAATGGGCCTTTATTAATGTGTTGGTGAGGTTTGAGGAGAATGAAGAAGCTCTGGGGTCCTATGATTAGGTCTCAGTCTTTTGGTGAGCCTGTGGAGGCTGACCTTTTACTAAAAACTTTTCACTGGAATTGGTTCACAAGTGGACTCAGTCTTGCATATTACTCGATTATTCAGTATGTGCCAAGGCTGACATGGATTTGCACAGATAGCCTCTCTGTGTGTTTAATTTAGTCTCTAACCAAAGGACTACTTAGAGGGGAAGAGGGAGGCTGGGAAGGATCCCAGGTGACCTATGCCACCAGCTGTGACACAATGTCTTTTCTACTCACTGCCAATTTGTGTCAAATCTGTACCGACTGTATTATCAAAGGGCTTCCACCCAGGTTCCTTATTGGGTAATGAAACTCATCTGCTGGCGCAATATTTGCAATGGCAACAATATCCTTAGGCTGGGGGTGAGTGGCTTTCTGCCTATGCAAGATCAAACGCTTGGCGCATCTGTCTATAAAGTTAAAGTGACTTCAGATGACCCCCTACAGAACTCTTGGCTACACCAATGGACACGTCCATCCCATGGCTCTGTGTTTATAAGAAGGTGGGTCTGCGTCCAGTTAGTGGCAGAGATGTAGTAACACCCCAGGTATTTGCTAGAAAATATAGCCTCAAAGTCATTGCTACTCAATACCTTTCAAAAGCTCAACCAAGAACAATAGTATTTATTGGAGAATTTCCTGAAGGGCATGTGGCCATCCATTCCTCTAGATATTCTAAATCTCTCCTTGAACTATCCAGACCATCCCTACAATGAATCATACTGGGCCCCATTAGAACTGTTTTCTCTGATCAGGTGATGTAACTGGCCTAGAAAGAGGGATACAACATGAAACTGCTCTATGTAACTTGTCACTTCATTTTTGCCATGAAGTCACATTACATACTGTCACGTCTATAAGGATCCACGAGAGAAACCTCTCTGGTCTTAGTTCTAAGAACAGTTCCGCTTCTCTTGGGCAACTGGACTGTTTTTACCGGATTGGGGCGGGGGGAGTGGGTAACTATGTTGGATGCAGTTGGTCATGTTTCCCATTTTGCTCAGAATGCTCAGAATTAAATCTGTAGCCTGCTTCTTTTACTAATCAGAACTTGCTGACGTGCATTTTGCTGATTAACTCCCCCGCTCCCCCCAGCTATATCTACACCTTGTTTTGTCTTTGTCTTTCTTTGCTCATTTTTAATTGATTTTATTTTCCTGTGTTGAATAAATTTTGTTAGACCATTTTTTAATGCTTTTGAACAAACTGAAATATATTAGGAAAATGAGAAGCCACAGCAAAACAGCAGATTAAACATAACACGTGAAATTTCTCTGAATTCTAATCTTAGGTTTCTCATTAATACACCAGATAATGAGCAGGAATAAATTTTAGATCTATGACAAGCTTAATGTTAAAGCCTAAAGAATAAGAACACACAGACATGATAAATAATGAGAGAAATTCAGAAATCAAGTTATGAAAGATAATGTATTCCAAAACCCACTGTCAGCCTCTCAACTCTTTCAGCGTTTTCTGGGAGTCCATTACAAAAGGCCCTGATGCTTCCTGTATCTTCTCCCTGATGACAACATTTCACTGCTATTAAAAAACACAGTACTCCAAATCACCTACCGTGTTTGTGAATAAATGCAAGTCCTTGTAATATCTGATACATGATATTCCTTATAGCAGATTCAGGAAACAACTTATTTCTGTATGGGGCAGAGGAGGAAAAAAATTGTAAGTCTAGATTTACATATGAATCTGAATACCCTGTGTTCATGTTCTTTTGGTTATATAGTAAGATTTTAAGAAAACATTTGTTCAGACACTAATCTGACCAGATCCTCTGATAATAAAGACCAAAGAGAAACAACCATTTGTCCACACAAGATGGCTACCTTGTAAACACTGGTGTATTGGTATATTGGTAATTAGTATATTCAGTTATGTTACAAAGAAGATTAAAAATCATAGTAACCACCACCCCCAAATCCCTCCAATCTATCATATAAAAATCTTCTCTCTTCATAATATAAAACAAAACTTCAAAAATTTTAATGGGGACAATCTGAGGCCTTCCAGATAAAGTCCTTATGAAACATAGTGGATCCTGCCATATTCCCTTGGTTGGGCAAACCTTACAGCTTCAGTGTTGCTAGTGACAATGAGGATAGTATTTGTTCACCAAATCCACGCAGAGAAGCTGTGAACGGCACTCACTTGCCACTAGAAAAATATACCCCCAGGGTTCTACATGGTTCACTTTCAGAGTTAAAAATGACCATAGCAGGTGAGTTTTTTATTAGTGTCCTCTTCCCAACACACAAGCCCCTGAGCACTATAGCAAGAAAGGAAGTGCAGTCAACCTACAAGTTTTCAGTGGAGGTCTCAAAATAAACAAAGCTGTCACACCCTGACCTGTAATGGTTCTGCCCATGTTTCCTTGTGGGAACGAGGGCTGCAGAGGACCTGTTCAATCTGAGCTTCTCTGCGTGAATAACCCACCGAAACATGAAAACGGCTGCATTGAAAGTAGCTTCTGTGATGCTATCATGAGGCCTCCAAAGCAGGAATGTGGGTTGGGCCCCTCATCTAACGGGCAGCTTTAAACAGTGAAGCCTAAGTAGCACGACTGCAACAAACAAAAACAAAAAGAAAACCCATCCACTTTGCAATATTTATTTCTAAAGTCATGATGACCAGACTGTACCTTTCTTTAATGAGCTGGTAAAGATTTTCCTTCATGTACTCGAAGATAAAATAAAGATGATCATTTTCCCTGATAACTTCTTTTAATTTTACAACATTGGCGTGGTTGAGCTTCTTTAAAGACTGAAAGGCAAGGGGGAAAACACAAAAAATTGGAGGAAATCTGCTGTTGAGAAAGAAAAGTAATCCCACATATACTTAGGAAGAAACATCTAATTCCAGAACCTCAGAAATGCCGCAATTCCTATTTTATTGACAATTTAACAAATGGTATTTCTCTGAAGTCAATAACAACTTTATGTAGAAAACTGTTTTGATTAGCTGACTAGAAAGTAAGCACTTGATTATTACTGGTATTTCTGGCTGCATCCTGCGCCAGGCAAGGGGCCAGAACTATTTTAGGTGCAGTCCCTCCAGATGATGGAATTCATGCCATGAAAATGGCCAGAAGGGAACCAACTGGAAGCTGAAGCTTTGGTTGTTCATATTAGAGAAGGCAGCTGCTCTGGGCTGAGATGACCAGCCAACAGTCTGCAGACCCTTTGGACAGGAAATTGTTCAAATAGACAAGAGGCTCATAGCCCAAGGCTCTCAATTTCCCTCTGACTCATATGTGTCCATGAGGCACACAGCACTCCTTACGATGTGAGTTTTAAAGGAGAAAGGAGGAGGAGAAATCTCACTGCAAAGACCCTGAAGTGAGATGGGAGAAATAGCTCCGCTTCTAAGAACAGCAAAGGCGAAAACGTCAGGCAGGGGATGAGAAAGAAGAGGGTGGCTCAGAAGACGGGGCGTGACCTGATTCTTCATCTTGGCGCACATGCAGTTTTCCTGTTCCTGGCACATCCATGTGAGTACAGCCACGCGTAAACTATTTTCTGTTTGCATTATTAATTTTGTTGATGGGGAAATAGTACACTTTTGTATTTGTGAGCAGCAATCCTGTTCATGTACGACAGCTAGAGAAACTGCTGGTTTGCTCACCAGATGGTCAGAACGTGATTGACAGTCTCCTTCAAGGGAGCCTCAAAGGGCCGCTGGACAGTGGGATGAGCTCTTCAATTCCAAAAGGCTTTTCCTCACAGTAGTGACTCCAATAATAATACACTGTAAAGCCCTCCTTATGTTTGACATAGCATGAGTAGGGGTCCAGCAGAGAGAGAGGGAGACACAGAATCTGATGCAGGCTCCAGGCTCTGAACTATCAGCACAGAGCCCGATGGGGGGCTCAAACTCACAAATCGCGAGATCATGACCTGAGCCAAAGTTGGACGCTCAACCGACTGAGTCACCCAGGTGCCCCTGCGAATATCCAAATCTAGAAAGACAGTCAGTAATAACGCACCCAAAGAATCAGAGGTTGGGAGTGCTATAATATGATAGAGTAACTTCAAGCAGCTGGGAAGGGAGAGGAAATGTGGCCAGTGAATGAGAACAAAATAAAACTCTTCAGGAGGTTCTTCCCTGAAAGACAAGCTCCCACCAAGGAGCCCCTCTGGCAGGAAATCCTCAGCCAAAGGACAGATCCTTCTAGAATCACCCAACGTGGCTGATTACCTGTTTCAGTTAAGTTGGCTTCCAGGTTCTCCAAAAGTAACAAGCACAAACATTGCTTGGCTTGTAAGTATTCACCCTGTGGCCTTCTTTTCTACCTATTTGCTTAAAACGCATCACTGCAATGGCTGAGATACCCAGTGGATAAGCAGAATGAATGGGGCAAATTAATTCAGGGGAAAATGAAGTAGGTTTTTAAGCTTTTCGAGAAGGGGATTCTAGGCAAGGAGTAGGGTACCTTCCATGCTTGGCCTGATATATGTTTTGAGCACAAATTGCTGGCTAAGAAGTCTAAGAAGAGCTAGCAGTTCTTGTTTGTTTGTTTGTTTGTTTGTTTCTTCTTCTTCTTTTAATGTTTATTTTGAGAGAGAAAGAGAGCTTGAGAGGTCGAGTGGAGGAGGGGCAGAGAGAGAGGGAGAATGAGAGAATCCTGAGCAGGCTCCATGCTGTCAGCATAGAGCCCAATGCAGGGTTCAAGCCCACGAACTGTGAGTTCATGACCTGAGCCGAAACCAAGAGTCAGACACTTAACCGACTGAGCCACCCCCGTGCCCCTTGCAGTTTTTTTCTGAGCAAGGATCACAGGCAAGTTAAAGTCTACATTAGTTTAATATAAAAGGGATTAATTGTGTGGGGGGAATTTCATATGACTCATTTTACAGATAGAAGGCATCTTATTTTGGCCCAGGAAGAGTTTACAAGGAGAGGAAAAGACAGGACAATTAGAGCAGAGAAGCAGAAATAGCAAATTAAACCCAGGTCAGCAGTCCTAATAGAGATTATTTATCCCCGTTTGGGTGACGGTTCTTAACTATTAACAAAACTGCAATGTATTGCTCCCCAAAGGTACCCTGGGGCAGAAGACACAGTCCTTGACTAGATGAGGCAAACAGCCTAATAGGGAAGAGAGGACACGAATACAAAATCCATAAAACAGAATAAGGGAGATCTTCTTAGGGTCAAGAGAATGACAGAGACAAGGAACATCAGAAACATTTCAAGAAGGAGTAATCAGCAAACTCTGAGCGGTCAGTGAGTATGTCATCTGAAATGTGACTTGAAGGAAGAGTAGCATCCAGATAAAGAAGTCAGTGGAAGGGAAAGAGTGAGTCCTGAAAGAAGCCCTTCTTAGGTATGGGCGGGGGAGTGGAGGGGCAGTCGGCTATGCCTGAGGGATGAGAACTACCCCAGTTAGGTTCTGAAGGAGGCTCACCCAGAAGACTTCAACTGGGGAAGTGGGCAGGGAAGGCACTGTTTGGATGCCAGGTATACACCCACTGAAGCTAACAAATGTGGGTTTGAAACAAAGCTCTGTAGCTTAGAGTTGTATTTACCTCAAGCCAAGTTACTGAGTCTCTGGGCCTGAGCTATTCTCAGCAGCAAACTCAAGATACTAAAATTTTCCTCATGGGGTAGTTGTGACGATAAAATAAGACAGTGCATGTAAAGCACCTAAGGTGCTTCCTGGCTCATAATAGCTTCTCAGTAAACGGTACGTAGTGTGTGAACAGCTGAATGTAACGGAGATCTTTCTGGGAGCAGCACACAGGAGGGGTGAGATATGGAGGGAGTGAGGTCACACAGGCCACCTGCAATGAGCTGCAGTTTGTGCGTGAAGGAGTAAATGATAATTAACAGAAGAGGGGGGAAAACAGGACAACTGGGGAAACAGACATTCTAGAAAATTTAGGCACTGATATCCACTAAGCAGCTGGATATATGGGGCTGAAACAGGTGTCAGCAAGCTTTCCTTAAAGGGACTGAGAATAAATATTTTAGGCTTTCGAGGCTATGTAGTCCCTGCTGCAACTACTCAACCTTGCCATCAAAGCGTGAAATCAGCCATAGGCACTACAGAAACAAGTGGGCATGGCTGTGTTCCAATAAAATTGTATTTACAGGAACAGGACGTGGCCACTCATCAACCCTTGGTCTAATGCGTACACAGGATAAGAGATTTGGTGAGACCACTGAAGCAAGGCAAAGATATGAAATTACTCAGGAGGAGGTTCAGAGCAAAGAAGAAAATTGCTAAGGATGGAATGTAAGAAATCATCACTATTTAAAGGGTGAACCACGGAGCACTTGGTGAGGCAAGAAAGAGGTGGGACAGCTGGACAAAAGCAGAGTTACACAGTCCTGGGAGAGGACAGCATCCAACACCACAGGCATAAAAATGTCTGAAAAAATGAACTGGATTTGGCAACAGGTGACTTTTAGGACAGCAGCTTCAGTAGAGTTGCAGGGGCAGATGCCTGATTCAATTACATGGAAAGTCCATGGCAGGTGGGGAAATGATGGCAAAGGGAAAAGTCTGGAAGACTAAGCAAGGAAAGGGAAAGGGTGGAAGCTCCCGGAGAGAGAAGGCTGAGGCTGATTAGGGAGAATGGCAGGCACATATATTTATTTATAGGCTGAAGAGAAGGAGCCAGTGGAAAGGAAGAGCTTAAAGAAATGGGAAGGTCCAGGGACGCTTGGGTGGCTCCGTCGGTTAGGCAGCAGGCTCTTGATTTCAGCTCATGTCATGATCTCATGGTCGTGGGATTGAGTCCGATGTCAGGATCCGTGCTGAGTTTGGAGCCTGCTTGAGATTCTCTCTCTCTCTCTCTCTTTCTCTCTCTCTTTCTCTTTCTTTCTCAAAACAGACAAACTTAAAAAAAATAAAAGAAATGGGATGATTCACAATAGCCAGAAGGTGGGGAGCAACCCAAGTGTCCACCAACGGATGAATGGATAAACAAAATGTGGTCTATACCTACAGTGGAACATGATTCTGCCTTAAAAAGGAAGGAAATTCTGACACACACTAAGATATGAACCTTGAAGAAGCTTGAAGACTTTATGCTAAGTGAAATAAGCCAGTCACAAAAAGACAAATGCTGTAATGATTCCACTTACATGAGGTACCCAGAGTGGTCAAAGTCATAGAGACAGAGAGTAGAATGGCAGTTGCCAAGGGTTGGGGGATTGGTCACGAGAAGTTACTGTTTTGTAGGTAAAGAGTTTCAGGTTTACAAGATGAAGGGAGTTTTAGAGGTGCATGGAGGTGAAGGCTGCATAGCAGTATGAACGTATGTGATACCAGCAAATGTACACTTACAAACTGGTAATAGGGTACATTTTACATATGTGTGTTTCATCACAATTTGAAAGAAAAAGGACATTAGTGGGAAACTAGTGAGATCAAAATAAATCCGTGGTTTCTCTAATACCAAAGTTTAAAAAAGTATATTCACCAATATAATGGCATGGCAACCTTCTCCCTTGAGCTATTAGCTGTATAATGTTGTCATTTGCCCCCTTTTGTTGGCATCAATGAAACAATTCAAACAGCATGACTAACTCCAATCAATCACAAATCTAAGCATGTATAAAGCTATTTTAATCAACCATACATAAATTATCCCCTGGTGTATTAATAAATACCTTAACCTCCCGAAGGTTCATGCATTCCTCCCAGGAATAAAACTTTCTTTTCATTCTAAAAGAGAACAAAGAAACAAATAGCATGCTTATTCCCAGTAACAGGCTAAACTTTCTTGTTCAAAAATGTTTCCATTCTAAATCCAGTGAATAGTGCTTAGAGTTGGTTTCAATTTCTACCAAATATTACACTATCCAAAACAGCGTTCTATTTGACAGTTTGGCAGTGCGATTGATGCTACATCACAAAGCTTCCCCAAAGGGATGGTACAGTGCAGTCCAAGGAGGCTTCACCTGCTGTCTTGTTCTATCACTAATTGGCTAACCTTGCCCTGGAGGCAAATCCCTCAGGCTTATTTGATCTATAATAGAGCTCTCCAATAGAACTTTCTGTACTGATGGGAATGCTCTGTACTATCCAGTATGGTAGCCACTGGACTAGACACATATGGGTACTGTGTAGTGGAATATGGCTAGCACAATATAGGAACTTCATTTTTAATAACATTTAAATTTAAATGCCATTTGGTTACTTGCCACCCTGTTGGACAACACAGTTCTAGACCCTCTGGTATAGGGGTTGGCAAATGATGGCCCATGAGCCAACTGCACCCCACCATCTGTTTTCATGCAGCCTGTGAGCTAAGAATGATTTATCATATTTTTATTAAAAAAAATTTTTTTTATTAAAATTTATTTATTTTTTGAGAGTCAGAGAGAGACAGAGCACGAGCAGGGGAGGTGCAGAGAGAGGGAGACACAGAATCGGAAGCAGGCTCCAGGCTCTGAGCTGTCAGCAAAGAGCCCGCTGTGGGGCTCGAACCCATGAACCGTGAGATCATGACCTGAGCCGAAGTCAGTCGCCCAACCAACTGAGCCACCCAGGTGCCCCAATTTATCATATTTTTAAATGGGTGGGGAAAAAAAATCAAAAGAAAAATAAGATCTCATGATAGGTAATAATTTTATGAAATTCAAATTTCAGCTTCCATAAAGAGTTTTATTGGAATACAACCACACTCATTCATTTATACATAGCCTATGGCTGCTTTTACACGATAGCAGAACTGAGTTGTGATAGAGACCATATGGCCTACAAAGCCTGAAATATTTACTGCATAGCCGTGTACAGAAAAAGTTTGCCAACCCCGGCCTACAGCCTGAGGGGAGAGAGAGAGAACTCTATGGGCCAACCAGAAATCCAAGTTTCAAGGTTATATCTTTCATTGCACTGCAATCACATGGTCTCCTTTGGCTCTTCCAGCAGCCCCAGGAAATAGATGGGGCAAGTGAGGAAATGAAGAAACAGAAAAGTCATGTCATTTTTCTCAAGGTCTCACTGTTGGCCAATAAGAAACCAACTTCCATCTCTCCACCTCATTCTCATACTCTGTCCCCAGCATCATACCGTCTGCTAGCATAGTAACCAGTTCCTTTGTTCATGCCCCAAATATTATTTAGCCCCCAACCACGTGGCAGGGGCTTTGTCTGCACTGGAGATATAATGAAAGGGGCATCCCTCATGGAACTGACATTGCAGTGGGAAGGCAGGCATTTAATCACTTTCTGTGCTGAGTGCTAGGAAGGAAAGGCACAGGACATGGTGAGAGTGGACCCCAAAGTGACCTAATTTAGCCTGGTGTGTCAGGAAGCACTTGTGGAATGAGGTGATGTTTCAATTAAGACCTGAAAGATCAATTGGCCTATGAAGGTGGGAGGTAGGGAATATCATGTGAAGACTGGGGCAGAAAGATATTTGGTGAGTTCAAGAAGCTGAAAGGCCAGAGTGGCTAGAACAAAATCGACAGTGGGGTAGTGACAGGAGAGAAAGCTGAAGAAATCAGGCAGTGGCCAAGTGATATGGCAAGTTTTAGGTCCCATTAAAAACCGGGAGCTTGATCCTAAAATTGCTAGGAAGATACTGCAAACTGCTGTAGTTTGGGTTCCTCTGAAAGCAGAGCCTGAGGCAAGGACTTGGGTGCAGGTAGTTTATTCGGGACGAGATTCCAGAAAGCCAGGGCAAGGAACAGAGAAACTGGGAATGGAGGGATGGGAAACCCACTTAAGGGTGCGTTACTGAGCTGATAACAAGGTGGGCAACTGGGGCTCAGTCCTGCTGGGGACCTTCTAAAGACCTGTGTGGAAGGTGCCCTGGTTGAGAGTCTCTCAAGTGCACTTGGGGAGGGGGTGCTGGTAGTAGGCACAGAACTGTACACATAGCATGCTGAATTCAGGTAGGACAAGGCAACTTTACGGGGCGGAGGGGACACAGCGTTTGGCACAAATGGTTTTAGACAATTAGATTCATGTGTTTAAAGTAATTCTTTCAGACTGGAATAGAGAAGGGGTAGAATGGAAGCCAGGATCCCTATAGGGGAAATTCCTCTAGTGGCAGAGGTGGTAAATGATAATGGGTTGAATGGGAGGTTAGCAGGGAGAATACAGAGAAGTAGGTGGATCAGATAAATATATGGTAGTTGGAATCTATGGGTCTAGACGGCCAATGCTGGGCCTATGGAGGGAAGTCAGGAGGATATGCAGGTTTTGAGGGGATGGCAGTGTCATTTATCAAGATAGGAAACACTGACAGAGAAACAGGTTTGGGGCGAGAGAGGGAAAACGTCGGATATAAGCTCAGTTTGGGATATAACGAGTCTGACGTATCTGCAGGTATCCAAAATGGAGATGTTGAGAAAGTGACTGGATATAGAGATGGGTGTAGCAGGAAGGCCTTAAAATTGTCCCCGAAGCCTCCCACCTCCTGGTATTGCATAACACCTCTCCTTTAATGACTTGCTTCTAACCAATGGAATCAGCAATCTGTGAGAGGATGTCACTTCTGTGATTAGTTTACAAAAGCAAAAAGATGTAACTTCCATCTTGGTAGAAGCCTCTCTCATTGCCTTTGTGGCCCCCATGTCTTGAAGCAAGGTATCATGGTGTAAGCGGCTCTCTGGGGAGGCCCACATGGTAAAGGACAGAGAACAGCCTCTAGCCAATAGCCAGCAGGGAACTGAGGCCCTTGGTGCAACCACCCAGTAGGTATTGAATGCTGCCCGTAATCACGTGAGTGAGTAAGCCTAGAAGTGGATCCATTCCCAGCCCAGCCTTCAGATAAGACCCCAGCACTGGCCAACACCTTGATTGCAGCTTCATGAGAGACTCTAAAGAACTCACCTAAACCATGCCAAGACTCCTGACTCACAGAAACTGTGAGATAATAAATGTGTATAGTTTTAAACCATGAATCCTTGGGGTAAATTGTTATGCAGCAACAGATAACTAAGACAGTGAGACTGGACTCAGATTGCAAAAGGCAAGTGGGGTGGGGAGGTGAAGACAGTAGTCCCCAGACTGCTACCTGTGTAAATGATCCAAATTAAGTCCTTCTCAGGGTTTCAGTTTCCTTTCCAATAAAATCTTTCTTACCCTGCTCATTACTATGTCACAATATAAGACACTCTGGAAAAGTACTCACATCATATGCAAATCTAAAGTAGGAATGTGTTTAAGACCTTTGACATGAGCATTCCAGGGCCAACAGTCATCGAGCCCACAGAAATCAGTGTCTAAGACTTTCCTCCATGCCTCCCATCCACGTACCTTTAGAAAATTTGCAATGATGAGAAATGCAGAAGGTGGAGTTAAAACGATGTTGACAATGTATAGTTGAGGATGAATTGATGCGAGTGAAGAATAAAACTTACTTTTTAATAGCAATCAGCTCCCCAGACTCAATGCTTCGTCCCAGTAGGACGGAACCATAGGTTCCATCCCCAAGTTGCTTGATCGTTGTGTATCTATTCATGGTGTGCCCGCTCAGGCCGGACACTCATCTCAGGGCCGAGGCGGTGCAGTCCTGCAGAGGCAGCAGGCCTCCCCGGAGTGTAACCAGATTTTTCGATGGCAGCACCAGCACAAGGTATTCAACAGAACGTGACTATCTCCCAAATACATATTTTCAAAGATCAGTCTTCTGCCTGGAGAGAAAAATGAGAGACAAGGGTAATTGCTAAGGTACATTTTAAGTTTGGGTATTTTTATCATCTAAATCAGGAGTCAGCAAACTATAACCCCCCAGGCCGCCACCTGTTGTTGTAAATAAAGTTTTATCGGAACACAGTTATGGCCACCTACTTGCATACTGTCGACAGCTGCATTCACACAAGAACAGAGGTGAGTGGTTGTGACAAAGACCATATGGCCTACAAAACCTAAACCTACAAAAACCTACAAAACCTATTTATCATCTGGCCCTTTACAGAAAAAGTTTGCCAACCTCTGGCCTAAATAATGCTCTTTTCCAATTTTTACAAAATGAGAGATACCATTCTTGGAAAGTGAATTCGTCACTGACTCAGAAATGAATCCGTTCCAATTCAATGCTTTTCTGCTGACCAGCCACTGTGGGCAAACACTGCATGAAAACTATGGTCGACAAAAATTGCCGAGCTACAAGAATCTGTATATTTAGTCCAGATTTAGTACTAAATATACTGTGTTCTGTGTAATTCTGCTACGATTTCCAATGTAACAAAGCCAAGAAATGCTAAAATTAAAGCTCTCCTGATACGGAACTTACATGTGCTCCACGAACTATTTGTGGCTAGGCATCAACAGTATTATTTTTACTACTAGACGTACAGAAGCTAAACAAAGAACAACTAATTTCTTAAGGTCTATATGTAGGGTATGCCCTTTTAAAGTCATTGAGTTGTGGGGCACCTGGGTGGCTCAGTCAGTTAAGCATCTGATTCTTGATCTCAGCTCAGGTCATGATCTCAGTCTGTGAGATAGAGCCCTGCACAGGGCTCTGTGCTGACAGCATGGAGCCTGCTTGGGATTCTCTCCCTCCCTCTCTCTCTGTCCCTCCCTTGCTCATGCTGGCTCACTCTCTCTCTCAAAATAAATAAACTTAAAAAAAAAGTCATTCAGTTGTGTTTTCTTTAATAAATCACTGATTTTTCAATTTATAAAATTGAGTCATTCAGTCTGCCTGGTAAGAGAGAATATGTAGTAATAACTTAAGTGATTGCAATGCTTTTATGTAAACATTAATAAAATATAAAAGCCAAAATAAAAATAAGTTGTTTTTTTAATATAAGCTCTACACCCAACATGGGGCTTGAACTTATGACCCTGAGATCAAGAGTCACATGCTCTACCAACTGAGCCAGCCAGGCACCTTGAAAATAAAGGTATTAAAAAACAAACAAACAAACAAAAAAACCTATAGCTGTCAAACTAATTAGTGAGAAGCCAAAAGATCAGAGAATACTGATTAGAAGTATGTGACATTCTGCACCTAAATCCAGTCTATGCAGCTTCTCCTTCCAGAAGAATTCCAGTGAATAAATGCTGATGGAAAGAGGAAAATAAAAAATTCACTATTAGGTAAATACCACAGTAAGATTTGTTACAGACAACATTCACTGATGGATGCAACTATTAATGAATGAAAGGTTGAGGAGAAACTGGATATTTGCATAGTTTCAAAGTATCTCTTAAGACACTAACTCCAAAAGGAAAGACGATTAACTCCATAAGGAAAAATCCAGCAAAAACTTCCTTGTCCAAGTGATCAAATTCAATGTAACCATTAATAAAACTTATGACATCATGAACTCTGGATATGATGCTTTGAGAAGGGCATATCGCTTCCGTGGCATTCTTATCAAAAATGCAGAACTTCAATCTATTCATAGGAAAACTTCAGACAAACCCAAAATGAGGGACATTCTACAAACAAATGACTAATAGTCTTCAAAAGTGTCAAGATCATAAAAGGCAGGGATAGGCTGAAGAACTGTCACAGATTGGAGGCAATTAAAGAGACATGACACCTAAATGCAATATGGGATCCTGAATTGGATCCTGGAACAGAAAAAAGACATTAGTGGAAAAGTTGGTGAAATTTGAATAAGGTCTGTAGTTTAGTTAATAGCATAGTGCCAATGCTAATTTCCTAGTTTTGATCATTGTTTTATGGTTATGGAAGATATTAATATCAGGGGAAGATGAGTGAAGGATTTCTAGGAATTCTCTGCAGTATTTTTTGCAACTCTTCTGGAAATCTAAAATTAGTTCAGAATTAAAAATAAATCCAGGGGCACCTGGGTGGCTCAGCTGGTGGAGCATGTGACACATGATCTGAGGATTGTGAGTTTGAGCCCTATGTTGGGAGTAGAGATTACATTAAAAATTTTTTTTAATAAAATAAAATATTAAAAAATAAATCTGGTTACAACCTACTGAATGGGAGGAGATATTTGCAAATGATGTATCTGATAAGGGGTTAATGTTCAAAATATATAAAGAACTGATACAACTGAACCCCAAAGAAACAAATAATTCAATTAAAAATGTGCAGGGGCCTGAATAGACATTTTTCCAAAAAAGACCTACAGATGGCCAACAGACACATGAAAAGATACTCAGTATCACTCATCATCAGGGACCTGTAAGTCAAAAATACAAGATATCACCTCACACCTGTCAGGATGGCTAAAATAAAGAAACAACAAGTGTTAGTGAGGATGTGGAGAAAAAGGAACCCCTGTGCACTATTAGTGAGAATGCAAACTGGTGTAGCCACTGTGGCATGGAGGTTCCTCAAAAAATTAAAAATATAATTACCATGTGATCCAGTAACTGCACTATTGGGTATTTACCCAAAGAAAAAGAAAACACTAATTCAAAAACATATATGCACCTCTATGTTTATTGCAGCATTATTTAGAATAGTCAAGATATGGAAGCAACCCAAGTGTCCATTGATAGATTGATGGATAAAGAAGATGTGACACACACACACACACACACACACACACACACACACACACGAATAGTACTCAGCCATAAAAAAGAATGAACCTTGCCATTTGCAACAACATAGATGGACCGAGAGAGTATGTTAAGTGAAATAAGTCAGTCAGGGAAAGACAAATACCATATGATTTCACTCACATGTGGAGTTTAAGAAACAAAACAAAACAAAGGAGACAAACAAAAAAGACTGTTAAGTATAGAGAACAAACTGTGGTTGCCAGAGGGGAGGTAGATGAAGGGATGGGTTAAAAAAACAAAAAACCAAAAAAACCAGTCTATGTTCTTGTGAAGGTTGTGCAAGACCTCAGGAAGCTTTACATGTAAAGGTTATGTCTGACTTCACCACACTCTATCATATAACTGGAGAGCTTTCTGAGATTAAGCTTCCCTCATCGCAAACTCATTTCCCTCCCTCTAGAGCCATTTTAAGGCCCCTGGTTAAAGGGGCATTTTCCTTCATCTTGAAGCGCTACAGGATCAAACTCCCTGCAACCTCCTGCAGCAGCTCTTTATAGTGATGTATTCCATTGCTGATTGATAAATATTTATAAAGCACCTTCTGTATGATAGACCCTATGTTAAAGCCTGGGGATACAAAGAATATACAATATCGTTCCTTTTCTCAAAGATCCTAGTCTCATGGCAGGGGATGAGGCTGGTGGGTGGGCCCAGATATATACTCATGAATATGCACTAAGGTATTTCAAAAACACTTAGATTTGAGGTACAGGACGTGGGAGGGGTTAAAGAGAAAGCCTGCCCCTGGCTTCCAGCTAGGTCAATTCCATCTGGGCTGAGGAGGGCATAAGCAAAGTCTTGATAAAAGATGGAGCTTGAAAAAAAAACAAGAAAAGTAGGTGTTCTGTTAGGTAAGACATTCTAGCAGTCCAAGGAGCTGAAACAAAGGCATAGGGGCTTCAACCTGGGAGGGAGGGGGTGGGGAGCTTGGAACTGGAGAGACAGAACCCCAGAGTTTTATTTGTGGAGGGCCTCAGATGCCATTTTGAAAAACAGAGGCTTCGACTGGATTCTGTACTAGGGGAGAAGGAAGCACTACAAAGGACGTCATTGGATCAGTGGAAACGACTGGAATACAGATGACAGATTAGGTAAAAGTACTGCATCTGTATTACATTTCCTGAAGTTGATGCTTGTCCTGAGGTTCTATAAGAACAGTGTTAGTTTTAGAAAATACATCCTGAAGGATATATAAGTAAAGGACCACGATGTATGCAATTTCTTCTCCACTGGGTAGAACAAAAATATTATGTGTGTGAGAGGGAAGGGTGTGAGTATAGAGAGGGAACAAATGGGGTAAAATGTGAATAATAGGTAAACTGGGGTAAAGGTATATGGGTTTTCTTTGTACGATTCTTGCAAGTTTCTTCCTGTATGTTTTAAATTACTCTACATTAGGAGCTTAAAAGTGCTCTTCAAAATGGTAGAGGAAGGGAATCATTTTATTTCAGCTTAAAACATACAAATGTAGATTTATTCAATAAAACTTACTATTAGAGGGGCGCCTGGGTGGCTCAGTCGGTTAAGCATCCAACTTCGGCTCAGGGCATGATCTCACACTCCATGAGTTCAAGCCCCGCGCTGGGCTCTGTGCTGACAGCTTGGAGCCTGGAGCCTGCTTCAGATTCTATGTCTCCCTCTCTCTGACCCTCCCCCGTTCACGCTCTGTCTTTCTCTGTCTCAAAAATAAATAAACACTAAAAAAATTAAAAACAAAACCCCTATTAGAACACTATCATACACCATGGCTGTGTCTCAACATAACACAGAAAGAGTACTTGAACCACAACATAGGCAATTTTTGACTCTGCATTTGTTTTCCCCTTTTTCATATTTATCTCCATCTATTTTTGATGACATATATGATTTCTACATCATTCATAATTTCATTTCCAACAAATAAAAATTCCTAAACCATTGTTGTATGTCATCTTCCTAAAAATCACTGGTACCTTGATTTGTCACATATCAGCTAATAAATCACATGCTCTATTAAAAAAAAGAAAGAAAGAAAAAAGGAGGCTTTGAGTTAGAGGCAGTGGGGCGTTAGTTATTTTTTTTTTTTAACTTGAGAATAACATGATCAGATTTGTATTTTATAATCCAATTAAATAGAATATTTTTCTTAATGTCCAACTAAAACTTGCCTGTTCTAATTTAAGCTAATTTCCTCATGCTTTGTTTTTTTGCAGATATAAAGAAACTCACAAAAATATGTGTGGACATGAAATTAGTAATCCAATGTGTGTCTCTCAGCCTTCTTGTGCTTTAATTATGCAACCTTTCCTCATAGGACCTTTTTCCACTCCTTTAATTATCTTTGGCATTCATCTCTGAATCCTCACACATTTCTCCATCCCCTTGATGAGTTGTGGTGACCAATCTTAATAATGATGTACATTCCAGTACCACGTGGGCTCTCCCCCACTTTTTTTTTTGCAATGGCGTCATACTACTGATGCATATCTATAAATTATTAATCATAGAAGCCCTTCTTTGGTAGTTAGTGTCCTATTACTTCCTCATCCAATTAAATTGTATGATTGGGATAGTGCTTTCCTAGATTATCGTTGAGAAAGCTGTTTGTGAAAGAATTAAGAACTTGAGTGAAGTTAAGATAGAGTCATTTATTTAACATGGCCACCCTAACAATTTCTCTTTGTTATAGTTTGTCATATTATCATAGAACAAAATTCAATTACTCTAGCAAAATTTGACTCTCACCATGCCATGATAGCTGCTTTTTAATCTTACATTATTTCAGGTAATTACATAAATGATTGTACAATGGGTCAAACTAGTGTCTCTTCAGGCACTGATGTCAGGTTGACAGTGTATAATTTTACTGAACCTTTACTAAGATGCTAAGCATTATGCAAAGCTTTAGGGGCACATTATGGATAAGATAAGGGTCTTTCCTTAAATAACAACAGACACGATCCAAAAAAATGTAGAAAGTACCATGAGAATATGGTACAGAGAGCAACCAACTCCTGGGTGGAGGGAGGGATCTGACAAACCTTTGGAGAAGAGGTAGTATGGAGATATTGAAGAATGAGCAAAGTTTTGTTATACAGAAAAGGGAGAAAAAGGAATTACAGATGGCGGAAGCTATGTGTGAAATGTCGGTGGTATGGGACCTTGGTGTGTTCACAGGAGGGCAAATGCCTAGTGGTTCCATCCCTGGCTGAACATTAGAATCACCTTTTAAAAATTTTTTTTAATTAATGTTTATTTTTGAGAGAGAGAATGCGAGCAGGGTAGGGGCAGAGAGAGAGGGAGACACAGAATCCGAAGCAGGCTCCAGGCTCTGAGCTGTCACCACAGAGCTCGACGCGGGGCTCAAACTCACGAACCACAAGATCATGACCTGAGCCGAAGTCAGACGCTCAATTGACTGAGCCACCCAGGCGCCCCTAGAATCACCTTTTAACAAATAACTGATGCCCAGGCCCCACCTCTAGGGAATGAGGTCGGGGGGATGAGTTTCAGTAGTTAAGAAAGCTCTCCAGGTGATTCTAATGTGGAACTAGGCTGTGAAGTATAGGGTTAGGACATAAAGACCATGGAGGGCAGTAAAGGAAATGGCAGGAAATGCCTAGAAACTCAGGGTAGGACCCAGCAGAGAAGGGGTATATTTGTCATGCAGGAATTTGGTCTTTACTCTGCAGGGGGGAGCTCTCCAGGGCTTTCAAGCAGGGAAATGATTGGAGAAAGATCCCTCTGGAGAACAAACAGATGTTAGGATAGAGACACTAGAAGCATAGAGACTAGTTTGGAGGGTCTGCAGTAGTCCAGGTGATACCTGCTGAAGGCCTGAACGAAGGTCCCTGACTGGATGAATCTCAGATACAGGAGATACAGGTTTGGAGTAGGGAATGTGTGTTTGTGTTACTCAGACAAGGTGCAGAAATAATGGGTCTGTTTTCTAAGGTGTTGAATTTGATGTATGTACAAAACCTCTCACTGGAGATGCTCCATAGATAGCTACAAGCGGTTTTATTTTTTCCAAAGACAATGCATTATTGGAGCTCTTATTAGGAGCACAGCATTCAGACAAGGTTGATACATTGCACAACTCTGGATGACAAACTTTGAGAGATATTGAAGAACACAATCAAGGGCCTAAATAAACACACAAGAAGAGTAGTTGAAGAAAGAATACTTGAAGTGAAAGAGACTTAGGAAGCCATGATCATAGTTTCAAGTGTACAAAGGGGTATAAGAGAGAAGGATTAGTTACGCTATGTCTGGATCCATAGAACAGAACCATGGCCATTCTCTTGGCCTTCTAGTCTCTACTCTAGTGGATTATTTCCCATACTAAAAAAAATGCAGTGGTATTATTCAAATTAGCATCACACAAGAAGCATCAGTCAACCCAAAGTCTATTCTGAGCACACCCCAGCAGGAACTGGTTAAATACATTTGAGATCAGTATTTTCAGTTCACCATTTTTGTGGTGGCCCAAATATGATGACTCATGTCATAATCTGAAACCAAACAAAACCCCACTGCTGCTCTGGGAAAACAACAGGGCAATGGACAATGCAGTAGAAAAAAGAAGGGAGAGACAGCAGATGCCATTGCTGATCTACCCAATAGCAATGTTCCCCTTCTTGCTTAATTTACAAAACCCTGATTTTATTCAGGATCCAACATAATCAGGGATGGCAGCCACCTACCACAGCCCCAGGGCATGAACTCTGATCAGTCTAAGCCAAGCAAAGCAGTTCCACTTCTCACTAAAATTTGTTTAGGAATGGAACTATGGCTCCCACTTAGAAGATGGAAAGGAAAGTGAGCTGGTAAGGGAAACAGAAAGGCTTCTGAGAAGGAAAGATAAAAGACAATTGACAAAGAGGCTGGCCTATGTTTCTGCCTTTAACATGGTTGCATAAAACTGTAATGTTTAGGGCTGAGACAGCCTTCTAGTGACTATGAAAAATCAGCTCTAAAGATGAGAATCCAATCTGCTGAGAATGGATAAAAAGAAAGAAAGAGGAGGCTGAGTCCATGATGATATGATCTCTGAAAATATCAGCTTTAGATTTCTTGTTATATGACCTAATTAAAGGTCTTTGTTGCTGAAGCCAATGTTAGATATTCTATTGAGTACAGCCGAAAGCATTCTGGATACAGTAGACTAAGGCTACCCTGACTTAAGAGGCCAAATACAAAATTCTATCTATACAGAAGGTGGTAGATTAATCAATCAACAGTTTGAACTTCTGTGGCTAGCATGGTTTTGAAGACTAAAAGAGGAATATAGCTGGAGACAAATTAGAAGAAGTAATTCTCTGCTAGCCTAAGGTTTATTTTCCATCGACCATGATCTGCTTCCATTCTGGAAGAACAAATGACTACAAATCTTGTGGTGAAACAAACATGACTGTCCAAACATGGCCCTGGGTGTCACTCAGAGTTGCCTGCACAACTAGCCAGCTGGGACTGAGGATTCTTCTCCCCAGGATTTATCCAAACCCAACTTCTCTTGGACCTTGAAGGTCCCTCCAAGTTAGGTAGATGGCGCTCCCAGATAAATATTCTCTATAGCTGGCAACTAAACCTAGATTCTGTAAATCCTCTAATAAGGGCCCAATGGACAACACCGTTCTGATGCCCACTTGGGACCCACTCTGGATGTTACCAATAGTGAAACTTACCGCATGGAACAACAGAGCTTAAGTGAAAGGCAACCAAGGAAATCCAAGAACTCTCAGTCTGAGTCTTAACAGGAAAGAAGTTTCAACATACTAATGACTGCTTGTATTGTACACTCCTCTTTGATGCTTGAGAGACAGCTACATCTACAGAGTCAGTTCTTGACAAAAATTAAGTGACAAAAAGAAGACAACCATCAAATGTGTAAAATGCATATGTGAAATAAAAAGTTTGGTACTTCAGTGTATTTTATTAACTGAGTGTTTTGGAATGCTCATTTAGAACAAAAGCCACTATGCACTACTCTATGTTTTTAAACTGTAGCTAACTCAAGTTGACTCAACTCAGTATGAAAACAAATCATGGTCGTACCATTCTGGTTCCCCTCAAGCCCATCATGTCTGCTCCTCTCCACAACATAGTGTCTGTAAGTCATTCCATTGAGATCTCAGTACATAAGGAGAAGACAGTTTCTACTTTTGAGTTCTTTACAACTGGTAAAAATTTTACAATTTTTTACAACTTGATAAAAACGCAAAGTACTGTCTTTTCCATGGTTGTGAGGTTTACCCACATTTATGTTGCACAACATAGAAATATATGAGATATATATTTTTATAGAAGTATACACATATTGGGGCCCCTGGGTGGCTCAGTTGGTTGAGTGTCCACCTCTTGGTTTCAGCTCAGGTCATGACCTCAGTGTTTGTGGGATCAAGCCCCACATTGGGGTCTGTGCTGGCAGCATGCAGCCTGCTCAGGATTCTCTCTCTGCCTCTCTCTCTCAAATAAATAAATGAAATAAAAAAATAAATAAACTTATTTATCAAAATAAATAAATAAACTTAAGAAATAAAGAAGTATACAAATATTTCAGATATACAGGAATATCTGAAATATGCTCAAAAAGTTAAAGTAGCAACAAAATACCACACATGTGAAAAATTATGCACAAGGGACTATGCTCAGTTCTGAGACATAAGATCCAAAGAGCTGTGGGAGGAGGATCTGGCCTGTAGGACCTTCCCATGTAACTAGGAGGTGGAACGTACACAATGACCAGGAGACATGGCGGTTGGGGTAGGTTCCCAGGAGGAGTGTGGAGACAACAAGAATGCTATAGGTGCACAAGAAGTCACTCCGCGAACCACAGGTAAGGAATCTTAAGGCTTTGGGCGACTGATCTCTAAATAATGGCTAATTTCTCTTGTTGAGGACATGCCATTTACCCATATGCTGACAAAAAATAACCTTTAAAAATATATATAGGGGTGCCTGGGTGGCTCGGTCGGTTGGGCGTCCAACTTCGGCTCAGGTCATGATCTCCCGGTTTGTGAGTTCAAGCCCGGTGTCAGGCTCTGTGCTGACAGCTCAGAGCCTGGAGCCTCCGGGTTCTGTGTCTCCCTCTCTCTCTGCCCCTCCCCTGCTTATGCTCTCTCTCTCTCTCTCATAAATAAACTTAAAAAAGGTTTAAAAAAATATATATATATATAAAAATATATATATATATAAACTCTTCCTTATCAGCTGAATTAGTTTCCCATGGCTGTTGTAACAAACTACTATAATAGTACCCTGGTGGCTTAAAGCAACAGAAATTTATTCTCTTACAGTTCTGGATGTCAGAGTCTGAAACCAGTACTGGGCTTCTCAGTGGGCTGAGATGAAGGTGTAGGCACTTCCTTCAGAAGCTCTAGGGGAAATCCCTTCCTGGTTTCTTCCAGCTTCTGGTGGCTGCTGGCCTTCCTTGGCTGTGGATGCATCACTCCAGTCTGTGGTCATGTTGCCTTCTCATCTGGGTGGTGTCAAATCTCCCTCTGCTTCTTTAAGAACTTGTATTTGCATTTACGCCCACCCAGATCATTGAGGGTACCCCCCTCACCTCAAATTCCTTAATTTAATACACATCTGCAGTCTATTTTACCATATAAGGTAACATTCACAGACCTGGTATCTTTGGGGGATCTTATTTAGTCTACTACTCTCCAACAAAAGTCTCCAAGCCTTTCAAACAATCACCTGAATTATGGAGCAGTGCTTTTCATTCATTCAAAGTTGAATGTTTTAGGAATGGGATGAGAAATCTGTGCTTACTTACCCAACGAGTTCCTTTTTGAAATACAGAGAGGATTTCTCTTTAATTTTGCACAGTGGACAAGACTTGACAATGCTGACTGAAATCCCTGAATATATGACATTAGCATATGGTGATTTCTAAGTGTGGACCAGGGGTTGCCAACTAGCAGCCTGAGAACTGAATTCAGAGGTATGCTTTGAGGCTACATTTAAAAATGGGGGGGGGGGGGGCCTGGGCCGCTAGTTGGTTAAGCGTCCGATTCTTGATTTTGGCTCAGGTCAGGATCTTGTGGTTGGTGGGTTTGAGCTCTGAGTCAGGCTCAGTGCTGACAGTAGTCTCTTTTTCTCTCTCTCCCCCTATCCTGTACTTTCGCTTTCTCTGTCTCTCTCAAAGTAAATAAACTTTGAAAATAAAAATAAAAATAGGAGCTCTACGGGCGCCTGGGGGCTCAATCGGTTAACGTCTGACCCTTGATTTTGGTTCAGATCTTGGATCCCAGGGTTGTGAGATTAAGCCCCACGTGGAGCTCCATGCTGGGGCTGGAGCCTGCTTGGGATTCACCTCCCCCCTTCTCTGCCCCTCCACACCTCATATACATGCACTCTCTCTCTCTCTCTCTCCAAATAAATAAACATTAAAAAATAATAATAAAAGTAGGAATTCTAATATAAAAATGAGATTTGGGGTTTCTCTGGAAAAACTGAAGAGCTAATAACACGGGATCCTTAGCCTTCTATGGTAATAAGTAGCTAGAGAAATGTCACCATCCTTTTAGACTTGACAAGGGTCCCCATGCTCATCACAGTCCCCATCTTGCCTGTTGTCCCTAAAATGGATACCACATAGATCGCCAATATTTTTAGTTGTCATATATTTTTGTAACTTCACACCACTCGGTTACTGGTAGAAAAATATTTCTCTGTTCCTGTACCTCTATTGAAAGAGACAAAGTAAAAACTAGCCTGAAACACATGCGGCACCCCGCCCCGAACTGCCACGTTTGAAGAAAAACTGGAGAAGAAAAAAAATTTTTTTTTTTTAAAAAGAGAAGAGCAATTCCTTTCCTGTTTAACAAGCACATACCCAGCTTTCCTGAGTCTTCTACATTTCTTCCTCTGCCTCTGACGGAATTTGAATTCACAGCTCCCAGTACTGACTGCCGTAGTAGTGAAAGGAATGCAGCCACGCATCTTTAACGTGGGAATCGGCTAACCTGATGATGAGCAGTGCTCCAAATACTGCTCGGACTCCAAGAATTAATTTGGATAAAGCACTTGTAACTAAGCCACACTTAGCCTCTTAATATATCAATGAAGCCAAAAGGGCAGTAACAATAATAATTTAAATACTTAGCATGTGTATAGTACTATTATGAGTGCTTTACATATATTAATGCATTCAAATCTCACAACTCTATCCATAGACACTATTATTATTATCCCTATTTTACAGATAAGGAAACTGAGGCACAAGCAACTTGTCCATAGTACTATTACCATCATTCTCTCTCCCCCCAATTTTCTAGATCAGGAAACTGAGACGTAAGTGACTTGTCCAAGGTTATGTAACTGGTAAGTGATAGAACTAAGATAGGAACCCAGGCTGACTGTACCAAACTCAAAAGTAAGGTTGCAGAAGATCTAAAGATCATGAAACCTTTTGAGGATCTGAGAATGGGAGGAATTAGAAGTACTTTGTAGCTCAAAGTCCGAATACGGAAACCAGTGATGTCGCCATGCTCTAGGTGGCCTCATTCTGCAATCAAACATCAGCGAACCCAGCAGGGACCTCCCCAGCACCAACTGTCTACAATGGAGGCAAAGTGGATGCAGATAAAGAGGGACTGGATCCCACTTTCAACTCAAATGCATCGTCACATAGACTCTGGGCTCACAGGCTTGTTGAATGCTTTTAAATAGCAAATGATGTAATAATGTTTGAATGTCTTCACCTGTCCTGCAGAATAATCACCTTCTCCTTGGGGTTTTGTGTCTTGTTTTTGTTTTTTTTTAAGGAAAGGTTTTTATTATTATTATTATTGAATGTATGTGTAGCTGTACGTATGTAATCTTTACAGCAAACATGGGGCTTGAACTCATGACCCCCAAATCAAGAGTTAGATGCTCCACTAAGCCAGCCAGGCACTCCCTCCTTGGGTTTTTAAACCTGGTATCAGGAGTCATCCTTTGCTTTTATCTTGGGACCCACCTGGGATAAGAAACCTTGACCACTTAACCATGCTCACACCACTTAGTCAAAGTCACTGTTGTTGGGATCATTTAGTGCTCTATTTAAAAATCGTCTTTTTAACTCAAACAGAATAATTTTTCTGTGACTATGTCACATATTGTAGATTGCCCCAAACCATTATTCTGGCTAAAGCTGAGATGCCCTTGACACCCTCATTTTTTTGCAACACATCCAGTCTTCTAATGAACACTAAACAGAAGTCTTTTTCCCATAACACTATTTGATGCAGGCCCAGTATCTTCTGAGTCCGATTTCTTGGTTTTCTTTTACAGAATACATAATAAAGGAGAAGAGTACACAAAGAGAATGGTGTATGAAGTATACATCATCTGTAAGACAGCTGTTTAATCACTTAGATTAGTGCTCTCAGTTAGGATTTCCTCCACCTCGTCCAGATCACATGGGTAGGGTCACAGGCACCAACCCTGTGACTTGGAGTACCTCTTGATCCTTGGGTTTACCTTCTGTGAAATCGGGATGTTGAACTGACTCATGATGAAATGAGGTGGTTTTCCCTCTCTAATGATCAGTGATTCTGTGACTCTGTGTAAGGATTCAAGTTAGTTTTTGTCTTAGAAAAAAAAGGACTGGGGCGCCTGAGTGGCTCAGTTGGTTGAGTGTCTGACTTTGGCTTAGGTCCTAACCTCACCTCTCATGAGTTTAAGCCTCACATCGGGAGAGCCCTGTGTCAGGCTCTCTGCTGTCAGCATGGAGCCCGCTTTGGATCCTCTGTCTCCCTCGCTCTCTTTACCCCTCCCCCACTTGTGGTCTCTCTCTCTCTCTCTCTCTCTCTCTCTCAAAAATAAATAAACTTTAAAAAAATGACCAATGTTTCCATGTTTCCTGTCACCCATGTAAAAGCTAGCAAAGGGAAGGTAGTAGACCAGAGGGACCCTGCATGCTACATGACATCTCTTTCAGAAGACAGTGCTCTACTGACTCAGCCAGGCCCCCCAAATCAGAATCTACTCCTTTCCTTCCCTCTCAGTCCAGCTCAAACAGCACCTCAAGAGCCTCCTGTCCCAACCTGCAACAAGAGACACAGCTAATGGCTCTTTCCCCCAGCTACAACAGCATCCTGTCCCCACCTCATTGCTAGCCTCTCCCTGGGATCTGTGACATGCAAGCCTGCCCTCTGCATCAGCTGGGACACTCACCATGCTTCCTTCATCTCTGTGGCCTCACACCTCACATTCCACTTGCATACAGTAGGTACTCATTGTTTGGTCAAAAGTTTAATTTTAGTCTTTGCTATTTATTTCCTGTACCACCCTTGGTAAGTATCTCCAAACATAGTGCTATTTCTTCATGTGCAAATTAATGATAATCAAATTGACCTGACCACAAATGCTGTGAAATTCTGAAATGGAGAATAGTAAATACCATGGAAAGGCTAAGGCAGGGCTTTCCCACCACAATGCTGGAATCACTGCTTCTCAGAGAATCACAGAAAGGCCCCCTCAGTGTCATCAGATCAGGCCTTCGGCCTTTGGGAGAGGCTGTACTCCACTAACACAGACATGCAGCTTTATTTTGCTTTCAGAGTTCCAGCAAATCTCTGAAACAAATGTTATGGTTTCTCTGGTTAGGTGACATTGGGGAAAACCTTCCTGCAATCCGCCCCAATTCCCTCCCTCCCTCCAGCTTCAATCCTCAGCGGAGGCCAAGAACATCTGCTTGTGGCCAGCAGCTCATACCATGTACCCTGCTCATTCACAGCCTGGAAAACAATATAGGTGCAGGGACAATAGTAGTCCATTCTTTATTCTTAAACTTTGAGAGTCATTGAATTGATGTAATAATTACTATTTTTTTTCTTTTAAGAAAGAAGACAGAAAACGGTACACAAACTTGGCCTTGTCTGGCAGTTGTGGTTTACCAGCCATGTTAAATTCAGACCCCTCCGAGCAGCTTTTCTCCCTCAGCCTTAATCGTTTTACACCAAAACTTTCTATCCTCAGAGGAAAACAGAATAACGTGCAAAATCATTAAATGGCCCTTCTCATGGCACTTTGGAATTCCATTTTACCTCATCCTTCAGGTAATTACACATTGTATTGATATTCAAACGTGTCATAACTTCACAAGAGTTAATGTTGTCAATTTACTTTAAAAGGGTACTAAAAATAGTACATTTGTGTTTATATTTTTCTTTCTGGGGCCTAATCTTTCTGCTCATATTCATTTTAGCAAAAATGTCTTCTAAGTACTTTGCCTCTTGGAATAGTGCTTTTTTCTGCATTGGGGACAGCAGCCAGAAGACCAAAAGAGCCTTCTTTACGTGGAATCCGCCTTGCCTTTACCTCGACAAAGGAATGCATTAAAGATGCTTTTGGCTACTGCATCACCTGGAGTGAAGGGAGAAGAAAATCAGCTACCTGGTGTATCTCTGCTATTCCCCAGAAACTATTCCAGTCTCGCCCTCCGTCTCCTCCTTCAATCCCACTTCTGAGCAAAAAACTTCTCACGCACCAGGGTCCTTAACACCACGAGTAGGATCCATGACTTCCCATTGCTTCTCCTAGGGTACCAAAGGGCGCCCCTGCCCTGAACCAAAAAAAGTCTTCAGTCACTTGTAGGTTACTTTCAAACTGGGACAAGTCGTTGTGTGTGGCTCATGCAGACCGTGAAGAACTGAAGGAAGAGTGAAATGTTGAAGAGCTGGAGGAAGAATCACTGTACCCTGACTCGTGTGACACTGTGGATGAGCTGGGGGATGGTCCCCAAAGCTTAATCAAGAAGGCCATCGAGGGTGGCGATAGTCGGGCCCCAGCTGCCTGCCTGATTGCCACCTCAGGATGGAAGGGTGGGCGAGGTAGGGTGAGGAGCAGATGGGGGCAGTGAACGAGAACAAGTCACATATGTCAGGTATTGTGCAGATATTACAGCACCTTTAACTCAGGAGCTGACCTCAGTCCACAGAAGATGCTACGCTGTCATACACAACAAACCAATCAGTAACACAGATGAAAGAGGTAAAGGCTTAATATAAAAATAAAATAGAGCAGGGGTCAGCAAACGTTTTCTGTGAAGGGCTGGTAAATATTTTAGGCGTTGAGGGCTGTCTCTGCCACAACCACTCAACTCTGCCCAGGTAGCACCAAAGCGGTCACAGACAATACATAAATGAATGGGCTGTGTTCTAGTAAAGTCTATTTAAAAAAATAGGCAGCAGACAGACTATGACTACAAGGCACAGCTTCTCTATCCCTGAAACAGGAAATCTGCACATAAACATTTTAAGTACTCTCCCCAATAACGCCTCGAGTACCCTTGGATTACAGGGTGGCTCACACAAATTGTGTTCATCCTGAGAATATAAGCGCTTTTTTTTTTAATTAAAAAAATTTTTTTAAATATAATTTATTGTCAGATTGGTTTCCATACAACACCCAGTGCTCATCCCAACAAGTGCCCTCCTCAAGGCCCATCACCCACTTTCCCCTCTCCCCCACCCCCCATCAACCCTCAGTTTGTTCTCTGTATTTAAGAGTCTCTTATGGTTTGCTCCCTCCCTCTCTGTTTGTAACTTTATTTTTCCCCTTCCCCTCCCCCATGGTCTTCTGTTAAGTTTCTCAAGATCCACATATCCGAGAATATAAGCACTTTGTGGGCAGAAGTTTTATTATGTTCATAACTACATGCCCAGCACCTAGACGTGTACCTGGCATGCAGCTGGCACAAACAGCTGCTCACAACAAACATTTGTTGAATGAATAAATTAATGAAATGAGCACATGATGGGTCTGTAAAGGGTAATTGTGACTATTGGTGATTTTCCTGTACCACCAACCCCACGTCCACGGCTGTCCCATCCCCTTGTGCCCCTCCTTCTTTGAAAAATTGGACAATAACATGGGGGCCAGGGCATGAAAATTATGAATCCTCCTAAAAATTTTTACACAAATTTGAGAAAACATTTGCTTTTTAACAGCTAAGATAACACGTAGAAATATGTTATCTTTATTTTCTCAGTTTTGCCTATGTTAAATCAAAATTTAATAAATTGGCTTTCAGAGCAAAGGCAGTGTCCAAGAGGCCAAAATCATTAATTATTACTTATTATTATTATTACTCATGCAGTGAGTAACTTTCACAATATTGTCAAATAGTAGTGGGACGTTATACCATAATACTTTACCTTCTGGCTCTGGGCCATTATCTTTCATAGTAACCATGAGGGCAGTCACATGTTATCAGCGCTTCCTCACAGGTCGTATTACACCTACAAGGTAAAATATGACTCACATTGATCTTTCCTCAGAAATATGGGGCTCTCACAAGTTCCTGGCCATCACTGCACATTTATCAAGTGGCTACTCACAGCCCCAGGTGTGGGGGAAAACATATCAAAGGAAATGTGAGGTACCGTCATGGTCCTTTCACTTAAAAAAATTGAGTTAAGGTGACAAACTTAAAATTCAGGAAAAATTTAAAGTAAGATAATATATAACCCAATACTAATTACTATAGATTGAATGCTAAGATCATAGACACAGCTTAAGGTTGAGGGAACTTTAGACTACAGAGTTAGATTTTCTTTTTCCTATATGGGACCTTAATGATTATGCAATACTCTCACTTTACCAATGAGATCTTGAGACCTCATTACTACGAATAGAATCTTGGTTATCTTCAGAGTAGCATACTTTTATAACTTTTTTTTTCACCTTCATTTGAGAGAGAGAGAGAGTGAGCAGGGGACAGGGGCAAAGGGAAAGAGAGAGAATCTACAGCAGGCTCCATGCTCACTGCAGAGCCCGATGTGGGGCTTGATCCCACAACCATGGGATCATGACATAAGCCAAAATCGAGTCGGATGCTCAACTGACTGACTCATCCAGGTGCTCCAGACTAGCATACTTTTTAATGTGTGAATATAAGAAGTGTTTTAAGAATTTATTAATGATATATCAAATGCTCCCCATTTCCCCTTTTGTAGAAAGTATATATTGTTAATCCTGAACCACATATTTAAAAAAAGGAGGCAGACTTCCAAAGATGTAGTTTCTTCAAACTCTGAGACAACCTCACAGGTCAACACACATAGGGTTTGATTCTACCTGCACAGGTGAGCCCCACCACAAGCACTCTTTCTATGAAGGTTCCCGACTTACAAAGCAGCGAGTCAGGCACTTACTCACTGTGCAAGGACATTTCAGTTTCCCTGCAAGGAAATCAGGAATGGAAGCTTTCCGCTTGGACTGAGTAATTCCCTAGGATCAGATGAATAGTAGTATTTTCCCAGCATCACACAGCACCTCACCAGGAGCAGAGGGATTGAGCGTGAATGCCCACATCAACTTTCCTTACCATCTTGAGAAGACCTGTGTTTCTTCTTTCATTTCTTTGGCTGCAAGTAAAGACATTTCTGATTTCTTCCTGCCATAAACACACAGCATTTGAATGCAATTCGCCCCACAAAATAGTTTGCTTTACCCAACTGTTTTTATAACGTAACTTTCTAGAACACCTGTGTATTGATAAGAAAGTCAGAACTGTTTCAAGGTGAGCACAGTCACAACCTATGATACAGTTGCACCGTACCCCCAAACAACACGTGTGTGTGTGTCAGTCATCCTGTGCACACCTCTGTGCATAATCCCAGCCAACCACATCAACCACATCTGAGGTCCTTCTAATTCTCTACTCATAGGGCCCCTCTCAGGATGCTGTGGTTGGCAAAGCCTGCCAATGAGAGAATTTACAGTTCAGTGAGACCCTACTCACAGGCTGAGGGGTCAACATCCACAGAAGGGTCACTGTACCCAGAATTCTGCCAAGAAAGCACCATGCAAGCAGTCCTGCCGTAAATAGAGACACTCACACATACCCCACATACAGAAACAAAGAAGGGCTAGATACACTCCAACTCAGCAAGGTCCTGCAAAATGAAACGGAGGCGCTTTCCGCAAGAGACGCTGTGAGAGAAAAACAAACAAACAAACGAGAAGGCAGTAGTGTTCCTGGCAAGGTTCAGATGGAAAAACAGCAACAGATCCCAGAAGCAGAGCTGCAGCCAGGGATAACCTCAGCTCAAGCCATGTTAAGTAAGGGCAGGATAACACTCACGGAGGATTCACCGCGTGGTCGCCGTGTCCTCTGAGCCATGACTTGTAGTCTACTACAAGCCAGTCAACAAATACCTACCAAATAGGTGCTACATGTTCAGGCCCCTTTGAGTCACTGTGAGGGATGGGCAGATTTTAGTTAAGTGTATGTCAGGCACTGTTGAGGCACCATAGGGCATCTTTGCACCACCACATGCTGGGGAAGGCATTTCCCCTTTCAAATGCTAGGAGTATCCCACAAGGCCACGTGAGTAATAAGTGGAGTCAGGCCCTGACCTCAATTCTGCCTGACTCCAAAGCCCAGGACACCACATCACCACGCATAAACTATGGCTTCTGCCCTAAAGAGGCTTAAAATAACCTAAACCAATTAGAGATCAATACAGCCGATATAATGAAGAATTAACAAACAAGAATCTTAAGACTTTAAAGAAAGAGAAGAGGAGTGAGTAGCTAGAGAAGACATTAGGTAAGAAGGAGAGCTGGTCTCCTCCTCAGAGGGTGGGTAAGATTTGCATGGGAGAGTGGGGAGGAGGGAGTTTCTAGGAGAGCAGTGTGAGCCTTGACACTGCAGTGGGAATGAGCCTGGCCCCCTTAGCAGGGCAGCAAGACCAAACTGCATAGAGCACATGGATCTACAGTGAACTGAAAATAGGATTCAGATAGGAGGGGTGAGGCCTGATTATGAAAGCCTTGAGAAATCAGGCAAATTATTTGAGATAGCAAATGGAGAGGAACTGAAGGTTGCAAGACAAGGAGAGAGTCGAAGTGATAGTTAAAAAAAATTAGATGGACAGCAAACGCTGAAGAGACCAGAAAGGGGAACATCTCATTCATTCATTCATTGGTTTATTCAGCAAACATTTACTGAGGACTTACTAAGAGCCAGGCTTGCTTGGACTGCCAGTTAAGTGACTGCTCCAGTCTGCAGGAGAGGAAGGGTGAGGTTCTGGATAACAACATGGAGGGAGGGATCTGAACAAATCATATTTCAAAGGTCTTGGTGACTCATTGATACAGAGGCTGAAGGAAATGAAGGAAAAGATAAAGATAATTCCAAAGGTTCAAGACTGACATGATTTCCACCTTTACTGGGAACCTCAAAAAGTGCTACGAATAAAACAAACAATGAAAGTATAAAAAGAGCTTTGATGATGTTGAACAGTCAACAAAACTCCAAAAGACCTGTTCTTTATCCTGGCAACTCGTTTATGAATTGACTGTAGGTAAGAAATTTCAGTGAGAAAAACCACTTCTCTGGCTAAATGCTGAGTTCCCTTGGCAAGGAGCAGAGACCTCTGCCTCCTCAGACAGGCTCCATCAACCCTCCAACACATCCCTCCAGCATCTAAAACGAAACTGATCTCATTAAGAAATGTGGCTGCCCACTCCTGACTTTGGAGGAGGGCAAGGCAAAGTGGACAGAGGAAAACAAAAAGTGGGCAAGGTCACTGTAGGGGGCCATATATCTTACGGAGGGGGCAGTGGTACAGGATATCATTTTAAATAGAGGATCACAGCAATGCTTTCATTTCTATACCCACTTCCTAGTATTTTACAATTAGTGATCCTCAAATAGATAGGAAGGCATTAAAGATTCTTTACCAAATCACAGCGCTTTGTCCAGAAACTATTTCAAATGTGCATATTTATGCATACATTAACTCCTAGTACAGCTAGCATATGGTTCAGACACAAATTCTTCTTAATAATTTACATGTTGACTACACAAATTTCAAGCTCATTTTAATTGTACATTCAGCAAGAGTACAATTCACTGTTGGGGCACATCCTGAAAGCCTACTCACTGGAAAATGAGACATGAAAACTGTAGCTATCAAACTTCTATTGCTACAAAGAGTGTTACAGGCCAAAATAAAAAAACAATACCTTGGAGAAATCTAGACTTGCATGCAAAATTCAAGGCAGTATTTTCTCAGCCTGGCCCAGCTTTAGCAAAAGCAGATCTTTACTTAATTATAAGTAGAAATGAGTACTCTTTTCTGCAGAATGACGTTTTCAACTACTTTTATATTTAAAGTAAAAGCCCTCTATGTTAGTGTCAAAGTCAGACTTTAAAAGGTATATTCCAAAAGAAACGGTTGCTCTGGAAAATCCTTCAACATCACTCTCCTAATATCTACTCAGGTTAGTAAGAAGAAATCAGAGCAGAAAGAAACCCGGTGAAAAATGGTTGCACATAAATGTGTGAAGATTCTGGCTCAGACCCCCTTGTGGGACAGCCACAGGCCTAGTCAGGAAAATTCCAACAGCAAGTCCCCCACATCCTACTAAAGAGGCTTAAAATCGGGCAAGGTCTTTTCTCTCTTTAACACCGAAAGGTAAACACCCATCAAAATCTTCCAGAGTCGGAGCAACCCGGAGTTTCCATGCCAAGAGGGAAAGAGCCACATGACCGCGGAGAGAAACTACAGCCCATTAGCCTCTCCCTCTCCTTCCAGCCCCTCGCGGAGGCCCCGGCGCCGGGGTCCCTCCGCAGTTCCACTCCTTCATCCCCAGTGACAGGTCGCCTAGCAGAAGCCCCTAAATCCCCGGCCCCACTTACTGGCGCCGCGAACACAGGCGGGGGCCCGCCCCTGCGGTGAGCGCAGTTCCTCGGCGACTGGGGCGCAGCAGCCGGATCGGGAACTGGGGGTAGGGGCGATCCCTGCTAGGACAGCCCGAGCGGTCCGTATAGGGACGCCCGGGAGGTCCGGCGAGTCGAACGGGCCGCGCGGCGCATGGTGGAGCAGCAGGAACCCGGCCGCTCTCCAGCCTCCGGCTGGAAAACAAACAAAAGGCAGGGAGGCTTCTAGTGGGGACGACCGGCCGCTTTCCCTGGGAAAAGTTACCCTGCAGCTCCCCTCGCTGGCCCTGCGCGTCCCTGCACCGCCGCGTCCAGGCAGCCCGGGGGCGCCGAGGTGCCGCGCCGCGCTCTTCGCCGGGGCGGACCAAGCCCAGGGATCCCTGCGGTCCGCTGACCACCCGTGCGTCCCCCCCAGCTCCACACGCTCTCCTTGTTGCACGTCTGTGCATCAGGGATCAAGATTTAGAAACGAAGGCCGTGGACAGAGGTTCTGAGAACACTTCATTACAGGTAATCATGGTGAAAACGTTTGCCCGGTTTAAAAAAACATAACTGGGGATGCACGACATTGTGAATGAAATCAGTGCCACTGAAATGTACACTCCAAAATGCTTAAGATGGAAGATTGTGTTATACTTTACATCAATAAAAAATGTTTTGAAATAAAAACGCAACGGGTTGCTTGTTAGCATTCATTTGAACTTGGAGAGCTTTTATACGGTTAGCAACTTTACTTTGAAAGACTGGATTGTTATCCAGGTGGGAAACACTAGATATGATTCATACAACAATTGTATTCTGCGTGTAACTAGTTATATGTAATCTAACACACTTGTGTGTTAAACACAGTCACTTGTGTCATAAATTATATTGTAGACATTACCTTAAATCATCCATATAAAGGCTGGTTCTGACGCGACTTGAAAAAAGAAACTGCTTCAAGCCTTCTCCTCCCCCCTTCCCAATTTAAAGTTACATAATTGCCCCAAGACTACATTTTTCAGAACTAGTCGACTGCAGGAGGGAGCAACTTTAGTTGGAGGCATCAGAATCACCTGGCAGGCTTGTGAAAACAGATTGCTGGGCTCATCCCCAGAATTCTGGTGCTGATGCTGCTGGTCCAGGGAACCATACTGCCCTGAGCAACACAATTTTAATCAATACAGCAATAACCCATTTACACATTGTGGATCTTTCTCTGAGTTTTAAATTCTCCAGCTCATCTTCATATCAATTTTCTCTTTTTATGTTTGAATTCTAAGAACTCAAGGCATTTTTTTTTCCTAATAGAATCTATAACAAAGGTCTGAATCCCTCTCTCTTCTTCCTCCTATTGAAGAAAAACCCACAAGATACAAGACTTCCTATCCCAACTGGCCACTTGGAAAACCTGTAACATTTATCTATCTTTGTGTTTACCTATATAATACCCAAACCATATGGCAAATGAAAATTGAAAGTCATTATCAATGAAAAGATAGGGGGCTAAAAAGGGTAGCCTAACAAACTGTATGCTGCTCCCATGAAAAGTGATTTTTAAAATACCTAAAATTACCCGTTTTAGTCAAGTTCAGTTGTCCAAGCAAGTCTACCCAGCAAAAAAGAGAGACAGTCTTGATCTACCTTTAACAAGGGTCCACTGAGCTAGTAAATGGTTTGGGTCAGGAAAATTATAACCCTGTAAGTATAAGATAATACAAATCTGAGGTCTAATGGATACAGTGGATACTGATATAAAATAGAAAATTTAGTAACTGAAACAACAGCATTTTAATAAAATAGCTGCTTAATTTATCGTTACAAATGGTATATTTTATTAAGCTTTATTTATTAGCTAGAATAGAAATCTGAATTAATTGACCAAGAGATCTTAAATTAGCATTCATCATGTTTGGTGAAATAGACTAGTTCTGAAAATATTTCAATGCCTCATTTTTCATTTGTGAAACTAATCTTTTGCATTCATGAGTCACATATATCACTTTCTCTGATTACAAATCCTTACATCTGCTCTCCCCCCTTCCTATTTAAACTGCAAAATCAATTTAAAGAAGTCATTGAGAAGAAAGTCATCTTTAAAAGATTTAAGTTTCCTTTAAAAATTAAAAACTATTAAAATTTTTGGCCTTCGTTAAACATGAAGGTACTTTTTCTAGGTAGCTGATTTAGGGTGGAAATAAAAACTTACACATCCAAAGGATGATAGATCCTAATATTAAAAGATAGCCGTTGGTCTTCCTTATTGTAGCTCACCATTCTGCCACCCCCTCCCTTTTTTTGCCCCTATTTTTCTGCCAAAGATGTACTGCATGTCTAAGATCTCCAGAATAAAATAATGGATAAGAGATTTAAACTGTGGGTTCGTTGAACTAGCTTCTTGGAAACCTGATAACTGTTAGTTATCTAACTAGTAGAAACTAGACATTTGCCAAATGAAGGTAAGGGGCTGTAAGAGTGTAGGTTTTTACAAAGCATGCAAACTTCCGTATTTAAAACAATGTAAAGTGCGGCAAAATAATAAATCGCCCGATAAAGGAGTGTCTTGTGAGGAAACAAAGTCAGGTGTTTGGGCTTTAAGAGGTGGGGCTCGTATTGCGGATAAGTTCCGGCGCTCTACGCGGAACAGCGGACTACAAACCCCAGAGTACATTGCGGGCTCCGTCTCCTCTGGACTCGGGTTTCAGGGCCTTAGGAGTCTCAACGTCTTTCTCCCCCCTTGCATGATGGGATGCAAACGGAGACACTTGTAGTAAGGCAAATCTTGCCGTGGCATTCTTTCGCCCTGCTTCTATACTAAGCTTATCTTTTCCTGAACTTCCAAGTACGTACTTGCAAAAAGTTTAGCCATTATAACAGCCTGTGACTGCAGTGGGGTTTCTCCGTTTCCCTGAAATCCTGGCGTAGGACTCGAACCAGAGTCCCCGAAAAGCGTGTAGCGACTTTCCTGAGCACGAAGTTCGATGTTCCTGAAGGAATGTTTACCTTAGGGTCTCAACCCTAGATTTGAGTTATAAACATTTTTGATATAATGCTTGTTCAAGTTTGCATAAGTGGTCACTGAGACGAATACATAGGTTGAATTCGAAGTCGGCAAATTGGTGATCTGCCAAGGCGACCTCGCGCACACCTCCTACCCCTCCACTAGGGAGCGCGCTCGAGGCCAGGGAGCCGTGAGGCGCACGCAAGCGGCAGCGGCACTGCGCATGCTCGGTGCGTCCGCACAGGTTTCCGCAGTAGAGGGGGCAGCTCCTCCGCGGCGTCCGGGGTTTTCAGCAGCGTCGACGCTCTGGTGCTCGCTTGGTCCTCGGCCTCCGCTGGCAGCGGGCGTCCCTCCGCTCCGCGAGTTCCCGGCCGTCGCTCTAGCGCGCCCGGATCTGGCCCCCTGCCCTGCGAAGATGGCTGCCGTACGCCGGGCCCGCAGTTACTGCCGCTGCCTGGTGCGCTTCTCCGACCGAGAACTCTGCTAAGCCCTGTTGAAGCAGACGGACAGGAGTAGACACCCGGACACCCAGCACACCTCCTCGGGGGAGCGGTGCAGAGGGGGTGCGGAGAGCCCCTCGACGGCGGCCGGCCGCCTCGCCAGCATGGTAACCCGGGAGGGGGCTCGCAGGGACACTGCGAGGTGGGAGTGCGGTGTGAAGGAGGGGCTAGGCCTGGGAGGAGCCCCGAGAGAGCGGGAAGTGGAGACTGGGAGGAGTAGGAGCTGCTCGGCCGCCACCCATTGTGGGGCCTTTGGCCTGAGAGGGAGTGGAGCGGGTACCATCCCCGACCGCTCCCTTGCGTTCCCTCCTGCTTGAACCCCCGCAGCCGGGATCCGGTGTGAGAAAGAGCGGGTTTGCAGGACAACAGAAAAGAATGACTCTTTTTGGTTTGCTCAGGATGTGCCCCTCGAGGGATTTTATCAAAAGCAGTGAGGGTAGGTTCAGGTGAGCCGTTGCAGCATCTGAAATTGGCTGAGGGAACCTTGGGAAACGGAGACAACTTGTTGATTGTTACCCCTCCGGCAAGCAGTACCCACGGAGAAGCCGTTCAGGTCCTTTAAGGAGTCCTGGGTTTAGGACGCACCTGCCCCGTGACGCATCAAGTGCCATGGGTAGGATGTTGGCAGGCGGTCCTGGCGGTGTGGGTTCAGAGAGATTATGTCTCTCTTCGTAGCGGTGAGGGCCTGAGCAGCGTCAGTGCGGTCCAAATGGAGAGACTGGCTTAAGCTCCAGAAATTGACAACGCAAATTCCATGGGACTGTTGCATGCTGGAATGTGTAGTCTCTATCCTGAACTGCCTTTCTTTGGCTTTGAGTACATTTTCCATCTGAGAGACTAACTAGGATTGAATGAATCAGGTGTGAAATGATACTAAACCAATGAGCTGACACTCAGATGTTTTATTAAATAAATGGATGGGTGAATTTATTTTGTTAAATTAACCAGAATGATAGAAAAAGCAGTAATTGATTACGCCCTTAAGCTTTCAGAATAGTTCTCTGACCGACCAGGATTAAGCACTTAACTTTTTTTTTTTTTTTAAATGTTTATTTATTTTTGAGAGAGAGACAGTGTGAGCAGGGGAGGGATAGAGAGAGAGGGAGACACAGAATCTGAAGCAGGCTCCAGGCTCTGAGCTGTCAGCACAGAGCCCGACGCGGGGCTCAAACTCACGGACCGTGAGATCACGCCCTGAGCGGAAGTCGGACACCCAACCAACTGAGCCCCCAGGCGCCCCAAGCACTTAACTTTTTATATTTCATTAATCCCATCTGCAAAACAGGAGTAAAATGATGAAGACATAAGCAACTCAAGTCAAAGGTGATGTTTAGCTCGATTCAATTATGAAAAATAAAATGAAAATCTCTGGGTGACAGCTGGGGACCTACTTATTTCAAGTAGTATTTGAGTTGACAAAATGTAGTAAAACCCCAAATTTGATAGTCATCATACTGTCAATATCAAAGTAATAAAGGACTGGAATTCAAGAACAAAGCAGGAACTCAGGGGAGAAGATGCTTTCTGTATTAAAGATTTCCTGTTTCTTTTCCTCATTCTTTAGACATGCTCTGTATGTCCACATGACATTTTTTGTTAATTCAAACAATTTTTTTTGAGCTCCTATTGGTGCTAGACCCCAACGAATACTAGATCTCCAATATAACCAGACCTGTAAGGTGATTTATGGTAAAAATTTTTATTTATTTATTTTTAATGTTTATTCATTTTTAGAGAGACCGAGCACTAGTGAGAGAAGGGCAGAGCAAGAGAGGGACACAGAATCTGAAGCAGGCTCCAGGCTCTGAGGTGTCAGCACAGAGCCTGATGTGGGGCTCGAACTCATGGACTGTGAGATCATGACCTGAGCCAAAGTCGGACGGCCAACCAACTGAGCCACCCAGGTGCCCCGATTTATGGTAAACTGTTAATCATAAAATGTCACATATGAAAAAGTACCTCAGAGGTTATCAAATCCAACAACCCTCTCTTCACAGATGTGAAAGGTGAAGCCTGGACAGGCTTTTTCTACAACTTAAGCAATGTGTTTGGCCCTCTAAGGTTACTAATATGACTGATCCTGTTCCCAATGCACTGACTCTAGCAAAGAGACAAAAATAATCTCAATACAGCTGTTAAATGCTATGATACAAGCACGAATGTTGTAGGGAAACAAAGGCAGTTCAAATGATTAGACTTACTGGGATGATCCCTGAACTGAACCTTGAAGGATGAGAAGTTACCAAGTGAGGAAGAAGTTATTCCATATGGAGAGAGCAAGCAACATGTGCAAGAGCATGGAGCTGGAGAGAGCAGGGGAAGCTCTGGAATGAAGTCACTTTAGTAAGACTGCTAGGCCAGAGTTAGAAGGCTGAGGTACTAAGAGGATGTCAGAGGGAGCTCAGGTCCCCTCCCATTAGCTGCACTTAGTGTTTACAGTGACAAAGCAGCCTCTTATTTAAGGATAGAAAGATGCTCCTCAATGGGGTCTATAAATTCAAAGTCCTGGGGTACCTGGGTAGCTCAATCAGTTAAGTGTCTGACTCTTGGTTCTCCTCAGGTCATGATCTCACAGTTTCTTCAGTTTAAGCCCTGCATTTGGCTCTGTATTGGCAGCACAGAGCCTGCCTGGGATCCTTGCTGTCTCCTTCTCTGTCCCTTCCCACTTGCACGGTCTCTCTCAAAATAAGTAAATTTAAAAAATAAATAAAAATATTTTTTTAAATTAAAAAAAAAATTCAAAGTCCTTCATTATGGGTTTTCCTATTAGTACAAAAGCTCCCAGCTTAAAGAGACCAAAAAATATATTTGATAATACATTAATGCTTCCATTTTCCATTTTTCTGGAAATTAATTCAGAATCTTGGCCTCTTTCATTGATATCTTCGTTAATTTATCCTTTGCGGTGTGCCCAGCACTTTCCAATATACTAACTAGTTCAAGTCTTAAAGTCACCTCTGCTTTGAGTCTGGTTGCCAGAGATAAGATATGAAATGAGGCTTATTTATGTTGTGCTGTAAAGTAGTACAAGTCTGTCAGGTTGCCAAGTTCAAAAATTTGTGTTAATGTGTTTTGTCCTAGAAACAAATTACAGTGAAAATTTACAATTATAAAGCTTGCATCTTGGAAACGAGTGAAATTAAGTAGGTTTTATTCTAATTTCTAATCCTCTGGTCATTTCCCCTATTACCACATTGTGGGACTGAACACATGAAGTGTTGAGCAAGTCCCATTTGCTACTGAGCCTGTTAGCTAACAGACTGAACTGAGGAAGCATTTCATTTTCACTGGAAAGTAGGATTCAGTTTAACTTAGCAAACACATATTGAGAATAAAAGGATAAAATGCAAGGAAACTGACCTGAGACCCTTGTTAAGCCCCAAACCATTGCACAGTAATTCCAGCCCATTTTTTTTCCACTTAAATCAATCCAGTATATATAAATCTGGGTTTATAAGACAGAACAGGCTTCTTTACAGAAACATTCACTATTACATGTCTTTAATTAATGACCTTTCCCAGGACATTTAAAATAAGAGAAAAGTCGCATTCACATATTAGTAACATGCCAGTGGTGTAAAAGGAAGGGCATCTACCTATGGACTAAAAGTGCTGGATGAAAAGAAAACTATTTGCTGAACTCTATGCTACAACTAAATGTTATTTTCTGAAGCAGAGCTGTTTTAAATCATCTACCATAACATTTTAACTGGAGTCCAGTAAAGTTGTTTATTCTGCACTGTTAAAAAAAAAAAGTATGGAATTTTATTCTACTGGAATCATTAAACTTAACTGTGAAGGAGATGAGAGAGAAGCAACTAAATATTTCACTGGGCAAGTAGCTCAAGGAGATGTGGATTACAAAGGGAAACTGATGTTTGCATATTCCTGATGATTATTTTGTTTTCCCCTTCAGGCAGAAGCTGAGGAAGATTGTCATTCTGATACTGTCAGAGCAGGAGATGATGAAAATGAAAGCCCTGCTGAAACAGATCTGCAGGCATGTTTCTTCAAGTGTATATTTAATTCTTATTCCATTACTTTCCATACATGAGCAAAAATTGGTCATGCTTACAAAGATATATCGGTTTTTATTTGCATTGAATTTAACTGTACCTTCGTACTGGTTTACAGAATAAGCAAATTAAAGCTATCTTACAGATTTTTTTTTTAAATCATTTATCACCATATGTTGTTGCAGTATTATTGGCTGTATTTCCTATACTGTACTTTTCATCTCTGTGTCTTACTTATTTTTTAACTGGAAGTTTGTACTTCTGTTTTTTCTTTTTTTAAGATTTTATTTTTACGTAATCTCCATACCCAGTGTGGGGCATGAATTTACGACCCCCAGATCAGGAGTCTCATGCTCTACCAACAAAGCCAGCCAGGCAACCCTGGAAGTTTGTACTAAATCCCCATTTCACCCATTGTCCCATGTCTCCTTTGCCAACCACCAGTTTCTTTTCTGTATTTATGAATCTGTTTCTGTGCTTTGTTTGCTTGTCTTTTCATTTGTTTTGTTTTTAGATTCTACATATAAGCGAAATCATATAGTATTTATCTTTCTGTGATTTCTTTTAGCATTATACTCCCTAGGTCCATTTCATGTTGTCAGAAATAGCAAGATCGCTGGGCACCTGGGTGGCTCAGTCGGTTAAGCGTCCGACTTCGGCTCAGGTCATGATCTCACGGTCCGTGAGTTTGAGCCCCGCGTCGGGCTCTGTGCTGACAGCTCAGAGCCTGGAGCCTGCTTCGGATTCTGTGTCTCCCTCTCTCTGTGGCCCTCCCCCGTTCATGCTCTGTCTCTGTCTCAAAAATAAATAAACATTAAAAAAAAAATTTTTTTTTTAAAAGAAATAGCAAGATCGCATTCTTTTTTTATGATTAATATTCCATTGTGTATGTATGTATACACACACACATAGACACACACATACCCCATATCTTCTTTATCCATTTGTCTATCACTAGATACTTTAGATTACTTCCCTTTCTTGGCTATTGCAAATAATGCTGGAATAAACATAGAGGTACATATATCTTATCTATTTATTTTTTAACTTTTCTTTTTAAGTACATATGTCTTTTCAAATTAGTGTTTTTGTTTTCTTTGGATAAATAACCAGTAGTGGAATTACTGGACTGTTACACTATTTCAATTTTTAATTTTTTGAGAAACTTCCATGCTGTTTGCCACAGTGGTTGGTACAATTTACATTCCCACCACAAAGGTGCCCTTTTCTCCTCATCTTAGCCAGTGCTTGTTATTCCTTATCTTTTTTTGATTCTAGCCATTTTGACAAGGGTAGGGCAGTATCTCACTGTGATTTTGATTTGCATTTCCCTGATGATTAGTGAGGTTGAACATCTTTCCATGAGTCTCTTGGCTATTGTCTTTTTTAGAAAAATGTCTATTCAGGTCCTCTGACCATTATAAATAGGATTATTTATTATTGAGTTGTATAAATTCTTTATATATTTTGGATTATCATCTGCAAATGTCTTTTCCCATTCAGCAGATTCCTTTTTTGTTTTGTTGATGATTTCCTTTGCTGCGCAAAGCTTTTTATTTTGATGTAGTCCCAATAGTTTATTTTTGCTTTTGTTTCCCTTGCCTGAGGAGACATATGCATATATATGTTGCTGAGACCAATGTCCAAGAGATTACTCCCTATGTTTTCTTCTAGGACTATTACGGTTTCAGGACCTACATTTAGGTCTTTAATTCATGTTGATTTTATTTTAGTGTATGGTGTAAGAAGGTGGTCCACTTTCATTCTTTTGCATGTAGCTGTCCAGTTTTCCTGGCACCATTTATTACAGAGACTGTCTTTCCCCCATTGTGTATTCTTGCCTCCTTTCTTGTAGATTAATTAACCATATAAGTGTGGGTTTATTTCTGTGCTCTTTGTTCTTTTGATCTTTATGTGTATTTTTGTTCCAGTACCATACTGTTTTGATTACTGTAGCTTTGTAGTATATCTTGAAATTCGGAGTTGTGATAACTTCCAGCTTTGTTCTTTCTCAAGATTGCTTTGGCTCCTTAGGGTCTTTGTGGTTCCATACAAATCTTGAGATTATTTGTACTAGTTCTGTGAAAACTACTGTTAGTATTTTGATAGGGATTGCATTGAATCTGTAGATTTGATTTGGGTAGTATGGACACTTTAACAATATTAATTCTTTATGCAAGCATGGGATATCTTTCCAGTTATGTGTGTTGTTTTCCATTTTTTTCATCAATGTCTTACAGTTTTTAAAGTATAGCTCTTTCTGGGGCGCCTGGGTGGCTCAGTCGGTTAAGCGTCCGACTTCGGCTCGGGTCATGATCTCACAGTCCGTGAGTTCGAGCCCTGCGTCGGGCTCTGTGCTGACCGCTCAGAGCCTGGAGCCTGTTTCAGATTCTGTGTCTCCCTCTCTCTCTGCCCCTCCCCTGTTCATGCTCTGTCTCTCTCTGTCTCAAAAATAAACATTAAAAAAAAATTTAAAGTATAGCTCTTTCACCTCCTTGATTAAATTTATTCCTAGTATTCTGTCAATTAATGATAATAATCCCATTTAGGATTATTTTCTTAATTTCTCTTTCTACTACTTTGTTCTCAGTGTACAGAAATGTGACAGATTTCTGTATATTCGTTTTGTGTCCGGCAGCTTTACTGAATTCATTTTTCAAAAAAAATTTTTTGTGGAGTCTTAGGATTTTCTATATGTATCTGGAAATAGTGACAGTTTTTTACTTCCTTACCAGTCTGGATGCCTTTTATTTCTTGTCTGATTGCTGCCACTAGCACTTCCAGTATTATGTTGAGTAAAAGTGGTGAGTGGGTGTCCTTGTCCTGTTCCTGATTTTCCTTTAAAGGAAAATCTTTCAGTTTTTCACCGTTGAGTATGATATTAGCTGTGGGTTTGTCATATATGACCTTTTTTATGTTGAGATATCTTCCTTCTAAACCCACTTGAGTTTTTATCATGAATGGATATTGAATTTAGTCAAATGTTTTTTCTGCATCTGTTGAGATGATCATATGGTTTTTATACCTGTTAGGGTAAAGTTTCACATTGATTGATTGGCATATATTGAACCACGCTTGCATTCCTGGAATAAATTCCACTTGATTGTGGTGAATGATCCTTTCAATGTATTACTGAATTCAGTTTGTTAATATTTTGTTGAGGATTTGTACATCTATGGTCATCAGAGATGGTGTCTTTGTCTGGTTTTGGTATCAGGGTAATGCTGGCCTTGTAGAATAAATTTGGAAGTTTTCCTTCCTCTTTGTTTTTTGAAATGGTTTGAGAAGACTAAATATTAACTCTTCTTTAAATGTTTGCTAGAACTCACCTGTGAAGTCATCTAGTCCTGGACTTTTGTTCATTGGAGTGTTTTGATTACCAGTTCAATTTTGTTAAGGTATTTGATCTGTTCAAATTTTCTATTCTTGATTCAGTTTTGGAGGATTATATGTTTCTAGGAATTTATCCATTTCTTCTATGTTGTCCATTTGTTGGCATATGCCTTTTCAAATATTGTCTTGGAATTCTTTGTATTTCTGTGGTGTCAGTTGTAATATCTTCTCCTTTTGTGCATTTACTTACTTGACGACTCTTTGTGTCTTTTTGGGTTTGGCTAAATGTTTATCCCTCTCTTGCTCGCTTTTTTTTTTTTCCCAAAGGACCAGCTCTTGGTTTCATTGATCATTTCTATTGTTTTTTAAGTCTCTATTTCATTTATGTCTGCTCTGATCTTTATTATATCCTCCTTTGTACTGGCTTTGGGCTTTGTTCTCCTAGTTCCTTTACATGTAAGGTTAGATTGTTTGAGATTTTTCTTGTTTCTTGAAGTAAGCCTGTATCACTGTGAATTTTCCTCTTAGAACTACTTTCACTGCATCCCAAAGAATTTGGACCATTGTGTTTTCCATTTGCATTTGTCTCCATGTATTTTTTTTATTTCCTCTTTGATTTCTTTGTTGATTTATTGGTTGTCTAGTAAGGTGTTATTTAGCCGTTTTGTGTGTTTGTAGTTTGCCCAGTGTTTTTCTTTTAATGGATTTCTAGTTTCATAGTGTTGTGATCAGAGAAGATGCTTGATATGATCTCAAACTTTTTAGTTTTTTAATTCTAACATACAGTAATAGTTTTCCGGTGTACAATATAGTGATTCAATTCTATACATTACCCGATGCTCATTACAGCAGGTGCACTCCTTAATCCCCATCACCTGTTTCACCCATCCTCTCACTCGCCTCCTCTCTGGTAACCATCTCAAACTTTTAAAATTGGGACTTGTTTTGTGGCCTAACATGTCCTCTGTCCTGGAGAATGTTTCATTTACACTTGAAAAACGTGTATTCTGTTGATTTTGGTTGGAACATTCTGTGTATATTTGTTACATCCATCTGGTCTAGTGTGTTGATAGATTTTTGTTGGTTTTCTTACTGATTTTCTGTCTGGATGATTTGTCCATTGGTATAAATGAATTTTTCATGTCTCCTACTATTGTGTTACCATCCATTTTTTTCTTTGTTAATGTTTGCTTTATGTATTTAAGTTCTCCTGTATTGGGTGCATAGGTATTTATAATTGTTACGTCCTCCTTTTAGAGTGATTCTTTTATCCCTTTTACACTATTATGTAGTGTCTTTGTCTCTTGCTGCGATCTTTATTTCAAAGTCTATTTTGTCTGATACAAGCATTGCTTTTTTTTCTGCTTCTGTTTACATGGTATATATTTTTCTGTCTTCACTTTCAGTCTGTATGTGTTGTTAGATTTGAAGCAAGTCTTTTTTTTTTTTCTGACTAAAACTACATTTGATTGGTTTATCTCTAAATATTTCTGTCACACAAATTACAAAAAAAATTTACTGTGCATTAAATACTGTATGCAAAAGTTAAAACCTGATAATGCTCTCGGACCTTGGCTGCTATGTTTTGTCACCAGTTTCATAGCTGAATAAATTTTTTTTTTATGGTTTAGTCCCATAAAAAGTCTCAGTTTAGTCCCATTACATAAAGTAAACTTTGGAAAATACAAATAGGTTTTTTTTTTTTTTTTTTTTTTTTTTTTTCAGTTTTTATTTTAATTCCAGTAAGGTAACATACAGTGTTATATTAGTTTCGGGTGTACCATTCCATACATCACCCTTTGCTCACCATATGACAAGTGTACTCAAGACCTCTGCCCCACCCACCTCCCTTCTGGTAACCATCAGTTCTCTATAGTTAACAGTTAACCATCACTTTATTTTGTATATTCAGAGTTCTCTATGGGCTTGTCTCCCTTTCTTTTTTTCCCCCCTTGCTCATTTGTTTCTTAAATTCCACTTATGAGTGAAGTTATATGGCATTTGTCTTTCTCTGACTGACTTATTTTGCTTGGCATTATACTCTCCAGCTCTACCCATGTCATTGCAAATGGCAAGATTTCATTCTTTTTATGACTGAATAACATTCCATTGTATATATATGGCACTTCTTCCTTATCCATTCATCTATCTATAGACACTTGGGCTACTTCCATATCTTTGCTGTTGTAAATGATGCTTCTATAAACATAGGGGTGCATGTGTCCCTTTGAATTAGTACTTTTGTATTCTTTGGTTAAATAACCAGTAGTGCAATTACTGGATCATAGGGTAGTTATATTTTTAATTTTTTGAGGAACCTGCATACTGTGTTCCATATTGGCTATACCAATTTGTATTCCCACCAGAAATGCAGGAGGATTCCTTTTTCTCCACATCCTTGCCAACACCTTGTGTTGTTGATTTGAGCCATTCTGACAGGTATGAGGTGATATCTCATCGTGGTTTTGATTTGCATTTCCCTGATGATGAGTGATGTTGAGCATCTTTTCATGTGTTTGTTGGCCATTTGTGTGTCTTTCGAAAAATGTCTGTTCATGTCTTCTGCGCATTTTTAGTTAGATTAGTTTTTAGATGTTGAATTGTATCAGTTCTTTATAGATTTTGGATACTTGCCCTTAATCAAACATGTCATTTGCAGATATCTTCTCTATTCAGTAGGTTGCCTTTTAGTTTGATTGTTTCCTTTGCTGTGCAGGTTTTTATTTTGACAGAGTCTTCCAATAGTTTATTTTTGCTTTTGTTTCCCTTGCCTCAGGAGACCTATCTAGAAAAGTTGCTATGGCCAGTGTCAGAGAAATTACTGTCTGTGCTCTTTTCTAGGGTTTTTATGGTTTTGGTCTCACATTAGGTCTTTATTCTGAATTTATTTTTGTGTATGATGTAAGAAAGTGGTCCATTTTCATTCTTTTGCATGTTGCTGTCCAGTTTTCCCAAAACCATTTATTGAAGAGTCTTTTTCCCATTGGCTATTCTTTCCTGCTTTGTCAAAGATCAGTTGACCATATACATATAGCTGTGCGTTTTAAATATATGGCCTTTATTATGTTGATGTATGTTCCCTCTATACCTATTTTGTTGGGGTTTTTATCATGAATGGGTGTGGTACTTTGTCAAATGCTTTTTCTGCATCAATTGAAATGATTACATGGTTCTTATTGATATTATGTATTATGTTGATTGACTTGCAAGTATTAAACCACGCTTGCAACCCAGAATTAATTGTACTTGATCATGGTGAATTATTTTTTTTAAATGTATTGTTGGATTCAGTTTGCTAGTATTTTGTTGAGGATTTTTGCATCTATGTTCATCAGGGATATTGGCCTGTACTTCTCTTTTTTAGTGGTGGTGTTATCAGGGTAATGCTGGCCTCATAGAATGAATTTGGAAGTTTTTCTTCCTCTTCTATTTTTTGGAACAGTTTGAGAAGGATGGATATTAACTCTTCTTTAAATGTTTGGTAGAATTTGCCTATGAAGCCATCTGCTCTGGGACTTTTGTTGAAAGGTTTTCATTACTGATTAAATTTCTTTCAGCTTTCCTTCAATTTGCAGTTGTATTTATTTGAGTCCTTTCTCTCTCTTTCTCTCTCTCTTTGATAAGTCTGGCTACAGGTTTATCAACTGTATGGATTTTGTTTTCAAAGAAGCAGCTCTTGGTTTCCTTGATCTGTTCTATTTTTTTTTAGTTTCTATAACATTTATTTCTGCTTTAATCTTTATTATTTCCTTCCTTCTGGTTTTAGGTTTTGTTTGTTCTTTTTCTAGCTCCTTTATGTATAAGGTTGGGTTGTTTATTTGAGATCTTGAGGTGACCTGTATTGCTATAAACTTCCCTCTTAGAACTGTTTTTGCTGTTTTCCAAAGGTTTTGGACTGTTGTGTTTTAATTTTCATTTGTTTCCATATACTTTTTAATTTCTTCTTTTATTTCCAGGTTGATTCATTCATTGTTTGGTATTATGTTATTTAACCTCCCTGTATTTTGGTCTTTCCAGATTTTTTCTTGTGGTTGACTTCTAGTTTCGTAGTGTTATGGTCAGAAACAGTATGGCTTCACTCTTCTTGCATTTGTTGAGTCTTGTGGGCTAATATGTGATCTTTCCAGAAAATGTTCCTTGTGCACTTGAAAAGAATCTGTATTCTGCTGTTTTAGGATGGAATATTAGGGTATATCTGTTAAGTCTATCTGTTCCAGTGTGTCATTCAAAACCATCTTTTTGATTTTCTGTTTAAATCTGTCCATTGGTGTAAATGGAGTGTTAAAGTCCCCTCCTAGTATTCTATTATTGATTCGTTCCTTTATGTTTGTTATTATCTGTTTTATGTATTTGGGTGTTCTGCGTTGGGTGCATAGATATTTACAATTGTTATATCTTCTTTTTGGATTCTCCCTTTAATATCATGCACTGTCCGTCTTTTGCTGTTGTGATAGTCTTTGTTTTAATGTCTACTTTGTCCTACAGAAGTATTGCTACTCCAGCTTTCTTTTGACGTTTGTTAGCATGATAGATGTTTCTCCATCCCCTCGCTTTTAATCTGCAGGTGTCTTTAGGTGTCAAATGCATCTCTTGTAGGCAGCATATTGATGGGTCTAGTTTTTTTATCCATTCTGTCACCCTGTGCATTTTGATTGGAGTGTTTATTACATTCAAAGTAATTATTGATAAGTATTTATTGCCATTTTATATTTTCTTTGGTGGTTTCTGAAGATTTTTTTCAGATCCTTTTTTGTCTGTCTGATGGTTTGTTGGTTTTCTTAATGATACATTAGATTTCTTTCTCTTTATTCTTTATATATTTATTAGTGGTTTTTGATCTTTGATTACCATTAGGTTTGTTTATAACCTCTTCTGCATATAGCAGTCTATATTAAGTTGATGGCCATTTGATTTTGAACCCATTTCTCTGGAGCATGGGGTGCTGGGGTTTGGTATAAGCAAGTTAGGTAGTAGGTGTCCACTCTGTGCTCTCCCCTGTTTGTTACTCTGCCTCTTGCCCTTCTCCACAACCGGGGCTCCCTCCCCACTGCAGTGGCCACCATCTGTTTATCTTCCACACTGTGTCTGTAGCACTTCCTACTTTCTTCTGTGTGGCTTCTTCTTCATAGTTGTGGAGCTTGTTCTGCCAGTCTTCGGCTCAATTTCTGGAGTATTTAGGATGATTTGATAGTTATCTAGTTGTATTTGTGGGATGAGGTGATCCTAGAGTCCTCCCACTCTGCTGCCATCTTCCAGACTCTGAAGTGAGTCTCTTGTAAGTCAGTCTCTTGTAGGCAGCATATAGGTGGTGGGTCTTTTACCATTCACCACCCTGTATTTTCGGTAGAGCATTTAGTCCATTTACATTTAAAGTACTTGTTGTTAGGTATATTCTTATTGCCATTTTGTTAATTGTTTTGGGGTTTTTGTATTTTCTCTCTTTTTTCCTGTTTTCTTGCTCTCTTGTGATTGATGGCTTTCTTTAATGTTATGTTTGGATTCCTTACTCTTTATTTTTTGTGTGTCTATTATGGTTTTTTCATTTGTGGTTACCAGGGGGTTTGTATATCATATCCTATGTTTGTGCCAGTCTATATTAAATTGATAGTTATATAAATTCAAATACTTAAAAAATTATTATTATTTTTTTAATATTTATTTATTATTGAGAGACAGAGCATAAGCATGGGAGGAGTAGAGAGAGGGAGAGACACAGCATCTGAAGCAGGCTGCAGGCTGTGACTGTCAGCAAAGAGCCTGACGTTGGGCTCGAATTCACAAACCGCAAGATCATGACCTGAGCCAAAGTCAGATCCTTAACCGACTGAGCCACCCAGGCCCCCCAAGTTCAAACACTTTCTAAAAGCACTAAATCTTCATTCCCTGTCCCCTGCTTTTTGCATATGATGCCATATTTTACATCTTTTTAGTTTGTGTATCCCATGACTAATTTTTTTTATAGGTACGATTGATTTTATCACTTTTATTGTTTAATCTCCATTCTGGCTTCATAAGTGATTCATCTACTGCCTTAACTATGTTTGCTTTTACTGGTGCATTTTTTTTCTATCAGTATCTTCTAGTTATGGCCTTTCCTTTTCACTTAAAGGATTCTCTTTAACATTTGTTGTAAGGCTGGTTTAGTGGTGATGAATTTCTTTAACTCTTTTTTTGGTCTGGAAAACTCTTTATCTCTTCTATTCTGAGTAATAGCCTTGCTGAGTAGAGTATTCTTGGTTGTAGGTTTTTCCCTTTTAGCACTTTTTTTTAAATTTTTAATTAATTAATTAATTTTTTTATTTTTTTGAGAGAGAGCACGAGTGCAGGAGAGGCAAAGGACGAGTGAGAGAGAGAGAATCTCGAGAAGACTCTACACCCAGTGCAGAGCCTGATAAGAGGCTCAATCTCATGACCACAAGATCATGACTTGAGCCAAAATCAAGAGCTGGAGGCTTAGTTGACTGAGCCACCCAGGCCCCCCTGCTTTCAGCACTTTGAATAGAGCATACCACTCCCTTCTAGCCTCTAGTAAAGTTTCTGCTGAAAAATCAGTTGATAACCTTATGGGGTTTCTCTTGTATGTAACTGTTTTGTTTTGACGTTTTTAAGATTCTCTCTTCATCATTACTTTTTGCCGTTTTTAATATGTGTCTTTGTGTGGACCTCCTTGGGTTCATCTTGTTGGGGCAATATGTGCTTTCTCGACTTGGATATCTGTTTCCCATTCCAGATTCGGGAACTTTTCAGCTATTATTCTTCAAGTAAGTTTTGTGTCTCTCTGTCTCCTTCTGGGACCCCTATAATGCAAATAATGTTACACTTGATGATGTTACAAAGGTCCCTTAACTATTCTCATTTTTTAATATTTCTCTTTTTTTCCGTTTGGCTTGGTTGCTTTTCATTACATCACTGACCCATTCTTCTGTGTCCTCTAATCTGCTATTCCCTCTAATGTATTTTGCATTTCAGTTACTGAGTTTTTCAGCTCTTTTTGGTTCTTTTTTTTTTTTTTAATGTTTATTTATTTTTGAGAGAGCGCACGCAAGCAGTGGGGGCTACAGAGAGAGAGGAAGGCAGAGGATCCGAAGTAGGCTCTGCACTGACAGCAGAGAGCCCACTGCAGGGCTCAAACCCATGAACCATGAAATCATGTCCTGAGCTGAAGTCGGACGCTTAACCGACTGAGCCATCCAGGCACCCCTGATTCATTCTTTTTTATATTTTCTATCTCTTGGTTGAAGTTCTCACTGAGTTCATACACTTATAAGTCTGTTGAGTATCTTTATTTATTTATTTTCTAAGTATTTATATGAGAGAGAGACAGACAGATAGATGGTGCATGGGCAGGGGAGGGACAGAGAGAGACAGAGACGGAATCCAAAGCAGGCTCTAGGCTCTGAGCTGTCAGCACAGAGCCCAACGCGAGGCTTAAACTCACAAGCTGTGAGATCATGACCTGAGTTGAAGTCGGACGCTTAGTTGAGGTGCCCCTGTTGAGTATCTTTATGACCATTACTTTGAACTCTTTATTAGGCATATTGCTTATCTTGGTTTCATTTAGCTCTTTTTTTTGGTGATTTTTGTCTTGTTCTTTCATTTGGGACATTTTTCTCTGTCTCCTCGTTTTGTCTCTGTTTCTCTGTGTTAGGTAGGTCAGCTACATGTCCTAGTCTTGAAGTAGTGGCCTTGGGAAGTCTGAGTGGCTCAGTCGGTTGAGCATCCAACTTTGCCTTAGGTCATGATCTCGCAATTCGCGGGCTTAAACCCCTGTGTCTGGCTCTGTGCTGACAGCTCAGAGCCTGCTTTGGATCCTCTGTCTCCCTCTCTCTGCCCGTCCCCTGCTTGTGTGTGTGTGTGTGTGTGTGCGCGCGTGCGCTCTCTCTCAAAAAAAAAACATTAAAGTAGTGGCCTTGTATAGAAGAGGTTCTGAGATGCTCTGTAGCTCAATCCCCTGGTCACCAGAACCAGGCAGTCCCATGAGTGTCCTCTGTGTGGGCTGTTTGTGCCCTCCTGTTGTGGCTGAGCTGTGATTGATATGGGCATACTGATAGGTTGGAGTGTTCCAGGTCCAGCTGGTTTCAGTAATCTGCTGTTTGCTATAGGTGCACTGGACGGGTTTTGCTCTTGGTGCTGTTAGATGCCCGACTGTAGCTGCTATAGACTTTACAGTTGGTGGAGTCAGTCCTCATGTTGGCTGTCTGCAATTAACTGCTACTGACAGCTGCAGGCACACCAAAGGGCACGGCTTCTCGCAGCACAGCCAGCTAAGATCCTGGCTGCAGGAATTGAAGTGTTATTTTTGTGGGGTATCTCCCTCCATTCCCACGAAAGGAGTCACTTTGGAGGAGTGCTGGTCCTGCCCAGGGCTGCCTGCTGGCTGTAGCTATTTTCAACGGGAGAAAAATGTAACTATTTTCTATTTTCGACGGGAGGTCTACAGGGAAATGCAGCTGCCGGGCACACAAGTGTTAGCAAGGGAGACGGATAGTGTTAGAATTTGCTTCTTGCATGTCTCTAGCTCTTCAGACTGGGGGAGGGAAGAAAAATGGCACCCATTAGCACTTTTGTTCCAGGAGAACTCTCCTGCAGGTACCTGCATCTTTGGCACATGTCCTGGCATTAATTAATAAATACTTTCATGCATACCCTAGGCACTTTCAAAGTGCTGCTTCTGTGCGATTTGCTGGTAGGGTTTTTAGTGTGCTGGCCCTTTAAGGGTGGAGACTCATCCAGTAGCTCTCTTAACTCTCCAGGAGTTAGGCCTCAGGATTTTTAAAGCCAGATGTTATGAGGACTCATCTTCCCAGGGCTGGGAGTGCTTGCTGTGGGGTGATCCCCTTGCTCCTCTGTGCTTGCGATATCCCTCCTGTTAGAGGTTAATTACCCTGGGGATTTGGTTTCCAACTGTGTCTCTGTTCTTCCTACCCTTTTCAATGTGTCCTTCTCTCTCCAACTAGCTGTGGAAGATCTGTTCTGCATCTTCAGGTCATTTTTAGAATTAATTGCAGTAGATATACTTGTTGTCTTGGTGTGTCCATTAGAGGAGGTGAGCTCAGGATCCTCCCACTTACCATCGTCCACAAACAGCAGAACCAGTTTATCCATCCCTTACTGCTACTTCTAGGTACTTTGGATGATACCCCCACTCCTCATGGGCTTCTTTCCTATAGGTACACTATCTTGTTGGTAATTTATGGACCCTGGAGTTTCACTTGGCCTCTCAGTTTATTAACAGAAACCCAAGAGAGGAAAACTTGTTCAAATGTTAACATTTGCAAGGATCTTAATGCAGTATTTTATAATATTCTGCATTGAACAAAATATATAATACATTAATTATTTCCTTCTGGAAAATTCTGAGTACTCATGTTGAAAATGACAATAATTGCTGTTACATAGTTTGATTTATGAGTTTAAAGTGTTCAAAATAAGGCATAACTCATGGTGCCTGGGTGGCTCAGTCAGTTAAGTGTCTGACTCTTGATCTCAGCTCAGGTCTTGATCTCAAGGTTGTGAGCTCCAGCCCTGCATTGGGCTTCATGCTGGGTGTGGAGCCTACTTAAAAATAGAAACAAAAAAACAACAAAATATAAGGCATAACTCAAAACCCATCACCTTATAAAGATTGATGGATTTGACCACCTAAAAGTTAAAACCTATATGTAGAAGAAACATATATTCAAGAGAAATGATCAGCTAGAAAAACTATTTACCACATATAGGCAGATGATTGATACCCACTCTCAGTATATGGAACATCCTTATAAATTAGTAAGAGGGACACAAGATAGATATGAATGGATAGCTAATGGAAAAATAATACAAATAGCTATTAAATATTTGAAGAGATTATTGGTCTCATAGTTTTTAAAATACAAATTGGATCTACACTGGTGTTTTCTTAAAACAATCAGATTGGTGAACAATGCCCATTGTTGTTCAGTCTTGGAGAACACTTAACCAGTGCACATGATGTATAAGCTGCTACAACTTTTTGGGGGGACAGACTAGCAAGATGGAACAAAATGAAAAACATACATTGCAGAAAATTAATCTTAAGAAAATAATGAGTAAACTGAGTACATACATATGTACAAAAATGTTTTTTTACAACAGTTTTATGAAAAAATTGAATAAAACCATAAATATCCATCGCTTGTGTTAAGTAATGGTGAATTCAAACAGTGAAATACACTGGAGTCATTGAAAAGGATGGGGTAAATCCTTGTGCACTGAAATAGAAAAATGTTCATTGTAATTAGATAAATATATCTTACTGAATTTAAAACTTTGTGATAACTTATATGAAATGTGTCATCTAATAGACATTCAGTGCTACTAAAGACTCTATAGGTTAGAGGTATATGTGTTTTGGATTAGAAGTAGGAGGGTGGGAACTAAAACAGAATGGCAAGAAAAATTATTTTAAAAACATGTATTTTATATATGCCTCTTCAAAAAAAACTAGGAATAGTATACACAGTCCTGTTGATAATGGTCTTCTTTGGGACGAGGGACATTGCCAGTTGGGTTCCCAGAGAGCAGACTTGAAGGTGGAGATTATGATGAGGGAGGTTTACTGGGGAGTGCTTTTGGGATCAACACCTATGGAAGGGAGAGGGAGGGAAGAATTGGCCTTAGTCAATTCTGTAGTTCTCAGAATGGAGGAACCAGAGCCTTTCAGACTTAATAGCCATTGGTAGTCATTGGGTAGGGATTGCCTGGGAAGGGGTGTAATCTTGCTGAGGCAATACCTGAAAGGGCTGACAGCTAGCTGGGGGCTGTTTCTGTATTAGTCCCAGTATTAGTCCCAGCAGGTGGGCTCATCAGTGCCTTCATTCCTAAAGGGATCTGGGCAGCACAGCAGTCTACCACAAATGGGAACTTCACTTTTTTTCTGTATTTAAAAATTCCTATTACATATATAAGAGAAAATAGTTCCTTTTTTTTTTTTTTTCAACGTTTTTTATTTATTTTTGGGACAGAGAGAGACAGAGCATGAACGGGGGAGGGGCAGAGAGAGAGGGAGACACAGAGTCGGAAACAGGCTCCAGGCTCCGAGCCATCAGCCCAGAGCCTGACGCGGGGCTCGAACTCACGGACCGCGAGATCGTGACCTGGCTGAAGTCGGACGCTTAACCGACTGCGCCACCCAGGCGCCCCAATAGTTCCTTTTTAAAAAAGAGAATGGCTATTGAAAGAAAGGTTTTAGGTTCAACTAGAGAATTTTTAACAGCACTTTTCATATCTAGTAGATGATGTATTCCAGGTAACAAATGTTTGAAAGCTTCTAAGTTCAGCCCCTAGGTGATGGCCTCTCTTTTCAGCTCAACAGAATTTGGTTTTCTGATACCATTAGATTTTTCCTATATAGACAAACTTAGGTGACTCTTCATAATTTTTTTAAAGATTTAAGCAGAACATTATCTTAGAAAATAACGTGTCGAATGGATATTAGTAACTTAAAAGACCATGTTTTCTAGTCTTCTATTATTTATATGGAAATTGATGTTGGACCTGTTGATAAATTGTTCAGAGCTAAGCTACTCTTCCTTAATGAATCCTAAAGTACTTTTTCCTTCCTTAGGCACAACTCCAGATGTTTCGAGCTCAGTGGATGTTTGAACTTGCTCCAGGTGTAGGCTCTAGCAATTTAGAAACTCGGCCTTGTAGAGCAGCAGCAAAAGGCTCTTTACTGAAAGCAGACACCAAAGGAAAGCAAGAACTGGCAAAGGAAGAAAAGTTAAGTATTATGGACATTGTGACAAAGTAACTTTTTTTCCAGTTGCACATGAGAATTTGCGTGGTCTTAAGCAAGTGATCATTATAGTTGTATTCTGGTGAAATAAGCACATAACTTATAATTATAACAAAACTTTTCCTCATGTGTGAAAGTATACCAGTATGTCCATCCTTCACTTCTGCTTCTAGGTACTTTGGATGATACCACCATTCATGGGCTTCTTTCTGGAGGTACACTATGTTCGTGGAACTGTCGTTGGCAATTTATAGATCCCTGAGATCCATTTGGTTTCTAAAAGATTGATGCCTCTGAATTTATTAGCAGAAGCACTAAAAGAGAAAAAACTTGTTCAAATGTTAATACCTTTGCAAAGGTCTTAATGCAGTATTTTGTTAAAATTTGTGTTGAACAGATGTATAATGATGCATTAATTATTTCCTTATTCTGGAAAATTTTGAAAGTGCTCACACTGAAAAAATTTTGAATGCTGCTACTTACGTGAACTAGGCACAGCACGCTTTCCATTTTTCCTATTCCATAGAGGCTATCATCTTTACATCAATTTTTCTTACAAGTGATTTGCCAGTAAATAATTGAAATTACCATGATAACTAAAAACTTCCATATTTGTTTTGTTTTTTTATTTTGAAACAGTTACAGAAACAGGTATAGGGAGGTCCCGTGTTGGCAACATCTTACATAGCTATAGTACAACATCAAAAACTAGGAAATAGACGTTGGTTCAATGCACAGAGCTTATTCAGACCTCTCAAATTTATAAGCACTTCTTTGTATGTATGTATGTATGTAAATAGTTCTATGCAGTTTTATTACATGTGTAGCTTCCTTTAACCACCACCATGATCAAGATAAAGAACTGTTGGCACCACAGGGCTCTCTCTGTCAACACCTTTATAGTTGTACCCTTCCCCCCTCCCCTGACCATTCATAACCCCTGGCAATCACTAATCTCCATTCCTATCATTTTGATACTCAAAAGATATTGTATAAATGGAATCATCTAGTGTATAACCTTCTGAGGTGGGCTTTTTTCACTCAGCATAATTCCCCTGAGATCTATCCATGTTTGTGTGTAATGGTAGTTTGTTCCCTTTTTTTGCTCAGTAGTATTGCACGGTATGGTATACCCCAATTTGGTTATTCATCGGCTGAAGGACATTTGGGTTGTTTCTAGTTTTTGGCTATTAATAGAGCAGCTATGAATATTCATGTACAGGTTTTTGCATGAATGTAAGTTTTCATTTTTCTGGCCTAACAGTGCAATTGCTGGGTTGTATGGTAAGTGCCTGTTTGATTAAAAGGAACTGCCCAGTTGTTTTCTAGGGTGTCTGTACCATTTTATGTTCCCTGCAGCAATGTATGAGTGGCCCACGGTCTCCACATCCTTGTCAGCCCTTGGTGTTGTCGTTACTTTTTAGTTTTAGCTATTCTGATAAGTATGTAGTGATACTTCATTGTGATCTTAATTTGTATTTCCCTGATGGCTAATGATGTTGAATACCTTTTCATGTGCTGTTTGCCATCTTTATATCCTCTCTGTACAATATGTTGTCTTTTCTAATTGTATTGCTTGTGTTTTGACTGTTAAGTTTTTGCGGGTTCTTTATGCATTCTAAATACAGTCCTTTGTTGAATACGTGGCTTTTAAATGCTTTCTCTCAGCTTGTAGCTTGTATTTGCATCCTCAGGGTATTTCACAGAGCAAAAGTTTTTAATTTTGATGAGATCCAGTTTATCATCCTTTCCTTTTATGGATTATGCTTTGGGAATTGAGTATAAGAACTGTCTGCCCAGCCATAAATCTCCAAGATTTTTTTTTCCCTAAAAGTTGAAAGTTTTATATTTTACATTTAAGTCTGTGATCCATTTTTGAGTTAATTCTTTTTTTTTTTTTTTTAATTAAAAAAATTTTTTTTTGAGACAGAGACAGAGCATGAGCAGGGGAGGGGCAGAGAGAGGGGGAGACACAGAATCTGAAGCCGGCTCCAGGCTCTGAGCTATCAGCACAGAGCCCGACGCGGAGCTTGAACTCACAGAGCGTGAGATCATGACCCGAGCTGAAGTCGGACGCTCAACTGACTGAGCCACCCAGGCACCCCTTGAGTTAATTCTTATGTAAGATGTGAGGTTTAAGTCACAGTTCATTACTTTGCCTGTGGATGTCCAATTGTTCTGGCACTATTTGTTGGCAAGACTGCCCTTCTGCCATGCATACTCATTTTTTTTATTATTAAATAAAGTGGCTTTAATTAATTTATTATCTTTTAATTTGTTTTATTTTTTATTTTTTTAGATTTACATCCAGATTAGTTAGCATCTAGTGCAACAAAGATTTCAGGAGTAGATTCCTTAGTGCCCCTTACCCGTTTAGCCCATCCCCCCTCCCACAAGCCCTCCCATAACCCTGTTCCCCATATTTATGAGTCTCTTCTGTTTTGTCCCCCTCCCTGTTTTTTTTTTCTTTTTAATTTTTTTTTTAAATGTTTATTTATTTTTGAGACAGAGACAGAGCATGAACAGGGGAGGGGCAGAGAGAGAGGGAGACACAGAATCCGAAACAGGCTCCAGGCTCTGAGCTGTCAGCACAGAGCCCAATGCGGGGCTCGAACTCACGGACCGTGAGATCATGACCTGAGCCGAAGTCGGACGCTTAACCGACCAAACCACCCAGGTGCCCCAACCCTCCCTGTTTTTATATTATTTTTGTTTCCCTTCCCTTATGTTCATCTGTTTTGTCTCTTAAAGTCCTCATATGAGTGAAGTCGTAGGATATTTGTCTTTCTCTGACTAATTTCGCTTAGCATAATACCCTCCAGTTCCATCCATATATTTGCAAATGGCAAGATTTCCTTCTTTTTGATTGCCGAGTAATACTGCATTGTATATATATACCACATCTTCTTTACCCATTCATCCACTGATGGACATTTGGGCTCTTTCCATTCTTTGGCTGTTGTTGATAGTGCTGCTATAAACATGGGCGTGCCTCTGTCCCTTCGAAACAGCACACCTGTATCCCTTGGATAAGTACCTAGTAGTGCCATTGCTGGGTTCTGGGTAGTTCTATTTTTAGTTTTTGGAGGAACCTCCATACTGTTTTCCAGAGTGGCTGCATCAGCTTGCATTCCCACATGCATACTCATTTTTAATACAGACTTTCAAAAATTGCATTTCACTATTTTTATAGGCTCGAGAACTCTTCCTAAAAGCAGTAGAAGAAGAACAGAATGGAGCTCTCTATGAAGGTAAAACTCAGGGCCCAGGATCATATGGTCATGACATTTCTGAATAACAGCTCTTATTGACCAATTCTTTTTTTAACTAGACTATATTTGGTATATAAACATCAGTCACCTTATATTTGAAATTGTTTTTTAACAAATCAAAACTAAAAATTATATTTCTGTGTAACATTTTCCAGAATATTGCTGTGACACATCATCATATTGGTCTACATTTAGGTTTTACTATTTATTAATTCTTCATTATTAAAGTCTTAAAAATAATTGTTTCTCATTTAAAAATAGGGTATTCTTTTATGGATGAAAATGACTTCAGAGGAGGAGAATATAAAAGATAGTTTCAAGAACCTATCTTCTAATTTACATTTACACAAAGGAATAATTGTCAGCTTTAATTGTCTCTTATTAATCCATTAGAAATGCATAAATAAAGTGATGGGGCATTTTACTGTATTAGGCATGTAAGTAGGCTTCCATTTTGTGAAAGTAAAGCTGATAATTGGGGTGTGGGAAAGATGCTTTGCTTTAATTATTTGAAAATGCCCCAAAAATAACATTTTCAGGATTACTGCATTTTATTTGCACATTTCTTCTAGCGATATTTTTACCCTGAGATATTAAAAGAGCCCAAATGGTGAAAGCCCTCTACAGTCTTCATTAGTTTGTGAGAGTCCCATTTCCACTTAGTGTATAGTAATTCACCCAGAGTGATAGAACACAGCAGAATATATTGAATTGAATAGACTCCATCTAAGGGAAAAAGAGCTGGTAGGCTTTTGAAGTCTCAAGTTCTGTTGGTATAGCTTTGTGGGAGAGATTACTAAGTATTACAGCTCTAAACCACCTGGCCAGGAACTTCATAAAAAAGTAGCTTTTAAAGGTTATTTAGCTAAATAATAGCTTGATTAAAGGAAGTTGGATTTGAAGGTTAAATTAAAAAAAACCTCTTTATTCTACCTAGTAGGAAGCATTTGATTATCCTCAACTCTGCAACCTAGAAAGAAAAGGTTGCTTAAAAGTGTTTTTCTTGGGGCTACAACAATTGCTTTTTCAAAGCCCAAGAAAGACAACCACTTAAAGATCACTTCTAACAATGCTTAAGAGGCTGAGGGAAAATGTGGGAAAAAGCGAAGAGTGAATGAAATACAGCATCCTTAAGCCTGTATAATGTGTTAGCTTTAGAAAAAGGAAAGGTTACTTCTGAGTAGTGAGGTTTGGAAATAAGTTTGTTCATTGAACTATTGCATACAGAAAAAAAGGAATTTGGCTCTTTGTAAAGAAAGTTACCAAATTAAACCACAGTTACAGGTAAAGGAAATGACAAAAATGTGCGGTCATAGCTAATTTAGCTTTATTTCTTCTTTTAGCCATCAAGTTTTATCGTAGGGCTATGCAACTTGTACCTGATATAGAGTTCAAGATTACTTATACCCGGTCTCCAGATGGTGATGGCGTTGGAAACAGCTAGTGCGTATATAATTCGATAGACAGTAATACATAGAGTTTGTTAAAGTTAAGCATCTTTGCCCTGTTGACTCTTAACATGATAAGAAGATGGTGGTAATTCTGTTGAATTATATAGTCTTTAGTGTAAAGACTTGTTTATACAGTTGTAGAATTTTTTTTAGTTAGGGAAATACTAAGATTAAAATATAGAAATGCACATTTTAGGCAGATATAACGAAGACAAGGTAACAAGAGTTTTTTGTTTTGTTTTTTAAGTAAAACCAGTGATTATTGAAAGTAAATTAAAAGACACATTTCAGCTTTCTGAAACCTGTTTTAAAAAGTCAAACCTATTTAAAATGTAATAGGCCAAAGTTGACAAAATGTTAATAATCATCGAAATTGGGTGATGTGTACACGGGGTTTCATCAAACTAGTCTTTCTCCTTTTTTATATGTTAGAAGCTATACATTTTTTTAAAAAAAGGTTTTTCATTTTATTAAGAAAATGCTGAATTATAACAGGACTTTATTATTCTTTTAAGGTGTCTAGGAGGACATTGAGACTGTAACATTTGCTTAAAAGCACAGGTACAGGAAAGAAACTGTTTCTTTGGACAGATGCCACTTGCAGGAAAGTCATGAAGTGGCATTGATAGTTTTATATGGACAGAGCTCAAGAGAATTTTAAACCAGTACTTTTGAAGCTATTTGCAAAACAATTCTATAAAACTGTTTTTGGCTTAATCCATCATTAAAAGCTTAATTTGCTGAAATGAGAAGGGAGGAGTGTCTGTACCCATTAGAGAATGGCAGGTTTTCGTTTTTTTTTTTTAACTTGTTTTATTTTTTTATTTTTTAAATTTACATCCAAATTAGTTAGCATCTAGTGCAACAATGATTTCAGGAGTAGATTCCTTAGTGCCCCTTACCCATTTAGCCCATCCCCCCATGCACAACCCCTCCAGTAACCCTCTGTTTGTTCTCCATATTTATAAATCTCTTCTGTTTTGTCCCCCTCCCTGTTTTTATATTCTTTTTGTTTCCCTTCCCTTATGTTCATCTGTTTTACCTCTTAAAGTCCTCATATGAGTGAAGTCATGATTTTTGTCTTTCTCTGACTAATTTCACTTAGCATAATACCCTCCAGTTCCATCCACGTAGTTGCATATGGCAAGATGTCATTCTTTTTGATTGCCGAGTAATGCTCCATTGTATATATATATCACATCTTCTTTATCCGTTCATCCATCGATGGACATTTGGGCTCTTTCCATACTTTGGCTATTGTTGATAGTGCTGCTATAAACATGGGGGTGCACGTGTCCCTTTCAAACAGCACACCTGTATCCCTTGGATAAATGCCTAGTAGTGCCATTGCTGGGTCCTGGGTAGTTCTATTTTTAGTTGTTTTTTTTTTTTTTTTTTTTTTTTTTTTTTAACGTTTATTTATTTTTGAGACAGAGACAGAGCATGAACAGGGGAGGGTCAGAGAGAGGGAGACACAGAATCTGAAACAGGCTCCAGGCTCTGAGCAGTCAGCACAGAGCCCGACGCGGGGCTTGAACTCATGGACTGCGAGATCATGACCTGAGCTGAAGTCGGACGCTTAACCGACTGAGCCACCCAGGCGCCCCTATTTTTAGTTTTTTGAGGAACCTCCATACTATTTTCCAGAGTGGCTGCACCAGCTTGCATTTCCAGGGAATGTCAGGTTTTTAAAATGAGCAATACACAGGAAAATCATGTTTTGGTAATGATTATTATATTACCTCTGTCATGAAATAATTAAGTTCCCCTTATGGATGATGTACTTATTGCCACTGTTTTTTTAACTGCTTACAGTATTAACACACAGGCTTTGGATATTAAAAACATCCAAATGAAGTCAGTCTTAATTGTGTGTTTGAACTTTGAAGCTAATAGTATATTGTTCACCAAGTGAGAGTTACCAGTGTGAAATAGTTCATATTCAAAATGAGTCATTTGGACTTTTTTAAACCGTCTTTAAACTCAGGTGGTCATTTAGACCTAGCTCTTAGCCAGTTTTATGAATAGATATAGGTACTGTTAAGAAAGGTTGCCTTAAAACATGAAAGAAGCATTTCTTTTCTGTCCCATCCCTTTCTGCAAGCCCATATGCAATGAAGGTTTTTTAAAGATACAGCTGTTCTTTTGTTTTTTTGTTTTCTTACTGATCTAGTAATCCCTGAAAGTCTCTTTCCTGGCTTTGTTTTGGTTTCTTGCCTTCCCTGAAATGTCAGTAGAGAAGCCTTTGAGTCCATCTGGCCTCAACCACACGTGCCTTTGTTGTATTATAATAAACCTTTCCTGGTCTTTTGACTTCACTCTTCCTCTAGGCCTTTTTGTAGTCTGATCACTTTTAAGGTTAATTTCAGCAAAAATGGAAAGCTAGAGGTTTTTTTTTTCTTTTCCCAGAACTCTAAACTGCACATTTGTTTATGTTGGTAGATGATTTGTGGACCCTGCTAAGATTTTTTTAAATTACATATTTTCCTCTCTTAAGGTAGGGTGATAAGGCACATCTGTTACAAAACCCTTGGTAAGTAAGTACCACAGATGACATCTGTATGTTTGATTTTTATCCAGTTAGAATGGAGTATAGTCATACTAGTATGGAATATATTTACACAAGTTTTTTTAAATCATTTGAAATGATCTTTTTCACTAATTCAAGAAATCTCTACAATAAAATGGACTAAATGTCAGTAATTGTATCCCAAATTCTAGTTCTTTTTTTTTTTCTTTTTATTTATTTATTTTGAGAGAGAGATGGAGACAGCATGAGTTGGGGAGGGGCAGAGAGAGAGGGAGACAGAGAATCCCAAGCAGCCTCTGCACTGTCAGAGCAGAGCCCATCATGGGCTCGAACTCACGAAACTGTGAGACCATGACTTGAGCTGAAACCAAGCAGACGTTTAGCCGACTGAGCCACCCATGCACGCCCCTGCCCCTCTGAATTCTAGTTCTTCCTGGGTGAGAATGAAAATTGCTTTTTCCTTCAAAAGACTGGGTATGATACTCCTTTGCAAGGCAGAATAAACTTTTTTCAAATCAAAAAAGTAAAGATAGTTTACTTTTAGATGACTTTTTCTGAAGCAGATTTTAAAACTACTATGAAAACTCAGTTTCTGAGCTCTGTTGTGGACTGAGGCACTTAGTTTATTCACCTCCCTCCTTTTTCAGCATGGAAGATAATGATGACGACAGCAAGATGGCAGACCTCTTGTCCTGCTTCCAGCAGCAGCTCACGTTTCAGGAGTCTCTGCTCAAACTGTGCCAGCCTGAGCTGGAGAGCAGTCAGACTCACATATCAGGTATGAGTTCAAGGTTGTTAGAACTCGGCGAGGCACACTTTCACCAGAGATTTAAGGTTTCCTGACTTACAAGGTCAGATAACTTGCCAGGTAATTGCTTTAGTTCAAGATATGTTGGGAGAGCTAGTTACAATTACTGTTTGCAAAACCTCAAGTAGAAAGCAGTTTGTAGCACAATTCAAGGAGGTCCAACTTGGTTCAGTGAAGATCTAAGAGGGTGTTGAAGCAGTCCAAGAAAATTAGAGGAATATTGGTGTCACCAGGCATTTTAGCCTGAGATAGGCACATGTTCAAAAATGAATGTTTTTCTTTTCATATGTTAAATGTTATTTAATTAGTTATGGGATTTTCCAGATTCAAGGAGATGAAAATAAGTTTTTAGTGTTAGCGAATGGAATATGGATTTTATGTGTGTGTGTGTGTGTGTGTATCAGACTATTTTTCTAACACTTGTATTTTAATATATCTTGGTGGTAAAATGATCCTTTGAGGGAAAGGGTGCTCTATAAAGGTGACTTCTGATTCGCTCTATAGTGAAAAAAACAAAGATTTGTGTCTTGATGTTAGAAACCATTATTACTTTTGGATAATTAAATACACGCGTGCACAGCTCTGAGCAGTACTAAGGGTGTGATTCACAAATGTGTGGGAGTACAGAGAGCTACCTGCACCGAGAATGAGATGGTAAAATAACAGAGTCGCCGAACGGTTGGTTTCTTTTGCAGTGCTGCCAATGGAGGTCCTGATGTACATCTTCCGATGGGTGGTGTCTAGTGACTTGGATCTCAGATCATTAGAGCAGCTGTCACAGGTGTGCAGAGGATTCTATATCTGTGCCAGGTACTTCACCTGTTTTAAAACAACTTGGGCAGTGGTGAAAAAAAATTATGGTCTTTTGCTGGTTTTGATAAAAAACTTGATTGATGTTCTGGGTAAAAATTTAGAATGAACAGTTTGGCCTAAGTTGTATTTGTGTGATTTTCTCAAACCACTTAGCATTTAAAGGTAGAATGCACTAGGTTTCCAGAGTATAGACTATTACGTAGAACAGAGGTAGTCACACACATTACTTCCACAGGGTAGTTTGCATGCTAGTCTCGCTGATTTGGAAAAGAAATTGCACTAGAAAAATAAACTCAAGTCATTTTCAGAATAACTCTAAACCCATTAAGTGATAATGATTTAGGGGTACCTGGGTGGCTCAGTTGGTTGAATGTCTGACTTTGACTCAGGTCATGATCTTGTAGTTCACAGGTTCGAGTCCTGTGTCAGGCTCTGTTCTGACAGCTCAGTCTGGAGCCTGCTTTGGATTCTGTGTCTCCCTCTCTCTGCACCTCCCCTGCTGGCGCGCGCGCTCGCTCTCTCTCTCTCTCTCTCTCTCTCTCTCAAAAATAAATAAAAAAATTAAAAAAAAATTTTTTTAAGTAATGATTTAAACTTAGATTGCACTAGAACTTTCTTTTGGCCCATTAAAAGTTATTCTATACTTTTATTTTTTAATGTTTATTAATTTTGAGGTGGGGGAGGGGCAGACAGGGAGAGAGAGAATCCCAAGCAGGCTCCACTCTGTGATGCTATGTGGGACTCCATCTCATGATGTTGAGATCATGACCCAAGCCAATATTGAGAGTCTGATGCTCACCGGCTCCACCCTGAACATGGAGACTGTTTGGAATTCTCTCTCTCCTTCTCTCCCTCTGCCACTCCCCTTCGCGCAGTCTCTCTTCTCAAAATAAAAGAAGAATCGGACGCTCAATGTACTGAGCCACCAGGCACCCCCATCCTATACTTTTAAAATATTGCTACATAAAGAATAATCCTAGCTTAGTATAAAATTATTTGAGATTGGTCATCTTTCATGGATATCTTACATAAAAATACATACTTTGTCCTTAGCATCTAGAAGTTTTTTATAACTTCTTAAACTTTATTATTTTTTAACAACCTAATTTCATTTGGAGTCTTGTATTTTGGGTAAAATATTTGAATTGCCTGATGCCTTTGTTTTTTGGTGATTCTGTGTGCTATTCCATTTAACAAATTCTTATTAAACAAGTAGATTTCAGTTTTGAAATTGGAGTCTCTAGAACTGTTAATCTATTAACTTTTTTAAAAATTATATTATAGGGGCACCTGGTTGGCTCAGTCGGTTAAGCATCCAACTTCAGCTCAGGTCATGATCTCACAGTTCGTGGGTTCGAGCCCCATATGGGGCCCTGTGCTGGCAGCTTGGAGCCTGGAGCCTGCCTTGGATTCTGTGTCTCCCTCTCTCCCTGCCTCTCCCATACGTATTGTCGCTCTCTCTCTCAAAAATAAATAAACATTAAAAAAATTATAAAGGGAATTTTCAGGGATAAAACTTCTGTGTGTTTTCATAAAATAAAAATAATCATAAAAAGAAAAAATTGGGGAGGTAGTTAATCCTTTTTTGCAGCCCGGCTCAGATACAAGTAGTTTTTTACATCTTTAAAACTGAATATTTCAAGTTACAGATAGAGTTAAAAGTATTTTGAGCTGTATCGGAATCCTGTCGATATTCAGTATATCTTTTGCTTAGTTTTTCTACACTAACCCCATAACAGTCTTGTTGGTGCTGCCTTAAAAGTAGACCTCCAGTCTGACCATTTCACCCTTCTCCAAGTACCCTTCTTGGTCAGCCACAGTTATACCTGGTCTGAGTTACGGCAGTGGCCTGCTTCCACTGTGACACCCCTAGAGCATATTTTCCAGACTACCAGAGTGATCTTTTAAAAGCATAAGTCTGGGCGCCTGGGTGGCTCAGTTGATTAAGCATCCAACTCTTGGTTACAGCTAGGGTCATGATCTCACGGGTTGTGACTTTGAGCCCCACATCAGGCTCTGCACTGACAGTGTGGAGCCTGCTAGTGCTTCTCTCTCTCCCCCATCTCTCTGCCCCCTGCCCATGCTTTCTCTCCCTCAAAATAAATAAACTTAAATTGGAAAAAAACCCCAAAACCCGGTAAAAGCATTAAATCATACTCAGAGCTCTTCAGTGGCATCTGTCTCACCTAAATAGCCTGCAAGCTGTTACCTCCCCTGCCCTTGACTGCCTCTCTAATCATGTAGTCTGTTAACCTTGCTTAGTTTGCTGCAACCTCATGGTCCTTGTTGAGTGTGCCAGTCACACTCCTACCCAAGGGCCTTGCACTTGCTATGGCTTCTGCCCAGGGTTCTTTCCCGGCCACTATATCTGAAATTGTCTCTATTTCCCCACTGCATTTCTTGTCTGTTTACCCTGCTTCATTTTTTCTTACACTGGGCACACTACCTGAAACTTTTCTGTTTTCTTAGTTTTGTTTGCTTTCCCACCAATAAACCAGCAGGGCCTTAGCCATGTCTATCAGTCTATCTCCAGAACCCAGACAGTGACTTGTAGGAGCTCAACAAGTTCTTGCTGAATAGAAGATGATTGCTAGTAGCAGAGATATTTCTTGTATCTGCATAGATGGACTTAGCCTTTTTTATAAATTGATGTTATGTTTTATCACCTAGAGACCCTGAAATATGGCGTTTGGCCTGCTTGAAAGTTTGGGGCAGAAGCTGTGTTAAACTTGTTCCATACACATCCTGGAGAGAGATGTTTTTAGAAAGGCCCCGTGTCCGGTTTGATGGTAAGTTGAACTCTTTAGAACTGAGAAGAAATAGTGGTCTGTCCTGCTGATTTTGATAAATACATAGTCTTCATTTTCTGTAACAGACGTTAGTCCTCTGATCATATTTAAAGGAAACCACAGTAAAATTAAAACTAGAAACATGTTATGTGCTTGTAACTATAAAATTTTTGTTTGTGTTCCTACTTAAAAAAAAAACAACTTTCTTTTTTATAGGAGTGTATATCAGCAAAACGACATATATTCGTCAAGGGGAACAGTCTCTTGATGGTTTCTATAGAGCCTGGCACCAAGTGGAATATTACAGGTACAACTGTAGTAAACTGAGTGAGTGAAAAATTCTCTCTCTCCAAGTATTAGTTCATTAGTAGGAAGCTGTTCTCTGTGGCTTTTGCATTTATCTATAGAATGACCCTCAGTATTTTTTTATCCAGTATTATAATAGGACCTGCACTTGAAGAACTAATAGGTTAATGCACATGATTTAATTCCTCCTAGCCTCTAAATCTAAGAATCGTTTTATGTTTTTCTTTTCTTAAATTTTTTAAAGTTTATTTATTTATTTTGAGAGAGACAGAGACAGTGTTAGGGGGGAGAGAGAGAGAGAGACAGACAGACAGACAGACAGACAATCTCAAGCAGACTCTACACAGCACAGAGCCCGATGTGGAGCTTGAACTCAAGAAACCGTGAGATCATGACCTGAGCTGAAATCAAGAGTCAGGCACTTAACGGACTGAGCTACCCAGGTGCCCCAGAATTGTTTTATGTTCTAGAGTTCTTGTTTTTTGCTTTTGGTGTACTCATTCATTTGCCTTTCACATAGCTTTTGCTATTATTCATCTTTACTATCCATCAGATGTTATCATCATTGAGAAATAAGTAGACATGGGGCACCTGGGTGACTCAGTTGGTTAACCGTCCGACTTTAGCCCAGGTCATGATCTCGTGGTTCATGAGTTTGAGCCTCACATCGAGCTCTCTGCTGTCAGTGCAGAGCCTGCTTTGGATCCTCTGTCCCCCTCTCTCTCTCTGTCCCCCACCTCGCACTATCTCACTCTCTTAAAAATAAATAAACATAAAAAAGAGGAATAAGTAGACCTGTTAACTACTGTGTATTATCATTAGAGCTCACTTTTTATATTAATTAGTGCTTTAGGAAAAGTGCTTTAATAGAGGAATATTTTTATTCAGGAGTAAAACTGAAAGTTAAACAGTTCCCTCTGAGAAAGATAATAAAATGCCTTCACTTCTATTGTGCTGGCCTCACAGGTTGTCAATAGTGTTTGTTTTAATGATGTTTTGTCAGTTTTTGACCCATGGTATTTCTGTTTTGATTTCACAGCAGAGAACAGGTTTAGGGCTAGAAAACAAGGACATGTTTTATACTTTGTGTGTGTGTGGTGTTTTTTGGTGTTCTTTTTCTTTTTACACAGGTACATAAGGTTCTTCCCTGATGGCCACATGATGATGTTGACAACCCCTGAGGAGCCTCAGTCCATTGTTCCTCGTTTAAGAACTAGGAATACCAGGTAGTATTTTTCTGTAGTTCTCTATCCAGCCCACATTTTATATGGATACCTGCAGGTTAATGTCATCCAGTGCTTCCTTAAGTTAGTACTGCATGATTAAAACAGCACTCCGCAAGAGCCCTTGTGAACAATACTAATTCCTGGGCATCGCTCTAGAGAGGACAGTTCAGTAGGTCTTTGGAACCTTACCAAACTAGCTTTATTCACATCCTAGTTGATTCTTCTCGGGCAAGTTGAGTAACTACTATTGTAATATATTACTTCCTAGGTTATTTAAATACATACAATAACTGATTAATGGACTTAACTTGTATTTTTTAATTTTTAGAACTGATGCAATTCTACTGGGTCATTACCGCTTGTCACAAGATACAGACAATCAGACCAAAGTATTTGCTGTGATAACTAAGAAAAAAGAAGAAGTGAGTATACAAGGTGGAATTGGCAGTTCTCTCTTCATTTCAGTACCCTACTCATTTAAGAATTCTTGATTAGAAAGGATAACAAAATTGTGTTTTATAATTTATACGTTTCACAAAATGTATGTTGACTTATAGCATCTCTTTAAACAGAGCTGGAAGGTTTTCTAAAATGTGGGGTATTTTGAATTATGGATTCGCTTGTTTTTCTCTAAATGATTTCTTGTTCTAGTCCAGGCTTTTTACACATGAAAATGTAAACCCAAAATATCCTATGAAATAACTAGTAAAATCATACCTGAATATGTTTTTAGCTGTTCTCATTTTGAATCATAAGGGATTTTGTTCTTAAGTTAGCTCACACAGATGATTCTTTCTCAAGGATACGTTTACAGAGAATTCAATTTTTTAAGTTTATTTATTTTGAGAGACAGAGAACATGAGCAGGGGAGGGGCAGAGAGAGGGAGAGGAGGAGCATCCCAAGAAGGCTCCTCACTGTCGGCGCAGAGCCTGTTGCAGTGCTCAAACTCATGAACCATAAGATTGTGACCAGAGCCAAAATCAAAAGTTGGATGCGAAACTATCTCAGCCACCCAGGAACCCCGAGAATCAATCAGTTTATACTGGAAATAAGCTAAAGATAATTTCCTTCTTCCTGTGGTTTTTTTTTTGTTTTGTTTTGTTTTTGTTCTTTTAATGTTTATTTATTTATTTATTTTTTTTTTTAATATATGAAATTTACTGTCAGATTGGTTTCCATACAACACCCAGTGCTCATCCCAAAAGGTGCCCTCCTCAATACCCATCACCCACCCTCCCCTCCCTCCCACCCCCCATCAACCCTCAGTTTGTTCTCAGTTTTTAACAGTCTCTTATGCTTTGGCTCTCTCCCACTCTAAACTCTTTTTTTTTTTTTTTTTTCCTTTCTCTCCCCCATGGGTTTCTGTTAAGTTTCTCAGGATCCACATAAGAGTGAAACCATATGGTATCTGTCTTTCTCTATATGGCTTATTTCACTTAGCATCACACTCTCCAGTTCCATCCACGTTGCTACAAAAGGCCATATTTCATTCTTTCTCATTGCCACGTAGTATTCCATTGTGTATATAAACCACAATTTCTTTATCCATTCATCAGTTGATGGACATTTAGGCTCTTTCCATTATTTGGCTATTGTTGAGAGTGCTACTATAAACATTGGGGTACAAGTGCCCCTATGCATCAGTACTCCTGTATCCCTTGGATAAATTCCTAGCAGTGCTATTGCTGGGTCATAGGGTAGGTCTATTTTTAATTTTCTGAGGAACCTCCACACTGCTTTCCAGAGCGGCTGCACCAATTTGCATTCCCACCAACAGTGCAAGAGGGTTCCCATTTCTCCACATCCTCTCCAGCATCTATAGTGTCCTGATTTGTTCATTTTGGCCACTCTGACTGGCGTGAGGTGATATCTGAGTGTGGTTTTGATTTGTATTTCCCTGATAAGGAGCAACGTTGAACATCTTTTCATGTGCCTGTTGGCCATCCGGATGTCTTCTTTAGAGAAGTGTCTATTCATGTTTTCTGCCCATTTCTTCACTGGGTTGTTTTTCGGGTGTGGAGTTTGGTGAGCTCTTTATAGATTTTGGATACTAACCCTTTGTCCGATATGTCATTTGCAAATATCTTTTCCCATTCCGTTGGTTGCCTTTTAGTTTTGTTGGTTGTTTCCTTGGCTGTGCAGAAGCTTTTTATCTTCATAAGGTCCCAGTAATTCACTTTTGCTTTTAATTCCCTTGCCTTTGGGGATGTGTCGAGTAAGAGATTGCTACGGCTGAGGTCAGAAAGGTCTTTTCCTGCTTTCTCCTCTAAGGTTTTGATGGTTTCCTGTCTCACATTCAGGTCCTTTATCCATTTTGAGTTTATTTTTGTGAATGGTGTGAGAAAGTGGTCTAGTTTCAACCTTCTGCATGTTGCTGTCCAGTTCTCCCAGCACCATTTGTTAAAGAGACTGTCTTTTTTCCATTGGATGTTCTTTCCTGCTTTGTCAAAGATGAGTTGGCCATACGTTTGTGGGTCTAGTTCTGGGGTTTCTATTCTATTCCATTGGTCTATGTGTCTGTTTTTGTGCCATCTTCCTGTGTTTATATAAGGAAAAAAATGCCAAGCAAATGTGACTATTGAATTATTACATTCCAGATTACTTTTAACTGTCTTTAATACATTGAGGGCCTAATTTTTTTCACAACTTTTCTCCATATGTGTTTTTCAGTCCTGGTTTTAAAAATGTATGCCCAAGGAGTCCATACACCTGAGTAGTCGGTTGTGACGTAGTTGGAATAAAGACTTGCCTAATGCTTTTATAATTAATGTAGTTTTTGAACGTTTTCCTCCCATCAGATCCTCCTCTCTTCCTTGGCATCATGTGTTGAGATAGTTAGGGCAGGGTTTCATCGGAGTCCCTTCACCTTGTGGCCATCTGTTGCCGGCTTCTCTGCCTGCCTCAGGTAGGCTACAGGAATCTGGGCAGCAGTCTGAGGGGCAGAGGTGGCTGCTATGGTTGTGATGTTGGCCATGAGCTTCCTAAGGTCAAAATGTGAGGCCCTTGTTATTTAGGTTTTATCTAATAAAAGAGTTTAGGAACTGCCTACATTGAGTTCCAATTTTCTCTTCAGAATATGATACACTGAAACCATGTATAGTGATGGCATTCTTGTGTCATTAGCAATAGTATTTGCAAAAGTGTGATTCTAATGAACCTTGTCCACATCTATTTCTTCATTGACTTACCACAAAAGTTAAGTTCTACTCTATGCTTTTTCTACATCTTTCACCAGTTCATCCCTTTGCCTCCTTAAAAATTGTGTTTTCAGTAGAAAGAAGTACTGGGCTTACATGTAGAAGATAGCAGTTTTCATTTCCAACGCTGCAACTGCTGTGTAATTTTGATTAACTTGTTTGACCTCCCTAGGTCTTCATTCTTTTAGCCATTAACTAGCAATGTACAATCATATTTAACACTTGGGGTTACTGTGATGATTAACTAAGTCGATGATAGAAAACCTTACTTTAGAGTGCTTTAACATTTGTCAGAGCGCTCATACACATTCTTATTTGATACTCAGGACACCTCTGCTCTGTGCAGATGCCATGTTACTTTTAGCATCACTCTTGCATAATGTATTCCTATGATATTTCTACGTGTCAGTGAGTTGAGGTTTCATTATGGCTTACATACTTTTTCTTTTACAGAAACCACTTGACTATAAATACAGATACTTCCGTCGTGTCCCCGTACCAGAAGCAGATCAGAGTTTTCATGTGGGGCTACAGCTGTGTTCCAGTGGCCACCAGAGGTTCAACAAACTCATCTGGATACATCATTCTTGTCATGTTACATACAAGTAGGTGAATGTGATACAAATACTAGAGTTACACAATAAATGTGTACTTCATGTCAGGCTTAGAAAACCCTCACATAGCTTTCAAGTTCCTCCAGAGTTGACATTACATTGTAAAACAGCATTACGTTACAGAGTGTTACGTGCTCCCATAGATGCGCTCAAGTCTGTTGTACTTACCTAGAGAACTCTCAGTGTGGTAGTTAGTGCTGCTCGTTCAAGCTGGTCATGTTCTTCCGTTTTCTGGGTGGGGGTCACCTGCCCAGAAAATGACAGTCTTTTCTATGGCAGTGTTATTCTGTCAGGCATTCAAAAACCAAAACAACAACTGCAAACCAAGAAACTTGCTGAAAGGAGATAAACTGAGAGTGGACCAGGAGGCGGAGCTCTTTCCATTGCCCCTGGGAATGGGAACCGGTGCCGCCACTTTGGAAGTGAAAGTCGAGCTCCTCAAGCAGAATGGTACTCAGTCACTCAAAGCCATCCGTGCATTACTTACTCGTTGACTTACTCAAGGCACTTTTAAAACACTAGATCTGTTTTCTTCCCCTGGGTTTCAGTCTTACCATTTTTTTTACTTATTTCCATTGTGTTTATTCTCAGGGATTATACACTGATTTTAATAAAATGGTAGGTAGAAGAGTAATAAGTCTTCTAAAAAGATCTGTGTTCGAAAGCCAAAACTATCAGGTCATTCCTAATTTAAAGCTCTTCATGTTAGGATTACCTGTGTGAAATAGTTAATGAGCAGAAGAATGTGTGTGAGAAAGGAGCGTACAGAGATAAGAGAAAGAGCAATTTGTGTGGATGTTGAGGTTCACTGTTGCTAGGTTTAAAGGAATATTGGTGTGTGGTCGAGGGTTCTCCGTTCCAAAATTGAATCCAAAATTCTCAGAGACAAGTTTTGAGGTCATCTCCTATTAACCTACCTCATAGCCTTGAGTTTTCACAGGGTCGAAAACTTTCTGCGTCTTTTTTCCACCTTACAAGGAACTTTCCCCCCACTCATATGAAAGGTCCTGAGAACTGAGAAAGCATTTTTCTTTCTTTTAATTCTTACCTACCAGTCCTATACCTCCTCTTTTGCTTCACTTAGTAAAATTGTGCAGTGGAATTTTTTTTTTCTTTTTAAAGAAAGATACCAAACCCAGAGTAAAACCAAACAAATAGCATCACGTTTTAGGAGAAAAAGGACATGATAGGTGTCATCTATAACTGCTAATGATAACATTGATTTCCTTACAGTATTTATAAAGTCACTTGAATTTTCAGCCTTTGTTTATTTCTCACCTTTTTGGAGACAAATAAAAGGCTATAGTAGTTTAACTTGTCACCTGCTTCTTCTCCCTCTGAACTGTGATCATGCTGTTGATCATGCAAATATTTAAGTCATTAAATTCTATTATAGGACTATAATTCTTTATAAATTACATTTTAACAAGATCCTTAAAATGCCTATAGTCTTTAACTTAGAATTTCTATTCTTAGAAATTTGTTCAAAGGATATAATAAAAAAATATCATATTATTTTTAATTACCAAACAGTGAAAACAACCTAAATCTCCAAAAAAAGGGGATTGTTATTAAGTAAATTGTGATATAGGCAGACAGTGAAATATTACACAGGAACTAAAAATGACTTCTGAAGTGTATTTATTGATAGGAGGAAATGCATATGTCAGAATGTTAAATTAGAAGCAGGATTACTAACAGTATGATCTCAATAGAAAAGCTCAATAGACAGGTTAAGGTCCTTGGAAGGAAGTACAGTTGACCCTTGAACAACATGGGTTTGAGCTGCATGAATCCACTTATATGTGGATTTTTTTCAATAAATAGAGTACTTTAAATGTATTTTTCTTATGATTTTCTTAATAACTTTGCCTCTTCTCTAGCTTACTTTATTGTAAGATTATAGTGTATAATGCATATAGCATACATAATATGTATTAATCGACTGTTTGTAACTGGAAAGGTTTCGAGTCAGCAGTAGGTCATTAATAGTTCTGTTTTGGGGGACTCAAAAGTTATATGCAGATTTTTGACTGTGTGGGAGGTTGGCACCCTTAACCCTGCGTTGTTCAAGGGTCAACTGTAATTCATATGCTATGTCTAGGTGATGGAATTATGAGTGATTTTTCTTTGTACTTTTCTAAATTTGTCAGTTAAAAAAATTTTTTTTTAATATTTATTTATTTTGGAGAGAGAAAGAGGAGGGGAGGGGCAGAGAGAGAAGGAGACACAGAATCTGAAGCAGGCTCCAGGCTCTAAGCTGTCAGCACAGAGCCCGACATGGGGCTTGAACTCACAAACCGTGAGATCATGACCTGAGCTGTGAAGTTGGCTGCTTAACTGAGCCACACAGGTGCCCCTAAATTTATCAATTTTTTAATAATATGCCTATTAGATAACCAAGTAAATTTTAAAGATTTAATTGGCTTTATTGAAAGATTCATGAATGGGGAGCTCTGAGGAGTTGTACAAAATGGAAGGTTTTATAGGAGAGCCAAGCAAGAAGGTTATTAACAAAAGAAAAGGATTGTTTCAAGCAAGGACACTTTCCCTTAGAGGGAAAAGCCAGGTGTCTTATGCAGACTACCTCATCTTACTTTGGGGATTGCAGAGGGCCCATGTGGCAGACTCCTTGGTACCATCAGAAAATTCCTGACTGACCAGTTAAGACTACATTTCTGAGGGAGGTGGAAACTGCAGTTAAATTACGTATTAAGCCCCAGTTTGGGAGCTCATTCTGATGATGCCATTTTGGACCTGTGGTTTTCTTAATAGTTCCCCCTTTAACAGTTCCCCCTTTTGATCAGACTCTCAGCTTAACTGAGAGATGTGATTAAAAATTTAAGGCATTAGCACCAACTGTCAATTACCATTCTGTACTTCTCACAGCTTTTGTAGATCCTTTGTGTGGTACCTATAGCTCCTGATTCTTTTCCTTAATCTCTGTGATGTTGCTAGGTCACAGCTTCAGGTTCACATTCCAGTCTTAGGAGATTATTTGCTTGCTGATCAGTGGCTGTGAACATACATTCAAAGATTTTGAGAGAAGATAATGCATCAAAGGGATTATTACTATAAGGATAATACCCAATAGTGGGAGTATACTTTAGAGCCATGGTCTCCAAGACTCAAACCAAGAAAAAACAAGTCAGAGACCCTGCTGAAGGAGTCATCTTTTTAAGCCCAGGGGCTTGCTCAGTGATCTTATATAATTGAGTTTTAACTTCCCCCTAAGTGTTCTTAATCCAGTCACAGTGGGTGGTGTTGGCCACAACACAAGATGTTCAGCTAAAAGATAATCAAGGACAATTTTGGCTAGAGAGTCTAAGGATCTCTGTTGTGCTACTGCTTTAGCAGCAGATTTTGCAATACTTTTGAGAATTAAGAAGTTCTTGATCATAGCCTCATTTATATTTATCCCTAACCAAGAAAATAGGGACCTGTGAAAAGGAGTGAATCTGAATCATGAATGTCTCTTCATAGGTCTTCTTTAATTCAACAGTGTAAATTTAGAGAAATTCCAGAGGTTATACACCCCATCTCCCTTAGCAATGGCCTAGGAGATACAGATGAGGGTGTTAACTTTCCAGGCCAATGCCAGAGTGAAGGAAAGGCGAAGAGGAGAAAGGCGTTTACGTTTAGTTAGCATATGAGGTGTTGATCCATCATCTGGGAAGGAAGGAGTCTACCTTGATGTCAGCTACGTCTTTTCCTTGTCAATTTGATACAGAGGTCTCCAGCATCTGTACAGGACCAGGTGTCAGGTGGAGCCTTCTCTAATTGTGTGATGTGTACGCAGGGCTTAATACTTTTTAGTTTTGGAGCAGGGTCAGTGGTCAGGAGCACCTGGTACTCCTGGTAAGGTCCTTTTCCAGTGGGGCTGGAGGGTTGTTTTCCTCTGACGTTTATGTAGTCACCAAGCTCTAAACTGTGATCAACAGGTTTCTCTGAACTGGGATCCAGAAGCTTCTTGAACCTTTTGATGTCAGGCTTGAACACAAGACATTAGAGACTTGTAGTAGCTGGTTATATGAGCATGAGACAACAGGGGTTCAGCAGAAGGTTGTGTACTAATAGAATTCCAAGAAGTTTGTAAGGTTTCATTAAGAATTCCAAGAAGTTTGTAGGGTTTTCATTAAGGCTCGTATGATTAGTCAGGTGAAATGGCTGCTTTGATCACTGGAGATGAAGTGGAAGGTATACCCCAAATGGGAAACACATTTTTTTTTTTTTTTTTAAATTTTTTTTTTTTTCAACGTTTTTTATTTATTTTTGGGACAGAGAGAGACAGAGCATGAACGGGGGAGGGGCAGAGAGAGAGGGAGACACAGAATCAGAAACAGGCTCCAGGCTCCGAGCCATCAGCCCAGAGCCTGACGCGGGGCTCGAACTCACGGACTGCGAGATCGTGACCTGGCTGAAGTTGGACGCTTAACCGACTGCGCCACCCAGGCGCCCCGGGAAACACATTTTTTAATGTTACTTATTTTTTCCTGCGAGGGCATCTGTCTTACAGCAGTCATGACCCATCTAGAAACCACCCGTATAATAACAAAAACACATTTCTTGATAACCCATTCTAAGTGGCAACTGAATGAAGTCCAGCTGCAAGTATTCTGAGTCCAGAGGGTGGAGGTTTAAGGCTTCTGGGAACAAAAGTAGATTTTTGGGAGGAGGGGAGTGGTGGTGACCAGTCAGGTCAAATATTGCTGATAAACATCTATAAAATTACAAAACCAGTCTATCAATGTCTGTTTATAATTTGAGTCTTTTTAAATGTCCTGTGGTAGGAATGCAACAATTGAAAAATGGGATTTGTGGGGCACCTGGGTGGTGCAGTCAGGTAAGTGTCCAACTCTTGATCTCGGCTCAGGTCATGATCTCACAGTCTGTGGGCTTGAGCCCTGCATCAGGCTCCGTGCTGACAGCGCAGAGCCTGCTTGGGATTCTGTTTCTTTCTCTCTGCTCCTCCTTTGCTTTTGCTGTCTTCCTCTCAAAATAAATAGATAAACTTAAAAAAAAAAAAAAAAAATGGGATTTGCCAGGGAGCCAGAAAGAACGAGGCCATCTTGGGTTTCCCATAGCCCAAGTGTTGGTTTCATTTGCAGTCATTGCTTACTCAGCTCCATTTCTCCAGTTTAGAAGCAGGCTGCTGCCATGTCACAAGGACATCAGGATGACAAGAGTCTCGTGATGAGGGGCCATTTTTATGGAAGCAGAGTAGACTTTATCCATATGTGCCACAATTTTACAAACATAGAGAAGGCTTAGTGTTAACTCATTTGACAATGCTTTCCATGTAATTTACATACTAAGTAAGCCTCATTAGTTTAACAGGTCCTTTGGAAGTTTTTCAAAAATTTTTAAAAAGGGTTTTAAAGCACTTGCCTAAATAGGATTACAAATCATTATGAAACTTAATATTTAAAAGGTAAAGACATTTTTGCAACTTATCAAAAGCAGACCAAAGTCCAAGAAAACTTTGTTTTTCTTAACAGAAAGCCAGACTCTAATTTTGCACCATCTTATTTTGGTGTTAAAACTTATTTAGTTTTTATGTAAGGGAGAGAGCATGAGAACAGAGGGGCAGAGGGGGAGAGAGACTCCCAAGCAGGCTCCACACTCAGAGTGGAGCCCGACAGGGGGCTTGATCCCACAAGCCTGGGATCATGACCTGAGCCGAAATCAAGTTGGACACTCAACTGACTGTGCCACCCAGGCACCCCTAAAACTCATTTTTTAAAATAAGTTTTAATCTTAACCAGCTTGACCACACATTAAAATTCTTTTTCAAAGATTCTTTCTGCAAACCTTTTACAAACTTTTTTTTTTTTTAATGTTTTTTATTTATTTTTGAGAGAGAGAGAGAGACATAGCAGGAGCAGGGGAGGGGCAGAGAGAAGAGGAGACACAGAATCCGAAGCAGGCTATAGGCTCTGAGCTGTCAGCACAGAGCCCGACGCGGGGCTTGAACCCATGAACTGTGAGATCATGACCTAAGCCCAAGTTGGACGCTTAACTGACTGAGCTACCCAAGGGCCCCACCACTTCTTTGTACACTTTTTGTCCTTTTTAAAATTTTTTTTTCCCTTTAAACAACCAGCTTCATTTTAGGATAAAACTTCTTTTTCCTCAACAAAAAACACATCTCCATTTCTCATACCTTTTGTTACTAAAAACACATCCTACTTTTCCTGGCATATACAGATGTTTCCCTAATTATTTTTAGTGGCTTTAATTACGTATATTAGAATTCTTAACCCTTAAGAAACCTTAATTTCTAGTGAAAACTAAGAAGTGAGCTTAGATTTTTTTAATTTGCATATTTATGAATATATTTTAGAATTTCTATAAGCATGTACCTTTTTAAATTTTTTAATGTAGCATTAGCTTGTTTAAATATCTTTTTGTTTCTCTGTAATAGGAAGCCAAAAGTAGATAAGCCTATGTTTACTAATTGTTTTAGAATTTTCTCTTATTTAGAAATGACCTACATATTTAATGACTTTAACTTATTTAACCTAACTCAGTAAAACTTCAAGGTTTTAGACTATCCAAATAAAAAATAAAAAACTTAGGGAAAATATTGCTGAAAAGCTCATTTGTAAACTTTTGTCTTTATTTTTGAAATATCCTGAATTATGTTTAGATTACCTACAAGAACTTTATTAAACATTAGACATTAAAGTCAGCCATTATCCTAAGCTATTATGTTTTGTGTGGCTACATCTTATAAGAGAGAACGTGAACTTAAAATAGCTAGTAAACTCAGGTAGAGTAAGTTTTATATTTAATGTTGATAACTAAAAACATGTTTGTTTTAATTAAGCCATCAACCATAATCTAGTTTTTGTATCAAATATTTTCCCAAAACCTGTGAACTTAAACATTTGGGTTTCTTTCTGAGTTTCAGACTACCCATCCTTACAGGCACTTGCCTTCAAACCAACTACGTAGAGCTTTTTTAGAAATTCATTTTAGCGGGGCGCCTGGGTGGCTCAGTCGGTTGCGCTTCCGACTTCGGCCCAGGTCACGATCTCACCGTCTGTGAGTTCGAGCCCCGCGTCGGGCTCTGTGCTGACCGCTCAGAGCCTGGAGCCTGCTTCGGATTCTGTGTCTCCCTCTCTCTCTAACCCTCCCCCACTCATGCTCTGTCTCTCTCTGTCTCAAAAATAAAATAAAACATAAAAAAAAAAAATTAAAAAAAAAAAAAAAAAAAAAAAAGAAATTCATTTTAGCAATACCATGTGGAGATAGAAAGTAACACATAACACACTTGTAGACACATGTGAACAGACAGGCTCAGGGACTTAGAGCTGGTTTTGAAATTTCTGCTATGAAATCAGTACAGGATTTACTAGTTAATGAAAGTTGGATGTGAGTTTGTTTTTCTGGTAGATGATGAATAGGTTAAGGTTACCCGGTTAGGGGGTAAAGCTTTTTTTTTTTTTTTAATATCTGTCTTTGGATATTAAGTTTTGTGCTTGTCCTTGGTAATTAAAATTCCAAAAAATCTTTGTTTTATTTTTTTCTTGATAAGAATTATCTCCCTTAAATTTTCATTTTAACGAGATGGACTAAAGAGTTTCTGGAGAAGACCAGGTAGAACATTGAACATTTAGATTTAAAAGGTACAGGGGAAAATGCAAGCTCCTTTTAGAGGAACTTCGGTTTCTTAAGGCCAATAATGTACAAGCTGTTTGAGATAAACAGGGCAAGTTTGGGGATTGCTAGAGGCATAGGTGAACTCATGATTGCCTATAGAGCTACATTTCTGGTTTTGTAAAGATTTGTAACATCAGGACCAGTTGCTTTCAGTTCTTCAAAGAATTGGATTGTAATTTAAATGAAATCATAGGTTGCTCCATCTATCCAACTACAGTGCCCTCAATTTGCTTTTTTTCCCCTCTCGGTACATAATTCTAAGTATTTTTGGCAATACTGAACAGCCTCCCTCGGGTATAAGATGGGTCACCAAAGAGAGTGCAGGGGATATCAACTTTCCCAAATCTAGAACCACTCACAGTGATGGCCAAAAGAAAGAACCAACAACCTGTATGTTCCAGGCAGGCAGAAAACCAAGACCAGTTACACAAAACAAGACCAGCAAGGAGGCAATAGCCGTCCCTGGGAGAGAAGGGATCAATAACCAATGGGTCTGGATTTAGAAGGGAAGGGACAGTGTGATTTTATTTCTCTTTAATTGGGCAGACAGATTTGGAAGAGCTGGTTCCAGTAAGAATTTTCACCTTTTGCTGGCTTCTGCCAGTTTTTCTAGGATCACTTTGGCAAGATCTGTATCTGTATCTGCCAGTTTACCCTTGACTGTTTAAAGAATAATGTAGCAGCTTATGAGAAAAATCCCTCAGCTTCATCAACTCTGAGAGAGGTTCACATGAGGGCCCTTCTTTGAAGGTAGATATTGAAGGTAGATAACAGGGAACCTGTAAGGCCATTAACTTGGCAGAATTTTGTTTATGGTTTTATTAGCCTTCTCAGAGTGGAAGAAAAAATTCAGACTAGAGTGAGTACCCAAAGGAAGACAGAGAGGAAGCAGTAGGAGTCATGTCAGTCTTAAAAGTCTTGTTTTAGATAGTTACCTTTTCTGTGTTTAATTTTTCATTAACTTCCTGTGATAAAATCTTTCAGTGAAACTATTTTGGAATTTTAAAACCTTTTGAAAGCCTCTGCATGCCAGAAAACAGGTCTCCCATCCTGTTTAATTTGGAAACCCTTGCTTGCAAGTGTACTTCTTAAATGATCTTATCTAATAGGCATGTTCCCCATACTGGCCATTGTAGTTCTAGGTTGTAATTCCTCTGAGGGCTGGTGGCAGTTTGGTAGGACCCTAGCCACGGAGTTAACCCACATTTGTGTTCAGCTGCCTTTTGGGGCACCCAACCTGATGGTTACCAAGCCAAGTTCCTCAGATACAAAACAAGCTTAGGAGGATTTTGCCATTTTTGCTGGATATCTAAAACTTCTGGGACTAGAGTTCTTAGGGAATAAGCAGGTGTGCTGGAACATGGCACGCTTGACTTAGTAGGATTTAAGGATCCCATTAGCTAGGACTTTGGGTTTCTCCAAGTTGAAACAACACCTAAAAGGGATGCACCATGGGGTTGGGAACTGTGTGTTTTACAGTCTACTTTGTTGCCTGGAAGGTTTCTTGAGGTTGGTAGGTGACCTAGTGCCTGTCTAACCTGTTCCATGACCAACTTCTATCCCAGGAGACTTCTTGAGGTGGGGAGCCCTCTAACAGCCTTTAAATGCTCCACCCATACCCACCAATTCGTGCGGCTTTTTGGCCTCCAAGATCCCCACTATTGATAGCCTTTTCTGCACAAAACCATCCTGGCAAACGTGCACCTCAGTGTTTCGGCCTGTAAGAAGGCCCTGTGCACACCACCACCAATTCCTGAGGAACCTTGCTTTTCTACCAGGAAATTGCGGTCTGCAAGGCTAGGGGCTTGGCTCAGGCAGACCCTTCTGCCACCTCAAGCTGACCTGCCCTGTAAAGGAAAACCAGCTAGATGGGGAGCTTGAACATCAACAACAAAAAACTCAGAACTGAGAGGAACTTACCCACAGCCCTGAAAATGGTGAGAAAGGCAGTGAACTCAAAGGGTCACAGGTACCATACCTGTTTCTCATTGTCCCCAAGTGCTGCTGGAAATTCACCTGGGATCCTGTTGCTGCCACCAAATGTGTTAAATGACAAAAATTCAACCAAGTACACTTTAAATGTCTAATTGGCTTTATTTAAATAAGTTACGAATTGGGCAGCATCCCATCTAACAAGTAGAGGGGAGGTCGGAGGAGTTGCACAAAATGGAAGGTTTTTGTAGGAGGGTGGGGACAAGAAGGTTATTAACAAAGGAAAAGGCTTGTCCCAGGCAATGCTGCTTTCACTTAGAGGGAAAGAACAGGGAGTCTTCCCATGCAGATTACCTCGTCCTCTGGGGGATGGAGAGGGCCCATGTGGCAGACGCATGGGCGCCCATCATAAAATTCCTGACTGATTTGAAATTGCATTTCGCTTATGTATTAGGCCCTGGTTTGGGAACTCGGTCTAAGTGACACCATTTGGGGCCTGTGGTTTTCTTTTATCATGCCTCTGTTATGTAGAATTTACTGAGATGAATTAAAAATACTAAAATATAAGATAAGCCCTCCCCTATAAAGATGGAAGAATTTTAAATAAGTTGCAACTTCCTTGTAACTGGTGTTTTTGTGCTTTCTTGCAGATCAACTGGTGAGACTGCAGTCACTGCTTTTGAGATTGACAAGATGTACACCCCTTTGTTCTTCGCCAGAGTGAGGAGCTACACTGCTTTCTCGGAGAGGCCTCTCTAGGGCCTCCCGTCCAGTCCTCTGTCACTGTTGCATGAATCAAAGTATATAGAGCAAAAGAGCACCTAAGTTATAAATGTACATATATATATATATGGAATTGGAACTTATTTTACATTGTTAGAGTTCTTTTAAGAAGAGTATAAATTGATTATTTTTTTTATTTAAAGGGATAGTTGATACCTGGGGTATTTTGTTTTGAAATTAAGAAGTTGAGATTACAAGTTGTTTAAGCACATTTATGTTGTGACAAACCTTAAAATGAGCTTTAAATCCTGTTCTTTTTCAAGAGGATTTCTGAGCAGAGCTCTGTCACATAATTCTCTTTCTGCCTGATCATCCCAATATTAATTGCATCAGGGAAGGGCTCCACTGGACCAGCATTTCTTTCACGCATGACATAGTCTCTCTGCACTAAAGGCTCAAAATGTGAAAACTTGTTCTGGATTTGTTTGAAACTGTTTGACCAATAAACATAATAAACATTTCTTTCAAGAAAATGTATTTAGATGGCCTTTTTTAAATGTTGGAATAAAACATAGCCCTGGGTAGCCAGCGAAGGTCTAGGAATCTGCCTCCTTGTATCTGTGGTCTCCGTATGTGGCCACAGATTGTCACTCTCCATACTCCAGCCTCATCTAGGCACCTTACAGATGTGTGACATTGAGAAAGACTGAACTCTGGCCTGGAGCCCTTCAACAAACTCAGCTGGGCACCTTTGTTCCTAAAAGAGCAGCAGATGATCATATCAACCCACGCCCAACTCTGTCCAGAATTAAAGTGGGGAGAGAGTCAGCCACTGTGCTGTGTTACCTCCCTGATGATGATGCCATTGCTGTGTGGTCTCAGAGTTTGTGTGTGGCAGAACTCTCCTGGACTCAGCTTTGTTGTTGGACATTCAGACACAGCTGGGGTTGAAGACTCCCGTCCTTTCAGAAATCAGCATCTGCAGCCAGTTGCTTTCAAGTTCATGTTGACATTAAGAGATGCTTCCCAAGTTCCTACAATTCGGTGTGGGAGAAAGTTACTACGTGTTATGTTAAAGATGAAAACCAAGCATCCAGCGTGTGTGTGAGAAGAGACTTCTGCTTAGGTTGGCTTTGTGTAACAATCTGAGAAATGATGTTTTCCTCAAGGTAGAAAAGAGAGAGAGAAGCAAAATGCCTTAGAGAAGGCAGCTCTTTATGATGTGACTACTAGTTTTGACATACAGGTTAAGAGGACATCTGATTTGGACGTAATCAAATAGAGCTAGGAAAATAGATTCCTAAGGAGAGTGGGAGTCGATTCTGCTTTGCCACCCATGCCTGGATTAGAAGACCTGCTGCATATAGCCAGTGGATACCAAGTTCAAAGCTTCCCTCTGGTGACCACTAAAGCAACTTTTACGTATTTACCTTGCAGCTGAAAATACTATTTTTTCAAATTTTATGTACATAGGTTTTCAATACAAAAGCAATATACCTGTATTGTGAGAATATTAGAATGTACAAACAATGGGGCACCTGGGTGGCTCCGTCAGTTGAGCGTTCAATTCTGGATTTTGGCTCAGGTCACGATCCCAGGGTTGTAGGAATCAGCCCCACGCCAGGCTCTGCACTGAGTGTGGAGCCTGCCTAAGATTCTCTCCCTCTGCCCCCTCTCCCCTGCTCCTGTGCTTTATTAAAACAAAAATTAAAATAAAAAAATATATACAGAGAATCAAAAAGCAATCCTACCACCCAAAGAAAACTAACCAGGAGGAATTTTTGCTGTGTAACCTTTTCCTCCTATTCTCTGCAAGTCCTGTCGCAGAAGCCTTTCAACTTCAGGAATGTCCTTCCTTTGCTCTATTTGGACAAACCAATAATACTATGGAAAGCTGACAGAGCAGTATGTCGACTCCTAAAAAATCAAAACATTTTCCAGAAATTGCATTTATATCCTGCTTGAACTGCTCAGATGTCCAGATGCCCTTCTAGGGAATCTGGCCTAAGAACTAACTGTGGAGACAGCTTCTCTCCCTCTTGTGTTTCCTCCACAGCCCCCTTCTCACACCTTAGTGGAGGACAAGGTAGGAGTGCTAGGGGCTCTCCCTCCCCTAGACTAGATAGACACTGGTGGGAACCAGCACTAACTCCCCACCTACCTCGCTGGCCCCCTGTGTGCCACCCCTGAATTGAATTCCCCTGCAAACCTTGCATCACCTAACCCTCTTGCCTCAGCAGGTGCCCACCGAAGCAGCTCTGGCAGGGACTGGCACCACTCGAAAGTGACTCTTGGCACGGGGAGAGGGAGAGAGAACCCCACATGCCGGTGTGCCTACAGTTCCATTAGCAGAGCCTTTTGGCTGGCTGTGCAAGGCAAAAGCGCTGCTGCTTGGTGCACCCGTAACTGCAGCAGACGGATGAACTGCAGACATTTATTCTGACGTCCGGCCCTGCTGGTGAATGAGAGCCTCTGTGGACCACAGGGAGAAAACCCGGCCTTCTGAGGGCCCGCAGCCGCAGCAGAAAGGCTGAATGCAGACACCTGATTACTGAGCACATCACCTGCAAGTCCCAAACCGGTATTAGGCCCCTCAACAGTGCAAGAACCAAACTCTGCCGTGTGCCCACGGCAAAGTGGCTCATTGCTGCTGACTAGGAGAAGGTAAACACCACTCAGCCACGACAGCACAGTGCACTCAGCCCCCACAAGGGGCACCCCTGGAGCACCTGGTTTTGGTGACTGGGGACACTGTGCTCCAGGACCCCACAGGACATCTTCTACACAAGGCCACTACTATGAAGACCAGGTGACACAGCTGACGTCCCTAATCCATAAACACAAAGACTAAGATAAAATGGGGAGGCAGAGGAATATGGCTGAAAGGAAAGAATAGTAGGAAATCACAGCAAAAGCGCTAAATGACACAGATGAGCAATATGCCTGATAAAAAATTCAAAGTAATGGTCATACAGATACTCATTAGACTTGAGAAAAGAGCAGATAAACTCAGGAAGAACTTAAACAAAAAGAATAAAAATAATAAAAAAGAACCAGAGGTGAGGAATTCAATAACCAAAATAAAAATTACACCAGCGGGAACTGACAGCAGATTAGAGAATGCAGAACATATCAGTAATTGGAAGGTGGTAATGGAAAGCAACCAAGCTAAACAGAATAAATAAATAAAAAATAAAAATAAAAAATGAGAATAGGTTAAGGGAACTCAACATCATCAAATATAATAACATTTGCATTATAGGGATCCCAGAAGGAGAAGAAACAGAAGGCGACAAAATTTACTTGAAGAAATAATAGCTGAAAACTTACCTAATCTGGAGAGGGAAACAGACTTCCAGGTCCAGGAAAGACAGAGAGCCCCTTGCAAGATGAACCCAGGAGGGGCACCTGGGTGGCTCAGTCAGTTAAGTATCTGACTTTGGCTCAGGTCATGATCCTGTGGCTCGTGGGTTCAAGCCCCGCATCAGACTCTGTGTTCCCAGTGCAGCGCTTCAGATCCTCTCTCTCTCCCTCTCTTTCTGCCCCTCCCTTGCTTGTGCTCCACTCTTTGTCTCTCAAAAACAAATGAATAAACATAAAAAAAAAAAAAAAAAAAAGATGAACCACAGGAGGTCCACACCAAGACACATAATAATTAAAATGGCAAAAAGTAATGGTAAAGAGAGAATTTCAAAAGCAGCAAGAAAAAAAAAATTACGTACAAGAGAAACCCTGTAAGGCTATCAGCTGGTTTTCAGCAGCAACTTTGCAGGCCAGAAGGGAGTAGAATGATATATTCAAAGTGCTGAAAGGAAAAAAAAACAAAACCTTGTAACTGAGAATATTCTATCTAGCAGGCCATCACTTAGAATAAAAGGAGAGAGAAAGAACTTCCCAAACAAAAGGTAAAGGAATAAATCATCACTAGAATATCCTGACAAGAAACATTAAAGAGAATCCTTTGGAAAGAAAAGGCCATAGCTAGAAGGAAATGATGAAAGAAAAAAAAAAAATCACTGTTAAAGCATGCAGTAAAGGTAACAGATAAAATCACTTATAAAGTCAGTATGGAGTTTAAAACAAAAAGTAGTAAAATTGGTTATTTACACAAAATTCAGTTAGGGGATACACAAATAAAAATTTAGAATGTGCTTGAAATTAAGTGACCATTAACATAATATAAATTGATGTACACATGAGACATTATATATGAATGAAATGGTAACCACGAATCAAACCATATCATAGATACACAAAAAAGAGAAAGGAACCCAAGCATAACACTAAAGTAAGCCATCAAACCACAAGGAAAGAGAGCAAGAGGAGAATAAAGGAACAGAAAGTACCTGCAAATTAATAATAACAATAATAATAATAATAATAATATAATAAGTTCATACTTATCAATAATTCCATGGAAAAAGACTGAATGCTCCAATCAAAAGAAACAGGGTGACTAAATGGATTAAAAAAAAAAAAGACCCATCTATATGTTGCCTACAAAAGATTCACTTTATAACTAAAGACACATACAGACTGAAAGTGAAAGCATGGAAAAATATATGTAAATAGAAGTGGATGGGGAGGCAGGAATCAATGTAACAATACTTAGATCAGACAAAATTACTTTGTAACAAGAGACAAAGAAGGGCATTATTACATAATGATAAAGGGCTCTTCCAACAAGAAGATAGAACAATTGTGAATAACTGTCCACCCCACATTGGAGCACCTGAGTACATAATGGAAATGTCAACAGAAATAAAGGGAGAAACTGACAGTAATATAATAAAAGTAGGGGGCTTTAACACTCCACTTACTTCAATGGCTAGAGCATCCAGCAGAAAATCAATAAGGAAACAGTGTCTTTGAATGACACATTAAACCAGAAGGCCTTAACAGAGATGTACATTCCATCCAATACCAATAGAATACATGTTCTTTTCAAGTGCACATGGACCATTCTCCAGGATAGGTCACATGTTGGGTCACAAAACAAGTCTTAATAAATTTAAGTAGACTGAAGTGCGTGGGTGGCTAAGTCTGTTGAATGTCTGACTCTTGATTTGGGCTCAGGTCATGATCCCGGGTAGTGGAATAGAGCTCTGTGTTAAACTCTGTGCTGAGTGTGGACCCTGCTTAGGATTCTCTCTCTCTCTCTCTCTCTCTCTCTCTCTCTCTCTCTCTCTCTCTCTCGGTCTTTCCCTCTCCCTCCCTCCCTCTGCCTTTCTCCCCCACTCATGTGCTCTAAAATAAAAATTTAATTAAGTAAATAAGTTTCAGAAGATTGAAACTGTATGCATCTTTTAAAAAAATTTTAATGTTTATTTCTGAGAGAGAGAGAGATGTGTGCACACAAGTAGGGGAGGGGCAGAGAGAGAAAGAGCTCTGAAGCGAGCTCCATGCTGACAGCAGAGAGAGCCCCTCATATACATCTTTTCATATAACATAATGAATTGCAAGAAATGAATCACAAGAAAAAAATTAAAAAACATAAATACAGGGGTGCCTGGGTGGCTCAGTCGGTTAAGCATCCGACTTCAGCTCAGGTCATGATCTCACGGTTCGTGGGTTCGAGCCCCATGTTGGGCTCTGTGATGACAGCTCAGAGCCTGGAGTCTGCTTCAGATCCTGTGTCTCCCTCTCTCTCTGCCCCCCCCACCCCCCCCCCCACCCCCCCCCCCCCCCGTTCAGGCTCTGTCTCTGTCTTTCAAAAATGATAAACACTAAAAAAACCTTTTATTTTTATTTTTATTTTTTTATTTTTTAATATAATTTATTGTCAAACTGGCTTACGTACAACACCCAGTGCTCATCCCAACAGGTACCCTCCTCAATGCCCATCACCCGTTTTCTCCTCTCCCCACCATCCACCCTCAGTTTGTTCTTTGTATTTAAGAGTCTCTTGTGGTTTGCCTCCCTCCCTCTCTGTTTTTAACTATTTTTACCCCTTCCCTTCCCCCATGGTCTTCTGTTAAGAAGATCCACGTATGAGGGAAAACATATGATATCGGTCCTTTTCTGACTTATTTCACTCAGCATAATACCTTCCAGTGCTATCCACGTTGCTGTAAATGGCATGATTTCATTCTTTCTCATTGTCAAGTAGTGTTCCATTGTATATATAAACCACATCTTCTTTATCCATTCATCATTTGATGGGCATTTAACTCTTTCCATAATTTGGCTATTGTTGAAAGTGCTGCTATAAACATTGGGGTACAAGTGCCCCTATGCATCAGCACTCCTGTATCCCTTGGGTAAATTCCTAGGAGTGCTAATGCTGGGTCATGGGGTAGATCTATTTTTAATTTTTTGAGGAACCTCCACATCATTGCAGGCTGCACCAGGTTGCATTCTCACCAACAGTGCAAGAGGGTTCCCATTTCTCCACATCCTTGCCAGCATCTGTTGTTTCTTGAGTTGTTAATTTTAGCCACTCTGACTGGTGTGAGGTGGTATCTCATTGTGGTTTTGATTTGTATTTCCCTGATGATGAGTAACTTTGAGCATCTTTTCTTGTGTTTGTTGGCCATCTGGATGTCTTCTTTGGAAAAGTATCTATACATGTCTTCTGCCCATTTCTTCACTGGATTATTTGTTTTTCGGGTATTGAGTTTGGTGAGTTCTTTATAGATTCTGGATACTAGCCCTTTATCTGATATGTCATTTGCAAATATCCTTTCCCATTCCATTGGTTGCCTTTTAGTTTTGTTGATTGTTTCCTTCACAGTGCAGAAGCTTTTTATCTTGATGAGGTCCCAATAATTCATTTTTGCTTTTAAATCCCTTGCCTTTGGATATGGTCGAGTAAGAAATTGCTGCGGATGAGGTCAAAGAGGTTGTTGCCCTGCTTTCTCCTCTAGGGTTTTGATGGTTTCCTGTCTCACATCTAGGTCTTTCATCCATTTTGAGTTTATTTTTGTGTATGATGTAAGAAAGTGGTCTAGTTTCATTCTTCTGCACGTTGCTGTCCAGTTCTCCCAGCACCATTTGCTAAAGAGACTGTCTTAAAAAAAAACTTTTTTTTTAAAAAAAGGCACAAATACATGGAGACTGAACAACATGCTACTAAATAGCCAATAGCCAATGAAAATATCAAAGAGGAAATTTAAAAAATACCCAGTGAAAAATGAAAATGAAAACACAACTCTCCAAAATCTTTGTTAAAGCAGTTATAAGAGAAAAATTTATAGTGATACAGGCTTACCTCAAGAAACAAGAAAAATCTGGGGCTCCTGTGTGGCTCAGTTGGTTAAGCGTCTGACTTTAGCTCAGGTATGATCTTGCAGTTTGTGGGTTCGAGCCCCACATCAGGCTCTATGCTGTCAGCTCAGAGCCTAGAGCATGCTTCAGATTCTGTGTCTCCTACTCTTTCTGCCCCCCTCCCCCACTTGCACTCTGTCTTGCTCTCTTTCTCAAAAATAAACATAAAAAAATTTTAAAGGGCAAAAAGAAACAAGAAAAATCTCAATCTAACTTCATACCTAAAGGAACTAGAAAAGGGAGAATAAACAAAACCCAGGGTTAGTAGAAGGAAGAGAATAATAAAGATCAGAGCAGAAGTACATGAAATAGAGACCAAAAAAACAAACAACAGAGGGGCATCTGGGTGGCTCAGTCAGCTGAACCTCCAACTCTTAATTTTGGCTCAGGTCATGATCTTGGGGTCATGGGGTTGAGCCCCGCGTTGGGCGTGATGCTGGGTGTGGAGTCTGCTTAAGATTCTCTCTCTCTCTCCCTCTCTGTCCCTCTCCCCTGTTCACACGTGTTCTCTCTCTAAAATTAAAAAAACAGGGGTGCCTGGGTGGCTCAGTCAGTTAAGTGTCTGACTTCTGCTCAGGTCATGATCTCATGGTTCATGAGTTCCAGACCCGTGATGGGCTCTGTGCTGACAGCTCAGAGCCTGGAGCCTGTCTTCAAATTCTGTGTCTCCCTCTCTCTCTGCCCCTCCCCTGCTCATGCTGTCTGTCTTTTTCAATCTCTCTCTCAAAAATAAATAAAAAACATTAAAAATTTAAAAAATGAGGGGCGCCTGGGTGGCTTGGTCGGTTAAGTGTCCGACTTCGGCTCAGGTCATGATCTCACGGTCCGTGAGTTCGAGCCCCACGTCGGGCTCTGTGCTGACAGCTCAGAGCCTGGAGCCTGTTTCAGATTCTGTGTCTCCCTCTCTCTCTGCTCCTCCCCTGTTCATGCTCTGTCTTTCTCTGTCTCAAAAACAAATAAACGTTAAAAAAAATTTAAAAAAAAATTAAAAAAATGAAAATTTATTAAAAATAAAATTAAATTAACAAACAAACAAACAATAGAAAAGATCAATGAAACCAAGAGCTGGCTCTTTCAAAAGAAACAAAATTGAAAAACCTTTAGCTAGATTCATCAAGAAAAAGAGAGGATACAAAAAAAATGAACTCAGAAACAAAAGAGGGAAGGTAAAACTGACACCACAGAAATACAAAGGATTGTGACACTACTATGAAAAATTATATGCCAACAAATTGGAAAACTTAAGAAATGGATAAATTCCTAGAAACATACAATCTTCCAAAATTGAATCAGGAAGAAATAGGAAATCTAAACAGGCTGGTTATCAGTAATGAAATTGAATTGGTTATCAAAAAGCTCCCAACAAACAAAAGTCCAGGACTAAATGGATCCACAAGTGAATTCTACCAAACATTTAAGGGAGAGTTAACATCTATTCTCCTCAAACTATTGAAAAAAAAAGAAGAAGAAAGAAAAGCTTCCAAATGCATTCTATGAGGCCAGCATTACCCTAGAACCAAAACCAAAGACACTAAAAAAAAAAGAAAAGAAAATAAAAGCCAATATCCCTGATGAACATAGATGCAAAAATCCCCAGCAAAATATTAGCAAACCACATTCGACAATACATTAAATGGATCTTTCACCATGATCAAATGGGATTTATTCTGGGGATGCAAAGATGGTTCAATATTCACAAATTAATCAATGTGATACACAACATCAACAAAACCAAGAATGAAACCACATGATCATCTCAGTGGATGCAGAAAAAGTACTTGACAAAATTCGACATCTGTTTATGATAAAAACTCTCACCAAAGTGGGTTTAGAGGTAACACATCTCAACATAATAAAGGCCACATGTAACAAACCCAAAGTTAACATCATGTTCAATAGTGAAAAATGAGAGCTTTTTCTCTAAGAACAGGAACAAGACAAGGACATTCACCCTTGGTAATTTTATCCAGCATAGTACTTAAAGTCCTAGCATAGCAATCAGACAAGAAAAAGAAAAAAGGAGTCATCCAAATTGACAAAGAAGAAGTGAAACTGTCACCATTTAAAATGACAACAACAAAAACTGTCACTATTTGCACATGATATGATACTATACATAATAAAACAAAAGACTCCACCAAATAACTATTAGAGTTAATAAATGAATTCAGTAAAGTTGCAGGATACAAAATTAACACACAGAAATTGCTTGTGTTTCCATATACTAATAATGAAGTAGCAGAAAGAGAAATTAAGAAAACAATTTAATTCACAACTACACCCAAAATAATAAATACCTAGGAATAAACTTAACCAAGGAGGTAAAAGTCCTGTACTCTGAAAACTGTAAAGCACTGATGAAAGAAATTAAAGATGACACAAATGGAAAGATATCCCATGCTCATGGATTAGAAGAATTAGTATTGTTGAAATGTTCATACTACCCAAAGAAATCTATAGATTCAATGAAATTCCTATCAAAATACCAATAGTATTTTTCACAGAACTAGAACAAATAATTCTAAAATTTGTATGGAACCAAAGAAGACTCTAAATAGCCAAAGCAATCATGAAAAGAAGAACAAAGATGTAAGTATCACAACCCCAGATCTCAAGATCTACTACAAAGCTTTAATAATCAAAGCAATATTGTACTGGCACAAAAGTAGACACACAGACCAGTGGAACAGAATAAAGAGCCCAGAAATAAACCCATACTTTTATGTTCAATTAGTCTATGACAAAGGAGGCAAGAATATACAATGGGAAAAGACAGTCTTTTCAATAAATGGTGCTGGGACAACTGGACAGCCACATGCAAAAGAATGAAAGTAGACAACTTTCTCACACCACACACAAAAATAAACTCAACCTGGATTAAGGACCTAAATGTGAGACATGAAACTATAAAAATCCTAGAAGAAAACAGGCAGTAATTTCTTTGACATCAGTCTTGCAACATTTTTCTAAATATGTCTTCTCAGCCAAGGGGGTGAAAAGCAAAAAATAACCTGATGGAACTACATCAAACTAAAAAGCTTTTGCACAGCAAAGGGATCCATCAACAAAACAAAAAGGCAACCTATGGGATGGGAGAAGAGATTTGAAAATGATATATCAGGTAAAGGGTTCATATCCAAAATATATATAGAACTTTTAAAACTCAACACCAAAAAACCCCAAATAATCCAGTTAGACAATGGGCAGAGGATCTTCCTGAATAGACATTTCTCCAAAGAAGACATAGAGATGGCCACCAGACACATGAAAAGATGCTCAGCATTACTCATCATCAGGGAAATACAAATCAAAACCACAATGAGATATCCCCTCACACCAGTCAGATGGCTATAATCCAAAAGACAAGAAACAAGTGTTGACAAGAATGTGAAGAAAAGGGAACCCCCATGAACTGTTGATGGGAATGCAAATTGGTGCAGCCCCTGTGGAAAACAGCATGGAGGTTTCTCAAAAAATTAAAAATAGAAATGTCATATAATCCAATGACTTTACCAGTGGATATTTACCCAATGAAAACAAAAACACTAATTAGAAAAGATATATGCACCTCTAGGTTTACTGCAGCATTTTTATTTGTTTATTTTGAGAGAGAGCATGTGAGCGCATGAGAGTGGGGGAGGTTGAGGGGAAGAGAGAGAGAGTGGGAGAGAATCCCAAGCAGGCTTTATGCTGTCAGCACAGAGCCCAAGGTGGAGCTCAATCTTATGAACCGTGATACCATAACCCGAGCCGAAATCAAGACTCAGACACTTAATCGACTGAGCCACTCATTTGCCCCTGCAGCATTGTTTTTAATAGACAAGATGTGGAAGCAACTGGAGTCTGTCAATAGATTAATGGATAATAAAGAAGTGTTATAGACACATGATGGAATATTACTCAGCCATAAAAAAGAATGGCATCTAATCCTTTGCCACAACATGGATGAACACGAGGTTATTATGATACGTGAAATAAGTCAGAGATAGACAAATACTATATGATTTCACTCATATATGGAATCTAAAAAAACAAAACAGATAAACAACAACAACAAAAAAAGCCAAACCAGCCAACAAACAAGAAAGATTCTTAAATACAGAGAACTGGTGGATGCCACAGGGGAGGTAAGTGGGGGGAGGGGTTTGAGTAAAATAGATAAAGGGGATTAAGAGGTACAAACTTCCAGTTATAAACCACTCATGGAGATGAAAAGTACAGCATAGGGAATATAGTCAATAGTATTGTAATAATATCAAAAGGTGACAGATGGTGAGGGACTACACTTACCACAGTGAGTGCTGAGTAATGTATAGAACTGTTGAGTCAATGCTGTATACCTGAAACTAATATATCATTGTATCTTAAATATACTTCAATAAAAAACTGGGACTGTATTGTACATAATGCTTTGTAGGCTTGCTTTCTTCACATAGTAATATCATGTACATTTCATTATATATTCTTAATGGCTATATAATCCAACTTTAATCTCCCCTTAAACATTTCTGTTTTCTAACTTAATGCTGGTATAAATGTTTCTGGAATGAACATTCCTGTGGCTAAATCTTAACACACATCCTTAATTATTTCCTTAGGATACTTCCAAGAAGTAGAAATGCTAAATCAAAGGGAGAATGTGTTTAAATATCTTAATCATTTCTTGTTAAATAACACATGCAGCATAAAAATCTGGAAAATAGATGAACACAAAGACAAAAATATAAATCACCTATAGTCACATCACCCAACAAAATCTACTATTTACCTTTTGGTGTTAATTGTTCTGGCCTCTAATATATATGTGTGATTTTTCACTCCCACAGTAAAATACTTCCAGTTCTGTCTTCTTTAGCTGATGGTCTCATGCTCTGAATCTTGCAACCTAGCAATCATTTCCTCAGTGGCGGATTCTGTCAGCAACAGTTCCAGATAACTTGACCATGATACCAATATATATATGAGCCAGGGCTCCCTGAGGCATCTGTGGCTACAAAGTCTAATTGGGGTCAGAAGCAGAAGCTGGGACAGCAGGTTTGGCCTTAGTCTCACACTGGCCATCCATCAGTCAGTGTGACCAATTGTGATAGCTGCCTATATCCAAAAAAGGGATTTCCGTCTCGGGTTATATATGATGAATGAACCTGCACATTTGTCCCCACTCTTTTCTGAAACCCTCCTAAAGTGACAGTAAGGAAATAAAGCATACATTTCAAAGACAAGAACAGGAGAGGCACCATCAATGGACAAGAGAGGGTAGTATTTGGGAAATAGAAAGCAGGTGGACAAATGACATAGTGGCTTTGAGCATGGGCTCCGGGTAGAAGTGTTAGATCCATGGCTTTGTGACCTTGAGCAAGCCACTTAAACTCTCCATATCCGAACAAAAAATAGTACCTACCCAGAGAGTGGAGGGGAATAAATGATACACTCCATGTTAACCACTTAAGACAATGCCTGATGGAGTTGGTACTTAATAAGTGGCAGCCATTGTATGTACTATTATTACTGCTGTTGTTCCACAGAGACTCGAGACCTTGGCTGGAAGTAGGGGAAGCTAAAAAGAGCAAACCAACTCAACTGACCTCCAATGGAAGGTAAAGCAGCACACTGAAACGGTTTGACCTGGCAGGAAGGATCCCTAGTTAGCCCCTAGAATTCAAATTACCAGGCTTACCCCCATCAAGCAGGAATGTGGAGGCTTCCTCTTTGATAAATATCCTCCATATGAAGACCTATAGATACTGACACTGAGCTGCCTCAACAAAATATGTTCATCCCTCACTGCTCAGTCAACACCACCCTCCACACCCCACCCAACACACAGAGATTCCAGTTAGCATTCAGTGTCTCATTCTCAAATATCAACGGACAAGCCGGGGAGACCAGACATGTGAAGGGAAAGTCTAACACAAAAGATAGAGAAGCAAACTTACTCAACAGAGAAGAGGAACACAGAGGAAACAGAAAAGTATGGGTAGTAGAAGAAAATTTTAAAAACAAACCAAAATTACACATCTTCGGGAGATGAAAGAAGAAATAGAACCAGGAAATAAGAACAACCTGGAATTGATCTTAGAAATCATTTATTGATCATCCCAGTGTAGAGGCGAGGAAATGGGGATCTAGCAAGGTGACCTGGTTTGCCTAAGGTGGTAAAAGTAGAATTCGCACAAATTAGAGGGAATTCATACAAAGGGCTTAGCAGTAGGAAGCACTAGACAAAATTTTAGTCTTAATATTGTTCACTAAGAGTATTAAGAATATTATTTGTAAATGAAGCCTCAATAAAGCTGTTTAAAAATTTTTAGAGCTTAGGGGTACCTGGGTGGCTCAGTTGCTTAAGCATCTGACTTTGGCTTAGGTCATGATCTCATGGTTTGGGAGTTCAGTCCCTGCATTGGGCTCTTTGCTGTCAGCACAGAGCCTCCTTCTGATCCTCTGTCTCCCTCTCTCCTTCTGCCCCTCCCCAACTCATGCTCTATCTCTCTCAAAAATAAACATTAAAAATTTTCTTAAGGGGCACCTGGGTGGCTCAGTCGGTTAAGCGTCCGACTGGCTCAGGTCATGATCTCACTGTCTGTGAGTTCAAGCCCTGCATCGGGCTCTGTGCTGACAGCTCAGAGCCTGGAGCCTGTTTCAGATTCTGTGTCTCCCTCTCTCTCTGTCTCAAAAATAAATAAACGTTAAAAAAAATTTTTTTTTAAATTTTCTTAAGAACTTAAATGTGTTAGGTATGGAGCAAAAAGCTTTGGTTGATAGGGGTTATCGTGTTTATGCTCATAATTCGTAGGTATTACTGTTCCCACTTTACAAATTTTAAGAACCCTGACATTAAAAGAGTTTATTTAAACTTCTTCAAGCTTACCCTAGCTACTGAGTAGTGAAGTAAGCCTGACTCCAGAACACCTACTTGTAGCAGAGCCAGGAGCCCAGTTCTAAAGGACTCACATCAAAACTCAAACATGCTAGAATTCCCACTGGAGTTGAACCAATGACTTAGACTAGTATTGCCTAATTCAAGTATAATTTAAACTATATATATATATATATATATATATATATATATATATAATTAAACTATATATATATAAACTATATATATATAATTAAACTATATATATATAATTAAACTATATATATATAATTAAACTATATATATAAACTAAATATAATTAAACTATATATATATATATATATAATTTTAAGTTTTTTATTATTTTAGACAGAGAGCAAGAGAGAGGAGGGGCAGAGGAAGAGTGAGAGAGAGAGAATCCCAAGCAGGCTCCTTGCTGAGCCTGGGATCCCATGACCCTGGGATCATGACCTGAGCCAAAATCAAGAGTCAGACGCTCAACTGACCGAGCCAGCCCCATATAATTTTAAGTTTTCTAGAGCAACACTAACAAAAAAAAAAAAAAAAAAAAGAAACAAGTAAAATTAATTTCAATAGTATACTTTAATTCAATATATCCAAAATAGTATCATTTCTACATGTAATACAAAAACATTAATGGAATTTTTTTACACTTTGTTTTTTATTAATTTCCAAAATCTGCAATATAATTTACATTTGCCACATATCTCAGTTCCAATTAGCTGTATTTCAAATGCTCAATACCTACCTGAGGCAGGGGGTGGGGGGCTACACTAACGGATAGGCACATGGTAAAACAATGAGAGCAAGAGGGTGATCTGGGCTGAGCTCAATCCCCACAGCTTCTCCACTTGAGCAACTGGCGGCAGAGGTCAATGAGCCCATCATGGAGCTGATGAATGCCCTCTTAACGGGCTCAGCAACTCTGTGATAGATTCCGAGACTCTACCAGAACATACCCCTTCCTGTGTTTCCTAAATCCCCCATAATGTCTCTATCCTAGCAGTTATTGAGGTGGGGCCATGGAGCGCAATGGTTAAGAAAGAATTCTTGAGACATCTTACGGTGCAAACATGTGCTTTTATTATGTCATGGGGACAGGACCCCTATAGGCAGAAGGAGATGTTCTTCTGATGGTGAGGAGCGACCGATTACATACTTTTAAGTTTGGGGGGAGGGAGAATAGATATGTTAAAGAAGACTACTAGGAGCCTGTAGATCCGGCTATTATTGTCAAGGTAAGGTTGCTCATAGTCTGTAGGAAACCATTAAGGCAGCCATGAATTCTCTGAGGAATATCAGTCTCTGCAGGTCTCAGGTATTTACCACTGGGCTGCAAGTTGTAAGGAAATTTAATTTTACTGCATTTGTCTTGCCTTGGTTGTCCTCATCTTTTCCCCCCTGAACAATTTTGACCCTTAAATCTTTAAGGTTGCTGAAGGTGGAAGGTCTTCTCTTCTGTAACTTCTTCCTGCTGAACAGGGGTGAAGAGATGTCCCTACCTATGGGTCAACATTGGTCAGTTGGGGAATTTTTATATAGGAGTTACAGAAGGCAGAGACAGCTGAATCCAAGGTAGACAACATGTATGAATCTCAAGTAGAGAGAACCATCTGTCGGCTTGAATTTATGGCACTGAAGGAGTCTCAGCACCAGGTGGGGAGACACCAGAGAAAACAACAAAATAAGATTATTATGATAAAAATAAACCTGAGAAAAAGACCTTTGATAGTTGACCAAAATCCTTCTCCAGCCCAGGAGTTTAAACAATCATTAAAGGAGAGGGAGGGATAATGTAAAGTGCCAATTTGAGTATTCATATCTTTTCACAATCCTGTTTCATAATGTGGAATATATTCACAACATCCCATTTAATAGTAGCGTATGTACCACCCTGTGCAGCTGTTAAAACACCTAAGGCATTTGATTTTGTAGAACTGCTTTGAACATCTGTGTAACTTCAGCATTAGGTAAGGAAATAGTGTTTTTTTGAGTCATTTTATGTTTTTATAGTGTATTTGTTAAAGGATTCCATATGCCAGATGACATCCTTCAGACCCACTGATGGAACAAAGATGGACGTTAAATGATCATACCAGTGGAATACTGATTGTGTCCATCGTTGTCTTAAATTTAGAAGATTAGCAGAATAGTGATGGTTTTGGTAATGCACCCATGAATCCCAAACCAAAACCAAAACCCAAGCAAAACCCAAGGTGCAATGACCTATCCATCCTAGAGGAAGCCAGGGCCATATGTTGGACCCAAGTAACCATTGGGTTCCATTTGGAGTGAGCCATCTAATTCTGGGTTTCTCTGCCCAATCAGTAGCAAACCAATCAGTAACCTGGAGTACAATGGTTTGAGAATATACTTCTAGTGATAGCCATCCCAAATGTCATGTGCTATTTGTCCAGGTATCACATGTATGATTTCTTTGTTCCCAGCATAAACTCATCTGTTGATTGAGTTGTCCAATGTTTGGTGTGAGCCATAAATATTCATCCCAGATTTGGTATATTCCATCCTGGAGATATCGATATGTAGGGTTTTTAAGATTACACTCATTGGCAGGCATTAATTTGTAGGCTTGTGAGTTCAGTTTAAAACCCTAATAGTTTGAAAAATGAAAAATTCTCGTTATGGCTTGGAACGTTCCAAGTCATATGGATCATAGGACAAGAAGAAACATTTTGTCTAGTGACAGAATTACCACGATATATGCTAGTGTTAGAATTAGGTATCACATCTAAAATATAAGTACCTAAAGGATGTCAATCAGTGCTTTGTAAAGGAGAAACCCATCAGGGTAACCTGGAAGTACTTGACATGGGAAAAATTCTACATATCCAACAAGCTGTTTCATTTTGAAGTTCAGTATAATACTGTGTCCATTGTAGAAAGGAACTGTCATAATGTGTGAACAGAGAACAAAGAGAAAATATACAACCTTCATTGTCGTTTGAAGAGGAGTTTGAGGCCTTCCACAGGTTCACAAGAGTAAGAAGGCATATTAGTTTGTTCATTGGTTTCCTGTGAAAGAGGTGCAGGTTTTATTTTAGATATGAGTCCAGAAAGAATATCTCTCTAATTTTACTGCAGTAAGAGTACCTAATATGACCTGATGAGGTCCTTTACATTTTGAATTTAGGTACCCTCCCTCCCCCATATTTGAATTCCAACCTTTTAAGTAAACCATGTCTCCAGGGCTTACATGGGGTGGACATTCAGTTATAGTTCAATCAGGTTTTGGGAGCATGTGATCAGCATAGTCATTAAGTAACTTATGAATTAAACTGGCCTTGAGTGAATAATTTAATGAAGTATTATAATCTTTATCTAATAACATGTCCATTGTAAAAAATGGCTTTTCATATAATAACTCATAGCCTGTAGGTTCTTCTGGAGCAATTCTCATTCTGAGAAGTCTTCATGGTAAGACAGTAACCCAATTTTCTTGGGTCTCTAGACTAAGTTTAGGAAAGTGTCATTTTCAAGTATGATTAGCTTTCTTTAACTTTCTAGAGGATTGTGGACGCCAGGGTAAAGGTAGAAAATATTTAATTTTTAAAGCTTGTGCTATTTGTTGAGTTACTTGTGCAGTAAGAGAAGGTCCACTGTCAGTTTGAAGGGATCACGGAAAGCCTAATCTAGGCATAATTTCTCACAACAGGACCTTGGTTACTTCTGTGGCTCTTTCAAGTTTTACATGGAAAGGCTTCAATCCATCCAGTGAAAGTATTACAGACACTAGTAGGAACTTAGAGCCTTTGCAAGGAGGCATTTGTGTGAAATCAAGCTGCCAGTCCTCTCCTGGATATGTTCCACCTCTTTGGACTGATTTCAAAAGTTGGGGGGGAGGGGGATGGATTGTACCTTCCAGATTTACTTGTACACAAACAATATAGGGCTGATATACCTGTTTTATAGTTGTTAAATGTATTCCACCAAATATATTTTTAATCAAATGTTCTAAAGCATTTTGCTCAAATGCTTAGCTTAGTGTAAACCTGTGTTACCTTCCATTGGTTATTTTTGGGTGTGAAGATTTTTCCCTCATCATTAACAAGATAGTCCTGTGTATTTTTTGAATACCTCCATTTCTGGGCTGTGTAAATTTCTTGATCTCAATATACTGGAGATACGGACTTATTGGAGTTAAAACTGGTATAAGGCTTAATATTTATTTTGTGCTGCCTGTTTGGCTGCATGGTCGGCCAAATTGTTTCCTTTAGATTCCAAGGTCATGTTCTTTTGATGTCCTTTGAATGAGTTACAGCCATCTCCATAGGTAGATTCACAGCCTCAAGAAGGGTAATGATTTCAGGCCCATATTTGGAGAATTACGATTTGATAATAGTCACTCTTCCTTCCAAATTGCTCCATGGGCATGTAGCACCAGGAAAGTTTATTTGGAGTCAGTATAAATATAATTTTTGGGTCTTTGCTAATTGAAGAGCATGAGTAAGTGCTAGTAATATAACCTTTCAGGCAGAAGTATTTACTGGAAGGGCTTTTACCTCAGTGGTCTTAAGTAGGCTAACTATGGCACATCCAGCTTTCCTTTCTCCCTTATCCATGAAGCTACTACCATCAGTAAACCCACTGTCATGTGCATTTTCAATATGGGAATCTTTTATGTTTGGTCTGCTAGAATAATCAAGATTGATCATTTCTGAGAGGTCATGTCCTAACATAGAAGTATGATGGTCAGGTCTAGGCATCAGGGTAACTGGGTTTAAAGTTTGACAGGTTTTAAGTATTATTTCAGGCATATCTAAAAGCATAGCCTGGTATTTAGAAAGTCAACCTCCTATCATCCAATGGTGGCCTTTGGTCTCTAGGACATGCTGGACCTGATGTGGAGTCATTACAGTCAAGGACTGTCCTGTGGTGAGTTTTTGAAGCTTCTTCTACCAGAAGGATTATTCTGGCCACTGCTCAAAGACAAGCTGGCCACCTCTGAGCTACATTATCAGGTGTCTTTGAAGAAGCAGCCCACCAGTCTTGTTTTGTTCCCTAATTTCCAGGTAAAACCCACAAGCTTCACCTGAATCATACAATGGTTTGGCTAACAGCCAAAATCCAGGAATCCATAGGCAGCAACATCCTACCATACTTAGGAAAGCACAGAGTTATTTCTTTGTAGTTGAGGGTCCAAGATCTAATATAGCCATTTTCTTGTTTGTAGACAGGGTACAGTGACTTGTTGTTATTTCGTATCCCAGATATTGTACCTTTTGTGTGGAAATTTGTGCCTTCTTAAGAGAGATGCAATATCCCATTTCCCCAGATATTAAGGTTATAGAATTACTATCAGACGTTTCTTTTGTGGGACTACAGATTAAATATCATCCACATATTGGGGGCCCCTGGTGGCTCAGTCGGTTGAACATCCGACTTCGGCTCAGGTCATGATCTCGCTGTCCATGAGTTTGAGCCCTGCATTGGTCTCTGTGCTGACAGCTCGGAACCTGGAGCCTGTTTCAGATTCCATGTCCCCCTCTCTCTCTGCCCCTCCCCCACTCATGTTCTGTCTCTCTCTCTGTCAAAAATAAACATTAAAAAAATTTTTTAATATCATCCACATATTGAATTATAGTCCCTTAAGGCAAGGATATATCATAGATGTCTTTGCTAAATGCAGCTCCAAATTGGTGAGGACTCTTTCTAAATCCCCATGGCAAGAATGTCCAAGTTAATTGAGCAGTCTATGGGCTTGAAGGTGAGGCCCATTCAAAAAAAAGCAAATACTGGCTGTGTTTCTTCACGTAGAAGGATGCAAAAGAAGGTGTCTTTTAAAATAAGTACTGTAAACCAGTTAGCATCGCCAGGGACCTGGGTGAGAATAGTATATAGATTTGGCACTATGGGATGAATTGGTACAACCACTTAATTTATTGCTCTTAAATCTTGTACCATTTGATATTCTCCCTTTGGCTTTTTTACTGGTAAAATTGGAGTATTATAAGGAGATTCATGAGGCCTTAAAATACCATGTTTGAGAAACTTATCAATAAGTGGTTGTAACCCAGATTTTGCCTCAGGTTTTAAGGGATGTATATTTCTTTATGAGGTATAGTGGTTGGGTCCTTTAAGGTCACTTTAATGGTTGGGCTTTAAGATGCATCCTGGGGGGCTCAGTTGGTTGGACATCCGACTCTTGATTTCGGCTCAGGTCATGATCCTAGGGTCGTGGAATTGAGCCCCACATTGGGCTGTGTGCTGAGCATGGATCCTGCTTAAGATATTCTCTCTCTCTCTCTCTCTCTCTCTCTCCCTCCCTCTACCCCTCTTCACACTTCCTCTCAAATTAAAAAAAAAAAAAAAAAAAAAAAAAAGGATCCAGTCCTGGGACACTGCAATCCCAGACCAGTGGATTCACTTCTTTCCAGATATTAGAAGGGATATCAAGGCAAAGTTTTAATTCTCCAAGTATTAAAGAGAATGAGCCATGCTCTTCTTTAGTAAGAGCACATCTGCTCTCTAGTTTATATGTTAAGTCTCATCCAAGTAATGGAGTGGGACAAGATGGAAGGACTAGAAGAACATGAATAACCAACTGACTTTTGTATTTGCAAGTTATAGGCATTATCTGACAGCACATTTTAGTTTCCCCTTCTATGCCAACAATGTTACAGTTAGAAAGACAAGGAAGGCCTGAGCGCTGAGTAAGAACAGAGAAAGTGGCTCCTCTATCAATAAGGAAATGGACAAACTTACCTTCCACGTCCAGGGTAACCTGGGGCTCAGTCATCTTGATGTCAAAGGGAGCCGGACCAGCCTCAGGGCCCCATCATGCCATATCCTCTGTTTTCCACTATTGGGCAGCAAAGTGAGTTCCTGTCTTCCTCTCTCTTTGGAGACGAGGACAGTCTCTCTTCCAATGTCCTTCTTCTTTACAGACAGGACATGGCCCTGGTGGAGAGCTTTTGTTTGGACATTCCTTGCTCCAATGTCCGATCTGGCCATACCTACAGCATGGGGTTTTACCTGGTCCTTTGTCTGATGCCGGCTTTTTTTTGGCCCCTGGTTAGTCTGGCATTGTGGTAAATCTGCAATAGCAGAAGCCAATATTTGAGCCTTTATTTTACCCTGCAATTTAGCTCTCTGGTCCTTTTCCTGTCTTAAAACTCTATCTCTATTATTACAAATTCTAACAGCTACCTCTGGTAGGCACTGGGTGGGGGATTGAGGGCCTAAAGTCATTTTAGTCAATTTTCAGTGGATACCAGGTGCCAACTGACTTATAAAATGCATGCTTAATATAATTGTTCCCTCAGGTGAGGTTGGGTCCAGATTTATATATTCACAGATGGTTTCTATCAAACCACCCTGAAATAGAGCTGGATTTTCATCTGCAATTTGAGTAACTTGCTGAATTTTATCAAAGTTTACAGGTTAAGAGGAACATTTTCCATTCCTTCCATGAAACAAGTGATCATATGGTCTGTCTTTCCCTTCCTTATCCTCTTGATAATTCCAGTGTGGTTTGGTATGTGGGATTGCAGGCCCCTGGTAGGACAATGATCTCAGATCTGGCTGATCAAATATATATATATATTTGACTTGCCAGGTCAAGTCACATATAACAGATAATCGTTGAAAACCCTCAATAAATTGAGAAGGGTTTTTGAGTATCATCCTAATTGTTGTTTTATCTGAGCCAAGTCTGCCATAGAGAATGGGACGTGGACTCTAATAGTGCCCACTTCTCCATTAGCAGCCTCCCTACAGGAGTATTGTTCAGATTTAGGAGGAACTCCTAGAAGATAGGGAGTTCTGCTCCTGGTATGTCCATCTGGGCTGGGAGCAGAAGGGTCCCGAGCTTGTAAGGAGGAGGGATGGTAACAGAGCCACTGTCTTATTTGTCCAAACCGGCTGGTGTTTCCTCCAGTAGTTCAGGTTTGTTACAAGGAGGCAGCCTTTTTAAACAATCATCATCCAATATGTTGAGAAGAGGGTTATTAGCCTGCTTAGTGGCTAAACATATCCTGCAAGACACCCTTAGGTCAGTATCTTGATTTAAGGTCAAAAGGCCTGGACATGGGACACTTTGGTCCATTTGCCTTATTTCCTGCAGAAGAGATTAAATTGGTATATAATACTGAAGTTTACTGTCCCATTAATAGGCCATTTTCCTCCTTTCCTAAGGAATACTGAGGCCATGCGTTATTGAAGGAGATAAATCTTTTCTTCTTTAAATCTTGCAATCAAAATTGGCTCCAGTTTGGGTTAAGAGACACCCCAAGGGGGAGTTCTTGGGGACTAAAGAGGAAGATCCCATGGTCTTATAAAAGTGGAAAAGTCCATTACCATACTCCCTCCTGGATTGCTGAGTGGTGTTCCACTCAGGATAATGTCAAAGGTTCTAAGTGTTCAAAGACCAGAGGCATCCCTCAAAAAGCCATTATGAATGCTGACTTGTTTACCAAAAGGATGTCAACATCCCTTCACTTCCCTATTGTTTTTCCCATGACACACTGAGTGCCTGTAGACAGACCAAGAGAGCCTGCTATTTTAATACATGGAGATGTAAAGAATTTGCAGGGGGACATACCTAATGTTACAATTTAAGCAGTCAGTACGGGACACTGATGAAGAATAGTAAAATGGAAATCCATTATGGTCTAAGTGACATTTCAACACACATAGTCTTTATAACTGACTTCTCCAGGAAATGGTCCCTGGTTGGGTTTTAGTTCAACTGGGTACGAGTTTTGGCTGGCTCCAGGTGGAGGTCTCTTGGCCAGAAGTGGCTAGACCAGAGATGTGGAGGGGATCACATTAGACCAATGAGGAGGAAATCTTACATGGGAGTCTTAAGATTAGCAACAATCTGTTGGGGCGGGGTGGGGGGGGGTGGGTAGGTCAGGGATGGGTATTAAGGAGGGCACTTGTTATGATGAGCACTGGGTATTATATGTAAATTATCAATCCCTGAATTCTATTCCTGACACCAATAGTGTACTGTATGTTAACTAATTAGAATTTAAATAAATATTTGAAAAATTTGAAAACATGTTTTAAAAAATTAAAAAAAAAAAAAAAGATTAGCAACCATCCTAGTGACTTAAGTGGCCATCCCACGCCCAAGAAAGACAGCTTTGTGTAAGTACAGGAAAAAAGAGAGAGCATCAAGTTTCTGGGTCTTGATTACCATTCGGGCCAAGGTACTAGCTTCCAGTCAAAAGGCAGGCTTTTTGTTCCTCCCCAGAGAGCAGCCATGGGTGAGAGGATTGCAGCCTGAGCAAACAACATGAAACTGTCCCAATAAGACTGTACTCCTTGAATAAACTCTGAAATGAAATAAAAGGAGAGGAGCATCTGGCTGGTTCAGTATGAAGAGTATGTGACTCTTGATCTCGGGGTTGGGAGTTCGAGCACCATTTTATGTGTACGGATTACCTTAAAAGGCTTTAAAAATAATTTTAGGGGCGCCTGGGTAGTTCAGTCAGTTGAACATCTGAGTCTTGATTTCGGCTCAGGTCATGATCCAAGCCATGCTTGGCTCCAAGGATGGAGCAGGCAGAGCCTGCTTAAGATTCTTTCAGTCTCGGGGCACCTGAGTGGCTCAGTTGGTTAAGCATCTGACTATTGGTTTCGGCTCAGGTCATGATCTCACAGCTTGTGGGATTGAGACCCACATTGGGCTCCGTGCTGGCAGCGTGGAGCCTACTTGGGATTCTCTCTCTCCTCCCTGCTCTCTCTGCCCCACCACCCCTGGTCTCTCTCTCTCAAAATAAACTAACCTTAAAAAAAAAAAAAAAAAAAAAAAACCTTAAATAGAAAACGATTCTCTCTCTCCCTCCATCTCTCTCCCTCACTCGTGCTCACTTGCTGTCTCAAAATAAAAGTAAATAAAAAATAATTGTAAGGAGCACGTGGTTGGCTCAGTTGGAAGAGCATAGGACTCTTGGGGTCATGAATTTGAACTCCACATTGGGTATAGATATCACTTACTACATACACATATACACAAATGTAAAAGGAGAAGAGGGAATAACCTGCCAGATTTCCACAAAGGCTCCAAGTCCAGTGAAAGAAGATGAAGAATGCCTGTACTTATGGGCCACCAAAAATGATGTGGGGCCATTGAATACAATGGTCAAGAAATAATTCTTGAGACATCTTATGGTGCAAAAAGGTGCTTTTATTATACATGGGGACAAAATCCGGGGGCAGCAGGAGCTGCACTTACGACTGACAAGCAACTGATCATATACTTTTAAGTTTGGGGGGCTGGGTAGAGATCATCTAAGTCTCTAAAGGGATGTCCTCATGTTAAAGAATTGTAGGATCTTAAAGGTCTAGAGGTCTAATTGTCAGGATAAGGTTGCTTTCAGTCTCTAGCAAAACATTAACATTAAGGCAGCCATGAGTTCCTTGAGGAAGTCACACTCTGCAGGTCTCAGGTATCATCAGTGGCCTGTAAGTTGTAAGGAAATTTAATTTTACTGCATTGCTCTTGCCTTTGTTCTCCTCATCAGTTATCACCTGCTATTCTAAAGTTTTTACATGTCAGTGTCCCTCTATTAAAGCTGGTTTCTTTGAGGTCAGGGACTATTCCTTTAAAATTCCTGATTCTAAAGCACCTCTGTGCTGTGTACATTAAATAATCCCTAGGTTCCAATCCAAGACAGCAACAAAGGCCAGCATTACCCTGATACCAAATCTACCCTAAGACACTAAAAAAATAAAAAAATAAAACCACAGGCCAATATACCTGATGAACATAGATGCAAAAATCCTCAGCAAAATATTAGCAAACCACATTCAACAATACATTAAAAGGATCTTTCACCATGATCAAGTGGGATTTATTCCAGGGATGCAAATATGGTTCACTATTCACAAATTAATCACTGTGATACACAACATCAACAAAACCAAGGATGAAAACTATATGATCATCTCAAGAGATGCAGAAAAAGCACTTGACAAAATTCAACATCTGTTTATGATAAAAACTCTCAACAAAGTGGGTTTCGAGGGAACATACCTCAACATAGTAAAGACCACATGTAACAAAACCACAGCTAACATCATATTCAATGGTGAAAACTGAGAGCTTTTCCTTTAAGACCAGGAATCAGAAAAGGATGTTCACTCTCACTACTACTTTTATTCAAACTAGTCCTAAAAGTCCTAGCTACAGCAATCAGACAAGAAATAAGAGGCATCCAAACTGGCAAGGAAGAAGTAAATCTGTCACTATTTGACAAACAAACACAAAAACAAAAACAAAAAAAGACTGTTACTATTTGCAGACAACATGATACTATACACAAAAAACTATTGGAAGTAATAAGTGAATTCAGTAAAGTTGCCGGTTACAAAAATAATCTGCAGAAATTGGTTGTGTTTCCAAACACTAATAATGAAGTAGCAGAAAGAGAAATTAAGAAAACAATCTCATTTGTAATTGCACCCAAAAGAATAAAATATCTAGGAATAAACTTAACCAAAGAAGTGAAAGACCAGCACTCTGATGACTATAAGACACTGCTGAAAGAAACGAAGACGACACAAATGGAAAGACATTCCATGCTCATGGACCGAAGGAGCAAATATTGTTAAAATGTCTACATCACCCAAAGCAATCCACACATTCAATGCAATCTCTATTAAAATACTAACGGCATTTTTCACAAAACTTAAGCAAATAGTCCTACAATTTGTATGGAACCAAAGAAGAGCCTGAATAGCCAAAGCAATCCTGAGAAAGAACAAAGCTGGAGTTACACAACCCCAGCTTTCAAGATATACTACAAAGGAGTAATACTCAAAATAGCATCATACTGGCACAAACCAGTGGAACAGAATGGAAAGCCCAGAAATCAACCCATGCTTTTATGGTCAGTTAGTCTCTGACAAAGGTGGCAAGGAAATGCAACGAGGGAAAGACAGTCTTGTCAGGAAATGGTGCTGGCAAAACTGGACAGCCACTTGCAAAAAACGCAATTAGACTACTTTCTCACATCACACACAAAAATAAACTCAACATGGGTTAAAGACCTACATGTGAGGGGCGCCTGGGTGGCTCAGTCGGTTAAGCATCTGACTTCAGCTCAGGTCACGATCTCGCGGTCTGTGAGTTCGAGCCCTGCATTGGGCTCTGGGCTGATGGCTCAGAGCCTGGAGCCTGCTTCGGATTCTGTGTCTCCCTCTCTCTCTGCCCCTCCCCCGTTCATGCTCTGTCTCTGTCTCAAAAATAAATAAATGTTAAAAAAAAAAAAAAAAGACCTACATGTGAGACATGAAACCATAAAAATCCTAGAAGAAAACATACACAGTAATTTCTTTGACATCAGACTTAGCAACATTTTTCTAGACATGTCTCCTCAGGCAAAGGAACCAAAAGCAAAAATAAACTGATAGAAATACATCAAGTTAAAAGACTTTTGAACAGCAAAAGAAATCATCAATAAAACAAAAAGGCAACCTATGCAATGAAAGAAGAGATTTGCAAATGATATATCTGATAAGGAATTCATATCCAAAATATACGAAGAACTTCTACAACTCAAAACCAAAAAACCCCCAAATATTCCAATTAGACAATGAGTAGAGGACATGCCTGAATAGACATTTCTTTTTTTTTTTTTTTTTAACATTTATTTTTGAGACAGAGAGAGACAGAGCATGAACGGGGGAGGGTCAGAGAGAGGGAGACACAGAATCTGAAACAGGCTCCAGGCTCTGAGCTGTCAGCACAGAGCCCGACGCGGGGCTCGAACTCACGGACCGTGAGATCATGACCTGAGCCGAAGTCGGCCACTTAACCGACTGAGCCACCCAGGCGCCCCTGAATAGACATTTCTTTAAAGAAGACATACAGATGGCCAACAGACATAGGAAAAATACTCAATATCACTCATCATCAGAGAAATGCAAATCAAAAACACAATGAGATATCACCTCACACCAGTGAGAGTGGCTAAAGTCAACAACACAAGAAACAACAGATGTTGGGGAGTTTTGGAGCAAAAGGAGCCCTTGTGCACTCTTAGTGGGAATGTAAATTGGTACACCCACTGTAAAAAACAGCATGGAGTTTTCTCAAAAAGTTAGAAATAGAAATACCATATGATCCAGTAATTCCACTACTGGGGATTTACCCAAAGAAAACAAAAACACTAATTCAACAAGATATATGCACCCGTGTGTTTCCTGCAGCATTATTTACAATAACCAAGATATGGAAGCAATCCAAATGTCTGTTGATAGATGAATGCATAAAGAAATGGTATATATATATACACACATATATATACATATACATACATACAATGGAATATTACTCAGTCATAAGAAAAGATGAGATCATGCCACCTGGGACAGCATGGATGGACTTAGAGGGTATTATGCTAAGTGAAATAAGTCAACAGAGAAGGTTCCACATATGATTTCACTGATATGTGGAATCTAAAAAACCAAAACAAATATATAAACAACAAAATGTGGAAACAGACTCATAAATACAGAGAATAAACTGATGGTTGCCAGAGGAGAAGAGGTAGGGGGATGAGCAAAAAGGGTGAAGGGGAGTGGCAGATACAAGCTTCCAGTAATGGAATGAGTAAGTCACAGGGATAAAATGTACAGCATAGGAAATCGTATTCTAATTATATTGTATAGTGACAGATGGTAGCTATTCTTGTGGTGAGCATAGCATAACATATGGACTTGCAAAAATCACTATGTTGAGCACCTGAAACTAATATAACATTGTGTGTCAACTATACTTAATTAAAATAGTAACAATAATCCCCAGTAAGCACTGGTCACATTCTATGGGCTTTTGATACTAGCTTTATTGAAAGAAATAAATGAAGGCATGCCTTTGCCGCTAGGTGACACTCTTGTCCCATCATTTCTTTGTTACTTGTTTGTTGTAGTCGATGCTATGGAGGGCTGTTTTTCACATTTACAAGAAAACAGGAGCACCCCCAAATCCTTTTGATTGGCCTTCAAAGCTGCAAATGATAGGATCTAAGAATGTAGGTGTGTATCCAAAATGAAAAGCCATCTTGATGACAGAGCGGACTCTTGCCATGCTGAAGTCCTCAACAACTAGCCAAGGAATCTCCATTGTCTTGGTCAGTTCAGTTTTTATCTGGCCAGTTTATCTTGGCCGGTTGAGGAAATCGAATATCCTGTTTTGGAATGAATAGGAAAGGGATCCTGGGATGAGTCATCTGGGGCAGGAGTGGGGGTAGGAAAGATGGGAAGGGGTAGAAGAGAGGTCAATCTGTCCCCATATCACAAACAAACAGCTCGAATTGTGACTACTTTGCATCTGGAGGCCCCCCACCTCGCTTCCCATAGTCTTCCGCCCAGTGCCAGATTTGGTATGTCATATCAAATCCACTCAATGTTTCCTTATTTGCACCTTCTTGTGACTCCAATAGACATTTGGCCATGGAACTGAGATTCACAAAAGCATTCAGGACTGTTCAAAGAATGCTGAATGACACTAGACACTGTGTGCGTGTATGCACTCGCACAGTAGGTTGAAGATGGATAGGGTGGAATTTTCTTTAGTGGCACTGGCTTCTTTTTCACAAAATGGAAGTCTATGCAGATTAACTTTTCCTTAAGCACAGGAAATATATCCAGCCCATTTTATTGTGTGCAGGCCAAAGGAACAGGAAGTTGAAACCTCCTGTGTTAGCAAGGTGACCGTATTTATGGTCAAAATCAGGACACTTGTTAGTAGAAAGAGGAGTGTTTTTTCTAATTATATGGAGACAACAAGCAAAAACTGTGAAACTGGTTGAACTGGGATAAATGGTCACTCTAGATACAAGGTATTGCCAATGCCCTACAAATAGCTTTTCATCAGATTAAATTGCAGTGAAGGTTATTTGTTCTAGTCTGGTTATTTTCCTTGCTCCTGACAGCAAAGAAGAAAATGGCCTTGCTGTTTCTTAGTGTGTGAAGAGTGACTGGCAGTGGACATTTCTAATTTTCCTCAGAGGGCTCACCAACTTCTGCCTTCGGCTAACAGAGCCTGGTGCCAGGAATCACCAACAGCAGGAAAAAGCCGACATCCATATGTCAGTTCCTACTTCCCTCAAATCTGTTCTTGACTGCAGTCTGATTTATTTAATATCTGGCTAGTTGACTGTAGGTCTGAACCTACAATCCCAGGTTAAGATGGACAGTTGCCGAGAGGTACCTTCCCCTTACCTCAGGGCTCACATTCCCTTGAGGTCTAAGGCTAGAAGCAAAGTTCCCCCTGCTGCCTTGATCCTTCTTTATTCCCATCTGTGAGGCACCTCCTCTGTGTGATCACCTAAAGTGGAGCCCTGTGATGCAAGGAGCTAGCTGTGAGGCGTGGTGCAAAGACAACAAATTGGGTCAAAGGACATGAGCTGAGAGCCTAATGTATAGTACCTGTTCAATACATGCAAGCTGATTCTCAGTCCAGCCATCATAGTAACAATTGCAGTAGAAGGGAGGCTTCTGTGATCCTCTCTACCATGAGTGTGTCAGAGAAGGAATTCCTTGCCTGGGTGTCCCCGATTCAAGCCTAGTGTAGTAGAGGCTAGTACCATTTGGGTCAAGTGATAACACTGGGGCCTCTAGAGATCTAAGGTCTTTCAACATGCTTCAAACCTTAAACATGATTCCTTTGAATCCCTGGGAACTGGACAGGAAATAAAGGATCTTATTTCCCCACACATGAAGGAGTAATGCCTTCACCTAGCTCAGAACTTGAAGGGAGGGGCACCTGGGTGGCTCAGTCAGTTGAGCATCTGACTTCAGCTCAGATCATGATCTCATGGTTCATGGGTTCGGGCCCCACATCAAGCTCTGTGCTGACAGCTCAGAGCCTGGAGCCTGCTTTGGATTCTGTGTCTCCCTCTCTCTCAGTCCCTCCCCAGCTCTCTCACTCTGTCACTCTCTCTCTCTCTCTCAAATAAATAAACATTTAAAAAATTAAAAAAAAAAGAATTTGAAGGGAGAAGAAAGTAGCGTAGAATAGTAAGAAGACCTGGACTTGAGAGTTGGATAGCCTTGGGTGTGAACTCCCATCCTTCCTAGCACTTATTATTTTAGTCAAACTCACTTAGTACCCGGAGCCTTATTTGTAAACTGAGGATCATGATAACTACCTGCAGGGTTGCTGTGACAACAAAATACTACAGATGTTAAGCCCCAGAACATAATAGGCCCTCTATATATGGAAACTATGATCACACAGGATTGTCTAAAAGAACACTAATACTCAGTAATACTCAGAAGATAGCTGTGTAAACAGGAGTCCCCAGAAAGGAGATTCTAAAATCACAAATCTTGAAAGCCAACCAACCAAACCTAAGACTATACTTATGAGCTATCTCAACTGGGTAGTTTACACCAGAAAACCCCTCTACCAGGGCAAATAAGTTTATATCAAATCAACGACAACTGATTTGATCAACTGGTAGTGGTTGCCTGAACTACTGGTTGAGAACGATTCTGGTGCAGAGTCTGAACTCAGCAGGTAAGCGTGCCATGACTGACTGATTTGTGATGCCTGCTCCAGGCACAGGATCGGGGAGTACACAGTTACCTTTTGTTTGTCCCTGACCAATAAGACCGTCCTTAATGCAGGCAGAAATCTGGAGGACTAGAACAGTACTCAGGCTTTGGGCAGCTTTGGGGAAATAAATGGAAGGCAGCGATGCTCCAAAGGTTGATACAAAAGGAAAGGCGTGGAGGATCATGGGAAACCCTTGGTAGTGTGTTAGGCAAATTTCAATGATTTCCTAATCCCATCCAGGAGTAGCCTTCCTAATTCTTCTCAGGAGACCCTGAGAAATTATATGGATGAGTCAAGAGAAGATTGGGAATATTGAGAAACCTTAAAAAGTGCACAGAGCCAAGTTAAAGTGGAGACAGGAAGCACAAAAGAATATAAGCTCCAATGAAAGCAAATGCCCACACTGGTCCTCAGGAACATTAGTTTAAGGTGCACAAGTTTATAATCCATGAGCCCAAACAGTCAAGAGCAAGAAAGCCTCCAATGCCCCTAAATTGAATGTCCCTGTCCAGAACCCAATGGCCTTGCTGTGATTTGAATCAATACATTTATTCTGAGGACTCTACTCTTGAGAAGAATTGAGTAAAAGAAAGTACAGCCTAGTTTTCCTTTAATGATAGAGTACAAAAGATGACCTTTATAAGCATCATGGAGACTATAAATAGCAAACCCCTGTTTCCTGACCCTGTCCCAACTCAACAAGAAATAGAAGAATTGGAAGCAGAAAGAATGGTCTCAAAGCAGACCTGAGTTAGGAAAGATAATCTTGAAGAACTTGAAGAGGCAGGAGAAATATAAAGACCAAGAAGTTTCAAGAAAGAAAGAGTTTTTTTTTTTTTTTTTTTTTTTTTTTTTTTTTTAAAGAAAGAACAAGCAGGGCACCTGGGTGGCTCAGTTGGTTAAGCATCTGACTCCTGGTTTTGGCTCAGGTGGTGATTTCATGGTTTGTGGGTTCAAGTCCCACATCAGGCTCTGTGCTGACAGTGCAGAACCTGCTTCAGATTCTCTCTCTCTCCCTCTCTCTCTCTCTCTCTGCCCCTTCTCTACTCACACTGTCTCTTTCGAAAAACAAAATTAAAAAAAAAAAAAAAGAAAACAGGCTTCTCTTCTGAGACTGTCATTACGCAGATTTCTCTGAGTGTGAGGATAGTTGCCCATGTGGCCACCATGTTTTGTGGAGTCTTTAGGGTCAGCCATCATGGAGGAAGCATGCTATACCCCTCTCCCTAAACTTTCTGGGACAGGCAATATTCCTTTGCCTTTTATCCCTACATTTTCCAATGACACAGCAAACAGGGAAGCACCTGTAAATTTTCCAAACTTTTTGGCAAAAATCACTGAAAAGTAAAGTCGACGGGTCCTGGCTCAGTTTGGAAAGATGTGGGTTCTAGGGGCGCCTGGGTGGCACAGTCGGTTGAGCATCCAACTTCCACTCAGGTCATGATCTCATGGTGAATAGATTCAAACCCCACATCGGGCTCTGTGCTGACAGCTCAGATCCTGGAGCTTGCTTCCGATTCTGTGTCTCCCTCTCTCTCTGCTCTCCCCCTCTTATGCTCTGTCTCAAAAATAAACATTAAAACAATTTTTTTTAAAAGAAAAGATGTAGGTTCTAGACTCACATCTTTCCTGTATTATTTTTTAGGAAATGTATGTTTCAAAACTTTTTTTCTGATTATAGAATTAATATACCCATTTTGGAAAATGCAGAGAGGCATTAAGAAGACATTAGCAGTTGCCCATAAACCCTCTACTAGAGATAACCACTGTTTGCATTTCCCAGCCTAACATCTGCTATTCACTAATGGGTACCCTGGTCATCTCGGTGCATATGTGCTGTGGGACACTGGTATGTTGGGAAGATGTCCTTAGTGTCTCCTTGCCAGTTTTTCACCAGGAGCAGTACTGGCAGGGTTTGGGATGGGAAGGTGAGGGGTAATAACAGTGAATACACAATGGTGAGAAATGGGGTGATGGAAACTGTGAGCAAATCACAAACGTGATGCATTTTGACTGTAGATATGGTAACATTAATTACTGGTCTGGGGGATAATTTGATGAAGATTAGACTTCTCTGATGTGTCCCGGCAGGTAGCTAGGTGTTTCACTAATTAGAATGACAGTCCCTCATGGTTTGAGAAACACTGTCTTTCCCAAGGCCTAGTTTCCTCATTTGTACAGTGGGGAGACCTCTGCTTACACCAGATAAACTGTGTAAAGTTCCCTGCAAACTGGAAGTAAAATAATTATTTCAAAGCCTATATATTGCAGCACCCATGGCCAGTGCATTTAAACCTTAACCATGGGTTCTACCTTCTACCCCACTGCTAGACCAGGGTATGCAGTGACCACCTGACTTCCTGTGATAAGTGGGGATGATGGGGAAACACAGAGGCAGAAGAGCTCAGGGTGAATCAGAGGAGACTATCCTAAGATTAGCTCTATCTCCTGATCACTGAAATAGTCCCTGGAATTCTCTGCTCAGTCCTAGAAAGACCTGATCAAGCTGGATCAACTGTTGCAAACATACAGGCACCTCCGGGAAACAGGAGATAAATGAGCAGGAGATGAGGCATGTTTTACAGAAACACTACCCTTGTGGGGCACCTGGGTGGCTCAGTCGGTTAAGCGGCCGACTTTGGCTCAGGTCATGATCTCGCGGTCCGTGAGTTCGAGCCCCGCGTCGGGCTCTGTGCTGACAGCTCAGAGCCTGGAGCCTGTTTCAGATTCTGTGTCTCCCTCTCTCTGACCCTCCCCCATTCATGCTCTGTCTTTCTCTGTCTCAAAAATAAATAAACGTTAAGAAAGAAAGAAAGAAAGAAAGAAACACTACCCTTGTGCAGTTGGTGGCTCCTCAGAATTGAAACTATCTCCTTTTAGTCATCCCAGGTACTGTCTTTCATAAATGTCTGAGTTGGGGCACGTCCTATGTGTGGGCAGATGAACCAACCAGACTTTTAGCACTCAGGGGATGGGCTGAGGTGAGGGGTGGTGGCCTTTCAGCGAAGAACCAGAGAAACAGGGTTATTTCTCACATACCAGCCATGTGGATTTGAACCCATCTCTCCCAGTTTCTCTCCCTCTGGGTTTCTCAATGTTAGCATTGTTGACATTTGCAGCTGGATCAGTATTGGTTGGGTGGGGGTGGGGGTTTCCTGTCCATTGTAGGATGTTTAGCAACATCCTTGGTCTCTACCCACTAGATGCTAGTAGAAGCCCCATCCTGTCCCCGTTGTGAAAGCCAAAAATTTCTCCAGACATTGCTAAACGTTTCCTGAGGGAAAAACCACCCCTGTCCTTGCCCCACTGAGAACTGCATTATCCCGAAGGAGACAGAACTAACCAGAAGGCTTGAACAAGTTACACAGTAGAGAGATAGCTTCAGGGACAGCCTAGTTTTGGGGGTCAAATTCACTCAACATCAAGGCCCAGCTAAGACTAGGCTCACATTTCCTTAAGCATATTTCCTTAGGTTTGACCTTTGACTTCAACGACAGCTCCTTCACCATTGTTCTGGCCCAAGCACTTAGACTCTCTGAAATCTCTCCGTGCCACTTCCTATCTCTCGTTTCCAGGAGAGTTTTCTTCATCTTGGTCAGCCATCGGCAGCCTGGGGCTAGCCCTGTGTGTGTACCTGCTCTATTGTGTCACTGCAATCTTCCAACATCCATCCAAGACCATGCCTATTCATGGCTCTTTGTCTCATGGCCAATTTCATTCTCATCTGTTGTTACTTTGCTATTACTGCTGCAACAAATTACTGTGACTGTAGTGGCTTAAAACAAATGTGTGCATTTACACTTCTGGGGGGTAGAAGTTTGAGATGGGTCTCTTTCGGGTAAAACCAAGGTGTCTGGAGGGTGGCGTTCCTTTTGGGAGGTTCTATTCCCTTGCTCTTGCCAGTTCTAGGAGCTGCCCACGTTTCTTAGTTCAAAGTCCCCTTCCTCCTTTTTCAAAGCCAGGGATAGTGCATCTCTGATCACTCTCCCTGAGCCACACCGCCCTCTCTCTAACCCCAGCTGGCAATGGTTCTCTGCTCTTAAGGAGCAACGTGATCAGATTGGGCCCATCTGGATAATCCAGGCTCATCTCCCCATCTCAAAGTCCTTCATTTAATCACATTAGCACCGTTGATTGGCCATGTAATGTTTTGTCACAGGTCCTAGCTATCAGGGCATCGTTCTGCCTGCCACAGCTGTGCAAACTGCCTGGCCTATGTCAACATCATTCAGACTTGGTGATCCATTCTGAGGGGTCTGTGTGCAGGTGATGAGCTCAGTGTTTTCAGAAGACAGTGTCACCAGGCCACTATCACCCTCAGCACAGTACCAGCTGTTTAGCGCCCATGATTATTACACGACAGCAGGCAGTCTACCGAACACTCCAGCCCTGATCTCCTAGGAGGAGGGTCTAAAGCTAGATCAAGTCCCATCTTCTCCTTCCTCTCTAGTCTCCTGTTGGCAAACACCGGGCAGAGAGGGTGTGCCAGTGCTCTAGCCACATCCACCCAGGTCTCCCTGACCCCCCGCTGTTCTCTGCTCAGCACAAGACACCCAGGGCTGTGAACAGGCTTAGGAAAAATGTGGATAACAGTGAGCAAACACACAGAGTAGCTCACTGAACCCTCACAACCACCTTGCCGCCGCCCTTTCCTACGGGTGAGGAAACGGAGGCAGCGATGTTTAGTCACTTGCCAGTAAGTGGGAGCAATGGGATTCACAGCTAGGCAGTCTGGCTCCGAATCTATGCCTGGCCCCCTAGGCTATGGTGCGGCCCCCATCAGGAGACCATCATACTCTGTGGGGAACAAGAGTGCTTTCACACCTAGATGCGATTTGCACTTTTAAAAAGCACAGGGGGGGACACCTGGATGGCTCAGTCTGTCATGCATCTGACTTCAGCTCAGGTTACAATCTCACTGTTTATGAGTCCGAGCCCTGTGCTGACAGCTCAGAGCCTGGAGCCTGTTTCGGAGTCTGTGTCTCCCTCTCTCACTGCCCCTCCCTTGCTCGCACTCGGTCTGTCTCTCTCTCTCTCTCTCTCTCAAAAATAAACATTAAAATTTTTTTTAAAAAGCACTCTTTAAAAAAGAGGGGTACCTGGGTGGCTCAGTCAGTTAAGCCTCCAACTTCGGCTCACATCAAAATCTCATGGTTTGTGAGTTCAAGCCCCACATCAGGCTCTGTGCTGACAGCCTGGAACCTGTTTTGGATTCTCTTCCTCCCTCTCTAACCCACCCCAGTTCATGCACATTCTCTCTCTCTCAAAAATAAACAAACATTTTTTAAAAAGCAGAGGAGCACCTGGGTGGCACAGTCGGTTGAGCATCTGACTCTTGATTTCAGCTCAGGTCATGATCTCACAGTTCGTGGGTTTGAGCCCCGTGTCAAACCTCAGTACCGACAGCTCAGAGCCTGGAGCCGGCTTCGGATTCTGTGTCTTCTTCTCTCTCTGCCCCTCCCCCTTACCCCCCCTCTCAAAAATGAATAAACGTTAAAAAAAATTTTTTTAAAGCTAAAAACAGAGAGGATCACCCTGTGCAACATGGAGGCACTCACCCGACCAACAGGGGTGGATTTAGGCTGGGAGTCGGAAGGTAAAGTATGTTCAGGTTCTTCTGTTTACTGGCTGAGTGGCTTTAGGCAAATAACCGACCATCTCTGAGACTCAGCCTCCTCACCCGCAGAATGGAGGTGACACAAGGGTGTGGCAGAGATGAGGAATGCAAAATGAGCTGGAAGACGTTATTATAGTTTGAGCGTGGGCTTCACACTTGTTGGCAATGGATTTGGGACAGAGACTTTGGTGGCTGTCACATCACACCAGGCAGCACCTATTCTTGCACCATAGAAAGCCAGGTCTCTCTTTTCATTCATGGCTACTGCCTAGGTTCTTGCTCGGACCTCTGCAGCTATCTCTAGTGGACACCCTGCCTCCCTTCCTGCCCCATCTAAATGCCACCCCCTGATTAGTCTTACTGAGGCTACACCCCTGTTGTTAACTCCAAGTCGCAACCTTCTATGGCCTGGGTCTGGGGGGTACCACAGACGAGCCGAGCCGGGTGGACCGGGTGTGCAGACACGCTAGCTGGACCCCAGGCAGCTTGTCAAAAAGGGACTTGGCTACTCAGCTCCTGTGGATTATCTCCATGAGGCCACATCTTCCCGTGTTTAATGAGAAGCTGGCAATCCGGGTATTATGTGAAATGGAGGTCTGTATTTTTAAAAGTTGTCCCAAATACAGACACACACACACACACACACACACACACACACACGCTATGCAGTCCAAACAAAAGCCACCTGCAGGATAAATGGAATCAGCCAGGTTTTGACTTTGGTGTACAGGCTAAATCCAAAATCATGAACTTTGCATTCTAGGCTTAGAAAGATTCAACAATGACCTACTTTTCCAGTCTTCTCTCCCGCTCTCCTGGTCCCTTGGCTAACCAAGAGCAGCTCTGGATCCCAGGACATCTGAGGCACCTTCCTGCACCACGCACCTTTACTCTGCTGGCTCTGCAATGCCTTTCTCCCACTTCCTCCAGCTCTACTTCAAGAGTTCTACTCCTCCGGAGGCCTTCCCTGAATTACCCCCAGCCAAAGAATAATTGAGTAATCATATACAATCTACTCCCCCTGGGCCTTCAGGGCATTCTCAAAGTTTCCCTTCTGTTGTACTTTTCTCCCATATTGTGGCATGCACCACACATCAGAAGGCATCAGAGAAAAGTTGTGATATTAAATTGTAAGCAACTTATGGGGTGCCTGGGTGACTCAGTCGGTTGAGCGTCTGACTCTTGGTTTCGGCTCAGGTCATGATCTCACAGTTTCGTGCGTTTGAGCCCCACATTGGGCTCTGCGAGCCTGCTTGGGATTTTCTCTCTCTCTCTCTCTCTCTCTCTCTCTCTCTCTCTCTCTGCCCCTCCCCCACTTGTGCTGTATCTGTTTCTCTCAAAATAAATAGATAAACTTTAAGAAAAAGAACTGTAAGCAACTCCTGTGCAGAGTCCTTTCCCCAGTCCCCAGCCTGCCCCCACTAAGCCCTGGGATATTCCTTGTAGGTACTGGTTGACTGTCAAGGCTTCTTGAAAGCTCCAGCTTTAAGGGATTAAGCTGAGTTTATCCTGGCCTAGCTCAACTCAGACCTGGAAGACTGCCTGATTGACTCACCAGTTTTACGCTGAATCCTTGGACGTGCTGCCCGTGTTGCAAAACTCCCCCTTCTCCTTGTAGCCCCTCCACAGGGCTCCACTCTTCCCCTGGCATGCCCTGCATCTCTTAGCTGCATCCTTGGTCACTTGAGATCTTGGGCCAGGGACTCTTAATGAGCAAAGCAGCCTCCCGCACCCTGGGGGAGCTGACCCAGGTGCTAGCCCTGCTGACTTGCATCAGGGGATGCATCACCTGGGAATGGGAGGAGATGCCCTGAAGGAGCAGCGCCTGGATTTGACTAATCCAAATTAGTACTGATATTACCTGCCTAAAAACTCTGGAGCCCAGAGGGGCCTTATAGACTTGAAGATCAAAGGAAGAGGAGGACACCTGAGTGGCTCAGTAGGTTGAGCATCTGACTCTTGATTTCGGCTCAGGTCATGATCTCACTGTTCGTGGGTTTGAGCCTCATGTTGGGCTCTGTGCTGACAGTGCAGAGTCTGCTTGGGATTCTCTCTTTCTCTCCTCCTCCCCCAGTTGCACTCTCTCTCTCTCTCTCTCTCTCAAAAAAAAAAAAAAGTTAAAAGATCAAAGGATGTAACTGAGCCCCAGAGAAGTGTGGCTTGCCCAAGGCCAAGACAGAGTGTGCCCTGGATAGGATCCAAGATGCCCAACTCCAACCTTAAGGACTTTTCTCCTCTAAGCCATAGATTTGCCACTATCATTCTTCTGATAAAAATACAGGGGAGAGATTGCAGAGCCACATTTTTCAAAAACCCCATTTTGCAGCCAAGCAAAGATGGGTTTCTGATTTGCCTTATCCTTCCTGCCTTTGTGAATGTATCACTTGGGAAATCAGCACTTGCTGCCCCTGCAGGATCCTGACCTTGGTGCAATTTCCTTACCAGAAGGAATATGAGAGGTGTGCATCCACACATGTCAACCTCCTGTGAAATGTGTCACGGGGGGGGGCAGGGGGCAGGGAGACAAATGAGAAAACTGTCACAGGCACTTTGCTGTGATCTGTCTTGATCTGCTTTCCATCATATCTTTTCCCATATTTCCCTTGGAGCATTCGAATTCAGATGAGCTACCATTTAAATGACAAAAATGTTTTTACACTTGACGCTATTTTTTTTCAAAATAAGAGATTATACTGTTTTGTTCTCATGCCCGCCACAGAAACCTCTGCATCAATGTACAGAGATCTAGTGATGTTAAGACAAAATTATTGTCTTTTCTTTACAGACAAGGATATTGAGGCCCAAAGTAGCTCAAAATCAGTCACCTAGGATTTTGTAGTCAAATCAGTGGGCCAGGTGCTGTGCTGGGTTCTCGAAATACAATGGTGGGCAAGACATGGTCCTCACCCTCAGATTGCTTTCAGCCTAGCAGGAGAGAGAACTGTCAATAATTTATATGAAACTGAATGTGAACAGAATACACCACCTCCAAATATTCCACTTTGGCATAAGAATTGTTTTGAACTGAAGACTATGGAGAAACAGACTGCAGACAAAGCTCTCTCCCCTCCCCCACTTGCCTAAAAGCAGGGAATGGATTTCCCATTGTGAAGGTAACCTCCTCCCTCTCTTGTACTGGGAAGGGCAGAAGCACTGAATCACTGGAGAGGACTCTAGACTCCTCAGCTTCAAGATGGCCCAGGGAGGAAATGACATAACAAAACTTACTGAACCCTCATCAGCCATTAGTTTCCTCATACATGTATCTTCCCACAGTTTACCAGCCCCAGAAGCTCAAAATCCATTTTTAAAATGTCTTGTCACTTCTCTACACATTTATTGTCCTTTGTAGAAGCCTCTGGGTCTGACCACGTCTTTGGGGTTTCGTTTCATGTCTAAGAGGCCCTCCACATGCATGTGAAATAAACCTTTTAATCCTGTTCATCTGTCCTCTGACAGTTTAATTTCCAGGGCCTCAGTCACAACCCAAGAGGATAGAGGAGAAGGTGTCCCTTGCTCCAACATCTTCGGACACTTGGTCCCGTGTCCATGATGTGGACCCCACAGTCCCAAGTCAGCAGTGAAGATCTCCCGGGTCAGCTCAATCCTCAATCTTTATCTGCTCCTTTCACCTGACCTTGTCACTGCCGTGGCTGCTTCCCTAAAACACATGCTGTATTTTGAGGTGAGTCTGGAGATCTTAATCTTCATGGCCAATATTTCATGAGTTCCCCAGAGGTATCCTTCAGGGTCGGTAGCCCAGAGCCAGCTGCCTATGGCTCATCTCTGTTGTGATGATGTGGCTTAGCCAAAACCAGAAGCCAGAGAAAGCATCAAGGAGTTTCTTTGCTTATAATACACTTAGGCATGCAAACCATGGCAGGCTTTGATGGTTTCTGAGAAATGTCCAGCATTTCTAAGGAAGCTGTCATTTAAAGTCAGCCTTGTGACCTCTGCTCATCCAAACACACTTCCACATCCAAAGCCCAGAATTCTTCATGTCTCTATCCCACGGTTAAGCTGTGACAGCTTTCGCTACCATGAAACCAGTAAAATCCAGCAGAAGCCAACTACTCTGAGAAAGGCTGATGGATGCGGAATAACAACTGATATACAAAGGTGTGCATGTATGTATGTGTATGTGTGTGTTGTGTATTGCAACTGTGGGGACACCCACATTTGGAATAAGTATTCCATAGGGGGCTATGCCAGTAAGTGTCACTGGATGTTGTGAGTGCCTAGCCATAGCCCCTGAGTCCCTAAGCACTGTGTGACAGGCATAAACCAGGAATACTTTAGGGTCACCTGCTTGGGTGTCAGAGGTGGCTGGTCATTTTAACAGTCTGTCCTGAAGTCTGCCCCCTCTGTTACGTGGCAGTCCATCTTCCTCCTGCTTCTTGAGCCAAGGAACTCTTGAGGTAGGTCAGGAGCTCAGTGAGAATGAACTTGGACCCTTCCATGACAGGGATGCAGGCATGTTCAGATACAGCCGAGAGGCTTGAAGAAGGTGGGGAGGGAGGCTTATTAGACACAAGGCTGCAGGGAAGAAGGGTGGGGGTCCGTGGGGACAAATCACGACTGCTAACGATGAGGGGGGATTAGGGCAGTAAGGCCAGACTCAGCACCAAGTCCTGGGTCCCGGGGAAACTACAGTCAGAGGGCAGCACCCACCACCTACCATCCTCGCCACCGACTGGTCTTCCAGCCCAGCATGCACGACCCCAGTGGGATGCCCCTGGGAGTTGCGTGTGAGGAGAGGGATGGAGGAAAGCCAGAGCAGGCGTGAGGCTGGTGAATCGATGCTCCGCACCGTGAAGGGGTCAGAGGTTGAGGGCAGGTTGCATCCCGGCGTTGCCGCCAGGCACTCGCAGGCCGGCGAAGGATGGCAGAGATGTGGACAAAGGCCCTGGTGGCAGAGCAGCCTGGGAAACGGGTCAGCGTGAACGGGCCGAGAAGCACGGAGCAGACCAGTGGCCAGAAGGTGCCGGGAGCTGCCAGCCGTGGCCAGCCTGTCCTGCAGGTGCCCCACAGCCCCCCACCTTAGCAGGTGGGGTGGACTTCAGGACAGACTGACACCCGCGGTGAGCAGAAGGCCTACCTGGGTTATGCCTGTCACACAGTGCTTAGGGACTCCCAGAACACGTGAAGAAAGGAATTTCACCCTGGGTTGCCCTTCCAGTGGGAACCCATACAGACTGCAAGCTGTAGAGAATGGAGTTTGCCCAGATTCTTAATGCCTAGGTGCTATTATTGCAAAAAGAGCCACTGCTTTAATGACAGGTTTTCTGGGAGATTAAAAAAAAAAAAAAAAAGATAACAAGAAACACTATTATGTAACATATCTACATAACTAGATGCATCCCGATTTCATAAATATCAGAATATGGTAAAAAAACAAACAAATCACACAACTCTTTACAGAATTGAGGTGACTCTGTCATATTAACATGGTGACATTTATACTCACAGGCCAGAGAAGGGCATGTGTTCAGGTGACTAATACAAGGGTGTCAGGCAAGCCAGAACCCTGATGTGTTGTTTTTGGAACCGCATTCACAATTTGGGAAGGGCTGGTTTGTTCAGGGCCTTGTGACCACCTCTCCCATGGACCTTCAGCAAAGCTCCTTGGCTCTCTGAGCCTGAACATTCCAGTTGAGGAGTATCAGGAACCTCTAGGAATATTACCCACATGCCTCTCTTTTCTTGGGAAAGTTTCATTTAAGCTACATTTATAGTAAATCTGAGCTCATTAGTTAAAGGCATCACGCGGCATAGTCTTTTCTGAGTTTGAAAAAGTCTTCAAGGAAGTAAACATTCATAATTTCTGTTTCACTGAGACCATTTTTTTGGTCAGAATTAGGTTGGCTCATCTTTTTCTCTTTCAATTGAGTTACTTGGGGCTTGTTGAACATGTAGACTTTTCCTGGTGTGGCGTTTCCTGAAGGATGGGGAGTGAATTTTCCCTTCTTAAGCCTTCCCCTGCAAGCCCTCTGCTCAGTGGCAACTGCTGGGAGTGCCCTCTCCCTTACCCCATTAGCCATTTGCCCTCCTTCCCCAGGTTTTGAGCACCACAGAGCTTTGTGAGACCAAGGCAAACACTGTGGGTGGTTGAGAGCACAGGTTCAGGAGCAGAACTGCCTGGGTTCAAATCCTGGCTCTCCCAAGTGATAAACTAAGTGCCCCTGGAAAAGTTACTGCTCTCAGAGACACGGCTTGTCACTTACGAGAGTCATGGTGATAGCACCCACATCATAGTGTGGCTGTGTATCTTAAACGGGTAAATGAATATGTAACACTTCAAACAGAAGCTGGCACAGAGAAGGTGCTCAGTAAATGTGAACCACTAACTATAAAACAAGCAGGGCCAAAATGATCGAATATAGATTAAGGTGGACTCACAGAGCACACACCAGTCCTAGAGTGTTTTCCCATCATCCCGCCAAAGTACACTTCCCACCATTCAAGTCAGGCCTGGGCCAAATCATTGTCTCACAAAGGCCCTGCTAGAATATAGACATTAAATCATATGAGGGTAACTTATTCAGATCCTTTAGCAGAAAGAGTGGTTTCCACAGAGGTGAAGCTTTGTGAGAAGGTTCTTGTTTCTTCTTTTTTTAAAGTAGGCTCCATGCCCAGCATGGAGCCCAACGCAGGGCTTAAACTCACGAACCTGAGATCAAGACCTGGGTTGAGACCAAGAGTCAGGCACTCAACCAACTGAACCACCCAGGTGCCCCCAAAATATGAGGCTTGCTTCCTTTTTTTTTTTTTCCTGCTAGGCTTCACGCCCAACGTGGAGCCCAGTGCAGGGTTGAACTCACAACTCTGAGATCAAGAGTTGGATGCTTAACCGACTAAGCCACCCAGGCACCACGAAAAGGTGCTTGAACACTAGAAGACATACTCAGATTGGATCCAAGGGACTGGATGAAAGTTTGGTGCTTATGAAAAGGGGACTTGGAAGTGAATGTAAAAGGAAATACACTCACATGGTTCAAAACACCCAGAGGAATAAAGGTACACAGGAAAAAGGCTACCTCCCATCAAAGTGTTGATTTCACATTTACATACTGCAATACAATTACCACCAACACCTCCATCATGTCACATACTTATTTCTTTTTTGTGATGAGAACATTTATGATCTAGTCTTAGCAACTTTCAAGTATATGATGCAGTACATTAAGATCCCCAAACTGATTCACGTTTTTTGTTTTCGTTTTTGTTTTTGTTTGTTTGTTTGTTTGGAACTTATCTTCTAACTGCAAATTTGTCCCCTTTGACCAACCTTTTCCCAATCCACCCCCACCCTCCAAGGCTCATGCTCTTAACTAACCCTTACTCTGTACTATAAGTTACTTAACATCTTGGAGCTCAGTTTTCTTCCTTGTGAAATGAAGACAGTTAACCACTTTCTACGTCATCGTTTTGAGGATTAAGGTAATGTGTAGAAAGCATTTGGCACAATGAGTATTTGACCTCCTTTCCCCAGGCTTTATGACAAATTTCCACATCTCAGAATGGAGTTTCAACAGCTCATGCACTTCTGTTCCTCCAGGGGATGTTCTCCATCTCCCTTATAACCAGGGCAAAACCAAATGGGTCCCAAGAGGTGGGAAAAGGACAGTCCCGGGAAGATCTGCCGAGTGTGGAAGAGCCCCAGCTGATATAGGAAGCTAGATATGAGCTATGTGCTCTGCTCCTGCTGTGTGCACAAGAGAACCTGCTACCATGAAATTACACAGGAGTGTGAAGAAGCAAGGGCTCCCAGACCTTTATATCTCACCCTGCACCAGTGCAAAGAACCCTGGGTCTTCTGCTTACTGTGCAATTATTGTATTATATTTTATAACAAAAGAAACATGAGGTCTCTCTGTCAGATTAAAAAAGAAAAGAAAGCCTCTCCAAGGCTTAGCTGAGGATGCTTAGATTTCCAAAATACTGTTTTCTTAGCAGGACAAAAAATAGCTAAGGAAAGAAACATGCAGGATATATTTCTTCTTTCTTGGTCAAGGCAAAACCGTCGTGGACAGGGCCTCCATGTAAATATTTGCAGGAGAGAAGAGACCACTGAAATCACCCAGGGCCAGAGGCTTTCTCCTCTTCTCAGAAAACACCACCTCAATTCTGAGGGAGGGATTCTGGTCAGAAGCAACACAATTATTCTGTTTTGAACATCATAATGAAGTGTGGGAGTTGGTTCTGGTTTTAAAATTCATCCTATCTTTTTTTCCTCAGTCACCACACGTGATTATTCATCTCCCCCAACCATCCCCTCACCCCACTTTTAAAGGGTCTTCCTGTCTCACTCACCCTCATCCGTGAGTTTAAAAGGACCCACTTGGCCCCCAAGACAGTCACTTCCACCCTCCAATAAAGCCCTGATGTCCGGGGGCAGTTTAACTTTGACCCCTACTGGTAGGGTCTCATTGACAAAAGAAAAGCAATGGCCTTTAGGGCACCTTCTGGAGTCAAGGCCACTTACAGGCTGTCCTTACTCCCATTCATTCCACTGATCAGCCCAGGGGTCTTCTCACCTGCCTCTCTGGGCTCACTCCTCTCCATTTGTCTGGTTCCTGATTAAATCTTATGTATGAAGACCCAGGAAAGCACTCCCTAAATGGAGGGCCACTCAGACAGCTAGTATATTTGGCACTAGGAAGATGCAGAGTAGAAGCACAGCTGTTAGCGCTCATGCCATAAACACAAATATTATTAATCACACACAATGAATGGAAGCCAATCAAAAGTATTTGTGACAGGGGCACCTGGGTGGCTCAGTTGATAAAGCTTCTGACTTCGGCTCAGGTCATGATCTCATGGCCCGTGAGTTCAAGACCCACATCGGGCTCTGCACTGACAGCTCAGAGCCTGGAGCCTGCTTTGGATCCTGTGTCTCCTTCTCTCTATGCTCCTCTCCCCACTCACGCTTTGTCTCTCCCTCTCTCTCTCAAAGAGTAAATAAACATTTAAAAATATTAAATCCTCTTCTTATTCTTCTGTTTCTTAGTTTATCTAGTCTGGATGCCCATAGATTTCCCAGAATGAATTTAACTCAGGGGCATGGCCATTCCTCTTCTTCCCCTCTACCTTCCTTTTCATGATTTTTCTGTCATTATGTTGTTATTGAATTATTCTTCAATGCTTCTAGTAGATACTTGGAAGCTTTGAAATAACACATTAAACCATTACTTATTATCCCATCAATGTTGGTCAGCATCTGGTGACTCCCTTCCACACAAGGATATAAGGGACCCTATCTCAATTTCCTTCCACGTTTCCCCCTTTGCCATCTGTCAGCTACACCTTTAACTCTGCAAAAGTTATGTTCTGTGCTGTAATTTTTATGAGGTCTTCTGTATTCTGTCTGTGGTTGATTTTAAAAGTTATTTTGTTTTTAATCCCTAGGATACACGTTTGGATGAACACCCGTTAGGAGAGGGCCTGACAGGTAGCAGCTGATCTCTAGAAAATCTTTCTAGTGTTGGTCCCATTTTTGGAGCTCCCACCTTCCCCATTCCTACTTTCCAGCTCCGTGACCTGAAGCCCGCAGCCTCTCCAGAACCCCACCTCTATTCCACTGTTACACCTCCTCACTACATGGGTCTGTGTACCCTCCATCTACTTCCCATCTCCCAGAAATGTGTCGACCTTTCTTATGCCCTTATGATCTCCCTTATGTTCTCTTGGCTTGTAAGTGCGCTCCTTTGTACTTCATTATGGACATTGAGGAACATCTCAAGAAGAGGTGACAAAGGCATAAATTTGGTCTGCCACCCTGAACTCAACAATAAATGACTTTGTTTTTATACAAAATAAAGGTGGTAGAACTATTTCCTACTCTGGACACTTTGTTCTTATTATATGTTTATCAAAGTCAGAATTATAGTCTTGATCATTGGGTTTGATCAGCTGTTGACATTTCTTTACATTTGAGCCATTCTAAGTCATTGCTAGAAACCTGGTGTTACTCCAGGTGACAGGCTATTTATGAATAGATGAAGCATGACAATTAAAGTAAATTTTAGTGCTAGAGTAATTGCTAATATCTGTTTCCACTTTATTTGCCGTTTATATTTTTCTATTTGTATTTTATCTTGACCTCAATAGATTTGGATTCCTTTGATCAAGTATTACATCTTCTAACTTTCTCTAGGCCCAAGTATGGTTCTTGCAATTAGTCAATGCTAAGTAAACATAGGCAATGTGATGTTGCCTGGCAGAGTGGCCGGCACAAGTACCATGCCCAGGGCAAGTAATGAGTAGGTGACAATGACAATCTGTTGGCTACAACACCCAACTAAAAGAAATTTCAAAAAGAGAACCAGAAAAAGAAAGAAAATAAAATTATGATCCTTTTAAATATAAGAACATGACCCAGAACTGAATTCAGTAAGCACCTGGTGCTTATATAAAGACCCACATCGAAGCTCATTAGCATGAAATCTCAGATAATCAGAAATAACAAAAAATATCTTAAAAGCTTCTAAAAAGGGGGGTACCTGGGTGGCTCAGTGAGTTAAGCGTCCAAATCTTGACTTTGCCTCAAGTCATGATGTCACAATCATGAGATCGAGCCCCATGTCAGGTTCCACACTAAGCATGGAGCCTACTTAAGATTCTCTCTCTCTCTCTCTCTCTCTCTCTCTCAAATAAAATAAAATTTTTTTTAAAGCTTCTAAAAAGAAAAAGTAGGCCACATTCAAAGGACCAGAAATCAAACAACATCCCACTATTCTCAATAGCAACACGGAAGGCTAGAAGATGATGGAATACTTTCAAATTGTTTAGGGAAAATACTTCCAACTTAGACGTCTTCTTCTTCTTCTTCTTCTTCTTCTTCTTCTTCTTCTTCTCTTCTCATTTTGAGAGAGAGAGAGAGAGAGAGGGAGAGAATCCCAAGCAGGCTCCATGCTGTTAGTGCAGAGCCTGACTCAGGGCTCGATCTCACAAAGTGCAAGATCACGACCTGAGCTAAAATCAAGAGTCAGACGCTTTATAGACTGAGCCATCCAGGTGCCCCACAACCTAGACTTCTATTCTCAGCTAAAGCCTCAGTCAAATATGTGAATAGAATTAAGACATTTTCAAATATCCAAGAGTTCAAAAACTATCTCTCATCCATCTTTTCATAGGAAACTAGTGGGGTGTGTGCTCCACCAAATGAGGAACTATACCAATGAGAAAGATGTGGAATCCTACAAAAAGGAGAAGAAAGTCCAAAGAAGATGGTGAAGAGAAACAGCAGGACAGGAGAGCATCAGGATTATTGCACAGTCTGTCCACAGTTGAGGAGAGATGGAAGGTTCCAGGATTGCCTTTCAGAAAAATATGAGGGGGCGCCTGGGTGGCTCACTTGGTTGAGCATCTGACTCTCGATTTCAGCTCAAGTCAGGATCTCATAGTTGGTGAGTTCGAGCCCTGCGTCAGGCTCTGCACCAATAGCGTGGAGCCTGCTTGGTATTCTGTCTCTCCCGCTCTCTGCTTCTTCCCCACTTGCACCTCTCTCTCTCAAAAATAAATAAACAAACTTGAAAAAAAAAAAGAAAAAATATGAGAGAAGGACTTGGGGTGCCTGAGTGGCTTAGTTGGTTGAGTGTCCAACTCTTGATTTGGGTTCAGGTCATGATCTCACATTTCATGGGTTCAAGCCCAGCATCAGGCTCCATGCTGGCAGTGTGGAGCCTGCTTGTATTCTCTCTCTCTCTCTCTGCCCCTCCCCTGCTCACTCTCTCTCTCAAAATAAATAAATAAACTTAAAAAAAAGAAAACAACTTGTATAGCTTGGACAGTGTTTGAGGATAAACTATTGCTATATAGAAAACTAAGCAATAAAAGGAGACAATTATTAACTCTGGGATAAACAATCTGTTGTTTAAGAAGGGAAAGATAATTATAGTACACCAAATGGTCTACCTGTAACCATAGTCATAAATGCAGAAATTCTGAATATTCATTTAACCAAAGATAATAATTAAAATTTGATTCAACAAATGGTGCTGAAACCATTTTACATCCATGTGCAAAATAAAATGAAGCTCAGTGCTTACCTCATACCTTATAACTAGAAATGGAGCAATGACCTAGATTTAAGAGCTGAAAAATAAAATTGCTAAGAGAAAATCTTGGTGGTCTTGTATTTGATAAGACACAATAACTGGAGAAAAAACATGCAAGACATGTCCAATTATAGACTTTTATCGAAAAGATATAAAGGAAATATCTAGGGCACCTGGGTGGCTCAGTAGTTAAGCATCTGACTTCAACTCAGGTCATGATCTCACAGTTCGTGAGTTCGAGTTCCACATCAGGTAAGCTTGTGCCCCACTTTGGGTAAAATGCAAGCCCCAGGTGAGCCCCGCTTCTATCTCTCTGCCCCTCATGGGATTCTCCTTCTCTCTCTCAAAAAAAAAAAAAAAAAATCAAACTTATATTTGATAAGAGACTTATAACCAGAATATATAACTCTTACAATTTTTTTATTGGGAAATCAACCCCATAAAAAAGTGGACAGGGGCACCTGGGTGGCTCAGTCAGTTAAGCGTCTGACTTCGGCTCAGGTCATGATCTCGCGGTCCATGAGTTCGATCCCCATGTCAGGCTCTGGCTCAGTCGGTTAAGCGTCTGACTTCAGCTCAGGTCATGATCTCGCGGTCCATGAGTTCGATCCCCATGTCAGGCTCTGTGCTGACAGCTTGGAGCCTGGAGTCTCTTCAATTCTGTGTCTCCCTCTCTCTCTGCCCCTCCCCCCACTCGTTCTCACACTCTTTCTCTCAAAAATAAATAAACATTAAAAAAAAGTAGACAAAGGTTTTGAATAGACACTTTACCAAAGAGGATATACAAATGGCAAATAAGCATACAAAAAGAAGTTCAACATCATACATCATCAGGGAAAATGCAAATTAAGGCCACACTGAAATAGCACTACCTACCTATTAGAATGGCTAAAATTTAAAAGACTGGGTCAAGAAGCAACAGGAACTCATGTACATTACTGGTGAGAATACAAAATGATATAGCCATTTTATAAAAACAGTTTGGCAGTTTCTGCTAAAGTTAAACATGCACAGGAGATAAAATGAAACTATATATTTGCAAGTTGCTAAGAGAGTAGATCTTATAACGTCTCATCACAAGAAAAAAACTTGTAACCCTGTGTGATGATGGATGCTGACTTATGGTGGGGATCATTTCACAATATATACAAATACCAAATCATTATGTCGTGTAGCTAAAACTAATATGGTAGGGTCAATTATATCCCAGTTAAAAAAAAAAAAAAAGTTAAACCCACACACTAATCTACTCCATCCCTGCTCAGAGGTGGAACAATAAGAATAAGAATTCTCCCTTTGAAAAACAAGGAAAATCAGAACATTCAAGGTACATTAAAGTTCACTTTAAGTCTATTGTTTTTATTTGGTGATTATGCTCTAAAGAAAAGAACCTCCCTTCTCTGCAAAGCAATGAAAACATGCTGGGTAAACTTTTGTTTGGCAAATAGTAAGAGAGATTCTTGTGTCTTCAGACACTTGTTGCACAAGTGACCTTTAAACTTAGCTCAAACTCTCAGATCCAGTGGTTGTATATACTCAAGGACCATGCAGGATGAAGAGATACAAAATCCTGGAAATCTCAGAAAGGAGCTGAATTTCATGACACACTACTTTCTCAAAGAATTTTGAGCCAAAATTTTTAGCAAGCAGACACCTTATTTTAGAGCACGGGAAAAAGACATTTGGGGTGAAATAAAAATAAATTGAGGAGCACCTGGCTGGCTTACCATGTGGCTCTTTATCTTAGGGTCAAGTTTGAGCCCCACGTTGGGTGTAGAGATTTCTTAAATAAAAAAACTTAAAATAAATGTGGGGCACCTGGGTGGTTCAGCCGGTTAAATGTCTGACTCTTGATCTCAACTCAGGTCATGATCTCGCAGTTCGTAGTTTCAAGACCCGCATCAGGCTTTGTGCTGATGGTGCAGAGCCTGTTTGGGATTCTGTCTCTCCTTTTCTCACCTGCTTGTGCCCCTCACCTGCTTGTGTTCTCTCTCTCTCTCTCTTTCTCAAAATAAATAAATAAAATTAAAAAAAAAAAACCTTTAAAAAAATAAAACTTCCAAAAAGAAAAAAATAAATGTAATGTAACAGTGAAAATAACCAGCTACAACTACACACAACAATCTGATTCTTACGGACACAATGTTGAGCAGAATATATGCTAACCAAGTTGATGGCTAGATTTGTGTGTGCTTGTGATTTATTGAGCTGTAGACTATGATTTGTGCACTCTTCTGTACGTATGTTATATTTTAATACTTTTTTTTACAGTCTCCCATATGATTCTATTTAAGTTCCCCCCAAAAGACAAAACCAAACTGTCCTTTAATAGTCATGCAAAGGCAGTAAAAATATAAAAAGTCATTCCAGCAATTACCTTCAGGATACAGGAAGGGGTTTAAGATCAGGAGTGGGTGAGATTGGGGGCTGCAACCAGGGGACCTTGATTTACTGAACTAGGAGGAAGTTCTATTTCTTGACCTGGATAGTGCTTGTATAAGAATTTGCTTTAGAACTCTGCTAAACTGAACATGCAAGTTTTATGCACGTGGACAAAAAATAAAGTAGATTCAACCCAATCTAAATGTCTACTAATAGGGGACTATTTAAATTAACTATAATACAGTCATGTAATGTATTCTGTACCATTAAAAAGGAGGCAACTGTGGTCCTATGTGCTTATAAGGACCTGATGTCCAGATTGTGTCCCCAAATGACAAGAGACATGCTAGCAATGAACCTGGTATGATTCTCTCTGTCTCTGTCTCTGTCTCTGTCTCTGTCTCTCTCTCTCTCTCTCTCTCTATATATATATATATATATATCTGGAAGAACAGACAAGAAATGAGTCAATATTCCCTTAAGGAGGAGACCGGGAACCAAATTTTGTATTATGTCCATTGGTTATCATTCAAATAGAAATGCAAATTAATTTTGGAAAATATTTGTTTATTGCACAGTTCTTTCCAGATTCTATGTCCAGGCTCATCTTTCACTATAAAATACTTTAGCAAAGAAGAGGAACTGGCATCCAGATACAGGGGGCCAACCATGGCCATGTTAATTACATAAGGACTTTTCTAAGAAAGCATTTCTCAAGCACGTATCATGAACTTGGCACTGGTTAGGCCCTATAAAAACAAAGGTAAGTAAGACAAAATCTAAGCCTTCCCGGAAGGGGAAGGCAGTGGGGAAAGATCAAGAGGCCATTTGGCCCCATGGGGAGTTTTCTTCCTGTGGTTGTTTAATCTTGCTGCTCATGGTCTTAGATGCAATTAGTTCATACTCCTTGTCTTGACAAGTCTTAGAAATCAACCAGAAAACACATATTTCATGAACAAATCCCACAATACTAGACAAAGCATTAAATACCTCAGTGGTAGAATCTTCATCTTTCTACACCTCCGAAGCTCTTTTACCCTTAATCTCTGTTGCTTCATCCTCAGTTTTCAAGAAGGCATATGTGAGTTCCTAGGTAGGTGGGCTTTTCACATCTCTGCTGTTTGATAGGATTCAAGGACAATGAAAATGTAACAGTTAAGGCAGCAGAGGTGCCGAGAACCCCACGTAGTGTGGGGGGAGAAAAAAAAGCAGAGGCCATTTCCTTCCACAGACGGGACGAGTTCCTCACTAAGCATGGGAGGACTGGAATGGAGGAGCACCCAAATTCCTTGTGTGAGGAAGGAAGTTGTGCCTTCTGCTTGTTGTCATAATTTCGATTTATGTGTGGTTATGTTTTTGAAAACTCTTTCCCAAATAAATTCTTTCAGCAATTTACTAAAACAGTTATTTTGAATGGTTGTAAAAAATCTGGGTCACCTTTTTCTTTTCTTCCAGTTTTATTGAGATACAATTAACATATAACATTGTATAGGTTTAAGATGTACAACATAATGACCCGATATATGTATTACCGCCAAATTTTCACCACAAGAAGCTTACTTAATATCCATTGCTTCACATAGTTACAAATATTGTTTCCCTTGTGATAAGAACACTTAAGATCCACTCTCTTAGCAGCTTTCCAATATACAACGATACGGTACTATTAACCAGAGTCATCATGTTGTACATTACATCCCCAGAACTTAGTTTATCTGAAAACTGGAAGTTTGTATCCTTTGATCTCCTTCACTGAATTTTACCCCCCACCTCTCATCCCCCACCTCTGGCAACCACCAATCTGATCTGTTTCTAGGAGTCTGCATTTATTTTTTTATATTCCACGTGTAAGTGAGATCATACAGTATTTGTCTTTTTCTGTCTGACTGATTTCACTTAGCATAATGCCCTCAAGGTCCATCCATGTCATCCCAAATGGTAGGATTTCCTCGCTTTTGTGTGGCTAAATAATAGTCCATTGAATATGTGTGTGTGTGTGTGTGTGTGTGTGTGTGTGTATACACACCATATTTTCTTTATCCATTCATCTGTTGATGGACACTTAGGTTGTTTCTGTACTTTGGTTATTGTGAATAATGTTGCAGTGAACATGGGAGTGCAGGTGCCTCTTTGAGATAAGGATTTCAGTTCCTGTGGATACACACCTACAAGTAAAATAGTTGGATCGCATGGTTGTTCTACTTTTAGTTTTCTGAGGAACCTCTGTAACTGTTTTCCACAGCGTCTGCACTAAATTACATTCCTGCTAGTAGTGTCCAAGGATTTCTATTTGGATCATCTTAAAGAACAGAGGTTTAGAAGCATCTCATTGTTGTAGTGATCCAAACCCATGCCCCTCATTTCTTCATTAAAATCCCACTCGCTGCTCTTGCCTGTCAATGAATATTGATGGTGGGGGTGGGGGGTATAGGTGAGGAGAAAGGGGTCTTCCTGATGTGAGTGGCATGTGGTGGAAGGGTAGCAGCTGTTAAAATCCACATGCACCTTCTCTTCGTAAAGATCACCCCCTGGATTTGGCCATAGTGGGTGACAGCTACTTTCGGCTGCAGGTGGTTCCACGGGAATCTGCTGGGAAAAGGGTTCTGAAGAGTTCTGAGAAGGGGAGAAATCATAAGGCCAGCTGGTCAAAGCAAAAGGATAATTGGGACAATGATTGTCATTAAGAGAATTTCTCCCCAAAGCAGTGTTTTTATTCCATGTTTGCCGATCATCGTAGTCAGAGAAGACTCCAGAAACAGGATGAAGCAGGTCCCCACTATTATAAATCCAACTACTGGACAATTTGCATTTCTCATAGAGTTTAGTGGGGCCCAAGGTAGAAGCGGGGTCTACCAGACCAGTGGTTCCCCCCAAACAATAACTCTTGGAGAAGAATAAAGAATCATTCAGTGACTTCTGCTGGGGAGTGTTAGCTATTAAACGTCCACCGTAACTACCAGGCAATTGGATGCCTTCCTGGATAGACCAAGTTAAAGGTAAACTTCCCCAACTTTGTGTTTCACCTGGAAGAGACTAGAAAGGAAAGTGAAAAGCTCACATTAATAAGTTAAGCAAATTGACACAACTACCACAGGCACCCAGAGTTACTCCACACAAATCAGTGCTCCATCCGATTTTCCTCATTCCTCACATACTTGAAGCACAAATGCACAGGGGAGTCTTACCACAACTACTTAAAGCCTGAAAGAAGCTTCTTCCATTTCCACTCTAAAGCCTACTAACCAGTAAGAGTTGAATTACTCTTACTCCTTTTACTCTGAGGAGAGTGAGTGTGTTTAAAATGTTTCATCCTCAGGGTGCCTGAGTGGCTCAGTTGGTTAAGTGTTCAACTTCAGCTCAGGTCATGATCTCACAGTTTGTGAGCTCGAACCCCATGTCGGTCTCTGTGCTGACGGCTGAGAGCCTGGAGCCTGCTTCGGATTCTGTGTCTCCCTCTCTCTCTGCCCCTCCCCGCTCACACTCTCTTCTCTTGCTCTCAAAAATAAACATTGAAAAAAAAATCATAAAAAAATAAAATGTTTCATCCTCAAGCACAAATCTGATATTCTAACTGCCTTTGTGAGGAACTTGCAAGAGACTATTTAAGAAGAATCAAATCATGGCTTCAAAGATTTATATTATACTCAGTATAACTCTCAGGGGATCTCTCTCTCTCTCTCTCTCTCTCTCACACACACACACACACACACACACACACACACATATATCACTTCCCTCCTTGACTTCCCTGTATTTTAGTGCTGTTTCCAGTCTGAGAGACTAGGGTTATTTATTTTTTTCCTTCAAGATTTTTCTCTGAACTCATGGGAATTTTGTTGAATCATAAATAGGACCTGTAGAATATATAAGTAGTAAATTTATTTTTATAAATGAAGGAAGTGTATTACCTTCCAGTAAGTCACAGGAAAAGAATCTGGTTGAGAATTAAGTTATCCTTTTGTTTATGTAACAAGAGGGTAGAGGTGGAGAGACCATGACCAGCCAGAGTGACTGGGAGGAAATGTCCTTCAACCTGTCCCATGGCTTGGAGAAGGGACGAGGGACCAGCCATTTGGTTTCAAGGACTCACATTTCCCTACAGACTCAAATGACAATTTTTTCCTATGTGAGACACATTTACAACCTCTAGGGATGGACTGACTCCATCTCTGTTCTCATGAAAAGAAATGTAGAGCCCTGAGCAGTAGTAAAATACAGGAATTAGCACCACTGTGAGGCAGACATACCCACAAACCTATGGTATGATGCCCACAGACCCACAGACTTCACTTCACAGTTTGGCTTTCCCACCCCAACCCTCCAGATGGCCATTATTTTCAGAACAGTGGGTTTTTCATCTTGAGACAATGTGCTGAGGAAATATTCTATTTAGAGGAAGAATGGAAATTTGGGGTAAAAATTCTAAACACAAGGCTAATTATTTTGTGGTGATCATTTTAGGTTCCTTTCTGATAAAACCGAAAGATAAAATGCCAAATATAGGTTAAGTACTAATCCAAATCTCTTTTTTCAATTGTAGTGGGGACGATGATTCTAAAAATATATGGGATTTAATGAACATTTGAGAACATACCACAAAGATGGTAGAAATTAAGAGGAAACCCCCAGATTCCATTTGTTTGGTGGATGCTAGCTTGTAGATGAGCTGGATAGTATGATTTTAACTTCATTGGTAGGTGGGAAGGGACCAGGGACATCTATTGCCCTCACCACATGGATGGTGAGTTGTACATTATGAACAAATAGGGGGACAGGTTACCTTTGTCTCTGGGCTCCCCTTCAGCTTTAAGGAGACAGAGGAGGATGCCGTCTGTGCCCTCTTCATTGCTCTTCTTGCCTCAGCTTCCAACTTGGTTTCTGGTTTGGGATGATCGTGTTCTCCCTTTGACTTATAGGAGACAGGGAGGTAAAATAAATAACAAGATTGTACTTCACGGTATATAAAGGCTTACCCTGTGCCCTGCCACCTGACGGGGCGTTGTTGCCATTGATGACTGTCATGAGACTGATGAGACCTCTTAAACCCACCATGTGCTTTCCTGCCTGCCTTTGGTCATGGTGCCCCTTCCTCCCATGGTGCCTCTTGCACATCTGGCCAAGTCATATCCACAATGATCACAAGGGCCACTTTCTAAGTGCTTCTTATGGTACGTAGAGGATGCGGTCACAAACACATGATCTCATTTTACCTTCAAGCACATTAGTATTACCACCATTATTACTGTCCCTCACTCACAGAGTAGGAAACTGAAGCATGGAGAAACTATACCAGCCAGGCAACCCCCTTAGCAAGTGGGGAGCCAGCTCTAGGACCTTCAGGAATTCTGTGAGCTGGCTGTTAAAAATGGCTGGTGGCTTCAAGTGGGCCATGGTGGAAATAGTTGTAGCACAGATGCTGGCACACCCTAGCAAATCAGGACATTCTCTTTCTGCAGGGACACTGATCCTGACACCCAGGCAGTCGGCCATCAGAGGCTACGCTCTATTCTGTTTACACCACCGCCCCCCCGTAAAGTCCTTCTTAACATCCACATTTTATGTAAAACTGTGGGCTTAGGGGAGCAAAGTAACATGTTTAGGTTTACAGAGTCGGTTAGAGGTCAGAGCTGGTATTCGACCTCGGGTCTGTTGAAGCCGACTGCATGCCCCTGCACTGCGCTAGCCCGAGTGGGATAGGAGTACTGACAGCTGCCTCTCCCAAGAAGCCCGAGGCAGAGTCAGCTGGCTCCCTGGTACATGGTGCGTCTGCTGAGGTATGGGTATAGACATCTGCCTGCCCAGCGTGGGCCTCAGGCTTGGTACAGGCTCTCCACCCGTCCACTTCCTGTACGAAACTTCTCCCTGTGCTCTGTACACATTGCTTGAATGAAAGAGAAATGGCATCTCCTCACTCTAAATCCAGTCCAACCTGGAAAAATATGAAGCGTCCATCGTGCCTCCAGAAGTTGGTGACCGGGAAGCCCCCATGGCCTCGGCAAGGAATCAGCTTGAGAGGCCCATCACAGTTGGGACAGCGTTTCCCTGTAAGAGAGCAGAGGAGGGAGGCCACGTCAACTGACTCCTGACTCTGTGCGACTCTAGCAGTGCAGGCCTGATTCCAGGATGGCAGAGAATATAGGTGGGCACAGCTTTATGAGCTTTCATCCCCTCCTGGGCATTACCCCTGACCCTAGGAGGCCTGGCCATTGAAGTGTCCCAGCCCAGGTCTCACACAGGGGGAAAAGGAAGCAGTTTTTTCCACAGCAGGGTATTTCACAGATCAGGGGAGAGCTCTTTGAGCAGAAAATCCCTCCCTACTTATTTACTGATACTTGAAATTCTTGGTAGAGAAGAGGAAAGAATTCTTTCACTTCATAATTAGAATTAAGGGTCAAGGAGCAAAGTCACAGGAGAGAAAGAGCACAGCCACGAAATTTTCATTAAAGTGTAAATGACTGATAGCAGATCCTTTCCTGAGAGCAAGTTTTAAAGACAAATTACAAGGACAGAACGTGAGGTAACTTGGGGGCTGGAGTGGGCGAGACACAGGGAATGCTGAACGTATCTGCTTCAAAATCCCAGGAACACGATAAAGAAAAACCAAGCAAACGTGATTATGGCATGGATCTAAAGGACGTGGCATGGAGTCTCATCTCAAACTCAGCCCTGCCGCTCCCACTCCAGATCAAAGCATTCACTGAGTTCATCTTCGGCCCCATTCCCAAGATGGCAAGTGTGGCGAACAACTTTCACCTAAACTTTCTGTGGGTGCACGATGAACTCATGTCCGCCCCTGAAGTGACATGTCTGCTTTCTAACAGAGGCCTGGAGTCAGGTTCCTTGACCCAGGGGAGCAGTTTTACTGGTGGGTGCTCTGGGCACAGCAGATCCGTGGGGCAGATACTGGGGGTTGAGGAGGCTGGTCGGCTCTCCATAATGTGTTCTACATAAGGAACAACCTTGGTCTCCACACACTCCACACCCCTCGGGATGTGCTGGGATGTGCTGGGATGTGCTGGCCTCTGGGGAGGAGCCTCCTAGTGGATGTCAGCTTCCTCACTGTGCCAGGGGACCCTACTCACTCTGCTGCTTCTGCCGGGCTTTGTCGCAGATGGCAGGTCTCAGGTAGATCTTGCGCCCCTCCTCGGCGGAGCAGTCACGGCTGCACACCACCACGCCCAGGCAGGACTTCTTGAGGATGCGCGAGTTGTGGTTGTTGGTGTTGCGCATGGCCCAGCTGCTCAGGTGCCGCTGCGCATTCCTGTCCTCTGAGCTATAGATGTGCTTCTCGTAGGAATCTGGCCACTCCTGGAACCAGTCGGTCTTTTTCACGTTCTGACAGAAACACAAACAATGTTGCTGTATTTTAAGCGAGAAAATACAACTGTTCATAGATGCGAAGATGGTTTGGCACCAAGAGCTGCCGAGACCTTTGGCAAAGACCAACCAGGGTTTCGTTCTGACGGCAGGAGCTGGGCACAGCGCGGCGGCAGGAACAGAAGATGCTGTGTCTACAGAAGACTTGCTCCCCGGACCAAAATGAGTTGTAATTTCGGAAGTTGGAAGTCTCCCGGCTTCCCCTGAATTCTACCCCACTGATGTTTCTCTAGAACTTGGTGATAAGACTTAACTGACCGTTTCCCACTAAGAATTTTTGAGGGTGAGGGGTGTCTGGGTGGTTCAGTTGGTTAAGCATCTGACTCTGGCTCAGGACATAATCTCATGGTTTGTGAGTTCGAGCCCTGTGTCGGGCTCTGTGCTGACAGCTCGGAGCCTGGAGCATAGAGCCTGCTTCAGATTCTGTGTCTCCTTCTCTCTCTGTCCCTCTCCTGCTTGTGCTCTCTCTCAAAAATAAATAAATAAACATTAAAAACAAAGAATTTTTGAGGGTGAAGTAATATTTTTGTGCTCTTACACAATCACAGTGGAAAACATCGTGGCAGGGTAGTAAGATAATGTCTCATACCACACTGTAGATACCTTATTGGGAATGCTAAGGGTTTAGGCAAAGGCACCAGAGATAAGCATTGGGAAAACTGAGGAGGCCTGGTTAGGGAGGGTTCTGAGAGCTGCTGTCTCTCCTGGGGAGATTTTCTTCCTTTTTCTCTGCTAGCATATCTATGGGCCTCAAACAAGGCAGAGGAATAAGGAAGAGTTTACTTTGGCTGGAAACTTCTGTTTATTGCCCAGCCACTGGCAGTATTTCCGATACATGAACATCTAAGCTCTCCTCAAAAAGGTCAGAGAGACATTACATTCAATCCTTATAGCATATGTTGTTGGGCTTTTTCTGCTTCTGTTTCTTCATCTGCAGAAGGATAATGAGACCTGCCTACCCCAAGAGTGGTTCTGAGAAGATGATAATATATAAAAATACTAAGCACAGCACCAACCATGGATTACATTCTAAATAAATGTTAGTCACTGATGCTGAGCCTCACATTCCTTTGGCCCTTTGGTGCATAGATCCTGCATTTGACAGATCCCTCCTAGTTCTTAAGAATGACAATCAAAACATAAAAGACTCTTAAAAACTGAGAATAAACTGAGGGTTGATGGGGGGGTGGGAGGGAGAGGAGGGTAGGTGATGGGTATTGAGGAGGGCACCTGTTGGGATGAGCACTGGGTGTTGTATGAAAACCAATTTGACAATAAATTTAATATTAAAAAAAAAAAGAATGACAATCATTAAGTAGTCTCTATACTCAAGCTTAGATTGTGTCCATCCCCATAGCCCTCAGAGACCTGGCATGATATAAGACTTTTCATCAAGAAGATTCTAAAAGCTCAGAGAGAAGATTCTATAAGGTTCACAAGAAGACAGGGTGCTTCTCCTTTGATTCCCCAACAAGAAAGCACAAAATAGACTATGAGAAAAAAGCATTTTAGAAGGAAAAAAGCGAACATCAACATTAGAATGGAAGGGCAGCATGGGAAAGTTGGTGTTTACTGAGTTAGATCTCAAGTTTAGAACATGCCAAAGAACTTCGTAACACAAGACCCTGGGCAAGTGACTGTCTCTGAAGCCTCATTCTGCTCTTTTCTAAAATGGAGACAGTGAGGGGTGCCTGGGTGGCTCAGTTGGTTGAGTGTCCAACTCTTGATCTCGGCTCAGATCACGATCTCACGGTTCGTGAGTTGAGCCCCACGTTGGGCTCTGTGCTATCAGTGCAGAACCCGCTTGGGGCTTTCTCTCTGTCCCTGTCTCTCCTTGCTCCTCCCCCACTTGGTCTCTTTCAAAATAAATAAATAAATAAACTCTTTGGACAGTGATAAAACATTCTTCAAAAAATACTGCGAAGAGCAGATGTGTTGTAAACTGTAAGTTTCCTAAAATGACAGTTGCCATTTGAATGGAATGTCGTGGGAACAGACAGGAATCTGAGGAAACATAAATGAGAGGTTTCATGTACATGAGGTGTAGTGCTAGTTAACAGTTAAGAGCTGGGTTCTGCAACCTAGGGTCCATGGGTCAAATCCAGCCCACTATCTGTTTTTGTAAATAAAGTTTTATTAGAACACGGCCATGTTCATCCATTTAAGTGTTGTCTGTGGATACTTTCACACTACCACGATAGAGTCAAGTAGTCATAGCCGAGACTGTCTGGCCCATTACAGGATGGTTCCTAATTCCTGGTTAAGACCTGTGAGGCAGGGGCGCCTGGGTGGCTCAGTCGGTTAAGCGTCCAACTTCAGCTCAGGTCATGATCTCACGGTTCATGGGTTTGAGCCCCGCGTTGGGCTCTGTGCTGACAGCTTGGAGCCTGGAGCCTGCTTCGGATTCTGTGTCTCCCTCTCTCTCTGCCCCTCCCCTGCTCACGCTGTCTCTGTCTCTCAAAAATAAATACATGTAGAAAAAAAATTAAAAAAAAAAAAGACCTGTGAGGCAGCCAGCCTTGTGAAGTCTTAACAAAGTTCCTTGTCCTCTCCGTGCCTCCACGTCCTGCTCTGTAAAACAGAGGGAACAGGAGTACCCACCTCATAGGGATGTTATGAGATTGAATGAGTTACCATACACAAAGCATTTGAAACAGTGCCTGGAGCACAGCAGGTCCTGTATCAATTTTAGCTGTTACTTTACTAGATCTGAGGCCACAAGCAGTGTTGTTGTAAGAGCCACTGACTTTCAGGAGAGAGAAGACCCACAAAGATGTCACTTCATGCTTTCAACTTTGCCAAGCCAAATGCAAGATGGGCGTCCAAGCCCCTATAAAGCAAAAGCTTTAGTGGCACAACTTCTTCCACAGCCTTCTTTTTCAGAATGGCACAGGTGAGCCCTTCCTCTGCCACACTGTACCTGTCGTGGTGTGGGAACAGGAAGCTGTGCAAGGAGAAGGCAGTGTGGTGTTCAGAGAGTCCCCTCTGCTCCACAACAGAGCTTCCAGAAAACACTCATGTCCAGGCTAAGGTGCAGAATGGATTGTGGGCTTTTTCCAGGTCTTCCCTCCCCTCCCCCAATTGTCTGGTAATTCTGAGCTAAGTAAGTTTCACCTCAGGCAGCCCCACTCCAGCTTGTTCTACCCCCTACCCCTTCTCTTCCTTCTAACCCAAGGCTCTAAACAACGTCCTCTTGTTTTCTGTGGTCACAGTAATACCATAGAACACACAGTATTTATCTTCTGAAGTAATAAAAATTCTGGTTAAAACATTAAAATGTGAGGGCACCTGGGTGGCTCAGAGTGTTTGACTCTTGCTTTCAGCTCAGGTCATGATCTCACAGTTTGTGGGATGGAGCCCCAAGTTGGGCTCTGCACTATCAGCTCGGAGCCTGCTTGGGATTCTCTCCCTCTCTCTCTCTCTCTCTCTGTCTCTCTGTCTCTCTCTCTCCCCAAGTTGGGGTCTGCACTGTCAGCTTGGAGCCTGCTTGGGATTCTCTCTCTCTCTCTCTCTCTCTCTCTCAGAAATGAACTTTAAAAAAAACATTCAGATGTGGATCTTTAACAATTTGGACTATAAAGATCTACTGGTCAAACACAAAGCACAACAGTCAGGATAGCAGAGAAAAGGGCAAAGCAAACTTGTAGAAAAATGGAGATTTTCATTTTAAACGTGAGTGGCCCCTGCAGCTGGTCAGCACCATAAACCGCACAAACCAGGAGGGGAACTTATACGTACAAGTGTCTCAGATGTTCGGAGGAAGAAATGATCTCCACTGTATTTCCCCCCAGGTCAGTTTAATGTATCTCTCTTGGAAGCTTCCTCTTTGACTTACGGATTATTTAGAAATATATTGCTTAGTTTCCATGTATTTGCAGATTTTCCTATTTCCTTTTGCTATTAATTTCTAGTTTGATTCCTTTGTAGCTGGAGAACACTGTGTGTTTTCAATTATTTTGACATTGTTGAGGTTTTAGAGCTTACGGTATTTTCTACATTTGACTGTCTTTTTTTTTAAACACTTTTTTTTAAGTTTATTTATTTATTTTTAGAGAGAGAGAGAGAGAGAGAGAGAGAGAGAGAGGGTGAGCATGAGAGCAGGGGAGAAACAGAGAGAGATGGGGAGAAAGAATCTCAAGCTGGCCCTGCGCTTGTCAGCTCAGGGGCCCAACACAGGGCTTAAACTTGAGAACTGGAAGATGATGACTTAAGCCAAAATCAAGAGTTGAACTCTCCACTGACTGAGCCACTCAGCGGCCCCATCTTTTCATTTTTTAAGGTTTTTTTTTTTTTTTTTTTTGTTTTTTTTTTGTTTTTTGTTTTTTTGTTTTTGTAATCTCTACACTCAATGTGGTGCTCAAACCCGTGACCTGGAGATCAAGAGTCACAGGCTCTTCTGACTGAGCCAGCCAGGTGCCTCTACATTTGACTATCTTTTAAGGTTTTTTTTTTTCCCCTGATAGCCTCTCCACTGACAGCCTACTTTTCCAGTTTCATCAGTAATGCAGTAATAATTCTGACAATGTATGGACTTGAGAAAATTACTAGGAGTAAATGTATTCGTATCAAGCTACTCTCTATGCCCAGTCTTTTGAGTCGAATGCTTAGTGGACGTGGAAATTAAGACAAAACCCAGATTCCAATAATTCAAAGGAACTCAGGTGTCAAATGAATGATCGTGATCTCTGAAAGCCTTGTAAATTTAAGGCACCAGACAGGTAAAATTTAAAAAGAAAGAATAATCATTTCTTAATCTTGTTTAGCAAATCTCCATAAAATATTTTCTTCTTTTCAAGAGATCTGTTTATTTTAATTTCTAACTTTTCATGAGTAACTCTTTATTTTTCCTCTTGGTTAAGAAGTTTATAATTTAAAGGGAATACTCTTAAGGTTTCCAACATGTAAATCTAAGTAATTTATATTTTATAATCTCATGGGTAACATCACTGGGGGTTTAACTAACATTTCTATGACTTCTCTAATTTTTTTACTAAGAGATCTAATCCTCTCACTAAAAATCTTTGCAACTCCATGGAATTCTGGAGCACCCATCCTTCCTCTTTCTGCTTAGTTTAACTACTTAAAGTTCTAATAGGGTCCCTTAAGAATTAAATATATACTATTATATAAAACTAATAAAATGAAAACCAAAATTCTGAAATAAGGCATCAAAACACCTACATTATCATGTTGTTACTTACATTAAAATAGATTTCACTTAGAATATAATCCACTCTCATATAAAGCAATTATCTGCAGATTTTCTTTAATGCTAAGAATAGCTTAATTCTTTTTTTAAAGTTTATTTTATTTTGAGAGAGCATGCACAAACTTGCATATGCAAGTGGGAAGGGGCAGAGAGGGAGGGAGAGAGAGAATCTTAAGCAGGCTCTATGCACAGCATGGAGCCCAAACTGGGGCTCGGTCTCACAACCATAAGATCATGACCTGAGGTGAAATCAAGAGTCAGATGCTCAACCAATTGAGCCACCCAGCCTCCTCATAGCTTAATTCTTTATAATTAATGTTTCCAAATAAAACAGGGATAGCAAACAGATATGCCTTTAAGCAAATCAGATAAGAGTGAAAAAATTGGATGTTACTTATGGAACACAGGGAAAAAAAAATTCGACCAGCATTTTGATTTATATACAACTTTTCAGGAACTTAGCTCTTCTGGCCAACTGGAAACCAAACTTCAAGTGTTATGAAAGGAAGAAATTCAACTCAACAAAATGTTTTCGAGTTAGCTCACAAATAACTTCTTAGGCTAACACGGCAATTTCCTACCTTCGTTAAAGGGACAAAACTCAAAACAAAAATTTCCTTATTTGCTTGGACAACACTAAGGTGGGCCAGAGTACCCCACTTTCCATATTCTTCATCACCTACCTCTCTCTTCTCTTCTTCCTTCCCTTTTCTACTCTACCTGACTAACCAAGAGACCTTCTGGAAGGCACCCAGAGAAGAGTTTCTCCTACCACAGATGCAGTAATGTTCCTATCCCCATCACACCAGAAGCACGGGGTGGCAGAACTGGCTCCAGCAGTGGGGATTCGATGACCAAGGGGGCCCAGCATAGATCAAGGAGAACACCAACAAGGAGGACAAAGTCACAGGTGGCCCTGTCAGACCAACAATGCCTGATCACGCAGGCAGATAATAATTGACAAGAGATCCAGAATCTGGTTTACCTGACACCAAGACACATTTGATTACGATTACTGGCTCACTGTGATTACACTAACCACATGAATTCACTGAAAGAGCTCAAAGGTTCACCTTTGCTTACGAGTTTAAGGCAAAGACAACCTTGCTGGCTAAAATCACGGTCCAGGAATTAACTAACTGAAGACATGGCTTTTTTTGTGGTTGATTCACTAGGTTTTAGGTTGGCCTGTATTTATGTTTAGCCTATGTATATTTTTTAAAAATCTTTTCTCTATGAAAGAATGTACTTAAACCTTGTGATTTTGTGAGTTAATGACTTTGTGTGGCTTTGGCCATGGATTTTTTTAAAAAATTTTTTTTTTTAACGTTTATTTATTTTTGAGACAGAGAGAGATAGAGCATGAACAGGGTGGGTCAGAGAGAGAGGGAGACACAGAATCTGAAACAGGCTCCAGGCTCTGAGCTGTCAGCACAGACACCGACGCGGGGCTCGAACCCACGAACTGCGAGATCGTGACCTGAGCTGATGTTGGACGCTTAGCCGACTGAGCCACCCAGGCGGCCCGGATTTTTTTTTTTTAAAGTAAGCTCTAACATGCATCCCAATGTTTACAGCAGCACTATCAATAATAGCTAAATTATGGAAAGAGCCTAAATGTCCATCAACTGATGAATGGAGATATATATATATATATATATATAATGAAATCTTGCCATTTATATTATGAAATCATTGCCATCCCAATGTTTACAGCAGCACTATCAATAATAGCTAAATTATGGAAAGAGCCTAAATGTCCATCAACTGATGAATGGATATATATATATATATATATATATATATATATATATATATGTATGTATATATTATGAAATCTTGCCATTTGCAACAACATGGATGGAACTGGAGGGTATTATGCTAAGTGAAATAAGACAAATATCCTATGATTTCACTCATATGTGGAATTTAAGAAACACAACAGATGAACATAGGGGAAGGGAAGGAAAAATAAGATAAAAACAGAGAGGGAGGGAAACCATAAGAGACCCTTAAATGCAGAGAACAAACTGAGGGTTGATGGCGGGGAGGGGAGAATGGGTGATAGGCATTGAGGAGGGCACTTGGGATGAGCACTGGGTGTTGTATGTAAGCAATGAATCATGGAAATCTACTCATGAAACCAAGAGCACATTGTATACACTGTACGTTAGGTAACTTGACAATAAATTATATTTAGAAAAAAAAAAAGACCCAAGTGAAAAGTTATGAATGAAAAAAAATAGAAAAAGTAAAGTAAGCTCTATACCCAATGTGGGGATTGAACACACTACCCTGATATCGAAATCTGCATGCTTTATCAATTGAGCCAGCCAGGCACCCTTGGTCACAGGTTTAATCTGAACACTGCCCCTGCGTAGGAACAAAATGATTCAGGGTTTGTCTGCTGTGGTGCCACTGGAACACCATGTATTTGTGCTCACAGAAACTGGCACCCTGCTGAAGTGGCTACTACTTAGGAAGCAAAAGAAGTGATTCCCTTCCCAATTTTCAACCAACAAAAAGAAAAAAAGAACTTTCCTAGGTATTCAAGGCTGTCAAGTGTTAGAGTCGTATTAATGAGATTGTGCCACTTTCCAGGAATTTGTAATTAACATTTTTAATGAAGGTAAGACTAAACCAACACCAGACATTTGCTGCTTGGACCAAGCAAACCCTAAAGCAATTATATTTGAACTTTTAAAATGAAAAATGTAATTTAAGGAGAAATAAAACAGGAAAGCAAAATTGGTATATCACATTACCCTGGAATAGAGACATTTTATCAATGATGCTTTTGAGTAAGTTGAGTGCCTGCCGTTCTGGGTTGGGTCCCTGGGGGCTGGAGTAAGGAGAAATGGTATAAAAATAACCACAAGTTAGAGGAGCGACCAGAAACAAGTGAAATGAAGACTGATAAAGACATACATGCAGCTGAAAGAAGGAAGCACACATGAAACAAATAGAGGGGAGAGATGACTTAGCAAGGGCAAGTGGACTCTGAGCCCTGGATCTGATCATGATCCTGTCCAGCCCCAAAAGCCTAGTGGCTGCCCACTTCCTAGAAAACAATGGAATCCTCTTAGGATAGCCTGCTTCCAAGCCACCTTTCCTGCCAGTAACTTCCCAAATATCCTGGCCGAATGCCTATGCACAAGCTCCCTCAACTGTAGAGGCTGAATAGCCTTCGGACATTGGTGACCTGCTCTACCTTGACTGTCCTGTTTGCTTCCTTCCCCTGCCCTAATCCTTTTACATTTTACAGCTTCTCCAGAGAAAGCCCTTTGCCAGAATCTCTGCCTTGCTTCCCATGCCCAAGGGGCCCTGAATTACAGACTTCCTCTTTCAAGTACCTCCAGCGTTTTTCTGTATGACATAGGTTTTCCATTCAGGCACAGACCTTGTTACATTTGCCCAGATAATCATGAGCCCTTCCATGAAAGTTAACATAGCTTCATGGCCTCTGTATCCCTGGAGACTGCTGTAGTGTCTGGCACATTCTAGTCATTTGGAAATGTTAGATGTCCTAATGAGGACATCACCATTCACTGTTGCCAAAATTTAATCCATATATCTTGACATAACTGAGATGTACAAGGGGACATGGAATTTAGGGTAACAGAAGATGCAATTAACATTCAGGTGACCATCCTGAAACTTGAAGCATGTGAGTAGATTAGCAGGAAAGAAATTGGTCTACAAGTTATAGGTATTTGCCTACACACTGCAGAAGTAATCATTCTGGCAAGAACACAAAATCATGAAAAATAAATTCTAAATTCCTTGTATGAATGTGACAAAGAATGACACTGGGGAAATTTATAACAATGACAAGCAATTGCATTTGATCCTTTAAACCACATTTTTTGTGCCCAAACAGGTGACATGAGGAACATTACTCGCCGGCAGGGCTCCACAAAGAGGGCTCTAGAGCCAAAAACAAGTCAGGGCCAAAGTGCCTAACACAGCCTCTCCTTGGGAGCACTGCCATTGCATGGATGGAAGTCTTCAAGTCTGCAGCAAAGAAATCTGTTTAACTTTGTTGAATCTAGTGTTTCTGTTTTCTCTTTCTTTATAATACCCACAAAAATACCTCGTCACTTATACTCTATAGAACATACTTTGGGAAACACTGCTCTAAAGAGTTTAGAGACTGAGGCAAGGTATATAAGGAATTACTATTTTCCTTTTACCGAGCAGGTAACTGAGACTTGAGAAAATCGATTTGTTTAGAGTCCCACAGACTCTAAGCAGTGGAGCCATTCGCTAATGAATTCCACATTTGTTATTTGCTGGCATGTTAACATGCCAGGCATTGTGTTAGCACTGGGCCCCCAGTTCTAGAGGGCAGGCTGCCTTCCTAACCTCAGGTCACAGAATCCTAGACGATTAGAACTGAAAGGTTCTATAAGAGACTAGTGAGTACAACTGCCTCATTTTCAGAAGGGGAAAGGGAGTCTCAGTAAGGGTAAACAACTCCCTAAGGCTTTACAGGTTAAAAAAAGAGGCAGAACTGGAATCCCAAGCCAGGCATTTGTCTCCATACCCTGGTTTACACAATGTAACCGCTCAGCCTCCAGATATGCTCACAAAATATACAACTTAATCTGCTTAGAAATCTTTTTATTTTTCACTTCGGCTGGTTCTTGATAGGATTCCAGAGCCAGCACATACCCACATTTGGATGGTGTTGTTTCTGCTTAGAAAATATTAAGAGATTTTGCACTTTTAATCATTTCCCTGGCATATTTACAAGGGCACTTGAGGGTCACGGAGTTATTTCCATGAGCAATCAAACTTTTTGATTAACTATAAACGATACTATAAATGATTTTCAAAAGTGAATGTGTATTTTTGCTGTGAATTTCTGAATTTAATGTGTTGAGTAGCTGAGACTGTTTTTGTTTTGGGAAATTCATGGGGGAAAATGAACTTTTATGAGCCCTGAATTTCCCTCCAGAGAAGTGGTTCTTCCTTTTGTCTACAGATCTGATGAATCATATGGATCTTCTGTCCCAGAAAAAAAAGTGCATGTTAGTACACAGTGTTCCCTCCCATTTCAGAGGGTTCTCCAGCCCTGTTAAAACCCCTGCTCTAGGATGTGACACTGTAAATTTTCTATGTATCTGCTTACTTCCACTCTTGATATTTAGGACACGCACCTTCTACTTGTGAACTACATCAAGAAATCAAGAAAAGGACTAAGCATCAATATAGGTCCCTGAACCAGGAATAACTAAAACGTACTTTCAAGTTTCCCCGAAAACAGCTACAACAATCATAAACCATTAAGAGAAACCATAAGGACAAATCCTTACAATAGGTACTTATGTGATTTAGCTATGGTTTATTTAACTATCCTTAGATGAGTGGAAAGTAGGGTACACTTTGTGTCTTCCAGCTCCTCCAAGACCTACCAAGAGGTAATGGAGAGGGGAATTTAAGGAGAAAACAGAAACAAAAGAAAATATTCAGTAGAGTGAAATTTGGAGTGATGTGGAAGTCTCTATTAGAACGAAATCTGGAATGGTTATAAATCAAGACTATGGAACCTCATTTTTTTCTGCTCCACTTGGGATAATCCAAATTTCTTGTTCCCTGGAATCAGGAAGACTAGCTTGGCCTTTTCATTACAAGGTACTGCTGGTCTCCAGTCAACCTTCCCAACACCCTTTCCAACAACCTCCAAGGAAAGCATCCTTCAAATGCCAGAAAGGGCATCAGTTTTAAACAATTAATGTTTTCCACCAAATTAAGAATTAAAAAGTCAAGTGCCAAAAATAAAGGTAGAGAAAATATGAAATGAAAGTCACTCTGTCGCTGGAAAACACCCAGCATGTATGTACCATGTATTACTCAACAAAAGTTCTAGAAGAGCTGCTAAGTCCCATGAAAGCACTATCATTTGGACGTTCCAGTTACAGATTTAATTTAAAATCATTACTATAGCAAATAAGGTTGTATGAGAACTTGTGTACTCTGCAGAGTCAATCTACAGGCAAATACTTTATCATAGATTTTATTCTACTAGCTAGCTAAGTTGGGGGCAACATCAGCCAAGCCAACTTTGAAAGAGAAGGGAAGTCGCATTTTCTTTGTTTCAGTCTATAACTATTGTGTGTGTATGTGTGTGGGGGGCATCTGATAAGTAAAACCCCACTCAAATTATAGGTCATGGCTTCCCCTCTTAAAATTCCTCAATTGGATGCCCAGCTGAAGCTTTCAGGAGAGGAATTTCCCCAGCTTGGACTCTCCAATTTCCTTCTAGGTCTTAGCAAGTCAAGAGTCCAGCTTTATAGCCACATGCTGAAGGCAGATTCTTATAACAAGTACATACCTGTGGCAGCTTCATATCATTAATATCCCAGCTTAACATCTCTTTTTCCTCGGAATCAAAGTCCTCAGGCTCCATGATAGTCAGATCACCCACAGGTTTCTGTCTATCCAACTTCCCGCAGAAGTGGTTGAGACTTTTGCTTTCAAAGGCGCTTCGTAGACTTGATCAGTCCACTCTTTATTCAAGCAGCTTATTAGACCTGGAGACTGATTCCTGACACTAAAAAATAAATGATAGTAACACTGACCGTTAGAAATAAAAATCAGGGCTTGTCTGCTAGAAAAACCTGTTTCGTTGACATTTTTTCAAGCACCAGCATACAAATAAAAACAATGTAGAAGCCATTAGTATCTTGTTGAAATAAAGCTTGACCATGGGGAATCAGAAGCACCATGATCATCGTTTTCACCTCAGGCGTGGGCTTCCTTTCTCACAGCTAGACGTCTCCAGGTTGGGAAAGCCTGAGTAGCGACCATTGTCATCTGCAGCCAATGACTAGAACCTTTTCCCCCATATTCCCTGGGGCAGGAGGAAGAACTGGCTTGGAGTTATTTTCATGGATACACTTTTGTACATTAGCTAACATGTGGTTCAAGTTACAAGTGGGAAACATCACAACCAAAGGTATCTAGAAGAATTTTTTAAATCTAAATTGCCACAGAGATTATTTTTCCTCTCCTCAATAAATCCAGTGTGCACTTTGTATCTTCAAATATTATCAATGGATATCCTCATCAGATTCCTCTAAAGCCTTGGCATTAAAGACATTTTAGACCTGATAATTCTTTGCTGTGGGGGGTTATCCTGTGCATTGTAGAATGTTTAATAGCAGGGGCACCTGGATGACTCAGTGGGTTAAGCATGTGACTCTTGATTTCGGCTCTGGTCATCATGATGTCATGGTTTGTGAGATAAAGCCCTGAGTCAGGCTCTGCGCTGACAGTATGGAGCCTGCTTGGGATTTTCTCTGTCTTTCTCTGCCCCTCCCCCACTCATGCTCTCTCCTCTCCCTCTCTCTCTCTTTCTCAAAAATAAACAAACATTTAAAAAAAAAAAAAAAAGAATGTTTAGCAGCATCCTCGGTCTATGACCATTAAGTGTTAGTAGCAACCCATCCCATTGTTGTGACAACCAAAAATGTCTCCAGACATTGCCAAATGTCCCCTGGGTGGCAAAACTGTTTGAGAACTATTGCTTAAAAATAATGTTTCTACTATAACTCAAAGCACTCTTCAAGACTTTCCGATAGCAATCTCCTGCTTCCCTCCCCCCTCCAAGAAAATTCCATCTCACTTTACTTTGATTAAATTATTTATGTAAATGATAGACATTCAAAAATGTTTGTGCAAACTGCATTTCTTCCCCCCCATTAGAAATACCGCTCTAGTTTCTAATTGGTTAAAGAGGATTTACAAAAAAAGAAAAGAAAGGAAGGAAAGAAGGAAGGAAGGTAAAAAAAGAAAGAAAGAGGAAGGAAGGAAAGAAGGAAGGAAGAAAAGAAAGGAAGGTAGTTCTACTCTGAGGAAAAATTAATCATTTTGCAGATGAAATATGCTTATTAGAACACTAAGTGAAACATGTTTACAAGTGTGACACTTCCACTGCTGGTGCCCTTGTAAAAGCAAGGGACATAATGATGTTACATAAAACAACTTAATAGTAAACTTGAACTAAAAGTTTAATAGTCTCCACCTTAGGAAGTTCATGAGCTCTGTTCCTTAGTTATGTACCTTTATTTAACTATATAACCCGGGGGACAAAACGGAAGAGACTCATAAATATGGAGAACAAACTGAGGGTTACTGGAGGGGTTGTGGGAGGGGGGGATGGGCTAAATGGGTAAGGGGCACTAAGGAATCTACTCCTGAAATCATTGTTTCATTATATGCTAACTAATTTGGATGTAAATTAAAAAATAAAATTAAATTTAAAAAAAGAACTAAAAAAACCAAAACCAAAACAAACAAAAACTATATAACCCTAATACTTGTCAATCACTGAGATACGCTGAGGGAAAGTATCTGGATAGAGAAGACTGTTGACCTGAACATATAACCATTACATAACAAGCTAATAGGGGTCTCTTCTCTCCCTATCCCGCCTACCACACTCACCTATAACCTAGTGGTCAAAGACTCAAAGAGCATGTAGTCCATCACCTTCTTTTTATTTTATTTTTTTTAATTTTTTTAACATTTATTTATTTTTGAGACAGAGAGAGACAGAGCATGAACAGGGGAGGGGCAGAAAGAGAGGAAGACACAGGATCTGAAACAGGCTCCAGGCTCTGAGCGGTCAGCACAGAGCCCGACGCGGGGCTCGAACTCACGGACCGTGAGATCATGACCTGAGCCGAAGTTGGACGCTTAACCAACCAAGCCACCCAGGTGCCCCGATCACCTTCATTTTAAACGCTGCTTTGTAAGGTTAAATCCCCAGGAGTTTTAAATCAAATTCTATGTTTGGGGAATAAACATTGAGTTACCGAAGAAATGCTGACACAGACAGACTTGAATTCAGAAGATTTAAATAACAAGTCTGTGAGACACAAAGATCAAGTGTAAATGTGATGGCAACAGTTTTATGTGCTTACCTCTTTAAACTTCAACAACAGTAACTCAGATTGTCTAAAATTTGTTATAGCTAATTGGAATAGATTGATCTTAAAAAAAAAAAACCTTGAATGACAAGATTCGTATATCAAAAATTCTAAAGCATTGTTGCATTTTCAGTCTATGCGACATAGACATAATTCTTTTGTTTTTAAATTAAGGGGAGGGTAGAGGCACCTGGGTGGATCAGTTAGTTAAGCACCTGACTCTTGGTTTAGGCTCAGGTCATGATCTCACGGCTCATGAGTTCGAGCCCCAAGTCAGGCTCTATGCTGACAGTCTACTTAGGATTCTCTCTCTCCCTCCCTCTGCCCCTTCCCTTCTCTCTCTCTTTCTCTCTCTCTTGATCTCTCCCTCTCTCTTTGCCCCTTCCTTTCTCTCTCTCACTTTCTCTCAAAATAAATAAATAAATTAACACACACACACACACACACACACAAATAAATTAAGGGGAGGGGAATAACAAATCTTGCTGCATGAAAGCTACATTGCTCTTTTGATTTTCTCAGATATAAATTTTTGCCAAATGAACAAACATTAATTTACTATTTCCCTGAAAGTTAAGAACAAAACATAGTAAAGACTGCAGCCTTTCAAAAATAAACAACTCAACTCAGTTTTCCTCCAGAATTAAAGAAAATAAATCGTAAAGACTTCCTTTTTTTTTCTTTTTTAAAACAAGTTGGGCCAATGTGTATTCAGATTTCATCATTTCTACAGAGAACCAAAGGAAGTAAAACAAATGAAATTCAGTAGGAATGGGGTGCCTATGGTCCCATTCCTTACATTCGCCTCTCCGCAGGATTTGTGGCTTCCTTACCTTCTGACTTCTTCTGGAGATGCAGCCAACACTGTCATAAAAATCTCATCTCTGGTTCAGGTCCCAGCAGCTTCTGGTCATTTTCTACGCAGGAGCTGCTGTTCCCTAATCCAGGTCAAGGTACGCTATGCTAATGAGCTCTGGCAGCAGTCCAATCAAAATCCAGATGCTCTCAGCGTCATCAGATAGGGAAGAGAGATCCAGGGAGTTACTTAACTAGTCCAATTGTCCCCAGTCCAACTGTGATGGATATTCTATAATTCACCCCTAAACTCTTCCCTCCTTTATGTTAAGAGGGGATTTTAACTGAAATGGGCATTGAAAAGAGCCTCATGAGGAAGTACAGGTGTTTTCCTGCTCATAATTTCATAGGTTGGGCCCAAAGCAGATGGATTAACAGTAGATTCTAATTCTCCTACCACTTACCCCTGCCTGTGTATGAGAGAACAGACAGACAGAGGTAGGAAAATATCATGCAAATGGAACTTACTGGGATAGATATTAGATTGCAAACATTCCTAAGCCAGAAATGCTAAAATGCTATTTTATACGTACCAATGATGCCCCCGCTAATTCTGAGTGTTCCAATCCTCTCAAATCATACCATTCTTGGGGCAACTCGGTGGCTCAGTCGGTTGAGCATCTGACTCTTGGTTTCAGCTCAGGTCATGATCTCACAGTTTGTGAGATCGAGCCCCACCTTGGGCTCCATGTTGTCAGTGCAGAGCCTGCTTGGGATTCTCTCTCGCTCTGCCCTTCCCCCACTAGTGCTTTCTCTCAAAATAAATAAATAAAAACTTTAAAAAAATAATACCATTCTCCCTTCTAGAGATATCCTCAACCATCTGGGCAGAGCCTAAGTCAGTTCAGCCCACCTGCTATGTCCCAGGCTGTCTGCAGGGCTCAGGGAGAATTAAAGCCATGAAGAAGTTTAATAGTGGAGGGGCACCTGGGTGGCTCAGTAGGTTGGGCGTGAGACTTCAGCTCAGGTCATGATCTCATGGTTCCTTTAGCTCAAGCCCCACGTTGGCCTTGGTACTGTCAGCTCAGATCCTGCTTTGGACAATCTGTCCCCCTCTCTCCATGACCCTTTCCTGTTCACACTCTCTCTCAAAAATGAATAAACATTTAAAAAAAGTTTAATGGAGGAAAAGATGAATAATAACACTAAATAAGCCGAAGATAACATATGGTATAGAGGCAGTCTAGAAAGAAGATCAAAGGGGAAGGTATGAAGCTGGAGGGAAAGTAATCTGGGGAAACTTCTTCCACCATTGTGATGCCTGATCAGCCTTTTAAAGGACAAACAGATATTTGTCAAGGCATCAAAGAATGGAAAAGTATGTTCCAGGTAGTGGCAATACTGTGGGCAAAGGTAAAGTGGTGTGGAAAGTGCAGTGTGCTCAGAATTAGAAGTAGGTGCCTGTCAGGAAGGTCCTGGCCATGTAAGACAGACTGCGGAGGAAGGGATGAGCAGGCCAGAGGGCAAAATCCTTGGGAAGACGCTTGGCAATCTTTGGCAATGTCGAGAAGATTTCTCACTAGTCTTTCAGGTCATGAATGAATTTCTCTTCTGCCTGGAGGTTGGGACCCTGAAACATTTTCTAGTGCTTTATCTTACTAATTTGATCTGCTTTTTGCAGTCCCTCCTTGGTCAGAGAGTTCTTTCAACATCCCCAAATATGCCGTAGCAGGACAAAGCCTACTGCTGTGCCAGCTGGCAAGACAGAAAGGTCTATATGGTTCAGTTTCAGAATCACAAAGCAGGGCCAAGAATGGCTTTTAGACCCAAGAGGAAATAAATTGGTAACTGGCACACCGATCATGATAATCTACTCCCTTAGGTCTTCTGCCATCCGTGTCTAAATCCTATCCATCCCTTAGGAACCTCCCAAAATGCCACCTCCTTATGGATCTTCCCATATTATTCTAGAACACATGGTTTCTCATTTCTATGGTGTTCCAGAACTCTTAACTGAATGACATGCTGTCTTAGATCACTTATAACTAACATCTTTTTCTAATTATAAAATAAAGTCATAATCTTTTTTTAAAACATCATGTTCTCATCTCCTAGATATCCCCACTGTTAATATTTTGGTCATGTCCTTTCAGACTTTTATTTTCCCCTACATACATCACCAAACATAGATATTACTTTGCAGAATTATAAGAGTATATGTACATACTATTCTGTGAACTCTTCATGAGTTTTAGTCCTGGCCCCCCAGCTAAGCTGCTAGTTTCTTTACGGAGAAGTTGGTATCTTCCACTTCCTGTCTCCTCACACAATGACCTGCTAGAACCCCATTTCAACATCACATCTATCCTCCTCCCAATAACCAACCCTCCTCCGACACAGGAAGGAACCGAGGAGCTGTCTCCACACTCTGATTGGGCTGTGACCTAATGTCCCAGATTGGTAACAACACTTCTACTTTCTTAAGGCCAACATCCTACCTTTTTAGCCAGATTCTCCTAAATGGATCTCTGTCATTGTTATTAATGACAACAATAATCATCGCTGCTTCCCTTGATGGAACTCTTACAATGTTGGCAGGTGCCATGCTAAAAACTTGATCCTTACAGCACCCCTATGTGGTAGATGCTATACTCATTATACCCCCTTAACAGGGGAGTTAATCAAGACTTACAGAAATGGTATCTCACAAGCATGTAGGTGGCAGAGGTGGGGCAGAACTTAGATGAACCCGCTGGCCATGGTCCCACATGAACCATCCAGTGCTGTTCAGAGTCTGGAGTCTTTGTCTCTGCTCCCATATACTCAGAGCTCCACATCGCTCTTTTCAGTCTCTGTCTCCTTCCAGAACACAGGAATCCTGCTCTAAAAGTCAGGTGCCCAGAGGCCCTATTGCGTGGTGACTGATCACAACCACAGAAGCTTGGATTTCTCAGTACCTCTGTCTTGCGTTCCTGGTAACTCTGGGGCCTGCCTCCTGAGGTCATTCTGGTTTCTTTCATTGGTGGGGTGCTTTAGGCATTTTTTAATGATAGTTCTTCTCTGTATAGGACTGTCCCATAAAAATACTGTTTCCTTAGACACTAAAGTCCAGAAACACATCCAAGTCACAATGTCAACCATAACCTCCTACCCCTATATTTCCAAATGTTTAAAAAGGGCCAGGGAGAGAGCGGTATTGTACTGCCTCTGCTTTAGGACAAGTATGCCAGACCCTCAAAGTAGACCCTCAAGGTCTAGTTGCTTGCCTAGACTACCACCTGTGGTTTCCAATTCATAGCCTTCAGACACCTTGCTGTACTAGATGAATGAACTTTTCCAGTATCTACAACTCTGTCGATCCTCCCAGTGCCTACCTTATCTCAATAGAAGTTCCAGGCCCTAGCTCCACCCATTGTCTGGTCCCTCTACCATGAACTAAGCCATCTATTTAACCCTTGTTGTATGTCCAGCATTGTTCTAAACATTGAATCCTCACAATGACCTCATGAAATACAGTATTATTAAGCTACATTAGTCTGAGAAACTGAGGCACAGAGGGGTTAAGTAACTCAATCTCTACAATATCATGAAGTAGCCAATCTCTTGGCATCAGTAATCTGATCTTGGTCAAAGGAGAAATATCAACTAGAAAACTATGATGTTAAAAGGCATTCCCTTCATGGTAGAGTAAATCTCTTTGACACACAAGCCCTTTCTGGTATCAACTATCCCTTGCCTCCTTACCTCACCATTTTTTAGGAAACTGCTCTTCCCCCAGAGGCTGTCCATCAGAGTTTTCTGTTCCTTCCAGCACGGGACCCAGTCTGACCTACACTATCCTTCCCTAGAATTTCCCAAGTCAGAGGTGGAGAGATTGCTCTTTCATTTCAGATGCCAAATTGTAAGCCTGGCTTCAGAGCTGTATGGCTATATCTCTGCTGTCACATGGCAAAATCTGAGCAATGGGGGTGCCTTGGTGGCTCAGTTGGTTAAGGATGCACACACATGGGGGAGACTCTTGGTTTCCACTCAGGTCATGATCTCACGGTTCATGGGATCGAGCCCCACATCAGGCTCTGTGCTAACAGAGCAGAACCAGCTTGGGATTCTCTTCTCTCTCTGTGCAGAAGAAGACAGACAAAGGGAGAGCAAGGAATGTGACCTGCATTCAGGCAAGCCTGTGGCCAACTCCATTTCTCTTATTTGGAATTATAGGATCCACAAATACCACATACACTTTCACTCCTTTCAATGTAGATCTTCAATTTGCACCTGTTAAAGATCACCTCACACATCTCCCATCTAGGTAAGCCTAAAGTTAGCTCAGATTTCAAAATAAATCATTCTCCTTTTATTTATCCTTTGAAAGGTGGGCACCCAAAGGAACTCATCAGATACCCCTTAAAGTCAGAAAAATGCTTCGTAATATCTCACCTGAGTCAAATGTGCAGGACACAAAGAATTGTCATCATCAGCCCAATTAGACACTAAACCAGCACATGCATTTTTTAAAAAAATGTTTACTTATTTATTCTGAGAGAGCACGCACAAGCAGAAGAGGGACAAAGGAAAGACACACACACAGAATCCAAAGCAGGCTGCAGGCTGAGCTGTCAGAGCCTTGACAGCTTGAACCCAGGAACTGCAAGATCATGACCTGAGCTGAAGTCGGACTCTTAACCAACTTAGTCACCCAGGAGCCCCCAGCATGTGTAGTTCTTAGAGCAGGTAACCAAGGGACTTCTCAGAGCTTTGCAAAACTGAACTTTGGATGTTTTCTTCAGGGTTTCTCAAATTTTAAGTCATTTGTGGCTCTCATGTGGAGAACTCTCCAAGTTCTGTATAATATACTTCAGTTATAAAACCACCCTGCATCATCTTTGGATTCTGAGCTGCATCTGTTGTGAGAAACAGGAGGCTGACTTAGTGTTCTCTTTTTCAGTCTCTGGGCAGACAAGACAGACTTGGCTGACCATTGAGATCTCTAATTGGTGGTTCAGGTAGGGAAGCCCCTGGATGTCATGGTGTTCTCTGGAAACTATTGTGAAATTTCAAAATATTTACTTTAGAAGCATCTAGGTGGCTCAGTTGGTTAGTGACTGACTTTGGCTCAAGTCATGTTCTCACGGTTCACAAGTTTGAGCCCCGCATTAGGCTCTGTGCTGGCAGCTCAGAGCCTGGAGTCTGCTTCAGATTCTATGTCTCCCTCTCTCTGCCCCTCCTCTGCTCACACTCTGTCTCTCTCTCTCTCTCTCTCTCTCTCAAAAATATAAACATTAAAAATTTTTAAATAATATATTTACTTTAAGGGGTACCTAGCTGGCTTAGTCGGTTGAGCATGTGACTCGATCTCAGGGTTGTGAGTTCGAGCCCCACATTGGGCACAACGCTTACTTAAAAAAAAAAAAAGAAAAAGAAAGATAAAATATTCACTAAGACTTAAGAACTGTTTCACTTATAGAAACTATGACGGATAGATATGTATGTAATATCAAAATCACAACCATGAACCCAAGTGTCAACCCCTTACAAAAGAAAAAACCAAAAAACAAACAAGCTTTCAAATTCATAACAGTGGACTGTTGGGACACCTGGGTGGCTCAGTCTTGGTTAAGTGTCTGACTCTTGATTTTGGCTCAGGTCATGGTTTCACAGTTCATGAGACCAAGCCCCGTGTTGGGCTCTGGGCTGATGGTGTGGATGGAGCCTGCTTGGGATTCTCTCTATCTCTCCCTCTCTGCAACTCTTTCCAGTGTGCACACGAGTGTGTGCTCTCTCTCTCAAAATAAATAAACATTAAAAAAATAATAGTGGGGGTGCCTGGGTGGCTCAGTCAGTTAAGCATTCAACTTCAGCTAAGGTCACGATCTCACGGTTTGTCAGTTCAAGCCCCACATCAGGCCTTCTTATGTCAGTGAAGAGCCTGCTCTGGATCCTGTCTCCATCTGTCTCTGTCCCTTCCCATTCTCTCTCAAAAACAAATAAACATTTAAAAAAAATGGTGGATTGTTTCCAGTTTCCTATAAATATTTTGTTGTCCTTTTGTACTAAAAAGCAAGAAATGGGATGTCCTACAGCTTGATAACAATGTGAGTAAAAGCAGAATTGAGAAAACTATTGTTTCTTGAATAATTTTGCTAATTAGGAAATCAACACCAACTTTTTAAAATTTAAGAGTCACAGATTAAAAAAAAAAAGAATCATAGAATAGTTAAAGCAGGAATAGGATTTTACCATTTCCAGGAAGGAGTGAGATACCCAAACTGTATTTCATAAAAACTAAAATTTTTATGGTTGTTTTCATAAAAACATGGTTTTATGGTTATTTTTCATAAATGTCAACATAAAATATTATCTATGTTAAAATGTAACAAGTTGTTACTGTTATTTGAGATGAATTAATAAATATTTCAAACTGTTTTCAGTTCTGATATCTAACATGGTAAATATGGGTAGATAGAACCACATAATCAAAAGTTGTTGAAGGTTCTTATTAATTTTGAAGAGTAAAAACAGACCCAAAAGTTTGACGACTGCTACTGTAAAGTACTAAGTCCTAAAGTACTAAACCTTGGTCATCTGGAGGAGAGTGGCTTCTGGTGATATTCAGCACTCAGAGTGTAAACTGCCACATCTCTAGCCCGTGATGGGTTCCTATTTCAGGACTAGAAAGATGGCAGGAAGGGAGGGGGGCTGGGAGAGGGTAAGGAGAAAGAGCCGCTTTCAGTACAATGGCCCACTGACAATGTCCATAAGACAAAACATCCCAGGAGGAGGGAGGTCCTGCCCACAGCAAGGCTCTTCTTGCTGGTTCCAACAAGCTGGTTCAGGGCTGGTTCCAACACACCCAGCACCCACCGCTTCTGCAGCCTGACGGTTCCTGCTCACCCGCAGTGGAGGGAACGAGTGTGCCCTTTCGGAGATGCAGGACAGGGCAACTGGGGTATCCTTCTCTGGTAGGCTGTGGAGGGAGGCTCTAGCAGCTACTGTCCCCAAACAGGGCAGAGCAGGAGAGGGAGAGTGGTGGACGAATGTGGTAACTCAAGAGACTCAGTGATGAGCACACACAAGAAAACACAATCCCAGAGAGAACTGTGCGGAGCTGGGATCCTGCGGGTGGGGCCACAGGCCAGCACATGACAGCCTCAATTGATGTCACCCAAAACTCTGAAGCCTGGCAATCACAGCTTAGATATTTGTAATGAAAGAATACTGATGGGACACCTGAAAATAACGTAACATAGTGTGGTAATGACACCTTCATTAAAAAATATAAATAAAAAAATAAAAGAATACTGAGAAAAAACACAACAAAAATGGTAACCAATAATGGGATTATTGGTAATGTTTATTTCCTTTTTTATATTTACCTGTAATTTTCTAAATTTTCCATAAGAGGGGTACCCCGCTGGCTCAGTCGAAGGTGCATGTGATTCTTAATCTCAGGGTTGTTATTTTGAGCCCCTGGTTGGGTGTAGAGATTACTAAAATAAATTAAAAAAAAAAAAACTTACAGAAAAAAAATTTTCTGTAAGAAACGTGCATCCTTTTCTATCATGATATATATATATATATATATATATATATTTTTTTTTTTTTTTTTTTAATTTTTATTTTTTATTTTCGAGAGTGAGAGAAACAGAGCATGAGCAGGGGAGGGCAGACAGAAAGGGAGACACAGAATCCGAAGCAGGCTCCAGGCTCTGAGCTTGTCCACCCAGAGCCTGATGTGGGGCTCGAACTCACGAACTGTGAGATCATGACCTGAGCCGAAGGTGGACGCTCAACTGACTCAACCACCCAGAAGCCCCATGATATATATATATTTTTAAGTTGGTGATACAAGTAAAAATATCTACTATTTGTACAGTACTTTATGGCAGCAATGCTCAAATATTTTTACACTCTTAAGAAATAATGGGAGGAGTGCCTGGGTGGCTCAGTCAGTTAAATGTCCGACTTCGGCTCAGGTCATGATATCACAATTCATGGGTTCAAGTCCCGTGCTGGGTTCTGTGTTGACAGCTCAGAGCCTGGAGCCTGTGTCTTTGGATTCTGTGTCTCCCTCTGTCTCTCTGTGCCTCCCCTGCTTACACTGTCTCTCTCTCAAAACTAAATAAACAATAAAAAAATTTTTAAAAAAGAAAGAATGAGAATCTCAAAAAGCTTTATGTGGTTACATCCGTCAATATTTACCAGATTAGAAGTCAGAGCTGAAACAAATTTGAAATATTTATTAATTGGTGTAAAATAATAGTAATAACCCAGTACATTTTAACACAAATAGCACTTCTGTAAAAAATAACTGGGTCTTCAAAACAAAAATTCATAGAATGAGTTACTGTAACATTTTTTGCCAATCTTTAATATCTAACCTAATAGAGTGCAGTGGGACATCTCATACCTGCTTCTGTGTTCCATCTATTACAGTGCATGTGAATGTCATGTAGGCTCTGGGAACCTCACTGAATATGTATAAGAGATTTATAGTGAAGAAAAGTAAATAACATCTTAGTATATTCATGAAAACAGTTTTAACCTTGTAAACCTCCTGAAAGGGTCTGGGCGACCCCCAAGACTCTGTGGCCCACACTTATAAAAACACCATTTTCTTTATACTGTACAAAATACCTTCACAAACAAATCTCATTTGACTCACAAGAACTCTTGGAATTGGGCATGTTTTTAAACAGAGGAGGAATCTGAGAGTCAGAGAGGTCAACCAATTCATCCACCATCACATGGATTCCTGTCTCTAGAGTCTGAGTCTTGGACTCAATTCCAGATATCCATCACACCAACTCTGAGAAGCTTTTTAACCACCCGCTTTTTCCCAGAGCACTAGCCTGGGGGCACACTCAAAGATTTCTTTTTTACACAATAATTAGGATGGCTAATACATGAACTCTAGAATGTGCTAGAGAAACGAGATCCTGGGACTTATGGAAAACAGAGTATGACATAGCAGAAATAAGCCCAGGTCCTGGTGGGCAGGAGCCCCAAGTTCTGGACGCCAACTCCTTCACTTATTGTGTGACTTGAGCCGAGGTTCTCTACCTCTCTAAGCACCAGGATTGCCTCATCTGCGAAATGGAACGATGATATCTTATTTTCCTGAAGGCATGGTCTGGACAAGCCGATTGCCCAAGGTCCCTGCTAGTGCTGTCATTTACCAAAAATTCCAGTCATTTGGAAGGTAGGAATACAAACAACTCAGCTGAAATGGACTCTCCTTTTGAAACTATAGTTCCTGTAATTCTTCCTCTTTCTCTAAAGTAATATTTGGAACTTGGTATTTATGGAAACGTATTTCAGTCACCTTTTTTGTAATTTCTTCAACCTTTATCCAGAAAACCTGGCCTTGAGAACAATTCATGGAAATCACTTAAAAAGTTGATATGTGGAGACCAAATGCAATTCGACAGCCCCCACAAGTGCAATGAATGCCTACTGTTGTGCTGCAGACACGTAAGATTCTAGAGAAGCATGCACACCTGATTTTTCTGGGAATGCTACTGGACTTACACATCTATCATGTACTTAAGCTGCTTTATGTTTCTTATTTTTTTAATTGTGGTAAAAAATAACATGAAATTTACTGTTTTAACAAATTTTTAAGGCTTATTTCTTTTTGAGAGAGAGAGAGAGAGAGAGATTGAGATACAGCATGAGCAGGGGAGAGGCAGAGAGAGAGGGAGCCACAGAATCTGAAGCAGGCTCCAGGATCTGAGCTGTCAGCACAGAGCCTGACGTGGGGCTCGAACCTACAAACCATGAGATTATGACCTGAGCTAAAGTTGGCCACTTAACCAACTGAGCCACCCAGGCGCCCCAGGTTTAACTATTTTTTAAGTTTATTTATTTCGAGAGAGAGAAAGAGAGCACAAGTGGGGGGGGGGGGGGGTGGGCAGAGAGAGAGAGAGAGAGAGAGAGAAAGAAAGAGAGAGAGAATCCCAAGCAGGTTCCACAACCAGCACAAAGCCCATCTCGGGGCTCGATCCCACAACCTGTGAGATCATGACCTGAACTGAAATCTAAAGTTGGATGCCCAACTAACTGAGTCACCCAGGCACCCCATTAACCATTTTGAAGTAAAGTTCAGTGGCACTAAATACATTCACACTGTTGTGCAACCACACCAACATCCATCTCTAAAACTCTACATCTTGCAAACCTGAAAATATACCCATTAAATAAGAACTCTCCTTTCTGCCCTGGCAACCACCATTCTACCTCTGTCTCTATAAATTTGACAACTCTAAGTACCTTATATCAGTGGAATCATACAGTATTTGTCCTTTTGTGACTGGCTTATTTCACTTCACATAATGTCCTCTGGGTTCAAGTTGTAGCAAGTGACAGAATTTCCTTCCTTTTTAAGGCTGAATCCTATCCTATTGTATGCATGCACCACATTGTGTTTATACATTTATCTAAAGATGGACATTTGGGTTATTTCCAGTACATTTAAGCTTTCCAAGCCTTTGTTTAAACTTGGGGTGCCTGGGTGGCTCAGTTGGGTAAGCGTCCGACTTCAGTTCAGGTCATATCTCACAGTTTGTGAATTTGAGCCCCACATCTGACTCTGTGCTGATGGTGTGGAGCCTGCTTGGGATTCTATCTCCCTCTCTCCCACTGCCTCTCCCCAATGGTTGTCTCTCTCAAAATACATACATAAACTTTAAAGAATAAATAAAGATTGGAGAAACTCAACACAGATAAAAAAGAAAGGAAACTAGAGCAGAAGACATGGCTCAGAGAAGTATGCACGGAGTTCAGACTTGAGACGTAAATTCTAGTACTAAAACAAAAACCCGAAAAACAGATTTTTGTCTTTGTTGTTTTTCCCTCTTCTCTAAAGAACTGTTACTAAATTGTGTCATAAGATCATGGAATGTACTGCATTTAGTTTCACATTCCACAGAAAATGTAGCAAAATTCCTGAAAAATTCCATTAACTTTATCTTTGAATATATCAATGTAGTGTACAATTAGGGAAACATTTTGATCTGAATGATCACACTTGATTTTACAAGAATCTTACAAGATAGTCAGGGTGAGTTATTTGTGCAATTTCATAGATGAAGAAGCTGAGAGTCTCAGCCATTAGCTCATCACCAGCAACATGGGGAAGGGGACACCATCGAGGTCTCACAAGAACTCCAGCTGTGTCCCTCACCCCTGTCAGTAGCTGTGAATGAGGATTTGAAGTCATGTCCTAAGTATGATTTCACTTCACCCTGAAGCAAAGAAATACAAGCTGGACAACATCTTAAGATCCTTCTAATCTTGGGGCACCTGGGTGGCTCAGTTGGTTGGGCATCTAACTGTGGCTCAAGCTGTGATCTTGGGGTTCATGAGTTCAAGCCCTGCATCAGGCTCCTTCGAGCCCACTTCGGATCCTCTGCCCTCCTCTCTCAGCCCCTCCCCTGCTGGGGCTCTCTCTGTCAAAAAAATAAGCACTAAAAAAAAAAAAAAAAAAAAAAAAAGATCCTTCTAATCTGGTGATTTAATTTGACAGTTTTCCATGACAGTGAGCTCTTTTTTTTTTTTTTAAAGCTGGTGTGTCTATGTGAAAGCACCTACTAATGTATATATTTAGTTAATGAAATCATCTCAAGTTCTGTTAAAGACTCTGCAACAGTAAGAGAAAATCAGCAAAAAATGACAGGGGAGTGTAAGGTTGTACAGGTTGAGTAGGAGGAACATTACTCTTTGATCCTCATGCTTAGTTTAGAAAAAGTAGGTATAAAGTTGATTAAGTGTATGATGGTTGGATTAAGTTGATGGTTGGCACAAGTTAGGAGTACTTAGAGCAAAGCTATGAAGTGGTCAGATTAACTGCCCATTGAGTGCTCCAGACTCCTTGCAAACCCATGGATTGTACCTTTCTCAGCTTTACCCAGGGACCTGGTGCCTTCAAGATGCCTGTCTACCCAGCCCTACCATGCATACTGAGCCCCTTTTCTGGATAATGCCCCATCTTCTGCACTTTTTCCCATCTCCTCATCAAAACTTGCCTATTTGAAACTTCTAGCTAATAATGGCAGATTGTCTCTAGACATTTATTTCCCCTCCTTTCCCAAACCCATTGCTAGAGTAACTGTAAAGGAACTTTAAATGATATTAGGCTAAAAATTAACAACCACAACAAACAGGCAAGGAGGCCACAGTAGAAGAGAGATTTCAATGATTTTTTGGAAAGACAAATTAGACATCAGGGGAACCAACTTAGGAAGGGGAGAATGCTCCAACTTAAATGGAGGTGGATGTGGACGAAAAAAGAAAGCCACTGGCTCACAGGCTGAGTGCCTGGTGACCCCAGGGACTGAGGAAGGACAGGCTTGAGTGAGGCAAAAGCACTGGTGGGAGGACTGAGCAGTTGGGTTGTTTTCCTTATTCCGCTCATGAGATAATAATGCCTCCCCAGCCAGCAGGAGAGCTGAGGTTTGTTCTCCTGGGAAACTGAACAACCAAGGGTTTGGATTTGGAGACATATGCCATCTGGGGACACAATAAGGTAAGGTGGAAATGAGAACCAGGCTGAAATTAGCTTAATTAAATGAAAGTCTACAAATTAACTGTGGGGACCTTAGCCTTTTTCCCAACCCTGCTGTCAGAAGATCAGCAATGGAGCCTATGCTTGGACACCACGCTGGCTGTAGGAAATAGAGGACCCTTCTTTTCTACAGAAATTGAGCAGTCTTAGAAAAATGAACTGCAAACAGTTTAGGGTTCTATAACAAAAAGGACAGCTCAATAACCAGTCCCCTAAAAGAGAATCCACCAGTCCACAAGTTTAACCTACATATAAAGCTACACATCAGCTTTTAGAAAAGTGATCTCACTCTTAAATATGAACAAACAGTCAAGGGTGACTACAGATTTGGAAAAAGCCTGTAACATGAAAGAGATTTAAAACTAACCAACTAACCAAGCCTTGGAGGAAGGAGAGTACAGGAAGATGTTGAAGCCATGCCATTAAAGACCCTAAGGATGGGACAACCAAGATGTTATAGGAAAAAAAAAAAATTCAAAAAGCAAGAAAGGACTCTGGGAAATCATAAATACAACAGTCAAACTGAAAAAAATCATAAAAAGTTAGGAAATGGAAATCAGGGAAACCTACTAACAACCAGAAAGTTAAATCAAAAGTGAAAGAGCAGAGAAGATATTTACAAATGACATATCAGATAAAGGGTTAGTATCCAAAATCTGTAAAGAACTTATCAAACTCAACACCCAAAAAACAAATAATCCAGTGAAGAGATGGGCAAAATACATGAATTGACACTCTCCAAAGAAGACATCCAGATGGCCAATCAACACATGAAAAAATGCTCAACATCACTCATCATCAGGGAAATATAAATCAAAACTACAGTGAGATACCACCTCACACCTGTCAGAATGGCTAACATTAACAACTCAGGCAACAACAGATGTTGGCAAGGATGCAGAGAACGAGGATCTCTTTTGCATTGTTGGTGGGAATGCAAGCTGGTGCAGCCACTCTGGAAAACAGGTGGAGTTTCCTCAAAAAACTAAAAATAGAACTACCCTACGACCCAGCAATTGCACTACTAGGCATTTACCCATGGGATACAGGTGTGGTGTTTCAAAGGGACACGTGTACCCCCATGTTTATAGCAGCACTATCAATAATAACTAAAGTATGGAAAGAGTGCAAATGTCCATAGATGGATGAATAGATAAAGAAGATGTGGTATATATATATATATATATATATATATATATATATATATATATACACAATGGAATATTACTCAGCAACTAAAAAGAGTGAAATCTTGCCACTTGCAACTATGTGGATGGAACTGGAGGGTATTATGCTAAGTGAAATTAGTCAGAGAAAGACAAAAATCATATGACTTCACTCATATGAGGACTTTGAGACAAAACAGATGAATATAAGGGAAGGGAAACAAAAATAATATAAAAACAGGGAGGGCGACAAAACAGAAGAGACTCATAAATATGGAGAACAAAGTGAGGGTTATGGGAGGGGTTGTGGGGGGGGGATGGGCTAAATGGGTAAGGGGCACTAAGGAATCTACTCCTGAAATCATTGTTGCACTATATGCTAACTAATTTGGATGTAAATTTAAAAAAAATAAAAAATAAAACTTAAAACAAAAACAAAAACCAACCAAACCAAAAAAAAAAAAAAAAATGAAAGAGAACAGGGGCATTTGGGTGGCTCAGCCAGCTGAGCATCTGACTTTGGCTCAGGTCATGATCTCATAATTAGTGGGTTCAAGCCCCATATCGGGCTTTGGGCTGACAGTACAGAGCCTGCTTAGGATTCTCTGATCTTCTGTCCCCCTCTGTCTCTGCCCCTCCCCTGCTCATGAGTGTGCGCATTCTCACACTCACACACACACACACACACACACACACACACACACTCTCTCTCTCTCTCTCTCTCTCAAAAAAAAAAAAAAAAAGTGAAAGAGAACAAAAGTAGGAAACAAGTTTAGAGGATCAGATTAGAAAATCCACCCAACTAAAATTGAAAGCTACCAAAAAGATAAATAATTGAAAGAGGAAAATAACAAAGCGATACAAGAAATTTTCCCAGCCAGAATTGAAGGGCATGAGACTCCAGACTGAAAGTTGTACTGAATGCTCAACGTGGTAAGACCTACCCTGACATATCACTGCAAAATCTCAGGACACTGGGAGTCAAGAGAAAGAATTCTTACACTTCCAGAGAGAAAAAGCAGGCAAATCAGAATTTTACTGGATTTTTCAAAAGTACCAACTCTTCCAAACCAGCAGATGATGGAGTGATGATGCCTCCAAAATTCCAAGAGAAAAGTATCTTCAGCCCAGAATTCTAGAGTGAGCTATATCATTCAAATGTGAGGGAAGAATAAAAATGTTAAATATTCAAAGACTTTAAGATTTTGCTTCCTGTGCACTGGAAGCTACTGAAGGATATGCTTCCCACCCACCCGCACACTCCCACACTCCCCACCCCCCGCCCAATAGGGAAAATTGGATGAGAAAGGGTTCCAGGAGAGCAATGAAGAAAAGCCCATCAGGGCAGGTATCTAGAAGGCCATAATTATGAGCAGAGACCATAATCATGAACAGAGGATTCTGGGAAAGAGAATGTGATAGTTAAATTTTATTGTTTGTTTGGTGATGGTTAATTTTAATGCATCAACTTGGTTAGTCCAAGATCCTGGATATTTGGTTAAAAACCAATCTAGATTTTGCTGAGAAAGTACTTTTTTGATGAGATTAATGTTTAAATCAATAGAGTTTGAGTCAAGCAGATTACCCTATATAGTATAGGTGGGTCTCATTCAATCCATTGTAGGCCTTAAGAGAAAAAAGAATGATGTCCTCTGAGCAAGAGGGAATTCTATATCTAGACTGCCTTCAGACTTGTGCTGCAATATCAACCCTTCTCTAAGTCTGGCCTACCAGGCTACCCTACAGATTTGGATTTGCCAGTCCCCAGAAATCATGTGAGCCAATTCCTAAAAATGAAATCTCTCTCTCCATATATATATATACATATACATATATGTATATGTATATACATATACATATATGTATATATATGGATATATGTATATGTACATATATATGTATATGTATATATACATATACATATATATGTACATATATATATATCCATATATATATGGATATATGGATATATTCTGTTTCTCTGGAACATGCTAACTAATACAGAGGTCTACAGGAAAAAACGAGAAACAGTGCCTTTGCAAGGATGGAAAATATTACCAGTTAGTGTGTGGCAAAGATTCAATAAAGTAAATTAATTCAGGGAACATGCAAAATGAGGCAAATAAAAAAATAAGATAATTATTAATTCCAGGAAAAACAAAGGATTGTACCTCAGCAATGAATAGTGGCTTGTCAAGGAAATGTAAATGCCTACGATTGACTAGCCAAAAATCTTTGTATAATTATCTGAGGAGAGGGAAATTAATCAGTAAAATCTAAAACTGATAAATTGAGAAACACAATATAAGCATATTGTTCAGAAACATGGAGATGAATGCTAAGAAAAATTGCCAAAAAAAGGATACGGGTAATTTTCCATGAGTACAAGGGTAGGAGGTAAGAAAAGGCAGAACAGCTAGAGTTTTTCATCATAAACCTTTTTAACTATTTGAACTTATATTCAGTTATTATTTTTATAAAAATTAAAATTAACTGAAAAATGCTTGCCCACTTGCAGCTCCATTCCTTCTGGTAATTAATCTGATGTAGCCATAAAATAAAGCTTGATATGTTGTCCACTCCTGTCAGATAATGTATTTAATTTTTAAAGGGTTTCAGTGCTATTATACTAAAAAGACTAACTGTAAAAATTTTAAATCAAGACAGGCAATATGTGTGAAGAGTGGAGAATATTCAAGGCTTTTTAAACCAAACCACTGGGTGATGAGTATGTTATTTGAGACCTAGGGCATCATGGTGTCTTAGTGAACACCTAATTTTTTTTTTTTACATTTATTTATTTTTGAGACACAGAGAGAGACAGAACACAAGTGGGGGAGGGGCAGAGAGAGAGGGAGACAAAGAATCTGAAGCAGGCCCCAGGCTCTGAGCTGTCAGCACAGAGCCAGAGGCGGGGCTCAAACTCACAAACCATGAGACTTTGACCTGAGCTGAAGTTGGAAGCTTAACCGACTGAGCCATCCAGGCGCCCCATCAGTAAACATCTAATATAAATTCTGATTGAAAAACCTTAAAATAAAACTTGGGACGACTGGGTGGCTCAGTTGGTTAACTGTCCGACTTGATTTCCCCTCAGGTCATGATCTCACAGTTCATGGGATGGAGCCCTGCATTGGGCACTCTGCCCTGGCAGCAGGAAGCCTCCTTGCGATTAAGATTTTGCTTCCTGTGCACTGGAAGCTACTGAAGGATATGCTTCCCAACCACCCCCACACTCCCACACTCCCCCCCCCCCCCCCAACAGGGAAAATTGGATAAGAAAAGGTTCCAGGAGAGCAATGAAGAAAAGCCCATCAGGGCAGGTATCTAGAAGGCCATAATTATGAGCAGAGACCATAATCATGAACAGAGGATTCTGGGAAAGAGAATCCCATGCATGCATGCATGTGCACTCTCTCTCTGTCTCTGAAAAATAAACAAACAAACAAGCAAAAAACAAAAAACAACTCATGCTCAAGACTATTCTGAGTGTAGTGCCTCATCTGCAAGGTAGTATGTGTGCGTTTGTGGGGGGTGGGAATGGTCACACTGCAGACCCTTGCAATCTAAAATATTTCCTCCATTGGTTTCCCATAGGACACTTGAAATTCAATGACTTTTTCATTTCCTTGGTTCTTGAGGGCTTTTTGATATTCAAAGTTGTCTGCTAAAATGGAAATCTTCCCAGGGAAGGAGAGCCCCTTAGCAGGAATTACTTTGCTTGCTACTGAGCATGAGAATGGAAAATTGAAGGGTGGGGAAAGGCTAAGGTGGTGGCCTCCTGGGACTAGCTTTTGGCCAGGTCTTTGTTTTTCCCAGTCACCAAATTAGGTCGGTGAGAAAACAGTAGAGGTGGGCCTGGTATGTTTGCAGTAGCAGCAACAGGCCAGGAGGTAGCAGCCCTGTGTTATCTGGAGCCTCAGCCCCGGTTGCCGGAGGGAGCAGTGCGAGAGCAAACAGGGTCATCCCAGAGGCAGCTGAGCTGAAAGAGCATGTTGATTCCATTGCTGCTGGAATGGCAGTGAGCATTCAGCAAACAGTTCTTGGAACGAGTGATCTCTATGACCAATCATTAAGACTGCTCCCACGGCACATGGGTGGCTCAGTCAGTTAAGTGGCCGATTTCAGCTCAGGTCATGATCTCACAGGTTCGTGAGTTTGAGCCCTGAGTCAGGCTCTGAGCTGTCAGCACAGAGCCTGGAGCCTGTTTCGGATTCTGTGTCTCCCTCTCTCTCTGCTCCTCCCCTGCTTGCATTCTGCTTCTATCTCTCTCTCAAAACTAAATAAACATTAAAAAAAAAAAAAAAAAGACCACTCCATTGAATATACCCTCAACGTTTGTAGGTCTGGGTCATTCCACTCTCCACTTACCCTAGTCCTGGCCCATAGCCACAGAACGTGGTCAAAGAAAACATACCACCATGCTAACCGCTCTCAATTTAAACCCGTGTCCACAAATACCCAGAGGACCCTCAATCATCTTTTATGTCGCCGTGTGTTCACTCTCACACCCTCTCCTAGTCATCTATTTTATACTTTCAACTCACTCTGCACACCTCCAACGTCCCCACTCTGCCGATGGGCGTGCTTCCCACTTCACAGAGGAAATGAAGCAGCTCGAAGAGAGCTTCCCAGACACCCTCGCCAACAGCCACACCCTGATAGTTGGCTTTCCTGCGTGTTACTATAGAGGAACTGCCCAGGCTTTTAGGGGCAACCCTGCCTGTGCCTCCGATTGGAATCCTCTCTCATCTCTATGGGAACAGGACTCCAGCAATTTTCCACCTTTTTGTCCACATCATCAAGTTTCCTTCTCTCCTGTGTGACTCTCATGAACACACAAACCTGCTCTTATTTGTCCCAACATTATTTATAGTCTCTCTTTTAGCCCCAATTACCTATCAGCTTATGGCCTCATCTCTCTCCTTCCTTTTCCAGTAAAATTTTTGGAGTTTTCCACGCTCGAGGATACTGTCTCCAAAGCCTTCCCCACCTTTCTTCGTTAAACACACTGCTATCAGGCTTTTGTTCAGACCATTCCAAAGAAACTCCTCCTGATCTGCACATCACCTAAATCCAACTTGGTCGACTCTGTCCTTGTCTTAACTTTACCTACAGAAAGCACTTGACACAGTTGGTGACTGGCTTCTTGATGACACGTTCTTCATTGTCTCCTGCGTCACCATTATCTGACTTCTCTGTCTTTCTTAGGTTTTTTTTTGCTGATTTTTCCACCTTTTCTCCCCAGTCTCTTATTCTTAAACTCTGTCCTTGGACTTCTTTTTCTGAACATAATCCCACTCCCTTGGTGAGCTCCTCTAGCCTCCTAACTTTAAATACCATTTAGATGTTACTGTTCCCAAATATACACTTCGAGCTCAGACTTCTTCCCAGAGCACCATACTTTACACATCCAATTGACTACTCATTATCCACATGACCATTCAATTGACACCCAAATTGATGTCCTGATATTCCACTGTTCTGTCCATGGTCTTTCTATCTCAGTTAATGGCAGCCTGTTCTTCCAGTTTCTCAGACCAAAATCTTCAGACATCTTTGACTCCTTCCTTTTTCTCATATCCCATGACTATTCCTGCAGGAAATCCTACAGGCTCTACCTTCACTTATATCCAGATTCCGCTCTGGGCTAAGCCACCATCATCCCTCCCAGAATTAGTTAGTGCACAGCCTCCTGACTGGTCTCCCTGGTTCCACATGTGAGTTTCTGCAATTTCATCCCAATATAGCAGCCAGACTGATCCTTTTATAAAAGGCCAGATCATGTCTTTCCTCTGTTCTAAACTCTCCATGGTCTCTCCATTTTAATCAGAATAAAAGCAAGGTCCTTAGAAAGGTATATAGGACTCTAGACCAGCACTGTCTAATAGAAGAAATATGATAGGAGAAGGGTGCCTGGGTGGCTCAGTCGGTTGAGCACGATTCTTGATTTCAGCCCAGGTCAGGATCTCATTGTCATGAGATCAAGCCCCATGTCGGGTTACGAGCTGAGCGTGGAGCCTGCTTGGGATTCTCTCTCAAAATAAATAAATATTAAAATAAATATATATATATGTAATAAATATATAAAATTATATATATAATATATTATAATATATAGAAAATATATAATCTATAAATGTAATCTATATTATAAAATATATAACATATATATATAATATATCTATAATATATTAAATATATATATAAAATAGGTGCCACATGTGGCATTTTAAGTTTTCAAGTAGTCATAATAAAAAAGTAAAAGGAAACAGGTGAAATGAATTTTAGTAGTATATATTTTTCCAAGTTTTTTAAGGGGCATCTGGGTGGCTCTGTTGGTTAAGTGTCGGACTTCCGCTCAGGTCATGATTTCACTGTTTGTGAGTTTGGGCCCCAAACCGAGCTCTCTGCTGTCAGCATACAGCCTGCTTGGGATCCTCTATCTCCCTCTCTCTCTCTGCCCCTCCCCTGCCCCAACCCCTGCTGGGAGGGAGACAGAGGATCCCAAGCAGGCTCCATGCTGTCAGTTCAGAGCCCAAGTCAGGGCACTGTTCAAGTCATGAACAGTGAGATCATGACCTGAGCTGAGATCAAGAGTGGGATGCTTAACTGACTGAGCCGCCTAGGTGCCCCAATTTTAATAGTACATTTTATTTAGTGTGGTATCTCTAAGACATCATTATTTCAACATGGACCCCATATAAAAATTGAGAAATTTTACACTCTCATTTTCATTCAATGTCTTTGACGTGTGGCACGCCCTTTAATCATACAGCACATCTCAGTTTGGACCAGGCACATTTCAAGAGCTCAGGGGCTACACATGGTTAGAGGCCACCGTGCTGGATGGTACAGCTCGAGCCCACATCTCTTGTTGGGGCCTCCTGCTCCCCCTCACCTGGCTCATTCAGCTCCTGCCCACTGGGCAGGCTTCACCTCAGGACTTTTGCACAGCCCATTCCCTTTGTTCTTCCTCCTCTTTCCCCTGACAACCTCACAGATGCCTTTTTCACCTCCTTGTCTTCCCTTACGTGGCCATCCCACTTAAACTGAAACCAGCACACTTCTCATTCTGACACTTCCAATTCCTCTTACCTGCTTCAATGTCTTCCCCTAGTACCTATCACTTTCTAAAAGCATTCTCTATTTGCTCACAAGAGAAAAGTTCCACAAGGGCAGGTATCGATTTTGTTCGGTGACATGTTCCCAGTACTTACAATAGCACCTGGTACATAGTAGGTGCTCAATAAATGCTTCCTTTTTTTTTTTTTTTTTTTTTTTAAGTTTATTTATTTATTTTGAGAGAGAGAGAGAGAGAGGAGGGCCAGAGAGAGAGAGTCCCAAGCAGACTCTGCACCACCAGCTCGGAGCCTGACGTGGAGCTCGAACCCATGAACCATGAAATCATGACCTGAACCAAAACCAAGAGCCAGACACCCAACCTACTGAGCCACCCAGAAGCCCCTCAATAAATGCTTCATGACTGAATGAATCAAGGAGAGCATAACTTTATCTTCCCATAAGGGTTCTTGTGGCTTGGAACCGGCATCTCACATGATGCACTACCAGCACACAATCATCTTGGGGTGACTGAAACGGGAGCTGTTTCATCTGTCAGCAGTTGTTGTGAGAAAAGGCAAGGATAGGTCTGATGTAGCAAGCACTGAGTGTCCACTGTGTGCACGGCTGTGTGGAATGGCAACACAACGATCATAAGGACGATCACAGGGCAATCATAAGGATGTGGTCCCATGTCCTGCAGGTCTGGATTACCCCCGGGGCAGCTCCAGAGGCCAGAGCCAGTGCCAAGGTGGGGCAAATTGATAGAGACTAATTTCACTTTTTTGGAAAGAACCTTTTAATAATTAGCACCATTCAAAATGAACAAGACTGTCTTAAGAGATCTAATTATAGTCCCCAATTTAGAAGTCACTATTGCTGAGATGTGGGCTGTACTGGGGGCTGGACTAAAGTCACCTTTACCATTCTAAGATACTTGAGGCTAAATGTTGGTGGAGTAGAAATAATATGGTTTATTTTTTTTTATTTATTTTTTATTTTTAAGTGAACTCTGCACCCAATGTGGGGCTCAAACTCACAATCCCAAGATCAAGAGTCTCATTCTCTACTGACAGAGCCAGCCAGGTGCCCCAATAATATGGGTTTTGACATCTGATAGTCTGGTTTGAAGTCCTTATTCCACTGTTTACCTGCTGCTGTTTGCACATTGTTACATTTTTTCAGGATGTTACCTGAAATCTCCAGGGATTTGTTTCCAGGTAACACATACAAAACTGTCTTCCACAGGAGTCGACATGTAGTGGAAAGCAAACGACTTTTTTAACTTTACTTGGAAAATTCTCTCCTAGGTTCCACAGTTTCCAAAAATGTTAAAGACCACCCCCCCACCCCCCGCCTTTAATTCTCAAGTTATTTCTAAAAACCTGCTCCCACCAATGACTGCTCCCTAGGTCTTTTCCTAAGGGCAACAGCAACAGTCACAACTTTTAACTGTGAAGTGCTATCTCATTTGATCTTTGCAAAAGGTGTGGAGGTGTTGACCAGAATTAGTCTCATTATTCAGATGAGGAAATTGAGGCTCAGGGATGTGAATTAACTTGCCCAAGGCCACATATCTGGTTAATAGTCAAAAACAACTTAGGAGGGGCACCTGGGTGGCTCAGTCCATTAAGCATCAGACTCTTGGTTTCGGCCTAGGTCATGATCTCTGGGTTCGTGGATTCCAGCCCTGCCAATGCAGAGCCTGCTTGGGATTTTCTCTCTCCCCCTCTCTTTGCCCCTCCCCCGCTTGTGGTCTCTCTCTCTCTCTCTCTCTCTCTCTCTCTCTCTCTCTCTCTCTCCAAATAAATAAACTTAAAAAAGATATAACCTAGGAAATTCCAGAGAATTTCTTTCACTATTCTGTATTCATTCATTCACTCAACAAGTATTTACTGATCCATCAGTGCCAAGAGCTGTGCTAGGACTGAGGATGCGCTCTGCACAAACCCCTTCTCTGCTTTCTGTGCCTTAGTCTCTGGACTTAGGTTGGGGGTTTTTAAGCATCACCTGTTCCCGTTCACTTAAGGCTTGGGCATCCCTTCTAGGCCCCAGTAACGGTCTCTGCAAGTGCTGCTGGTTTGCTGCTTTTCTACTGAAGCAGCAGTTTCCTCCTGAACTTAGTCTATCAATACTGTGCAAATAAGCCAGTAATTTTCCATTTCTGACTGGACAACAAGGTGAAGTTTACTTCTCCTTAAGCAGCGGCCGCACATCTTAGCCAACATCTTGCAGAACGCGGACTGTAGTTTGAGAACCCGGCACCTCTAAAGGCCCCTTTATGTCTTCCTTGACTCCTAGTTTGTTTCCAAATGACAGTTACAACTTGTACCTACTATTTGGTGGGCGGGGGGCAGTGAGTGCATACTGAAGCAGTACAGAGACATTAATTAGCAAAAAAATGTTAGCTTGCCCCTCCTTCTTCTCAAAGGTCTGACCTGACACCTCGGTTCAGGTCACAGACCCCGCCCATGCTGGCTCCCTCCTTAGGTCAACCCGTCCTTAGGTCAACCTGGAGGGGCTGGCCACAGGTGTCGGTGCAAATTTTAAGGGCGCAAGGGCTTCCTCTTTCTGTTCAGTATGATTTTACTCACTTGTTCCAGTCAAAAAACAAAACGAAACAAAATCCTTAAACTCTTTTCTAAATTACTTTCATTTTAGAAGTAACCAGAAGATTATGAAAGCTTAAAAAGAACCAACTGCAATTTACCCAACCCCAGTTTATGTAATACTGTAACATAATGTTTAGAGTCCATATTTAAAACCTCTCTGGGTGTCTGGCTGGCTCAGTCAGAAGAGCATGCAACTCCTGATCTTGGGGTTGTAAGTTCGAGCCCCTTGTTGGGTGTAGAGATTACTTAAAAATAGAATCTTAAAAAAGTTTAAAAATAAAAATAAAACCTATCATATTCAGGTAGGTCAAATGGATGAGTTGTGCTGATTTTATTATTTCTTGTCATAGGGGAGGGGAGGGATATTGAACTAATGCTCCTAAATTTCTTAGCATAACAGTCAAGGACCTCCCTGACCTAGTTCTAAATGGCCTTTCTGTGTCAACCTAGACTCGAACACTGATTCATCTTTATCTCACATCCTGACATGGTGCTGGATACAAGGGAAGCATGCAATTATTCCAGCCCTCTTCCAGCATTATCAATACGCTACCTATGCATATGATCCCTGTGAAGAACGGTGAGTTCCTTGAATTCCTTACCAAGGATCTTGTCCTCTACCCAATGTTACTCGCTCATCCCTATGGCTGAACACTAAACCTTAAACCTTGTCACCAGTAGCTGCAACTGCTCATAATCTCAAGGTCAAGCATTCGGTTCTACCTCCCGGCTTCCTGGTGGCCCTCTCCAACATTCTTCCCCCAGACTAGAACCTCCAATCCATTGATGCCCCAACACATAACACTGCCTTGACTGCTTCATGTTCTTCCTCCCTCTTAATCATGCAACATACTTATACTAAAACATTATTTGTTGTTTAGCTGAAATTCAAATGTAACTGGGCATCCTGTTGGTTTATTAGCTAGACCTCACAACCCTACGACTATCATGGTAGGGTCCCCTCCCTAAGGAAAGGAAGAAAAACAAAAACAAAAACCTCAAGGCAACCTGGTTATACACATACGTGACATCCCTCACAACCTTGTAACATGAGACCACTTAGACTACATGTTTGTATGTAATCATATATGGGAGACAAAGAAGTGGAAAATATGTAAAAAACTATGCCACGTGGCATTCGGGACTCAGTTCTTCGGTGCAAACCCAACTGAGCAGTGCCGGTAGGAATAAAGTTGCTTCCTGGAAAGAAAAGTCTCGGTGTCACGACTCTCTGTGCGAGAATCCTGCTACACTATCACTCTCCTGTATAAACTCAACTTCTTAGGCCTCCTGCCTTGAAACTCCCTTGGCAAAACCACAGCTGCGAAAGCCCAACTTTCTGACACCTCTGTGTCCCCACACCTGTGTGGCCGACTGTGGCTGGAGAAAAACACAATCCCACTGAACAGATCTCCCTTCAGATTCATGACTACAAACCTCAAAGGGGGCCTTCATGCTGCATGGAGAATCATTCTACTTACTAGGTTCCTGGTGAAGTCACACTCTGTATTTTTGCCCTTTCTTCCTCTCCTCAAAACTCTGTACTTTCTCCTCTTTCTCAGGGCCCTACCAAACAGAAGATCGAAGCACTCAGGAGAATTCCCAGATTCTCCTCACCCCACTTATATCCCAGTTTATTTGTATCCATCTGTGTTAACTTTCCTGTCTGTCACCTAGATTGGGAGTCAGCAAACCATGGCCTGGGGGCCATTCAGTACATCATGCCAGCTAAGGATGGTTGCTGGTTTTTAAATAATTGGGGTGGGGGTGGGGAATCACAAGAATCCATCATGCAACATGTGAAAACCATCTGAGATTAAAATTTCAGTGAGCCTAAATGAAGTCTGACTGGAACATGGCCATGCCCATTCATTTGTATATCGTGTATATCGGCTCTGCAACACAGACGAATAGTTGCAACAGAGATTGTATATCCGCACATACTAAAATATTTACTTGTCTGGCCCTTTGTAGAAAAGTTTGCTGACCCCTCATCTATCTGTGCTCCAATCCAAAGCCACCTAATCCCATCCCTCTTCCCTACTCAGGAATATTGCCCTGCTAATTCCACTCAACCCTGCCTCATCAATTTTTCCCAGTCTGCTAAATCACTCCCATGAGCATACCAAAAAGCTGTCGTTTCTCCAATCTTAAAAACAAAACCAAAAAACCTCCCAAAAAACAGAAAGATCAAACCAAAAAATACTTCTTTCTGGCCTCCTTCTGCCCCTACTAATTAACTGCTCTCATTTACAGCAAAAATCCCCAATTATCTGCACCTGAGGGCCACACGCCTTCTTCCCCACGTCTCACTTATACTTCGCCCTTCACTCCCCCTGAAGACCTCACCGCACGCACCTCGGTCCCACGGCCACGGTGAGGCTGCACCAGGGGCCAGTTCTCACCCCATCTTACCTGGTGGGGGGCAGCAGGACACAGTGGATCACTCTCTTGGCCCCAAAGCTCCTTTTCACTAGGCTTCAGAGACACCACACCCTCTAGATTTTTTTCCCACCTCCTAAGCGCTTCCTCATTATCTCTTTTCCTTGTTCCTCTTCTCCCCTTATCACCAGAGGCCCCAGGACCTCTGTCCCTACCCCTGCTCTCTGGCGCGCAGGCTCCTGCAGGCTCTTACGCTAATGTTTCCAAATGCACACCCCCAGCCCTGAACCCCGTCCTGAGGTCCGAGCTTCATTACCCAGCTGCCCACCGGCCTGGCCAGGCCAGCTTCTAACAGACAGCAACATCAACTTGGCAGTCCCCGCGTCAGCCCGGGGCTGACACCCGCGTTCCTCTCCATCCTCTCCATCCTCTCCATCCGCGGCCTGTGTTCCCACTTCCGGTGACAGGCAAGCCCGCCCTTCCTTCCAGGCCTCAATCCTTGCAATCGCTTTGACCGCTCTTCCCTTCTGTGCCACCTAGAATCCGTCAGGAGAGTCCGTTGGCTCTACCTTTACAATTTGTCCAGCAGCTCACCATTTCTCACCTTACCTCCCCTCACTTTAATCTCACCGAGATTAAAGCAAACTCCCCTGGCAGCGCTCCCTCCTTCCGCCCTTGCGTTTTTAAAGGGAAGTCCTATCAAGCCCTCCAGTGGCTCCCCATTTCACTGAGCAAAAGCCAAAGCGGATTAATGGCCTCCAAAGCTCTACTTGATCTAGCGCGCTGCCTCCCGACCCCTCACCTCTCTGACCCCATCCCATCTGTCCCTAACTCAGCGCAATACACCGGCCTGCTCACTGCTTCTGGGACAAGACAAGGCTGCTCCCCTTGGGGCTTTTGTGCTGGCTATTCCCTCTATCTGCAATGCTTTTCCTTTCCCTACTTAGCAGCCTGGTAAACCTCTGTCACCCTCAAGTCTGCTCAGATGTCACCTTCTCAGTGTGACTTACCTTGACTGACCTCCTTACCCCTCAGACCCTGCTCTACTGTCTGACATTGCTTTATTAACTTCTGACATATTGGGGTGCCTGGATGAGTCATACGGTTAACAACCGATTCTTGGTTTCCCCTCAGGTCATGATCTCATGGTGGGTGGGTTCCAGCCCCACGTTGGGCTCTGCCCTGACAGCGCAGAGCCCTCTTGGGATTCTGGCTCTCTGCCCCTCCCCCATGCGCTTTCTCAAAATAAACAGACTTAAAAAAAAAAACAAAACACAACTTCTGACTTATTTTCCTAGGTACCTACTTATTCTGCAATGTACTAGAACGTTAACTGCACGAAACAATACATTTTGGTCTGTTTTGTTCTCTTCAAGTATTTCATTCCAAGCCTGAAACCAACACACAACAAATACATGTCGAATGAATTGAATGTCTACTTACTACATGATTTCACCTTCACGTTTTTACTCAATTTTTCAATAGCCTTAAGAGTTACGCGCTATCTCCAGTTTACCTTGTTAACTGAGCAAAGAGGCCATTAGACCGAAATGGCCCTCACACGTTGGTGGCTTTCGTAAGAAAACCAAAACCTAAGCCTGTAGTGCCTCAAGGTTAAGAAATCAAAACCTAAAGATAATCATTCACAGCCAGTTAGGCCTTAAGCGGTAGCCAATCAAATAATTTCCTTTGCGGGCTTCACCCAAGTCTTTCCCCTGCCTCAGGTCAGCAGAGGGCTCCGAAGCACTTCCGGGGTGGGGCTGCCCAAATGGAATCGATTTTTGCTCCCTGACTTCAAAACGGTAGTATACCTCAGTTTGTCTTTTAATGACCTGTCTGGATACCAATGTTCAAAAAGTTTAAGTAGCCTGCACGAATCACAAGTTATTGTTCGAAAGTGAAATTGAGAACTTCAGTTTTTTTTTTCACCCCACACATTGTATTTGTTGTTTCCAGCTCTCCGGCGTGGCTACCTGTTCCTATTCGTGAGGGTCAGGAGAATGCCAGTTTCACTAACACCCAAGATGCGCTGTTGGAGTCCACAAGGAAAGCAAATTTCTGCAAACCAAGGCAGGACTTCCCAAAATAAGAGCAAAGGAAAAGTTAGGAGTGGACCTTTGCTCATAATTATAATTCCATTTGTCCCTAAAATAATTCACACCTTTAAATAACATTAACTTCAAATTATTTAAATAGGTAGGATTCTTTAAAAAAATACATAAAGAAGTAAACATATAACAAACCACTTACTTTTTTCAGGTTTAAAGGCTTCCTTGATGATGTTGTAGTTGAAGAGACTCGAGGTGAACTGGATGAGGCCTGATGGGAGATCTGGGGCAAAGGGAAATGCTGGAGAATAAAAAACATAGAATGAAGGGAGACAGAAAAAATACAGGGAAAAAAATGTTACCTAAATAATTTGAACAGATCACATTCCCTAGGCTACACCAGTGGCAGATGATCTCAGAGAACCTCTCTTTGTTTTAGAAAATCTAAAGACTGTTTAGAGCACACGATGTCTTTTGCTTTCAGGAGAACCAAACGCCACAGTCCAGATCTAGATTATCTTACCTAGAAGAGAAATTCAGGACCAAACCAGTAGAAAAGCTACTACCAACCCCAAACTCAAGCTCCTCCCACTTCCGCTCTGGAGTCTCAGATTTGCATCAGAAGCTTTGGAGGAGGGAGTCTGGGGAGTGGTAAACAGACTCCCCTGCTGTGCCCAAAGGTACACTCACCCCCTCCAATACGTGGGTATGGCTGGAATTGGCCCTAAGATTTGTAGGGAGAGGGGAGGAAGACAGTTTTATATGTTACCATTAGTTCTCATTAAAACTGCAGAATCTCTACTAGTTAATAATTAAATACAAGAAACATCAATCCAGCAGTAGTAGTATTATGCATTTAAAAAAATCATATGCTGCAGATAACTAAGTAAGCATTGTTATTGTATTAATAATGCAATGTGAAAAAGGATAGATAGGACACTTTAGTGGGCCTGGAGAGCCCCTAGCTGTCTTTCTTCCTCATTGCTCCCAAGCTTACTTGTGTTAGACAGCAAAAACAATAGGCAGGCACATAATCAAATGGAATAGGAGGGTGCAGAGGTCAGGGCCATTTAGACTGAACTGCCCCTCCTACCTAAGATAATTGCATTTAAAGGGCTCCTTGAAATTGTTAAATACAGACCTTTTGAAAAAAGAATTGAAGTGATTCCCAAGGGAAAGTGCCTGGGTCTATTACTGACCTTTGGGACTCAAAACCAGTCCCTGATCAGGAATTGGGTGCAGATGAGTTGACCAATGCAACTCCTTCAACCCAGGTAAAGCTCCCCCGGAAACCCCAGGATGCGGGATTCTGGTTTGTCTGCCCTGTTTTTTAAAATAAAAGTCAATGGGGGCACCTGGGTGACTCGGTTGAGCGTCCAACTTCAGTTCAGGTCGTGATATCATGGCTCGTGAGTTTGAGCCCCACATATGGCTTTCTGCTGTCAGCCCTGAGCCTGCTTCGTATCCTCTGTTCCCTTCTCTCTCTCTTCATCTCTCCCACTCATTCTCTCTTTCTCTCTCTAAAAAATAAACATTTAAAAAAATGTTAAGTAAAACAGTTAAGTAAAATATTCACTAAGTACGATTAAGTATTTATTTAGTAAAATAAATGGGTAGTAATCTAAGAATTAGGTTTTGGCCCCCCTCTGTACTTGATGTGGGAAATATTGAGTCAGATCCCTTTGCAGATGTCTTTATGTTGACCCTCAATGGATCAATAGAATATGTTTGATTAAAATCTGTTCAAAATGTGCTAACCTAAGTTAAGAAGACAGACCTAAACTATAACTATCCTGAGAGTCATGATTATAATTGGAAAACTTGGCTTTAGTTTTGAGCAATTAGTCTAAAAAATGATGTCATGGAACCAGTATGGAGTGAGCTCTAATGCGTTAAATAATATACATGCTCAGTTGCCTTTTTGCTAGACATTACATCAGACAACTGGAATTCAAATCCTGGCTACCCCATGTCACTGCTTACAGACCTTGGGCAAGTCACTTGACCTCTTTGCATTTCATCTGTAAGATGAAAGTGATAATACATCCCTGACTCATTGGTGAGACTAATGCAGCTAGAATGACTGTATTAAATAACTCTATGGCCCTAAATCTCTGTACAAATGTTACTTTTAACATCAACTACTGTAATTGCTAAATGGTGAATATTGGCCAATAGCTACACAGGATTCTTCCTAATCCCCAGAAAGGACTTTTTGAATATATTCTGTATTGTTATATTTTATTATTCCCAGTAGATAGACAATAAGAAAAATTTACTAATATCTGTGAACTTCTATTTATGACCACCAGATAAAACAATTTACATAAAGCCTAAATGTCTTCATTGGAAGTAAGAATGAGAGAAAAATCTTGGAATCAACCTCATTCTCCCCCAACAGGGGTTGATAAAATAAATTATGCTTCATCCATCCTATAGAATACTATTCAGCTTTCAAAAAATAAAATAGGGAAGCTCTTTAGGTAGTTATGTAAAGCCTTCTGATATATCTTGTTAAGTTGGAAAAAAGCAAGATGCAGACCTGTATGTTTGTTATGCTATTATTCAGATTAAAAAGGCATTGGGAAGAGGGACAAATTGCTTGTAAAATTTATATGGAAACGCAAAGGGCCAAGTAGAGCCAAGGCAACCCTGAAGTAGAACAAAGATAAGGGATTTATTTTAAAAAATTTGTTTTAACTTTATTTATTTTGCGAGAGAACATGCAAGTGTGAGCCCGAGAGGGGCAGAAAGAGAGGGAGAGAGAGAGTCCCAAGCGGGCTCTGGGCTTTTGGCATGAAGCCTGACAGGGGGCTTGATCCCATGAACAGTGAGATCATTGACCTGAGCCAAAATGAAGAGTAGGATGCTTTACCAACTGAGCCACCCAGACACCCCAAAGATAAAGGATTTAAACTATCAGACATCAAGACTTATTATGAAAAAAAGTTGAATTAACTGAAACAGAGAGTAGAAGTAGCTGCCAGGGACTGGTGGGTGGGAGAAATAGGGAGAGGCTGGTAAAAGGGTACAGACTTTCAATGTAAGAGGAATATGGCCTGAGAATCAAATAGGTAACATGGTGACTTGAGTTGATAACACTGTTTGTATGATTGAAATCTGCTAAGAGAGTAGAACTTAAATGTTCTCAAGAAGTTAAATAAATAAGTAAATAAGTGAAAAATGTGAGTGTGTGAGGTGATGGATGTGTTATATAAATAAGCAAGACAATAGGCAGGCACTCACTGTACATTCTAAATATCTTACAATTGTATTTATCAATTATCCCTCAATAAACCCAGAGGAAAGAGATACTGTGAAGCTCTAGTAGTTAAATCTGTGTGTTACTGGTGCAACAAAAGGTAAATAGACCAATAAAACAGAGTTCAGAAACGCACACATGTGGGCGACTGACATACAACAAAGGTGTTACTGTAGTGTGGCAGAAAAAAGACAATCCTTTCAAAAAATGGTGCTAAGTTAACTGGATATTCATATGGAAAAAGAAAAAATGAATCTTGACCCCTTGCTTACAAAAATCCACTCAGAAAAAAAAAATCACTTTGGAATGATTAGAGATCTGAAAACAAAACAACTGAGGTAACAGAAGAAACATAGATAAATATCTTCATGAGCTTGGGAAGGCAAAGAGTTTTAAAGCAGGAAACAAGAAGTGCTAGCTACAAAATAGTGAAATTTACAATAGGACTACATTAAAACTAAGGACTTTTGTTTAGCAGAGGATACCATCAAGTGGGTAAAAAGGAGGCGGTGGAGAGGAAAAGCTGCTTGTAATATATGTAATAAACATACATAGCCAGAAATATAAAGAACTACTGATTGCTAAAAAATAAAATAAACAGACTGCTTTTTAAAGTGGGCAAAGGGCCTAAATAAATACCTATTTACCAAGAAATGATCCAAATGACCAGCAAAGATATGAAAAGTTGTTCAGCTATTATTCTTTAGGAACATGTATGTGGAAACCATTCACAAGAATGGCGAAAATGCAAAAAATAGTCAATATCAAGTATCGTTGAGGACATAGAGCAACTGGAACTGCAAAATGCAGGTCCGTTTGTTAATATGTCCACGAGCCAAATACACACATCCTGTGACCCAGCGAATCTCCTCCTAGGTATGCAACAGAAATGTTTATGTGCATTCACCAAAATACAAGAGCAATTATAGCAGCACTAGACATTATAGCCCCACACCCCTATGTCCACCGATAGCAGAATGGATACAGTGAGGTATATTATTTATACAATGGAATACTTTTTAGCAACAAAAATAAATCAACTACTACTCCGTATAACAACATGGATGAATCTCACAGACATAGTATTGAAGGAAAGATCTAGGTACATTGGAATACACACTGTATTATATAAAGTTCAATCTATGTTGTTAGAAATTAGGATAGTGTGGAGGGTGTGAGCTTGTGGTCTGGCCATGGACTTTGAGATTCTGGTAAAGTTTTCTTTCTTGATCTAGGATTACATGTGTTCATTTTGAGAAAAAATATTGAGCTGATCACTTGTGATTTGTGCACTTTTTTCTCTAGGCATATGTATGTACTTTATTTATTTAAAAAATTTTTTAATGTTTATTTATTTTGAGAGAGAGAGCACAAGCTGGGGAAGGGCAGAGAGAGAGGGAGACACAGAACTCGAATCAGGCTCTAATCAGGCTCCAGGCTCCAAGCTGTCAGCACAGAGCCCGATGCGGGGCTCGAACTCACAGACCACAAGATCATAACCCAAGCTGAAGTCGGATGCCTAACTGAGCCACGCAGGTGCCCCTGTATGTACTTTAATAGAAAGTTTACACTTTGAAATGGGGCAAGTAAATATTCATATTCATATGCATTAAAATCCCTGGAAGAATACAAAAGAAACGTGTTTTAAGGAGGGGGTCCTGGGTAGATGGGGAGGGAAACTTTTTAATTTTTTCCTACTTTTTAAAAAGATTTTCCTTTTTTTTTAATATGTTTGTTTTTGAGAGAGAGATAGGGACAGAGAGACAGAGGAGTGGGGGAGGGGCAGAGGAAGAAGACACAGAATCTGAAGCAGACTCTGGGGCTGAGCTGTCAGCACATATCTCCACACAGGGCTCGAACCCACAGACTGTGAGATCATGACCTGAGCCGAAGTTGGACGCTTAACCGACTGAGCCATGCAAGTACCCCTCAAGGTTTGATTTTCAAGTAAACTTTGCACCCAGTATGGGACTCGAACTCACGACCTCGACATCAAGAATCACATGATCCACCCGCTGAGCCAGCCAAGTGTCCCTCCAACTTTTTTTGTTTTTTGCTCCACCTATTTTTTGAACCATTGGAATGGATCATTCATTCTGATATTTAAAAAATAAATATTAAAATAATAAAAATTTAAAATATGAAATGAAAAAAACACTTCGAAAATTTGAGTAGTTCAATTGCTTTTGGTCCCCCAAATTCTCATAACAAGAAATGAGCAACTAGATATGGAAATTGAAGATAAGACAGTTTATTATTTTGCTAACCAATCAACTTTCTGTCTTTAACAAATGTACTTTGATCTCATGAAAAAGCTCAGCAAAGGGTTTAGGACTGTTCATTTAGGATGAAATAGACAGTTGTGATTAGGCAACTCTCTTCGTCTGAGACATGTCCTGAGGGGGTCTGGGGCTTCAGCCTAGTGAGATAGGAGACCCATTTGCCAAGATGGAAATCAGAACAAATTCTCCACTGGCTGGGAAGGATGCTGGCAAGGGAACCCCACTGTCTTCCACTTAACTCTTCCTGAATGTTTTCCCATCAATCCTTAGCCAGACTGCTAGCAACAAAGATACTTCTTCATTCTTTCATTTACTTAGATTAATATAGTCAGATTCCTTAACAAAAACCTCTGGGTCACTGCTAGCTTGTTCTGTCCCTGAAACAGGCTGTCCTAGTTATATCAAGGTGATTATCAAATGTTTCAGCCCCGGCTTTCAGCAAACAACACTGATTTTAGGAGAAGAGATGAGAGTAATGAAGAGTAACGAAAAAGGTGAAGAAGAGGAAGAAGGCAGAGAGACAGCGACTACACTGAGAAGCAAGCAGAGCAAACACTGGAGAAAAGGGGAAGCAGAATTTATCTTTTTTGTTTTTCCTCCCTGAGGCTGTGGAAATAGACACAGGGAGGTGGTGGCTCTCAAGGGGAATTAAGACCTTGCACTGGTCTGTGTTCCAGAGGAGTTTTTCTTGGTTTCTAGGCTCCAAGCCTGCTTGGCAGAGTATCTTCCTCTCCTCCTTCTCACTCTCCTTCCTCCCTCCCTCTCTTCTTTAACTCTGGGCTTCATTCTGTTGTGTTTGTTTGTTTGCTTGTTTATTTTCAGAGAGAGAGAGAGAGAACGCAAGCAGAGGAGGGGCAGAGAGAAAGGAAGAGAGAGTCTCCCCCACTGTCAGCACAGAGCCCAACATGGGGCTCAGTCTCACACATTGTGAGATCATGACCTGAGCCAAAATAAAGAGTTGGAAGCTTAACCTACTAAGCCACCCAGGTGCCCCTCTGTTTTGTTTGTTTTTAAAGACAGGTTTATTAAGATATAATTTACATGGAATAAAATTCACCTTTTTTTTGCTGGGAAGACCTATGAATTTTGACAAATATAAACAGTTATACATATAATCACCAAGATATAGAACATTTCTATTACCCCCCCCCCCCCCAATTCCCCTTATCTCTATAGTCACCCTGCCCTTTTAGGCCCTGTCAACCACTGATGACTTTCCTGTCCCACCAGTCTTTTACAGAATGTAATATAAACATATAGGATTTTGGGAACCTGGGTGATTCAGTTGGTTAAGTGTCCGACTTGGGCTCAGGTGATCTCTTGGCTCGTGAATTTGAGCCCCACATCAGGCTGTCTGCTGTCAGTGCAGATTCTGCTTCAGATCCTCTGTCTTCCTCTCTCTCTGCCCTTCCTGCATGCACATGTGCTCTCTCTCTCTCTGTCAAAAATAAATAAACATTAAAAAGAAATAAATACATAAGCTTTGAATCTGACTTCTTCCATTCAGAAGGCTTTTGTCATTCTTCCACTTTGTATCATTCCTTTTTGTTGCTGAATATATTGCACTGTGTGACTGGTTTATCCAGTCACCTGTTGATGAACACCTGGGTTGTTTCCAGTTTGGGACAGTTACAAAGAAGGCTGTCATAAACATTTGCAAACAGGTTTCTGTGTCTTCCTTAGTTTCTTAATGAATATTCAGACACATCAAAAGTTAGAAAGAGACTAGTAGAGTGACCCTGCACAGAGTCATTGCCAAAATTCAACAGTATCAAAATTGTGCCAATGTCTTCTATATCTCTCCCTTTTTTCCTTTTTTGGCTAAAGTTTGTTAAAGAAGGTGCTTGAAGTTGTATCAAATCTCTAAAAACATGATAGATCTCTAAAGCATGACACTTTCTTATACAGCCACAGTGCCACTATCACTTCTGACTAAGTGACTTCCTCTTGGTATTACTTACTACATCACCCATGATCAGACTTCCCCTGATTCTCTCAAAAGTGTCTTTCTACAGTCAGGTTCTTTGAATGAGGGTCTACATTACATGAGGCTATGTCTCTTTAGTGTTTGCATCTAGAGCAGTCCTCTGTCCTTTGACCCCCCCCCCCCCCCCCCCCCCCCCCCCCCCCCCCCCCCCCCGTCATTGACTTACAGCCTTTTTTCTATAGATCATTTGCATATTTTGGACTTGTCTCTTTACCTCCTTTGTGGGGGGTGGGAGGGTCATTGAACTTTCTCCTCTATTTCTAAAAAAATTTTTGGGAATGTTTATTTATTTTTGAAAGAGAGAGAGCATGAGCCGGGGAGGGGCAGATAGAGGGGGAGACACAGAATCTGAAGCAGGCTCCAGGTTCCCAGTTGTCAGTACAGAGCCCAATGTGGGGCTGGAACTGACTAGCCGTGAGATAAGGACCTGAGCTGAAGTTGGACGCTTAACCCACTGAGCCACCCAGGCGCCCCTCTCCTCTATATCTTGCATTTCATGTAAGTTCGCTCTGAGGACATGATTAGACTATTGGTGGCGTGGTTAAAAGATAAATGAAGGCATATTAAAAAATTTTAAGAGTTTATTTACTTCCAAATCAGGCAGCACCAAACCGAAAGTGGTTAGGAGCGCTCCACCAACAGGAGTGGGGAGAGACTTGTGTGCGGAAAAGGTGAGAGTAAGGCAAGGAAATTATTGATCGGCTACAGCTTACAGACTAGTTGGCTGCTTGTGATTGGTTGTCCTTAGGTTTCGGTTTCGTAACGTCGAAGAGCTTTCAGGCTTGGATCTTGTTTGCTGCTAATGAAGACACCGTGTATTACAGCTGCCGATGTCTAATGGCCTTCCTGTTTAATTAATTTGACAGGAGCAAGACTCCTGCATCGGTGGGGCAGTGGGCTTCCTCTTGCATCTCATTAGGGGCCCCTGCGGACGGTCCCCTATTAGGGATGCTAAATTTGATCAATGTCAGAACACACGTGGCAGATCAGGCATGAAAGGGACCATCAAGCCGCTCTATTTGCTTGCCCCTCCCCATTCCCTCCCAGGGAGTCACTGGTACAGATATGGAAGCTGGGCCCTCTGGTCCTTGCTCTTGCCCACACATCCCCATCCAGAAGGAACCCTTTCTCCTAACAGCCTTATTTGGCTCTGACTACATTCTACCTGGCATATTGTTTGTGTTTGTGCCCCCAATTCTGCCCCCACTTTAGGGTGCAAGGTTTGGAGGGCAAGGCAGTGGTTTATGTATCATATTATGCCCATTTTCCTAAGTCGTATGTTAGTGCAGACAGCACAGCTCTTGAGTCAGACAGACTTAGATTGCCTTGGTTTCTACACCTTTAAGCGGGAGTAGTAATAGAAACTTATTCATGGCGCCATTGTGAGAAGTAAATACAGGCAAACTCTTACTGTGTTTCACTTTATTGCACTTTGCAGACAATCACAATTTTTTTTACAAATTGAAGGCAGTTCTCCTAGTATTTATGTGTTTATTTTTGGTAATCTCTACACCCAACTGTGGGGCGCAAATTTATGACCCTGGGATTAGGTCTCATGCTCTTCCGACTGAGTCAGCCAGGCACCCCTCAAACTTTTATTATAATTATTACATTTGTTACAGTTGGTTATCTGTGATCAGTGATCATGATTCAGACAATGGTTGGCATTTTTAAGCAATATTTCTTAATTACATTATGAGGTATTTTTTTAGATTGAACACTTAATAGTCTATAGTATAGTGTAAACATAAGTTTTTTGTTTTTTTTTTAATTAAAAAAAATTTTTTTTTAATGTTTTTTATTTATTTTTGAGACAGAGAGACACAGAGCATGAACGGGGGAGGGGCAGAGAGAGAGGGAGACACAGAATCGGAAGCAGGCTCCAGGCTCTGAGCCATCAGCCCAGAGCCCAACGCGGGGCTCGAACTCACGGACCGCGAGATTGTGACCTGAGCTGAAGCTGGACGCCCAACCGACTGAGCCACCCAGGCGCCCCAACATAAGTTTTTTAATTAAAATTTTTTTGATGTTTATTTGTCAGAGAGAGAGCATGCAAAGAGGAACGGGCAGAGAGAGAGGGAGACACGGAATCTGAAGCAGGCTCCAGGCTCTGAGCTGTCGACACAGAGCCCCATGCAGGGCTCGAACCCATGAACAGTGAGATCGTGACCTGAGCTGAAGTTGCACTCTTAACTAAGACACCCAGTTGCCCCCAAGCATAAGTTTTATATGCAAAAGAAAACCAAAAAATTCATTTGGCTCGCTTTATTGAGATATTTCCTTTATTGCAGTGGTCTGGGACTGAACCCACACTATCTCCGAGGTGTGCCTACTCTCAATAAAAATTATCTTCAGCATTGGCAGGGTGCATACTGGTTATCTCTAAGTAACTATTTGTCCTAGTGGCTGCCAGACATTGGCATATCTCATCATTGGCATATTTTATCATTGCCTCGTGGTCGGGAACCAGGCACCAGCTTGCAGCTGGCTTTCTCTAATTCATAGGATTCTCTGATCACTGAACTGATGTGTACAAGAACTGACCTTGTCCAGACCCCCCACCTGCCTTGCATGAGGGGATAGATATTACTGTTCTTATCTTATACAGGAGCTAACTGTGGCCCTCAGAGGCTAATCCATTCAGACAAGGAGGGAGTGGAAGATTTAAATTTTTTTTTTTTTTCAACATTTTGTATTTATTTTTGGGACAGAGAGAGACAGAGCATGAACGGGGGAGGGGCAGAGAGAGAGGGAGACACAGAATCGGAAACAGGCTCCAGGCTCCGAGCCATCAGCCCAGAGCCTGACGTGGGGCTCGAACTCACAGACTGCGAGATCGTGACCTGGCTGAAGTCGGAGGCTTAACCGAGTGCGCCACCCAGGCGCCCCAAGGAGGGAGTGGAAGATTTAATGGGAGAAGAGAAATGATATGTCATGGGATAAATTGTTAATGGTAATCAATTTAATGATTAAACAGCTAAGAAGTGTTGAAAGAAGAGCAGATTTCAGGTCCCCTGCTTCCAAATCTAGAGCTCTTTTCACTACATGTTAATACGTTTTTCTGTTCTTTAGATCTTCAGTGATGGTGGTGAGCGGGTTGGGGACCTTGGGAACAAGCGCCTGTGCAGAGAGGGAAACTCTCTGCAGCCTGAAGGCTGTTAGCACTTTTCCTGCAGAGGAAAGCACCAGCTAAGGAGCAAGCCCAGAACCAGTCCAAACTAGTCTGTGCCGTGAGGGACCTTCACTGTGCTGAACTTTCACCGACTTTCCCCCCTCATTATAATATTAAAAATCACGCCCAGGGATGGAGATTTAACATGTTAATTAGGCATGCGGCTGCCAAAGAAACAGGACCTTTAAGCACACTGGTGCTAATAAATCCCGGCCTCTACCTGTTTTATATATATATATCACCCTTTTCCCACCGAAATTTCTTTGAAAGCCCCTCCCTGACCTCTCCCCGGAGAGTCAGCCTGAGGATTCTTTTCTGCTGCTTCTCTCGAACTCGAGCATAAGTTCCAATAAAGCCTTGCCCGTGCTTTTAAATTTGGGGTCTAGCTGGTTTCTGCCTTTGTGGGGTCCAAGGACTCGAGGCCAGTTAACACCACCAACTGTAGCGATGAACAAAGAATAAATTGAAAGGGGAAAAAAAGCCATAAAGCCAGTGTTGCTTCGACTTCTGTAGAATCTCGTTTGCTCTCCATTTGGCTGTAATTTTCTCTTCCGCCTGCCTATGATAGTGATAAGGGTTTCCATTAGAAAGAGAGAGAAATACATGCTCTCCCCCACGTGAATATCTGTATGGGGAGCCATGGAGCTGTGGTCAGGACCTTGTAGGCGACTTGAGTGACCCAGGCTGGGAATAAGTGCACTGTCACTACGCACCTTAATCCCTGCCTGTGGGGCCTGTGTCCAAGGCCGGACAATTTAGTGCATCTTAGAACGCATTACCTTCAGGAAGAGACCGCCTACTCACCCCACTTAACCCTAGTGTCTGCACACACAGAACGTTTCCACCCCCACCAGACCCCTGCATCTGAAATACAATTTTGAAAGAATTCTTTCCCTTCAGTCAAGGTATTGTCTCCTAAGATGACTTCATTAAAGTGCAAATGGACCCAATAAAAGATATGAGGGCCATTATATTAATTAACAATGACTTAATGCTCCTTCGATCATTCTGATTAAGTGAATGAGAAGATCCCTAACACTTGCTAATTATCCTTTTAACAAAGGCTCCCAGCTTTCAGCAGGCAATAGCATTAAAGCAGATTGGAGAATATCCTTTCATTTCTGCTGTATTTCTTTTTACAGTTACTTTATATTTGTACAGTTACTTTATACTTATGTTTACTTTTATATTAGATGAATTTTCTATTTTATGTCACATGTAATTTTAAGATATATTTATTTAGCTTCTTAAAATGTGAATAAATTTAGTAAAAGTTATTAAGTATACAATAACACAGGTGGTACTCAATAATGGCAAAAATTGAGAAGGCTATGTGCAAATGGCTGAGCATAGAATTATGTCATCCCTGACTTAGTAATAACTTAGTCTAACTTTTAAAAGTTGATTTGAAATTAGAAAATAATGTAACCAATTCAGGCAAAGTTTGAGAACTAGAGAAAGAAAAAAAAAAGGCATCATACATCATCCACTCACACATATTATGTATGCTCTTGTCACACTTGTGTTTTTTGGGAAGGTCTCGTGGAGTGGGGTCCCTGTGATGTAAGAGGCATGCAGGCATGTCGGGTAGTGTGAGCACGTTGGATTACTTCATTAGGACGCAGCTGCCCAGGAGAGAGAAGTCAGGGAAGATGAGAGGAGGGAAAGGGGTGATGTAGGGAGATTGTCATTACAGGAAAAAAAGATTGATAAGGAGCATGTCAGGGGCATCATTCCATAAGTTTGGTAAGCTCAGCTTTGTCTGGGTGACCCTATGAGGAATTATTCGAAGGAAAAATCTATAGCCTAATTTCCTAATGGCTAGATGTGACCTTCCATTTTCAAGGACCAGCGACACCTTCAGGGTAAGATAGGGAATAACTAAACCACTTGGGAGACTGGAGTGTCCATAGAAAGCTGATGGATCAATGATGATGTAATTTAGTGGGCCAGAAGCACTGTGTGGTGCCATCAGATTCCCACACTGTGGTCACGATGCCTTGGAAATCACATCGTGAGCAGAATAGTTATTTTTTTGATCCACCGAAATAATTCACCCTATGCAGGGACCAGAAGTTTTCATAGGAGTAGCAAGTGTCTGGCAACAAAAGACAAAACTGCAAGCTGCAAAATAGAATCTGTGCATTTATTTGGGGTCTTAGGGATTATAACTTGAGGGACACAGATTCAACTGAAATCAGAAGTGTGTTCTGGAGAGACAAAAGAGGTTAGGGTTTTTCAAGAGGAAAGAAGGAACTTATGTAAGTTCTTTTGAATGAAGGGTAATTGGTGCTGGTCTAGCTGGGCTAGTGTTAGGTGGGGGTCCATTTATGTCCATTGTAACATATAGAACATATAGCAGGTGCCCTGGCTCTTAGCTGAGTTCAGGAAAAATCCCAAGAATTTGAGACATAAGACCTGCATAAGCCTCATATCCTCAGTGTCGTAGTAGCTCCATCTTATTTATTTATTTTTGAGAGAGAGAGAGAGTGAGAGAGAGAATGTGCACATGCATGTGAGCTGGGTGTGGGATGGGCAGAGAAAGTGAGGGAGAGAGAGAATCCCATGCAGGCTCCACACTGTCAGCACAGAGCCCAATGTGGGGCTTGAACTCATGAACGGTGAGAACAAGACCTGAGCTGAGAGCAAGAGTTGGACACTAAACCAACTGAACCCCCCAGGTGCCCCCAGCTCCATTTGAAATAACCCTCTTAGCAATGCTTACTCCATTTTATTCTTTCCATTATCACAAATGTTTAATTAACAAGGAGACCATTAGACTGAGGTGGCTTCAGTGCATTAGTAGCCTATTAAGAAAAACCAAAACTGAGCCTATAATGCCTCTAGGTTAAGAAATTGAAATCTAAGGACAACCGATCACAAACAGTCAGCTAGACTTTCCCAAATAAGGCAACCACTTAAGCTATGGCCAATGAAATACTTGCCTTGCTTTGCTTTGCCCTGTAAGTTTTTCCTTTGGTTCTTGTCAGTGGATAGCTTCTAATCATGGCTGATTTGACATTGCTGGATTAGGATTGATTTTTGCTGAAATAAACCCTCAAAAAAATTTTAAATTTAATTCAGTTTAATTTTTAAGAATGTTTATTTTTAAGAGAGAGAGAGATAGAGACAGAGATTGTGTGTGCAAGTGGGGGAGGGGCAGAGAGAGAGGGAAAGAGAATCCCAAGCAGGATATGTGCTGTTAGCACAGAGCGCTATGTGGGGCTCAAACTCACAAACCATGAGATCATGAGCTGAGCTGAGATCAAGAATTGGACACAACCAACTGAACCACCCAGGCACCCCTTAAAATTTTATTTTTAAGTAATTTCTATACCCAACATGGGGCTCGAACTGGCAACCAAAGATCAAGCATCACATGCTCTACCAACTGAACCAGTCAGGTGCCCCTCTTAAAATTTTTACTGTGCTTCAGTTTATATTTTAACACATCTCTCCCCATCAACACAATTAGAACTGGATTTGAAAGTTAGTTGGTAAATGGAGAATATCATTACTACAGTGTCTGATACACTACCGTGTATCAGGCACTATAGACACTGGGTATTCAACAGACGGACAAGGACTTGCAGTCTAATGGGGACATCCAATAAAATAGTTTGACAAATGAATATATAAGACAATTTCAAATTTTTGGATAGAAATAACTGCTATATAAGCAGAAATTGGTGGAAGGAGGAGAGAGAGAGTGCATGTGTGCGTGCGTGTGTGTGCATGTGTGTATGTGTGTTGCTTCTGTCCACTGGCTGATCAGGGAAGGCCTCTTTTAGGAAGTGACATCTGAGTTAAGCCCTGAAGGATGAAGAGGACCCAGGAAAAGAGTTGGGGAAAGCAATCAAGCTACAGGACAATGCTGAAGCAAAGGCAGACCAAGTGGGCCTTTTAGAGGGACAGCCTGAAATCTGTGGGGTTGGATGAGAGAGGCACTGAGGTTAAATGTGTAACGGGAGGCAGTTCAGCACGATGGTTTAATGTTCAAGCTGTAGAGTCAGACTGCCTGAATTCAAATCCCCACTCAACCACAAACTAGCTGCGTGACTTCAGACATGCTACTTACCTTCTCTGTGGTTCATTTCTTTATAAAGAGGAGGAAATACAGGTAACTTCATCATGGAGTTTCTATGAAGATGACATGAGACACTCTAAGTAAAGCACAGAGCTGTCTCGGCACCCGGTTGGTCCTCAATAAATATCAGATATTAGCATTAATGTGTCCCTGTCCGCATAGACTCTAGTCCAGTGGTAATATTCCTTCTCTTTGGGGATGCACTTGGAAGGACACTGCCAAGTTGGGATTCTACGACTACTTTTTCAAAGTTAAATGGTAATACACCAGAGATCTGCAAATTAGGGCTCCTTGGGCCAAATATCTCCTGATGCCTATTTTTGTAAATCCTCGAGTAAGAAATAGTGTTTATGCTTTTAAATGTTTGGGGGAAAAATAGGAATATTTCATGATGAATGAAAAATAGGTGAAATTCAAATTTCAGTTTTCATAAGTAAAGTTTTATTAGAACACAGCCATAGTGTTCATTTACAAGTTGTATCTGGCTTCTTTCTTGCTCCAGCAGCAGAGCTGAGAAACATCCAGAGACCATAAAGCCCAAAACATTTATTATCTGACCATTTAGAGGCAATGTTTGCCAATTTCTGTAGTACATCATAATTGTTAGGAGTGTAGATTTTGGAGACATGTTATCTGGAGATTGAGTTTCCTTCTAAGCACATATCAACTTCCTCAACAGGTTGTGATAATTAAGAATATTTATCCTATAGTCTGAACTCAACAAAGCTTACCCATTGTTTTGACAATGAAGGTGATGATAATGATGATGTTCTTCTAGCCAACAGTCCAGTCTTGGATTGACACCTTTCCTTTATAAATTATGTAGGTATTTTCCCTGGAAACAATCTTTCAAGCCTGTAAGACAGTTTCTCTTTTTTAGCTCATTTGCATTTCCGTGTACCATAATAGTTGAACTGTATGAGGGTAATCTTTCCCTTTTATTTCTAAGTTCTTAGAGGATTTCTTAGCTAAGCCTCCCAGCATTTAAAAATGCCTACAGCTGCAGAGCTTTTTAACTCCCTTCTTCTATCTTTGCCCAGGTGGACAAAAGTTCACAAATCTGTTTGATAAGTAAACAGAATACCTTTATGGCCTCAGTTTATTTAGTTCTTGATTATGGAACAAGATATAGTTTTGATTGTTTTATGCTAGTAATACATATCATTGGAAGCCAAATATTCTCCCAAATCCATTCACTCCTTGTTTCCTTTTAAATGGACTTCTTTGTGGGTTTTTTTAATTTTTTTTTTTTACATTTATTTATTTTTGAGAGACAGAGAGAGACAGAGCACAAGTGGGGGAGGGGCAGAGAGAGAAGGAGATACAGAATCCGAAGCAGGCTCCAGGCTCTGAGCTGACAGCATAGATCCCAACTCAGAACTTGAACTCACAAACCATGAGATCATGACCTGAGCCGAAGTCAGACACTTAACCGACTGAGCCACCCAGGCACCCCAATAGACTTTGTTTTTTAAAGCAGTTTTAGGTTCACAGCAAGAGTGAGAGTATAAAACAAAGTTCCTGTTTAATAAACAAAGTTTCCGTATAACCCCTGGCCCCCTGCACCCCAACTTCTCCCCCCAAACTTCTCCACTATCAATAGCCCACATTAGAGTGGTACATTTGTTACAAATGATGAATCTACATTGACACATCATCATTACCCGAAGTCCATTACCCATTTACATTAGAGTTCACTCTAATGAACTCTTGGCATGGTGCAGTCTTTGGGTTTTGACAAATGTATGAAGACATGTATACACATCATAGTATCATAGTATCATACCATCCCCTGGCAACCATTGATGTTTTACTGCCTTTTCCAGAATGTCTGATAGTTGGTATCATACAGTATGCAGCCTTTTTTAAAAAAAAGTTTTTTTTTAATGTTTGTTTATTTATTTTTGAGAGAGAGAGACAGGGCGTGAGTGGGGGAGTGTCAGAGAGAGAGGGAGACACAGAATCCGAAGCAAGCTCCAGGCTCTGAGCTGTCAGCACAGAGCCCAACATGGGGCTCAAACTCACAGACCATGAGATCATGACCTGAGCCGAAGTCGGAGGCTCAACCGACTGAGCCACCCAGGTGCCCCAAGCTTATTTATTTATTGAGAGAGAGTGAAAGAGAGAGAGAGAAACAGTGGGGGAGGGGAAGAGAGAAAGGGGGACAGAGGATCCAAAGCGGGTTCCGCACTGACAGCAGATAGCCCGGTGTGGGGCTTGAAATCACCAACCTCAAGATCATGACCTGAGCCAAAGTTGGATGCTTAATTCCTCTTTCTTATAGTTCACTGTTGGTGTGTAGAAATACAACTAAATTTTGTGTATTGATTTTGTACTCTGTAACTTTACTGAACTAATTTATTAGTTCTAGCTCATTTCTTTTTACTGCTGAATAATATTCCATTGTCTAGATGTTTCACAGTTTATCTATTCACCTACTAAAAAAGATCTTTGTTGCTGTCAAGTTTTGGCAAGTATAAATAAAGCTGCTATAAATATCTGTGTGCAGATTTTTGTGTGGATATGTTTTCAACTCACTCAGGTAAATACTAAGAAGCACAATTGCCAGATCACATGATAAGAATATATATATACATACATATATGTATATATATATATTTTTTGGTATTGTTTATTTGAGAGAAAGAGAGAGAGAGAGCGAGCGAGTGAGCATGAGTGGGGGAGGCGCAGAGAGAGGGTGAGACACAGAATTTGAAGCAGGCTCCAGGCTCTGAGTTGTCAGCACAGAGCCGGATGCAGGGCTCGAATCACAAACTGTGAACTCATGACCTGAGCTGAAGTCAGATGCTTAACCAACTGAGCCACCCAGACACCTCAAATATATTTTGTTTTGTAAGAAACTGACAAACTGTCTTCCACAGTTGCCATTGTTGCATTCCCCCCAGCAATGGGTGCGAGCTCCTGTTACTTCACAAGGTCACCAGAGGGTGTTGGCAATGTTCCGTACGTCAGCCTTTCTAATAACTGTTTAGTGGTGTCTCATTCTTCTTGTTTCTTCTCATTGTTGTTTTATTTTTGGGACAGAGAGAGACAGAGCATGAACGGGGGAGGGGCAGAGAGAGAGGGAGACACAGAATCGGAAACAGGCTCCAGGCTCCGAGCCATCAGCCCAGAGCCTGACGCGGGGCTCGAACTCACGGACCGCGAGATCGTGACCTGGCTGAAGTCGGACGCTTAACCGACTGCGCCACCCAGGCGCCCCTTCTCATTGTTGTTTTAATTTGTATGTCCCTAATGACATATGATGTAGGACATCTTTTTATATGCTTATTTGTCATCCATTTATCTTCCTTGGTGAGGTATCTGTTCAGGTCTTTTGCTCACTTTTAAATTGAGTTGTTCATTTTCTTAATATTGAGTTTTAAGAGTTCTTTGGATGCAAGAGTTATTTTGGATGCAAGTCCTTTATTAGATATGCCTTTTCCAAATATTTTTTTCCATTCACTAACCTTTAAACTGAGATTAGTTGCCATTCTTTTGGTTGGAGAAGGAAAGTGAATTCTTCAATAGAATTGACTATAAGAGGTAAAACTAAGATCATTTTTTCCATTATAGCATGAAAAATTTTTTGGCTGGAATGATAGTTTTCACTTTGGGGAATAAAAGTATTGCCATTACTATCCATCCATTCAACACTTAATTATTGAAGACTTACTATATTCCAGGCAGTATTCTAATCTACTCCCAGGAAAGGGTAAACATACCATAAATATTTCCTCTGGGAGATATTTATGTCCGTGAAAAAGACAGAAAGCCCACTCCCACCTGCATAAACAAATATTATCACAAACTTTCTTATCTCTGTCAGTTCTTCTAGAAACCCATTTGAACAGTCTTTTCAAATGAGTACTTACTCCCCAAGACTCTTTGAAATATTCACCTATAATCCTCTCCTTGCTATGTCCACCAATTCTAAAATATATTATGATCTTTATACCACCTTAGTTAAGGCCCTACAATGAGGGAACTGCCTTGAACCCAACTTCTCAGACCTCATAAACATCCCAACATCACCCTCTGAGCTCCAAGACTCTTTCATGGAAGTGCATCCTCTTTCTCTTTTGTTGCAGTAAGAATAAACTCAGCTTTGTCTTATTAATAGGTTGTTTTTCCGGTATTTCCTGGAAACCCACTGCTCAACAGGGGTAAATTGCAATTTTTTAAAAAGATTTTTTATTTTTAAATAATCATTACACCCAACGTGGGGTTTGAACTTACAACCCCGAGATCAGGAGTTGCATACTCTATACTGACTGAGCCAGCCAGGCACCCCTTATAGACAAAGTTCTTTATATATATATATATATATATATATATATATATATATTTTTTTTTTTTTTTTTTTTTTTTTTTAAAGTTATCTCTTCACCCAATGTAGGGCTCAAACTCACAACTCCGAGATCAAGAGGCACATGCTCTACTGACTGAGCAGCAATTGTAAATATAGTCACCAAGTAGGCTTCATTAGGAACATGATATTTGAACAAAGATTCAAAAAAGGGGGTTTACTCTAGAGATTTGTGAGGGAAGAGTGTTTCAGGCAGAGAGGACAGCCAGAGCAAAGATTCCAGTGGGGTTCAGGCCTGTTTTGATTTAGCAGAGTGAGCAAGCAAAGAGTAGTGAGAGATAAGTTCAGAGATTATGTGTGACCTTGAGTAAGGTGTGTGTGTGTGTGTGTGTGTGTGCACGTGTGCATGTGTGTGCACACACACATGCCTGTATCTATGGAGCAATGATATAATTAAGAGTCCTGTAGTCAGTCTACAGATATTTATTGAGGTCCTACTATGTGCCATTCTGGGTACTAGGAACACTGTGATGAAATAAATCAACTTAATGAATGTACATTCCAGTAAATAAACAAAAAAGAGAATTTCAGATATTATGGGCTACAAAGACAAACAACAGAAAGGAAGCAACTTGAAGGAAGAGGCTCCTCTACTAGTATGTCAGGGAAGTTTTCCTGAGAAATTAATGCTAGGCTGAGGTCCCAGTAAAGAGGAGACAGCTGCCTGATAAGGTGAAAAGAACATTCCAAGAAGTTACAACAATTTGCAAAGCCCCTGGGGAGTCTGAGAGATAATAGAAGGCAAGTGTGGCTGGAGCATAGTGGAGGAGTGGAAAAGAAGGGTTCCTACTGCCTTAATGGTTGGGCAAGGAAGGCAGAGTCAATTGATAGGTAATGCTAAAGGCTTGGACATTACCCAACACATAATTGGAAGCCATTGGATGAATAATGATGTGATTAAGCAAATGTTTATAAAACATCACCGGGATTGTCATCTGAGGAACATTCCCAGAAGGAAACCAGGGAGAGAGTACTCCAAGAGAGAGGTTTTACTGAAGCCTAGAGAAGAGTTTGCTAAAGGAGGGAGTGGTCTGTTTGGCCAATGGCTGCTGGCTAGCCCAGTAAGATAAGGACAGAGAACCAACCACTGGCTTTGGCAAGACCTAGGTCATTGGTGACCTCAGCAAGAACTGAGGTCTACCCATTGAGTAGAGGGCTGGCCGTGGAAAGCCTGACTGGAGTGGATTGAGAGAAAATGGGGCTGAGGATGTGGACAAAGCAGCCACAGTCAACTTTTTAGAGTCAAGTGGAGCCCAGTTTAGTGCCTAGACTAGAATTCAAGATTCCTAACAAAGAGTTCTCTTCTATGGAGCACTGACGAGAATTAAACACTCCTGAAATCATCTATATAAAAAGACAGCTGTGTTACAATATCAACTGATTCTGAGATTGCCACAACTTGATTCAAAACAATCGTAATCAGCTCTTGGACTAGGAGATCAGGACTACTGAGAGAGCTGTCCCTGGACTCTGTCTGCTTCTGGGAGGCATCAGGACCAGAAGAGAAAAGACAAAGTTCTGAGAGTGAGTTTGGGGAAGATATAAGAAGAGGAGGCTGCCTACTTTCAGACCTCTTACCAGAGCTCCAGGGCAGGCTTAGAGAGTGACAAGGCTGGGTCCTGAAGCTGGGAACAAGGGGCAATCTTAATCATATTGGGTGAGTTCCTCCCATGTGGAGAGGAAAGAGGGTAAAGCTTTTTTTTTTTTTTTTTTTTTTTTTACCAGAAATGCCCTAGAGAAAGCCAGAAAGGCACACTGAGAAGGGAAAATATTTTTGTTCAGATCGTGGGCTTATGTGTACTTTGAAAAGTTTGAATTAATGATTAGTGTGGTGGTTTAAAAAAATCAGGGTTGGGTCCCCTGGGTGGCTCAGTTGGTTAAGCATTGACTTTGGCTCAGGTCATGATCTCACGGTTGGTAAGTTTGAACCCCATGTCGGGTTCTAGCTGTCAGCACAGAGCCTGGAGCCTGCTTCGGATTCTATGTCTCTCTCTCTCTGCCTCTCCCCTGCTTGCACTCTCTCTCTCTCAAAAATAAATAAACATTAAATATTTAAAAAAACATCAGGGTTTCAGACACAGGCAGAAATTATAAGGCAGTGTATACTATAGTGTATACGGGTCTTTAATCTTATCAGTTGTCCAGGCCTCACACTTGTTTGCTATCGCTATCTTAAAGTTCTGAATAATCTTTTAACAAGGTGCCCTGTGTTTTCATTTTGCACTAAGCTCCACAATTATTGTCTAAAGTGTAGGTTAGCGGTCATCTCCAAGACAGGCATTTTGCTGTCAAATATAGCTCAATTCTTGAATGGGTTAAAGAAGGCAACATCACTATGTTGGTGGTTGTATGCGAGAATAAGACTTCCCAGTATGGATACCCAAGTTTAGCATTTCTAGGCATCGCCAGTCTCTCAGATCTTCCTAGAACACATGTCCTTAATTTTACAAGTAAAAGAAAACAAAAAAACTAGCTAAAAATTATAGATACTTCTAGGGGCACCTGGGTGGCTCAGTTGGTTAAGCAGCCAACTTTGGCTCAGGTCGTGATCTTGCAGTTTGAGTCCCACATCTGGCTTTCTGCTGTTAGCACAGAGCCTGCTTTGGATCCTCTGTCTCCCTCTCTCTCTCTCTCTCTCTCTCTGCCCCCATCTCTGTCTTTCAAAAATGAATAAACATTAAAAAAATTATAGATACTTCTGAATATTAAGGAAAGGTCTTCTGTGTCTCCCTCTTTCTCTGCCCCTCTCCCACTGGCACTCTGTCTCTCAAAAATAAGTAAACATTACAATTAAAAAAAGAAAAAAAGAAATGGTTACGATGGTAATTTTATGCTTGTGTGTTTTACCACAGTTAAAAATTTTTTAATTAAAAAAATTATAGATAGTCCTGAAAACTCTCATATAGAGGTGCTTGGTTGAACATTATCAGTTGTTTTCTTCCATGGGGGAAGGGATAGGAAATATGATATTTCTAGGTGGTTAGCGAGAGATATGGTATCCAAAAAGAAAAATTTCAAAGGCTTAGTGCACTATTTCATCTTTTTGTCTCCAAAGAACCATATCATATAAACTACATTATGTTGTCTTGACTTTCCCTGTGTTTTTCTATTATCCTGATAATGTTTTATCCAATTCTCAAAACAAACATGTTTCAAGAGCCTACAGTGTGTGAGGCAGTGGGTCTATAGTGATGAATCTAACAGATTCATTTTATTCTCTACCCTCACTGTTCATAAGGCTCCTGTGAGGGAGACAGTTCATCAGTTCATCACATAAGTAACTTGTGAAAAATGCTGTGGAAGGAAATTCAAGAGGCAAGGAGAGATTGTGACAGGGTCTGAGGCTGGAGGTCTTGGGAAAGCTGCCCTGATCGTAGTAAATTCAAGATGGCTGCGAATTCTTTGCCCTTCTCCCGTGGTGAGGTGGGGTCTATTTACCCTCCCTCTGAATCTAGACCGATGCTGTGACTTGTGTTGACCAATCAAGGGGAGTGGAAGTGAGACTGTGTAACTTCTAAGTTTAGGCCCTAAGAGGATCACAGTTCCTCCCTTTGTTGCTTGAAATGTTTTCCCCTGGAAGCCAACGTCATATAAGAAGTCTAAGTCTGGTTATCCTAAGACCACCATATTGTGAGGAAGTTCAAATTGGGCATGTAGATAGAGAGAGGCTACAAGGAGGAGCACCCCAGTGCCAGCCAAGTGAGTGAAGCCTTCTTGGACCCTATAGTCAGCCCAGTCAACCACCAGAGGAACGCAAGCTGAGTCGATGACCCCAGCTGAGGGTACCCAGCTGAACTGTGTCTGATTCCTGTCTCACAGGATCACCAGCAAATAAAGTCTTCGTTATTTTGAGCCACTATGTTTTAGGTAGTTTCTTACACAGGTGTAGCTCACCAAAACATTGAGGAAACAGTCTTTGACAGAAATAAAGTGATGTTTGAACTTGAGCACCTAGCTTTAGCACAAGATTCCTGACACAGCACCATGGCAGGGGGGAAGGGGCCTGACAGCTCACCGCTGGCTAGGTTGAGAGGCAGTAGATGGAGGAGTATTTACTAAGCAACAGAGACTTTGCTTTCTCTGGGACTCATGGCAGTGGCATGAATTTGTACCATCTGAAAGCAGAAAGATTTGAGAATTGCTTATAGGGAATAAATAAACATATCCAGTGCATTCTCTGATTTTGTGTCACTGGTCTATCTATACACTTGTAAACTTTTCATTCCTTCTAGCTCCTTTCTTGGCCTCAGGCATCCATCCCCCACAACCTGGATTTCCTGGTGCTGCTATGTGCCTGCTGCCCCCAGAAGTCCAGCTGCCGAGGACACTGTGTTGTATACAAATGGAAGAATTTCTTGGGAAACCTGGACCTCTGTTTCTGCCTCCCAAGCCACGGTCCTGGCAAGGCCTTGGTCCCTCCAGAAAGCAACACCTGCCCGTCAGGCCCTCTCTCCCCATCTTCCTCAGGAAGGGGGCTTTAAATGAGAGGAGAGGCAGACACCTCTGTGCTAATGACAATGCTATCCACTTCTTGCACACTTCCTGTGCACCAGTAGTATCCCATTTTATTTATTGACTTCTAAATGTCTTATTATTTATTTTTTCAGAGATCGTGCCCAGGGGAGGGGCAGAGAGAGAGGCCAGAGGATCCAAAGCAGGCTCTGTGCTGTCAGCACGGGGCTTGAGCTCAGGAACCTTGAGCTCATGACCTGAGTCGAAACAGACGCTCAACCAGCTGGGCCACCCAGGCGCCCCAGCCAGTATCCCATTTTAAATATCACAACAACCCGTGTAGAAGGAATGATGATCCCTACCACACGCATGTGGAAGCTAAGGCGCAGAAGACGTAAGAGCCTGGTCCGCGTCTGCACGGCTGGTGGGACAGTGCTGGGAGTGTGCCCTGCGGGGAGGAAGACACCTCCCCACACATGCTCTAAACCATCCCGTCAGGCCTGAGCTCTTCTGGCAGTTCTTCTGTCTTTGTTTACAGAGTGGGGGGAAGAAAAGTTAGGACTTCTAATTCTGCTCTCTTGGCACAAACGGTCTTTTCTGAAACGATTTACCTATTTATTAGGTAATTTATAAATAGCACATGTTTTGTATGTGGCATTGAGCACAGAGGCCTTCATTATGAGTCAGAAGATAGAAGTTCTGCTTCCCATGCGAGCTGGAAGTCTGTGACAAATTTCTTTACTGTTCGGATTTTTCAGTTCTTGGTTTCTACCTCCTCCACTCAACCAAGAATAATTTGAGGGGCGGGAATGTTCTGGTCTTCTTCATACCTTTAGTTTTAGTTTTAGTTTTTAAGTTTATCCATTTATTTTGAGAGAGAGAGAAAGAGCAGAGGAGGGGCAGAGAGAGAGGGGGACAGAGGATCCAAAGCAGGCTCTGTGCTGACAGCAGAGAGTCCGATGTGGGGCTCAAACTCGCGAACAATGAGATCATGACCTGAGCCAAAGTCAGATGCTTAACTGACTGAACCACCCTGAACCATCCCTTCTTCATACCTTTGGTATCTAGTACAGAGCCCTGAAATGTTTGAGGGTCGAAATAGGAAGGGGGAGAAGAAAGAATGAAAGGGAGTCATCAGGTAATATGGTCATGGGATCAGCGATATGATTACAAAATTTTTGCAGGCTTTGTTGAGAGACAGGTGGATCTGGGTGGCAAGCTTTTTAGAAGGAGATGGGGCCTGTGATGAGAGCCTCTTTTGCATAAAGGGCGCAGAAAATAGAATTGTGTGTACGTACAGTCAAATGCCTAGGCAACCTTCCCTTTCCTTGTTCCTCCCAAAGCAACTAATACCACAAGATGACAAAGCGGTTCAACAAGAGGACGGCTGTCAGTGACAATTCTGGCCACTTCCTTTCCTTTGGAGATGGTAGTAATAATGGAGAGGTCGGAGGAGCCCCAACACAGATGCAGAATGATGACTTGGTTTTGTGCCACCAAACTCACCTAATAACGTGTTCTTTGGTGACCTCGATTCTTCTGACCTTTACAGAGCGACTCCCACTTTAGGAGTGTGCCAGGATTTTAACAGGGAGCTTCAGCTGCAGAGGGCAAAGGAGTCACGCTAATAAGCTCTCCAATTCTGCTTCTTGCAGACGGCTTCAGTTTTGAAGGAGAAGGCATTATTTTTAGAATTCCTTCTTGCTTTCATCCTGTGTCTTGAATGATTAACTCCTAGTGTTTCCTCTCCAATTGCTCCTGGGGAAGCAAGTGCACTTGCAACCCAAACAGAGACCGGATGTCTTTTAAAAAAATCATTTTCAATCTGCTCCCTCCCACCCCCCACTCCATCTTCTGTCCCCACCTCTTGCCCCTCCTCTATTGAAATCATCTCCTTTGAGTGTCCAGGACAGTGGCTTGTCTGGTAGGCGCTAACCCGGGAGAGACACTTTTAATAATGTTTAAAGTCCAGTTTAACCCTTCTGGTGTCTAGAAAACATGACTTCATGGATTTTCAGGCTTGACTTAGGTCATTGGAATACAGAGGTCGGGGTGAAGGGATAAGGGAAGCACACAGTCTGTGTTTGGGGGGGGGTTTGTTTGAAACTCCCACAGTCTTTCAGTGAGTAGGCAGATGCGGTCACTGTTTACTTACAAATCTACAAAATGTTTTCAAAATGTAACTTCACGCTGCTGTTTGTTTTTGCTAAATTATCCTTTGCTAATTTTTGAAAAAGAAATCTCAGAGGGAAAATTATAGTTTTCAAAATTAGATGCAAATCAAAATCCATGAGCATCTTTGAGATTAAGTTTCTTAAGAGAAAAATAGATGCAAATAGCTGTATGTGGGGGACAATCTGTGCCCCAAACAAAAGAACATGCATTACGTGAGTGGGGAGTAGTTCCTAATATGGACATATTTGACTGAATGTATTATTTCTTTTTTAAAACATGTGACTATGGTGACCAGTAAACAAGCCAAAAAAGATGTTTGACTTTATTATTTTTTTTACAAATTTATATGTTACTTAAATTTTTTTTTTTACTGTTTATTTACTTTTGAGAGAGAGCAAGGCAGAGTGCAAGCAGGGGAGGGTCAGAGAGAGAGAGGGAGACACAGAATCCCAAGCAGGCTCCAGGCTCTGAGCTGTCAGCAAGGACCCCAACGTGGGATTTGAACTCACAAACCATGAGATCATGACCTGAGCTGACGTCAGACGCTTAACCAGATGTCCCTATATTTTCCTTTTTTTTTTTTTCAAACATTTATTTATTTTTGAGACAGAGAGAGACAGAGCATGAACGGGGGGAGGGGCAGAGAGAGGGAGACACAGAATCTGAAACAGACTCCAGGCTCTGAGCTGTCAGCACAGAGCCCGACGCGGGGCTCAAACTCACGGACCACGAGATCATGACCTGAGCCGAAGTCGGCCGCTCAACCGACTGAGCCACCCAGGTGCCCCTATCTTCCTTTTTTTTTTTTATAAAGTAGGCTCCACACCCAAAGTGGGGCTCAAACTCAAGATCCAGAAATCATGAGTTGCTTGGCTCCACCAACTGAGCCAGCCAGGTGCCCCAAAGATGTTTGACTTTAAATGCAAAAACCTTAAGTGGATTTGAACTTGTAATGAAAAATGGATGCATTTCGTGATCCTGCCAAAGGTATGTGTGTGTGAGTATAATGTGCTTATTTTTTTATTACCTTTAAGGTTTATTTAGTTATTTTGAGAGAGAGTGAGAGAGAGAGAGAGTGAGAGAGAGAGAGAGAGGGCATACACACCCTCATGAGTGGGGGAGGGGAAAAGAGAGAGAGGGAGAGAGAGAATCCCAAGCATGTTCTGCGCTGTCAGAGCAGAGCCCAGCTCGGGGCTCGAACTCACAAACCAGGAGATCATGACCTGAGCTGAAGCTGGATGCTTAACCAACTGAGCCACCCAGGTGCCCCTAGTGCAATGTGTTTAAAGTCATATTGAGTCTGATTTGGTGGCTCCTGAGATGTAATGATTAACATTTTAAATAAACATAACTTGTCCTTTAATTCTTTAGAGCAAGTTTTAAATAAGCCTGAATGTGATAAGAAGTCTTACTATTCATTCTTTGCGAAGTTTCAAGTAGTCAAGTCATAAAAGTAATTTCTCAGTTTCTCTGATATGGCTCGTAGAAATAAAATCTGTGCTCTGAAGAACACAGTGTGAAGCTCTGAAATACAAAGGACTTGGGCAGAAGCACAGATGGACTGGGGGGAAGGGAGACGAAGGGGGAGATTGCTCTCCCCTGAATACATTGTCCCAGAAAAGTGCCTTGTGGATAATTTTTAGGGTCCATGTTGACACGGTGGTTGTTAAGACTTTAGTGCAAAAAATTTGAGGAAGCCAGTGTGAAATACTCGGATGAAACGTCAACAGTGAGATCATGAGACATTTAAAAAAAGAAAAGTCATCAAAACTTGGAGTCTCTTTTATTTGCTCTCTCTCCCACTAAAACTCCCTGCTCTCATGTTAAAGAAGGAAATATTTGTCGAGAACACATTCATCCTCATGTGCTTAGGGAATGAGAGAATGTTGCAATAGTGTATGACAGATTGTATTGGTTCTTTTGATCTCAAGTACTTCACGTTGTCCTTTACTGAGCTTAAGGTTTGTCCAAACAAGTTTAGTCTTTAGTCTTTAGTCACACTCACATGCAAACATCAACCTCCCCACTCCTCCAGTAAACCCTAAACAAGTCTGTTCTGCTTGAAATAATTCCTTCGGCAGCTCCCACTTCTCTCAGGATTTAGTCTGATCTGGAAAGGCAGACACAGCTCCCTTGGGAGCTGGCTCCCAGGCTCTCTGCATCCATCCACCTCATCTCCCTACGCTCCTACCGTATTGACTTTGAGGTTCTTGGATGTGCCACATTCCCTCCTCACACCCCCCAAGCCTTTGTTTTTCCTTCTCTCTTTACCTCCATGTCTGCCTGACTCTGGCAGGTCTTTCCACATTTAGCTCAGATGTCACCTCCTCCTCCTCCTCCTGAAAACCTTCCCAGACCATCTACTTGCTGAAATCAGGACTGGTGCCTCACCAGTGAGTTTCCATGCATCTGTCTGTGCCTCTAAGCAATATTACACCAAATCGAATCCTTCGCCTTTTCCTATTTACTTTTTAAATGTTATTATAATTTTTTTATGTTTATTTATTTTTGAGAGAGAGAGGGAGAGTGCTCGAGCAAGTGGGGGAGAGGCAGAGAGAGGGAGACAGGCTCTGCACTGATAGCACAGAACCCTATTTGGGGCTCAAACTCACAAAACCTGAGATCATGACCTGAGCCGAAGTTGGACGCTGAACCAACTGAGCCACCCAGGTGCTCTCCTATTTACTTTTACAGTAACACAAAAACTATCCCATGGCAATTGTCCTTTGCACATTTGGTGGGTGAATTGTTTAATCAGAGTTTGTTTCTAGCCCATGTTAACGTACTTGTGTGCCTAAGTGGATGAGGACAAATAAATCTTACAGTTTGTTTGACCAAGAATAGTTTCCTGATAGTGATTTGGCAACCTGAAAGTTAGCGAGGGAAGTAAACAATAGTTACTGAACAGACTGCCATTGATTACCTTCTATGAATCATTTATTTGAACTAGGAATGGTTTAAATTATTTTTGTGGATAGACTTAAAGCCGTATCACAAAGCTGTAATCATCAAGACAGTAAGGTACTGGCACAAAAACAGATACTCGGATCAATGGAACAGAATAGAGAACCTAGAAATGGACCCACAAATGGATGGCCAACTAATCTTTGACAAAGCAGGAAAGAATATTCAATGGAATAAAGACAGTCTCTTAAGCAAGTGGTGCTGGGAACACTGGACAGCGACATGCAGAAAAATGAACTTGGACCACTTTCTTACACCATACACAAAAATAAACTCAAAATGGATGAAAGACCTAAATGTAAGACAGGAAGCCATCAAAATCCTCGAGGAGAAAGCAGGCAAAAACCTGTTTGACCTCAGCTGCAGCAACTTCTTACTCAACACGTCTCTGGAGGCAAGGGAAACCAAAGCAAAAATGAACTATTGGGACCTCATCAAGATAAGAAGCTTCTGCACTGCAAAGGAAACAATCAGCAAAACTAAAAGGCAACCAACGGGATGGGAGAAGATATTTGCGAATGACATATCAGATAAAGGGTTAGCATCCAAAATCTATAAAGAACTTACCAAACTCAACACCCAAAAAACAAATAATCCAGTGAAGAAATGAGCAAAAGATATGAATAGACACTTCTCCAAAGAAGACATCCAGATGGCCAACATGAAAAAATGCTCAACATCACTCATCATCAGGGAAATACAAATCAAAACCACAATGAGATGCCACCTCACACCTGTCTGAACGGCTAAAATGAACAACTCAGGCAACAACAGATGTTGGTGAGGATGCGGAGAAAGAGGATCTCTTTTGCACTGCTGGTGGGAATGCAAACTGATGCAGCCATTCTGGAAAACAGTGTGGAGGTTCCTCAAAAAATTAAAAATAGAACTACCCTATAACCCAGCAATTGCACTACTAGGTATTTATCCAAAAGGTACAGGTATGCTGTTTTGAAGGGGCACATGTACCCCAATGTTTATAGCAGCACTATCAACAATAGCCAAAGTATGAAGAGATCCCAAATGTCCATCTATGGATGAATGGATAAAAAAAAATGTGGTATGTATATATAATGGAGTATTACTCGACAATGAAAAAGAATGAAAGCTTGCCATTTGCAACTATGTGAATGGAACTAGAGGGTATTATGCTAAGTGAAATTAGTCAGAGAAAGACAAATATATGACTTCACTCATATGAGGACTTTAAGATAGAAAACAGATGAACATAAGGGAAGGGAAGCAAAAATAATATAAAAACAGGGAGGGGGACAAAACATAAGACTCTTAAATATGGAGAACAAACAGAGGGTTACTGGAGGGGTGGTGGGAGGGGGGGATGGGCTAAATGGATAAGAGACATTAAGGAATCTACTCCTGAAATCATTATTGCACTATATGCTAACTAACTTGGATATAAATTAAAAATTAAATAAAATTTAAAAATAAGTAAAAAAAAAAAAAGAAATGGGACTGAGAGCCTTTCAATGTGAGAAACTTGTATGCAGGCTAAGAGATGAGAAAGGTGTGGAAAGTTTGGAGGAATTGATAAAAGCTTTTGTGTATTTGGAATCTAGAGTTAGAGGCAGTGGGGGCCAGCTGAGCCAAGCTGTGCCTGAAATGTGGAAACCTACAAGTTTGTATAGTAAGAATGGGTTTTGAATACTGTTCACTCTTAGAATGGCAGTGATGTTCCACAGCCACCTATGTAGGAAGATTCAGAGAACTGAATTCCAGTGGATTGGCAAGAGATTTCAGAGGGGAAAAAAGTCCAATGGTTTCTTGGGTCAATTGTTGGAATGACATGATGTCAATTTATTTATGACAGTCACTTTGTAAGTCACTTTATTATTGAAATTCTAGCTAATATTCCACTCACCTCCAGAAGAATAATTATTATCTTACAAGTGGTCTTTCCAAGGTAGAGTCCAGAGAACATATGTAATGTGGGGGCTGGTTTCTAACTATTATGCTGTCTTTAGTTAAAAAAATTTAATTTGCAATGTTGTTAATCTGATAATTTTCACAGATAATATTTAATTTTTAAAAGTCATTGGTTACCAGCTAGAATGCTTCTGTGTGCAAAATCCAAGAAATTAATTAAAAAACAGTCAGTGATAAATATCTGTATTTTAAGGGCAACATTTACATTGAAAATTGCATCTCTGTCTTGCATTTATGGTAAATAAATAAATCTAGTTTTGCAAACAAAAAATTCATTTTTGTGGAGATAACATAATAACTAAATATAAAATAATAACTAAACATAATGAAGGCCACATTTATTATGGATATATGCTAAACATCTTTTTTGTTGTTCCAAGTGCTATAATCGAACTTCAGGATTTATCTTGGAGTTCAATTATAAATTCAAAATTTATCTCCTCTACCTGGCTGACCCCCAAAACACACACACACACTCACACACACACACACTCACACACACACACACACACACACACACACATACACAGCACACACCTTCACATGCATTCCCTTAGAGCCACCTTACTAGATTTTGTCTTTATTAGTCCCTTGAGACAAATGTCACCACATTTCCAAAGTTGTAATAGATCTTGTAAAGGAAAACAGAAAATAATGGTAAGAAGATCCACTCAATTGGCATATGTGGCTCCCCGCTGTGGCTCCCCTCTTCAAACAGAGAAATCAAGAGCAAAAATCATCTAAGAAGGCAAAAGTTATAATATTCTTCCAAAGCCAAGCATTGCACCCAGTCATGCGGACCTGTGCTGCACAGAGTCAGTTCTGCAAGTCAGCTTGTAGAGAGAAGAGTTATTTTAGAAAGATCATCTCAGAAGCTTATTTATATTCTCTTTGAAGAGATGAGTCCAACGAACTCTTGAACTGGACACTTGAAATCCTTAATTTTTGCTGTCACTTGGAAAAGAATTACCCTTGATAATTTGTAATATAATTTATTGGAGAGAAACAAAAGTGGCTGACAATATTATTAGCTGAACTTTTGGCCTGCTTTGGTAAATACCAGAGAAAATGTTTTGAGGGTGGAGCTTGAAAGTCTAATTAGACAACGGTAAGATAAATGTCTCACTATCAAGGAGAGTTTGTATTTTTAAATGGATACGAAAGATTGTTAGAACATTCTGCCCAGCAATTCTGTGTGCCAGAAAAATGAGGTGAGAGATCTGGTATGGAATTTGGCATGGAATGTTTTTCCACAGGTATAATGAGAAAGAATGTTGAGCAAGAGGCTTAAGACCATCAGTTTTACTGAGGGTTGGTGGGGGTTGGAAGGGAGGGGAAAGTGGGTGATGGGCATTGAGGAGGGCACCTGTTGGGATGAGCACTTGGTGTTGTATGGAAACCAACTTGACAATAAATTTCATATTAAAAAAAAAAAAGACTGTCAGTTTTACTTCCAGTTTTGCCTCTGTGACCCCGGCCAAGTCACTTCACTGTGAACTTGGATTTCCAAAACTACCAAATAAGAGAGTTGGACTTTTAGTCTCCTTACATCTCTGATGATTTGTGTTGGATTACTCCACATCCAAATAGAGGAGGCCACATATTTTTGGCCATACCAACCACCATTTAAACAAATAACCTTCTCTGGTCTTAATGGAGGAGGAGCTCATGCAGATGCCTGGTGGCCTCCTCCTGGGCGAATGCAGATGAATTCCAATCAGCAGGCATGGGCTGACCAATGTGTCTACAGTCTGTTCCAGCTCCACTGGATTGGGAGGCTTTTGGAGGCAGTTGGGTCACGCTCCCTGACCCAAACTGGCGAAGTGGGAGAGCAGTCAGATGTGCCAGCAGTTACATAACCCATCCCCAGGAGGAAGAATGGAGTGAGTGAACCACAGTTCGAGAGAAAAGCTTCATGCAGGTTATTTGCCCTGTGTCAGGGCCCTATCTCTTCAACTGCCCTCTATCCACTTGTCTTTGCCTCTTGCTTCTGCTTTTCCCCACACCTTCTCCGGATCTTAGTTCCCTTCTCACTAGTGAAGCTGGATTCTCGTGGGGTCATACAGAAGACAATGTACCGAAACCATTCACCACCACCCTCTTCCTTGTTGACAGAACTCTGATTGTGATCAAGGGTGCCCCCAGCCTCAGGTAGCTAAGAGAAGAGCTCCCATGCCTCAGCCTGAGGGGAAAACACTGAATGGTGTGAGCCAGGCACTGTGTTCCCATTTTCCTGTTATCCTCACTAGTGATTGGCTTGGGTACGGGTGTGAATTACAGTTCTCGCCAATGTGAGGGAGATCACTTGAGAGACTTCCAGGAAAACACATATTGTGTTGTCAGCATTCAATGCCTTAAATGCCATGGCCATCTTTTGAAAATGAGAGATAAGCTGACAGGCTGAGTGAAGTTGGTTGAGTAGAGAAATGGAAAGAATCATCTGGGTCGTTGGTAATATATCTGAGTTGCTTAATCAACACTGGAACCCATCTACCTCTTGAATTCTGGCTATATGAGATTTTTTTCTTCCTGTTTGAGTCAGAAGCCAAAAACATCTTAATACAGTTCATGCTGGTGCACTGATGAGGCAGTGAGGAAACTCCTGGGCTTTAGAATTATGGGGACCTGGTTTTACATATTAGTTCCTCCACTTCTAGGTTGTTGCTGACGAACAAACTACTTTAAAAACTTCATGACTTAAAAAAAAAAAACACTAAGCATATATTGTCTCTCAGATTCCATGGGTTGCAAATTTTGGGGATGGCTTAGATTTTCTCCTCTCATGAGACTGGAAACAGGTATTGGCTGGGGTTGCAGTCACCCGACAGCTTAGCTAGAACTGGTGGATCTGCTTTAAGGGACTCACTTGTGTGGCCAGTGGCAGGCCTCAGTTCCCCACTGCCTGCCCTTTCCAATAGGGCTGTTTGAGTGTCCTTTGTTTTATTAATTTTTTAATTTTTCTTTATGTGTTTTTTTGAGTCAGAGAGAGAGAGAGAGAGAGAAAGAGAGAGAGAGAGAGAGAGAGAGAGAGAGCAAGCTGGGGAGGGGCAGAGAGGGAGAGAGAGAATCCCAAGCAGGTTCCGTGCTGTCAGCACAGAGCCTGACACGAGGCTTGAACTCATGAACTGTGAGATCATGACCTGAGCCGAAACCAAGAGTCATATGCTTAACTGACTGAGCCACCCAGGCACCCCAAGTATCCTCTGTTTTAAATAAAGATCTTATTATTTTGGTATGAGAGGGCTAACAGATCAAGAGATGAATGCCAATGAAAAGATAATTTGTTATACTGTCAGGTCACAAGGGGAAGGCACATCTCCTCCACAGGAAGGCACTGGGATTGGTCTGGGGGGCAGAGGCAATAAGGGGAAATGGGGGCAAGAGCCTTTACTGTGGTTTCCATGGGAAGGAAGGGGTGAAGCAGGTTGAGTAGGTGTATTAGGATTGGTTAATTTGAATTATTGCAGCAGGCTCTGGGGCATAACGGCCGTTCCCTCGTTGTCTAGTACCTGGCCTTGGGGGTTACTAGTGGCCCAGAGTGTGGGAGCTCAAGAAAGGAGGTGGTTGCGGATATGGGTCATGGACTGGTTGACTTGCATGTGAAAAGTGTGCTCACAGACACGTTGTTTGTTATCTCTAGGAATTGGCTTGCCCAGGGAGGGGCAGTCCCTCCAGGGTCGTTAAAGCCCTAGATGTAAAAGCATAGAAATACAAAAATAAAAGAAATGAGTAATACACCTTCACAACATGGTGGCTGGCTTTGCCCAGAGTAAGCAGTCCAAGAGAACAAGGCAGAAGTTGCAAAGCTCTTTGTGATCTAGATTCAGAAATCACACACCATCACCTGTGCCATACTCTACACAGGCCATTCCTGATTAAACGTGGGAGGAAACTACTCAGGGTGTGAACACCTAAGAGGTGGAGATCATTGGGGGTCATCTTGGGGGTTACCACACATTTGAGAAATTACTTAACCTCCAAGTCTCAGTTTGTCTGTCTGAAAAAGATGGTAATGATATTATGGCAGTCAGACCTCTTGGTTGCAAGCAACAGAAAACAATCCTGGCTTACTCAGGCAAAAGGTGATTTTACTAGATAAATTCAGGGCAACTCACACAATAGAGGGAGGCCTGGGAGCAGGAAATGTCGTGCAAGGTGAATGGTTTGGTCAGGAAATCGGTGTTGATGTCACCCCCACGGGACACTGGATATTGCTGCCTGAGCTGAATTCCCACCACACAGCTGTTGCTATGAATCACTCTTCTGTCTCCTGAAGGTTCCACCGTGCTGGCAGAGTGGGGACAGGACAGTCTGGCCCCTTCTGCTTCCAAGAATTCAACAAATGTCCACTGCTTCTTGGGATCCTCATGAAGATTAAACAACAATATATGAGTCTTTGGAAAATTGAGAGTCATCAGTAATTGGTTGTTTAATAGAAGGAAGAAAGCAGTCACCTTAGGGGTGACAAAGTGGGTTCAGAGATCTCAGGTAGAGAGGGATCTTACCTTAGACTCCGAAGCATCCTCATAACGTGTCCAGACACACTGATCACTTCTAATCACACCCTCATCCCTCCCCTGCTCTTATACACATGTACACATTCTTTGTTTTTCCACCTTTATTGAGACATAATTGTGTAAGCTTAAGGTATAGAAGGTGATGATTTGATACATGTCTATATCGCAAATTCATTAACCATAGTAAGGTTAGTTAACACCTCCATCACCTCACATAATTATTATTTTTTTTGTAGTGAGCATATATGCACATTCTTAATTTGCTGAGTTTTATACAAATCCTATCTCCATTACGATGTGGTTGTTCTGTGACCCGGGTTGGAGATTAGGAAACAGTGTAACTAATTAAGAAAAGCTAAAGTAGGGGTGCCTGGGTGGTTCAGTTGGTTAAGCACATGACTTCAGCTCAGGTCATGATCTCGCGGTCCATGAGTTTGAGCCCCGCGTTGGGCTCTGTGCTGACAGCTCAGAGCCTGGAGCCTGCTTCAGATTCTGTGTCTCCCTCTCTCTCTGCCCCTATCCCTCCCCCCCCACCCCTCCCAAACACGTGTGCACATGCGCGTGCTCTCTCTCTCTCTCCCTCAAAAATAAACATTAAAAAAAAGAAGAAGAAAATCTGAAGTAAAAGCTTCCTGTGAGAATTGCAACTGTGACCCCTTAGTGCTCTGATAGGAACCACCATTAATTGTACTAATTGGTGTTTTCCTCATTGTGTCATTATTACGTTTACTTGTCTCTCTGAATCGGCAAGACATGGCAAGATGCCTCTTCCCCGAGAGCCTGTGCTTTCCTAGCTGCTGGTGTGGGTCTTACTATTCAGACTCAATCATTTCATTCGAAGGGCCTCACCTGTCTTAGGTTTGAACTCACTGCGGCTGATGTGTTTAACTTGTCAGTGGTTCTGAAACTTTAGTGTCCCTGAAGATCATCAGGAGGGCTTGCTAAAACACAGACCGCTGGGCCCCACCCCGAGAGTCTCAGATTATAGTAAGGCTGGGGTGGGATAAACATGTTGCCTTTCCCAAGTTTATTTGACCACAGAGGCTTTTTAAACATTTTCCTGGACTATCTCCCTGAACTAAGTTCCACCAGACTTTTGCCAGGAAACCTTGATCTATAAGGTGTCCGCTACCAGATCCCCCCAAAGTGGAAAAAGCAAACAGGTTCTTCTTGGATCAGTGGGATAGTCCTATCTATTTTCTTTTAAGTTTATTGATTTATTTTGAGAGAGAGAGAGAGAGAGTGTGAGTGTGGGGAGGGGCAGAGAGAGAGGGAGAATCCCAAATAGGCTCTGTGCTGTCAGTGCAGAGTCCAACTTGGGGCTCGATACCATGAACCGTGAGACCATGACCTGAGCTGAAATCAAGAGCTGAATGTTTAACCAAGTGAGCCACCCAGGTGCCCCTAGTCTGTCTTTTTTAAGAGGAAGGAAATTAATACAGGAACAGCTGGTGAGTCAGGACATGGGGTGTGGTGCCTGTCTGCTGAGTGGTACCTGTGTGAACTTGACAAGCCCTTTGTCCTTTCAGAGGTATCCTGTTCTTATTTACAAAATAAGATCTGTAGGAGATTAGGCTGCATCCCAACAAACTAATCTTTTGCAACTTCACAGCTCCCAGAAACATCGGAAAGGGATGGCTGAATAATGTTTGTTAATGGGAGACATGGGAAGTAAGGAAAACAGTTTTAAAAAGTCTTTTAGAAGTCAAGGATAGATATGGGGAGAAAATACCTTAATGAATATGAGGGATGGAGAATGTGAGATTGCATTTAGTTTCCAATGGCTGCCTTAACGTAGTACCACAAACATGGTGGCTTAAAAAGAACAACAAATTTTTATCAGTTCTGGAGGTCAGAGGTCCAATATGGGTCTACTCCAGCCTCAGCCAAGGTGTCAGCAAGACTGTGCTCCTGCTTGGAGGCCCTAGGGGGTTCACCTCTGTTCATTGTCTGGTTTCCGAAGGCCACCCACATTCATTGGCTCCTGGCTCCCTTCCTCCATCTTGAAAACCAGCAACATTGCATCTCACTGACCATTCTCCCTAGTCACATCTGTCTCTCTGACCCCAGCCAGGAGGATTGTCCCCTTTTGAGGAACCTTGTGATTAGGTTGAACTCACCCAGATAACTCAGGATTACTACCCCCTCAAGGACATCTGCAGAGTCCCCTTTGCCATGTAAGTTAACATGGCTACATATTCTGAGAACCCCCATCCTTGGGGGATGAGGGGGCATTATTTTGTCTTCTACATGGATGAAATTTTGTGTTTAAAGAAGTGTGGGTGTTGAGAAGACTCACTCTCCTTCCTTTGAGTCCCACTGATGCTCTGTCCATATCTGTACTTTCTCTGTAACTTAAAAAGATTTTTTTAATGTTTATTTTTTAGACAAAACACAAGTGGGGGAGCGGCAGAGAGAGAGGGAGACAGAGAATCCAAAGTGGGCTCCATGCTGACAGCAGCAAGCCCGATGTGGGGCTCGAACTTATGAACTGTGAGATCACAACCTGAGCTGAAGTTGGATGCTCAACCGACTGAGTCACCCAGGCACCCCTTTGTATCTTTAATGAAACTGTTCTCACTTCCAAAAAAAGTTAAAAAAAGAAAAGAAAGAAAGACAGGAAGAGAGAAAGGAAGAAAGAAGTATAGGTGTTGACATGAAAAATTGAAATTAGACTTCATAATATATGGGGTAAAAAGAAGTAGAAAGGGCTGATATGAAAAAAAAAATCCAAGAAAGCAGGTAAGTTACAGTAGGAACAAAAATAGTTAAGTGTTAGATACACATTAATTCTCTGTGAAAAAGCCAGAGCAAATATTGGAGGCTTAGCATGGGATTGTTTTTCTGTTATATAGCATACCTTCACAAAACAGAACTTAAAACCTAAAACTCACACCATTTAAACAGCAAGCCTGTGTTAGCTTTAATGAAATTGGTCCTGCATGGTTTAGCTTGACTTTCATGGGTGGAAGATGGTGGAGGGAGCCCCACGAATTGTCTGAAGTCATCACAGAACCCCAGACAGTGTTTGAAAGAATTGTCAGGAACCTGGTGAGGTGAGGACAGCCTTGCCTTTGTTTAGTGGCTTCAGGGATGTGGAACAAAAAGAAACACAATATTTACATTCAAGGTGTGAGTGAGCCTGGGCCCAAGGGGTGACCAAAGCATCATCCAAAGGTCAATCAGATGGTAAGAACTAAATTCAAGTAAAAGTATCCCAGTGAAGGGTGTACACCATGGTTTTCTCAGCCTCAACACTACTGGCATTTTGGACCAGATAATTCTTTGATGTGGGGGACTATCCTGTATGTTGTAGGAAGGTTAGCAACATCTTTGGATTCTATTCATCTGATGCCAGTAGCACCCATTCCCCATGTTGTGACAACCAAAAATGTTCCCGGGAGTTGCCAACTGTCCCCCTGAAGGGACAAAATTGCCTCAGTTGAGAACCACTGGTATAGACGGAGAACAGGTGAGGAGAAGCAGTGAGCCAGTAGGTGGAACCCAAGAGCCTAGAGAGATTTTCAGGACATGAACCAAGGGAACGGTCTCCAGGACCTTTTGCTGGACCTCGTGGGCTGGCTGGGAGCCACCAGGAGCGTCCAGCTGGCTGCATATTGGTCTCTTAATGACTGTGGCAGCCTCCAGGTCAGAAGAGCTCAAGCACAATTTGTTCAGGTGTTGCACTCTGGCTATTGTCCATTTGTTATGCAAGCACAGCCTTTAAAAGACAATTCACCTGGGCAGGTGACATGTTGTTTGCAATATAAACAGCTTGGGATCTATTATCTTGTTTCGCTCATCTGGGTTAACTGTCAGTGCTCAGGATCCCTGATTTGTAGAAGAAGGAAAAAAGGATGGCCGTGGAGAGATTCCTGACGCAGGCAGGGCCACCTCAAACCTATACCGATGATTTGATGCAAACTAGAAAAGTTGCACCCCTTGTGGATGAATTCAAAGAGGGTGTCCCTCTGGGCTGGTCAAGAGTGGGGCCGGGAGAGCAGATGGCACCTGATCTGTAGCCCTGGCCCCACTCAGCATGGCACCCTGCATGGTAAGCACGTGCCGAGCTATTGGGCTGAAAGGTCAAGCTCTGTGACCCACACTGGGTTTTACATATCACAGGAAACACGTGTGAAGCTTGATTTCAGACATGACATTGGGATGCTCTAGCTATGAGATATCCTAATGCTTCTTTACCATCAGAAATAGAATTTTCCTACAACCTATTGTCAGAAACAAAGGCAATAGATTATGAAGCAATGAGTGAGAGGTGGTTTAGGAATATTTTTTTTTTTTAACGTTTATTTATTTTTGAGACAGAGACAGAGCATGAACGGGGGAGGGGCAGAGAGAGAGGGAGACACAGAATTGGAAGCAGGCTCCAGGCTCTGAGCCATCAGCCCAGACCCCGACGCGGGGCTCGAACTCACGGACCGCGAGATCGTGACCTGAGCTGAAGTCGGACGCTTAACCGACCAAGCCACCCAGGCGCCCCGGTTTAGGAATATTCTAAGGGAGAAGAAAGCAGAATGCATAGCTAGAGGAGGCTGTACCTATTTGCTTCTGTGTGTCTGGACTATTCATTCATAAAATATAGGACCTAAGTGATGAGGGAGATGCAGAGATAAATAAGGAACCTGTGCTTTTTTTTTAAAGTTTATTAAATTTTTTTTTAACATTTATTTATTTTTGAGGGAGCATGAGTGGGGGAGGAGCAGAGAGAGCGGGAGACACAGAATCTGAAGCAGGCTCCAGGCTCTGAGCTGTCAGCACAGAGCCCGACCCGGGGCTTGAACTCACAAACCATGAGATCATGACATGAGCTGAAGTCAGATTCTTACCCAGCTGAGCCACCCAGGTGCCCCAAGTTTCTTTATTTATTTTGAGAGAGAGAGAGAGAGCAGGGGAGGGGTAGAGAGAGAGGGAGTCCCAAGCAGGCTCCATGCTGTCAGCGCTGAGCCCTATGTGGGGCTCCATCTCACGAACCACGAGATCATGACCGGAGTTGGAGCTGAAATCAGGAGTCGGACACTTAACTGACTGAGCCACCCAGGTGCCACTGATAAGGGAGCCGTGCTTTTATGAGTGAGGGCAGACCTCTGAAAGCCCTCCTAAGTTTCAAACACTGATGGCCCAAGGCCCCTGGTTCAGGAGATGCCATTCCGGAGAGCAATCGTGATCCACTGCCTGCCTTCCTGTGAACTGCCTTCAATGACCCCAGAAGACCAGCGGTGTTGACCTTCTTCCTGGACGGCCTAGGTGTCATCCTGCCAAGGGGCAGAGAGATTCTAAATCAAGAAAACCTGCATTAAATGCAGACGTTCCCACGTTATACATGAAGACCCTGAAACACAGACCAGCTGCTACCATTTGCAAGGACCTGGGCTAAGAATACATGCGGAGACCCACACAGCTCAGGTCTGATGTTTAAAGAGAATTTGTTCCACCCTGTATGTACATGGGCAAATATATCTTCATAGCAACAAAATTGGGGAAAAAAGTGAAATCTGTGGGTTTTATCTGACTGAAAGTTTGCAAAAATTTTTAAAAATGATGATTTTGTGATTATTGCACACTTGTGGGTATTGTTATAACACATTTAAATGAGCACTAAAGAGGGCGACTGGGTGGCTCAGTTGGCAAGCTTCTGACTTTGACTCAGGTCGTGATCTCATGGTTTGTGAGTTTGAGCCCTGTATTGGGCTCACTGCTGTCAGCACAGAGCCTGCTTTGGATCCTCTGTCCTGCTCTCTCTCTGCCCCTTGCCTGCTGGCACTCTCTCTTCCTCTCTCTCTCTTTCAAAAATAAATTAAAATATTATAAAAAAATAAATGAGCAATAAAGACACACAATTCATGTATAACTATATATTTATCCATAAGTTAATGTTTTTGCTTTAATTTCAACAAAATCAATATGTTGTTATGATTAAGATTTTCATATAATTTGTGTTATATTGATAGTAAAACCAAACTAGATTAACTTTCTTGAATCTTAGGTTGTTTTCCATTTCAAATTGGATAAATGTTGCTCTGCAGAGGCAGCAACGATTGAAATTATCAGTAACATTCTTTTTTTTTTTTTTTTTTTTTTTTTTGAGACAGAGAGAGACAAAGCATGAACGGGGGAGGGTCAGAGAGAGGGAGACACAGAATCTGAAACAGGCTCCAGGCTCTGAGCTGTCAGCACAGAGCCCGACGCAGGGCTCGAACTCACGGACCGCGAGATCATAACCTGAGCCAAAGTCGGATGCCCAGCTGACTGAGCCACCCAGGCGCCCCATCAATAACATTCTTAATTTTAAATAGCAAGCTTTGTAACGAGGTCACATGATCCATTGCCATTATCACACACTATTACGAATATTGAAAATTTCATCCTATAAATTAATTTATATCATGATCTAACAAATCCTTTAGAACAATATCTTAAAACAAATCTGGATCCATATAATATAAAGAGTTGACACCGCGTTTCATGCATATTATGTGGGTACCTACATACACACACATTCAAGAGTAACGTGAGTTGTGTGTGAATATTGTGCTAATTCAGGAGACCCTCTAGAACCCAGAAACTGGAACGTGAAGAGGAACAAAACTCCATGGGCAAGGAAGGTCTGAAGAGCTAAGCTGTCCTTCCTCCCCTCCAGGAGCTCCTGCTGCCCGGGTCCTCCCCACTCTCCACGACAGCGTCTGTTTCTGACATCAGCCGCAGTGCACTGTACAGACTTCTGCAGGTTTGCGTGAGCTCACCTGTTCTTTGGGGAACAGAGCAAAAGTTAGAGGTTTGCCTGGGAGCTGAATGGTGTCAGCCACCAGCAGATGTTCAGGATTACAGGTTGCACTGAGCCACTGTTTAGAGTCATGTGACAGAGGGCCTCTTATAGTGATGGGCCCTGGGACGCCCAGCCCAGGTCTGTGGCCAGCACTGTATTACTTGCTAAGTCACCAACTAGATATCACTGTGGAGGGTTGAATGGTGACCCCCCAACAGATACAACTATACCCTAATCCTTAGAACTTGTTGACTGGGACCTTATATGGAATAAGGGTCTTAACAGACTTGTTAAATTAGGGATCTCAAGGTAAATCATTCTGGATTATCCAGGTGGGTCCTAAGTACCATGACGAGTGTCCCTACAGGAGACAAATAGAGGGGGAGAAGAAATTATATAGATGAGCAAAGTGAGGCTCAAATGGGCCAAGTAACTCGCCCCAGGCCACATGGTTGGTAAGCTGGGATTGGAACCCAGGTCTCTCGAATTCCAAAGACCTTTAAGCACACACAGAAACCTCCCTGCTGAGTCATATACCCCGCAGCAACTGAGATACACCCCACGCGTGGTGGTTTCATCTGTGCTACGTGGTCTTTGTCCCTCTGCTTAAAAGGGGGAATGATTCTTTCAGCACGCCCTCTGCTAACACCGGGCTCTTTACCAGCACCTCGCAAGTGAGATATAAGTTACAATGGACTGACTATTCTTCCAACTCAGTAGATCATGGGAACAGTGTTTCTGTGTCATAAAGAAACAAAAACTCATAGTTTTTTTTACATCTATTTAGCCTCTGGGTCGTTTGTGTTTATTTGTAGATGTTGCCAAGATGAATCAGAAATCTGGGGAAACTATTTGTCCTTGGAGAAGGACAGCAGTCAGGGTGGAGTTTTGTTACTTTCTTTTTGCTGATTTTGAATGTGTGTTAAGACTATCTCAACCGTCCCAGGAGAAATAGTTAGAAAGAAAAGTTTGTGTTCTTAAGACTTAAAATGTATACTCTGAGCTCACTTAAGCTACAAGGGACTGTTCTCCAACTGCTGACAAACCCAAATATACTGTGTGTGTGTGTGTGTGTGTGTGTGTGTGTGTGTGTGTGTGTGATGGTGGTAGTTGGAGGAAGAAGGTCTGGTTGACATGGTTATTTTTATTTCGTTACCATTTATTTCTTTTCTTCCAAACAAAAATTTACCCCATTTTACAGGTGGAAACATTGAGTCTTGCTGAATCAAAAGGGTTTACTCCAAGTTAATCCAACCAGACAGACTTAATTACAAATGCTATGCTTGTCTCCTCAAGAAACCATTCTATTTAGTGAAAACGAGAGCTGTTATACAATGAGTTTTGAGGCTAATTTTAAAGCAAGTCATGTGTCCCTCCCGTTGCTCTGACCCAAATATGAGACAGAGATTCAAAGCTGCGCACAAGGAAAACCAAAATCAGTAAGGAGGCCCGACATGAGTATTTTGGTTGATTACGGGAACTCAAGCCTCATTTTTCAGCCGCTGTGATGCTTCATTGCTTGGGATTCACCTGATGTTCCAGTTAGGGCACTGCCCCCCAAGGCTGTACAGAGGGGGATCTGAGTCCAGAGCCAGGCCCAGAGATGACTTTGTGTCACTGTTCTCTCCAAACCCTGATTTCTAGAGCAGTCAAGAGATGCTAATCTGACCTCTCTCACAAAAATGGCCTTGCACTGTGCTAACATTAGCTAAGAGGTTTGAAACTCCTGTTCTCTCTTGAAGGGCTAATGGTTGAAAGGGAAAGAGTGCCAGGCAGCTGGCAATCCTCACAGTGGCCTGGGCTGGGAAGGGGTAGTGCAGACAGAAGGTGCTGGAAGGTTACTCCCGATCTCACTTTTCTGGATCCCTTCTTTCTGGCCAAGGGTCCTGTACACAATCTGCCTGGAACTTCTCTCTTCTCTCATTTCTCTACACCAAATACCTGCTTCCAGGGAAGAATCTGATAAATTTGTTTGCATCAAGGAGAATAGAAAAACTCTTTTTTTTTAATGTTTATTTATTTATTGAGAGAGAGAGAGAGAGGGAGAGAGTGGGGGAGGGGCAGAGAAAGAGGGAGAGAGAGAAATCCCAACCAGTCCCTGCACCTGCCACAGCACAGAGCACGATGCTTGAACTCACAATCTGTGAGATCATGACTTGAGCCAAAATCAGGAGTCAGATGCTTAAACAACTGAGCCACCCAGGTGCCCCAAGAACAGGCAGCACTTGCATTTTGCAGACCTAAAAAAAAAAATAGGGGATCTCTGTGTTTTTCAGATGTCAGGGCAGTCAGGGAAGAGGTATGCGACTGGCTCTGGGGGACTGGGAATGTATGCACAGGAAGGTTCAGGTGAGAGCCGGACAGGCATTTTCAGAGAGGAAGACAGCCACTAGAAAGGGCTCCAGCGGTAAATGAAGGAAGCCGTGGGAGCTAAGGAGGCAAAGAGCAGAAAACCTGGAACTGAAAACTCATGCTGGAAGTATTCTTTTTCTTTCAAGTAAAAGATTCAAGGAAAGAAAATATATGTAAAACTCACTCATTTATACTTTCATTCATTCATTCATTCATTCAAAGGAAATGGTATTTGCTATCAGAGAGGTATCAGGGAGCGAGCCACGGACAAGATATACATGGTCTCTCTATACCTGGGAGATGGAACTTTCTCTCCAACTAGCAGGGTGAGGCTAACATAATTTCACGTGGTTGTCAGTGCCTTGAAAAGACAAAACAGGGTGAGGAGATAGGAGAGCTGCAAGGTAGTTGCTTGGGGCAGGGGTGTTTCGATGAGGTGACTGGTCAGTCTTCCCAGGTCAGGTTTCCAGGTTTAACAAATAAAAATACAGAACACCCAATTAAATCTGAGTTTGCGAGAAGTGATGACAACTTTTTCAGTACAAGCATGTCCCATGCAATATTTGGCACATACAAGTACTAAAAAAATTATTTGTCATTTATCTGAAATTCAAATTTAACTGGGCATCCTGCATTTTATCTTGTAACCAACCCTATCCTCTGAGACCCCCGTAAATGAGGTGAGGGAGAGTTTCAGGAGAGAAAACAGGAAGGGCCAACGTTTCCAGGCAGAAATGAGCTTGGCTTGTTCAGGAAGCCTCATGTTGGAGCAGGGGGATTGGGGGCAGGACCCCAGAGATGTGGGCAGGAGCCAGATCACATGGGGTCACAGGCCCGTGTGAAAAGTTTGGATTTTATTCTCATTTGTGCAATTTTAAGGAAAGCCCTCAGCACTGCAATTACTTATTTCCATGATATTCCAGTTGAGTATTGTGTTTCCCAAAGCAGGCATCACTGACATTGCTTTAAGATCAGAGTTTAGAATGAGAGAGTAGGTGCTTCTGTGTTGGGGGGGAGGGGAGGGGAGGGAAGAGTGAGCAATGCCTCCCTTAAATTTCCCTGACCTCACCCTTTTTCCTCATTCACTACTGCCTTCAGTTTTCCTAGCACTGGAGAAAGCCTTTCATCATACCATAAGGAATGAGCTTAAAATGCTACTGGGAGAAGAGATTTAGGGACTCAAATTCTTACTAGTCTGTAAATGACTACTCTAAAGTGTTTTGAAGGTGATGAATGGGAAAGCACGTAGCAGGAGTCAAGGGAAGATGGCAAAAATATGAAAAAGGGGCATCTGAGGGTGCTCATGTCAGGCACTGGCAGTGTGACTAGTTGCTTAGCTGTGACCTTGAGTGTGGGCCAAGTAGAACTCAGAACGAACTCTCCCCACCTCTCTCTATCTAGATGGCCAAGAATCTCTCGTGGAAGAGATATTCAGAACCAGGCTGGCTGCAAACCACTACTGCCAGATGGCGGAGCAGTCAAAATATTGAGCTGTGAAGCCCACACTGTTTGGGTAAAGACTGAACTTGCATTCCTGCTGCAGACCTTGGTGGGCTCCAGTCTGAGAACGCTTCCTGCCGCCTCTGCCATTTCCCTCAGGGACTCACTGAATGACTCACAGCTCATTTCCAGCAGTTTGCTCCTTGCAGGGATTTCTCCCTCCCAACCAGCCTCTTCTCTGGCCTTCTAGTGAAAGACACCCTGTGCCAAAAATGGAGTCTGGACTGTATTTCTGTGAGAACAGACCTACCTTCCTTTCCATGTAATATGCATTTTAGGGACCCAAAAAGAATCTTGTGAGGTGAACAGAAAAGCAGCAATGCCCCCATTTTCTAGATGGGGAAACTCCAAGAGGCTGTCTTGTCCCAGGTCCAAGTGGAGGAGTGTGGACTTCTGACTTGTGTCTTTTCTCACACACGAGGAGCCATCAGTCCACTTGAAAATTATTTAATGGGGTGCCTGGCTGGCTCAGTTGATAGAGCATGCGACTCTTGATCTCAGGGTCGTGTGTTCAAGCCCCACGTTGGCTGTAGAGATTACTTACATAAATAAAACTTAAAAATAAAATAAAAATGTCATTTCTGTAGAAAACCATGGTCTAGAGAGCAAGACAGTATCTTCAAGGGGGAAATGAGGGTCCTCTCATTCTTACAAAGGCATTTATTTCAGATAGATTGAATCACTCTGTGGTAGACTGGTTTATTCTTTCCAAAAAATGTAATGACTCCCCCATTATACACATAATGTTTACTTCAGAAACTTCGAAAAGTTAGAAAAACACAGAGACAATAAATATCACCTGTAATCCTCCCACTCAGATATAATTGCTGTTGATATTTTGATATGTATCCTTCCTGTCTTTTTTCATACAAATAAGACTGTATTTAAAAAAAAATTTTTTTTTAAGTTTATTTTGAGAGACAGAGAGAGAAAAGAGGGGCAGAGAGTGAGGGAGAAAGAGAATCCCAAGTAGGCTCTGCCCTGTCAGTGTGGAGCCCAACGCAGGGCTCAAACTTATGAAGCATGAGATCATGACCTGAGCTGAAATCAAGAGTCAGATGCTTAACCAACTGAGCCACCTAGGCATGCCACATACGGCCGTATTATATTAAACAAATTTTTTTAACATTTTTTTATGAGAGACAGAGAGAGACAGAGCCTGAGTTGGGGAGGACAGAGAGAGAGGGAGACACAGAATCTGAAACAGGCTCCAGGTTCTGAGCTGTCAGCACAGAGCCCGATGCAGGGCTGGAACCCACAAACTGTGAGATCATGACCTGAGCCAAAGTCAGGAGCTTAACCAACTGAACTGCCCAGGTGCCCCCACATACGGCTATATTTTAACAAATTAGAAGAAAATGTGGTATAAACTGATTGATAACTTGTTTTTTCATTTAATAATACTTCCACGATTTTTTTCTCACATCATAAATTTCTTTCATCATCCTATAAATGAGGTCCCTAATCTACTCAACCCATTTGGACTTTCAGGTTGTCACCATGTTTGTTGTTGTTGTTGTTGTTGTTGTTGTTATAAACACCATCGCAATGGGCATGCTTGGTCTTTTAAAAATACAGTGATGTTTGTACCCAATTGTTTGGGTAGAGGAAACAGAGAAAGTTGATAGGTGTCAGCTTGATTTACATCCGTCTTTTGGAGCACAGGGAAAAGTGAGGCCAGGATTTCAAGTGCCCCCACTGTAAATGCTGTTTCCCTCCCCTGCACTCTTAATTCTTTTTCTCCAACTTAACTGTCATGGTATTTATGACCCCCACTTCTAGTAGCTCCTTTGCTTTCTCTCTGCCCTGCTATTGCTGTCCTCATCACCACGCTTGAAACCATCTCATCAGAGCCTCCCTGGTCTCGCCAGCTGCTGGTGAGTGTTTTCTGCGTCTTGACTGTGTCTTAAATTTATTGCTATTTATTTCTATTTATTTCTATTTATTTCATTTCATTTCATTTCATTTCATTTCATTTCATTTCATTTCATTTCATTTCATTTCATATATAGAGAGAATCCCAAGCAGGCCCACGCTCAGTGTGGAGCCCCTCGGGGCTTGATCCCATGACCCCTGGGATCATGACCTGAGCTGATATCAAGAGTTGGATGCTCAACCAAATGAGCCACCTAGCCGCTCCTGAAAAGTTATTTCTAAGAGCAGTGAATGAAGAATCCTCGACACAATATCTGAAGTCATGCCTATAAAACTCTTTGGCAGACCATGGCACGGACCACTTTGCCTGTGAATACATCCCACCACCTACTTATGCTTGAATGGGGAAGCGGTAAGAATCTCAAAGAAAATTAACAATAGAGTGACCTCTGGATTTCTTTAATTTCTTCACTGGAAGAAGTTACCATCACTCCATTCTCTCCTCATCAAGGCACTAAGAGTTTGTGAGTTCTAATAATCAGAAAAATTGGGATGATCATAATTCCCAACCTATAATTCGAGAAGCACTTAAGAAAGGTCATAAAATCAAATAAGGCTCAACTTAAAAACACACACACACACACACACACAAAACCTTTGTTGCGGATCCTAAAAATAGTTCCCAATGGTGTCCTTCACCTTCACAATTATTTTAGTCTTTCATTCTAAATCCAAATGGCACAGAGCAGCAGAATTTATACATTAAGTTCATAAGAGAGCAGACAGCTCATTAATTCTTAACATTGGTGGGATTTGATTGTTCACTGTCATGTGCTCCATTCTGAAATATATCTGGCCTGTTTTCCTGAGATGATTAAGATGTCTTATTGATAACCTCAGGGCTATTAACAACACAGTGCCCTTCTTGTGCCAGACAAGGTTAAAGCCGCCCCCCGCCCCCACCCATGGGAGGGTGTGGGCAACATCTACACTAATCATCTCAAATTCATTCATTCATAAATTCATTTATTCAGGTATGTGAGACTTTCCCTAGGTGCCCAGCAAGAGAAGATCTTGTCCTCCAGGAGGGAGACAAAATAAGTATTTAACCTAATGAATATGTTACAAAGGAAAATAAAGCCAAGTAAGAGAATGGAGTGTGTGTGTTGGGGGGAAGGTGATATTTTAGATCTGGTAGTTCGAGAAGGGCCTCTTTGGGGATGTGGCATTCAAGTGCGGGGACGAGTCATGGAAATCTCTGGGGAAGAGCAGCAAGAATAAGGACCTCAAGATGGGAAAGGCTCCACCAGAAAGCCAGCAAAGACTTGAGGGTAGCTGAATGCAATTGGAGGGCACGGGGTGATCTGAGGAGGCTGGGGCCAGCTCAGGGAGGATAGGCCATGGGAAGATTCAGCATTTGATTCTCTGTGAAGCAATTGTCTAGAGGTGGCCCTGAGGCAGAGGGAAGCTAGTGACCCTTGGTCTGCTCTACCATGTCTTTCCAATGTGCTGATTCGCTACAGACTCTCCCAGGCCCTGCACCCAACAGTGACCACCTTGAGTCCCAGCAGGCTGGAAGCATTTAGGGATTTGGGGGAGAGTTTCTGGGGTCTTGGTCACTATGACTGTCACGTTTACTGACTTGGGGGTTTTACAATTCAGATGAGCTGCTCTGGCATCCTAGGTCTATCGGAAACAGATGAGATTTTTAAGGAATGCAGACTTTATTTCTGCTACACCACCACCTTGCATAACCATCAACTATTATGTGGGGATAATTCCTTCTGAGTCCCCCTGGTAGACCATGTGATCCATATGTATTTTCTCCAGCCCTTGACAAGGTCACATTGTGTCTTAGTTCAATACCAAAGTACCATACACAAAGTGGCTTACAGACAGACATTTATTTACTTCTCAAATGTCTATTTATTGATTTTGAGATTGAGCAGAGGAAGAGGAGAGAGAGGGTGAGGGAGAATCCAAAGCAGGCTCTGCACCTTCAATGCAGAGCTGACATGGGCTCGACCTCAAGAACCATGAGATCATGCATGACCTAAGCCAAAATCAGAAGTCGGATGCTTAACCGATTAAGCCATCCAGGTGCCCCACAGACATTTATTTTTTTTAAGTTTATTTATTTTGAAAGAAAGAGGGAGAGAGTGCGAGTGTGGGAGCTGTCAGCACAGAGCCCAATGTGGGGTTCGATCTCACGAATTGTGAGATCATGACCTCAGCCATAATCAAGAATCTGGTGCTGAACTGACTGAGTCACCCAGGTGCCCCAGAAGCGGACATTACTTTCTTTCTTTTTTTTTTTTCTGATTTTTTTTTTTTAACATTTATTTATTATTGAGAGAGAGAGAGAGAGAGAGAGAGCATGAACATGGGAGGGGCAGAGAGAGGGGGAGATACAGAATTTGAAGCAGGTTCCAGGCTCTGAGCCATCAGCACAGAGCCCAACGCAGGGCTTGAACTCACAAACTGTAAGATCATGACCTGAGCCAAAGTCGGATGCTTTATCGACTGAGCCACCCAGGCACCCCAGACATTTATTTCTTATAGTTCTGGAGGCTGGAAGTCTGGAACCAGAGTGCCAGCAAGGTCAGGTTCTGGTGAGACCCTCTTCTTGGTTGCAGACTGCCAAGTTCTCATTGTATCCTCAAGTGGCAGAGAGCAGAGAGAAACAAGCTCTCTTATGGCTCTTATAAGTACACTAATCCCATTAATAAGGCTCCACCCGCGACTTCCTCTACTCCTAATTATCTCCCAAAGCCCATCTCTTTATACCATTACATTGGGGGGCAGGGTTTCAACATATGAATTTGTGGGGATGCAAACATTCAGTCCATGATACATGGTTATCAAGTGGTGACAGGATCTAAATTCAGATCCAGTTGGCTGGAAAAACTGTTTTTGTTTTTTGTTTTTTGTTTTCTTAACGATCTATCTCACTGGTTAATCTTTCCTGAGTACTTCCTTTCATCACAACATTTATGGAACATGTACTGTTTGGAGCTGTACCAGGTGGGCCCTGGGGATGGAGATACAAATACAAGACAGTCCCTGTCCTCAAGTGTCTTAAAATGGAGTGGGCTGTCTGGAATCCATACCTCATCTTCCAGAATGGAGTGAGATCATGTAACACACAGATGCCCCACGGCCAACACACAAACCATTTTAGACTTCCTGAAATGGTCATTTGTCTTCTTCTTCTCATTAAAGAACCTTGCCAGCTGCCAGGCAGGTTGTGCCATCCATGAATAGCATCCATTGAGCCATTTGTCCTTGGCTGACATTGGTACTCCCTATTCATACTTGGATTTCACTTTAGTTTGGATCGTAAACTGTCACTTGAAAAAATCTTCAGCAAGACAGCCCTGCCTATCATGCAGGGCTAGAAAGACAAGTTGTCGATGTCGAAGCCCGCTTGTCACGCTGCGGCAGCTCAACTGAGTGATTTTTTCACCGTTGCTTCCCCAGCAACTGGCAAGATGCGTGGAGCAGAGTGGGCATGTGCAGAGGAAGAACCAAAAACAGGGGGCTGGAGGAAGCAGCATGTGGCTGAGATGCTGTGTAACCTCCCTGTGGCCAAAATGGTTTGGAATCGTCTTTCTTCTGTGTCTGGGAGAAGCTTAAATTCAAGTCTTACTGTGATGCTGAAAAAAATAAATGCTATGTGGTTGTCTAAATATAGATTACCGTTAGTTTTTTAAAAAAAGACTTGTGAACTTCTTTTTTTTTCTCCTGAAAATTTTTTTTATCACATTTACAGATATTATTTGGTATTTGCTTTTATGACTTGGCAGTTTCTTTTACCCAGTGGCATCCCAGAAGGAAGGGAATCGTGCAATAAGTTAAAGCCCTTTAAATATTCCAAAGCTTTAAATCAGACATTTTAATATTTGGGGTTCTCTTTGAGTGACTCTCCCAACATTCTAATCCATTAACTGATAATGGGTATTTTTCAAATATATAAAATCGCATGGATATAAAACTCGTGGGCAAATTCTCTCCCTGGTTGGAAAGGAAGTAGCCAGCATGATTCCAGTCCATGCAGCTGTAAATGCCCTGAGACTAGCTGGTCTGAGGGGCTGCTGTTGGGGCGTCTCCCTGCACAGTGAGCTCTAAAGGCATCAACATGGGAACAGAACAGCTCGTTGGAAAGCGTTGGAGGCCACGCTTTCCTCGGCAGGTCACGGCAGGGCACGTACCCTCTGTGGGATTTAGCTTCATCTGTAAAATGGGGAGGATGGCCGCTCACAGCTAGACTCGGGGCGGAAAGCACCTCTGGCCTCACTCCGTTGGCGCTTGGTACTAAGCACGCGTCCTAGTTCATTCAGGCTGCCGTTAACGGAACACACAGGCCGAGTGGCTTATAAACAGAGCACGTTTATTGCTCACCGTTCTGGAGGCTGGGAGTCCAAGATCAAGGTGCTGGCAGATACGGTGTCTGGTGAGGGTCTACTTTCTCATAGGTGGTCATCTTCTCGCCGTTACCTACATGGCAGAACAGAGGAGCTAGCTCTCTGGGGAGTCTTGTACCAGGCAGTAACCCCGAGCGCAGGGGCTGTCCCTCATGACATAATCACCCCCCGAAAGCCCTACTTCCAGGTACCGTCAACACTGAGCATTAGGCTTCAATGTATGAATTTGGTGGGGGCGGAGGTGGGGGAGACACACATTCAGACCATGGCGCTGTCCCCACCTGACTCCCTTCTGGGACGCCTGACCCAATCAGAATGCCTTCAGGGATCTGGAAGGCTTGTGAGCACACCATTTCTATTTAACTCAGATCATAAAAACTGCTGTCTCCAGAAAGGTGCTCCTTCTCTGGTTTTATTGCACTGATGGCTTACTTTTAATCCTTTTATCCAAACTTTGTACTTTTCTTCTAATCTTTTCCTGCCTCTGCTTCTACAGAAACCTCATTGCAAATCTCCTACCACAGGGCCAGGGACACAGTCCATGCTCACTTGGACCTTGGGCCAGAGAAATTGCTGAATTCCTTGACTTCATTTCATAAAGAGCCACATTTAAATCAAGAGTTATTTTCAGCAAAACACGCTGTAAAAAAATATAAAGCTCTTAAATTCTCCAAACACTGGGGACTAATCTAAAAGAGCCCAAATAAGGGGTACCTGGGTGGCTCAGTTGCTTGAGTGTCTGACTCTTGATTTCAGCTCAGGTTATGTTCTCGCGGTTTGTAGGATCGAGCCCTGCATCTGTGCTGACAGCATGGAGCTTGCTTGGGATTCTCTCTCTCTCTGCCCCTCCTCTGCTCATGCACTCTCTCTCAAAAATAAACAAACAAAAAAAATAAAAGAGCCCAAACAAAATGTTGCTGTATTAAATCCAGGCTGCTTTTCTTAAGAAGTGTTGAGATACATAGGGAAGGCCTTACAGTCTATGGTCCCACAGAGCCAAATAGTATTCCTTGTATCATGCTCTGTGTGTTCACAGTCTCACCTTGGAGATGAACAGCAAGTTATGTTCTGCCTTACATGTCAATGTCCTGACAAGGCAAGGAGCTATAAGCAAATTTGGGCTGTCGGGAGTCCTACTTTGCAATCACACAATGTTTAAGAGGGAAGGGACCAGAATGCTCCTACAACCCCCTCGTTTATTCATGAAAGACCCAGCAAATCATGATGTATCCTACCAGAATTTCATGCCAGTTGGTGCTATTAATAGATAACTTTTGAGTGACCACTTAAGATTAGACTATTATCCTACTTAATATCATTTTGTGAGGCAACTAAATTTAAGATGTTCAATTCATCCATTTTCCTAAGAAACTTGAGTTCCCTTACCAAGAGCTTTTTTTTTTTTTTTTTTATGCTTATTTATTTTTGAGAGAGAGAGAGAGAGACCCCCGTCCATGTGGGGCTTGAACTCACAAACCATGAAATCATGACCTGAGCCACCTAGATGCCCCACCAAGAGCTATTAATAACTGAGCTTCAACCAAGGATAACTTAGTGCAAATAATTTGTATTGAACAGATTTAAAATTGGATACAGAATTGATCAGCATGCTTCCTTGTTTACTTACCTATGTGATCTTTTCATCCTTGATAATAAGTGACTTTTACTGCAAGGGTCCGTGCTAAACGCTTAATATTTCATCTCTGCAATAAAATTTTTTTTAATGTTTATTTATTTATTTTTGAGGCAGAGGGAATGAGTGGGGAAAGGGCAGAGAGAGGGAGACAGAGAATCCCAAGCAGGCTCCACACTGTCAGTGCACAGCCAGATTCAGGGCTCAAATTCACAAGTCATGAGATCACGACATGAGCCAAAATCAAATGTCAGATGCTTAACTGACTGAGCCACCCAGGCACCCCTCATCTCTGCATATAAGTTCAGCTATCTATGCTAGGTATCTATATCTCTCTTTACAGTTGGGGAAACTGAGGTTCAGAAGAGCGAGGTAATGCTTGCAATCGCACAGTAAATGGCAAAGCCTTTATTCTAACATGTACGCTGTGTCACTTCCAAAGATACATAGACCCCTTCTAGAACAGGTAAGAGTGCCTTTTGTACCCTAAGACATATATCCCATTGCACTCAGTTCTAAAATAAGGGTGGAATTTAGGGTCTAGGTTGGGGCCACTACAATTCTCTCTTCTGAAGCCCTTAGGAAAGCTTAATATTTGAATTCTGACTGCTCTCTTGTTAAGGGCATGGCATGACTTTGGGCCTTGTTCTTACTCAGTAAAATGAGCTCTGGATGAATCCATCAGCAGGCAGGAGGGGCTTTGACAACCCCTGGTCACACAGTTTTACAAAGAAATGACAACCGATAAGGGAGTACAGGAGGGTGTGAGATTGTTGGAACCTGGTACTGACGGTTTGCTACAAACAGGTACCTGTTTCACTGGACATTGCTGAAAAGGGCTAGATCGGTTAAAGCATGATCAAATTCATCAGTCAAGGGAAACCCACATCTATGCTTATCATTTGAACACAGAATGCCAGTAGTAATACGTGTTGACATAGTTGCTTACGAATTTGTTTACCAGCCATCATGGAATCCCACCCGTGATCCTTCCTCCAGGTGCCCCAAGTTTTTTAGACTTCAAGTGCTAGGTCTTTGGCTGGAAAGAACTGTCACCAGGGTTGAGGCCCCCTTTGCATCTGCTCAACGGACAGGCTCCCATCAGTTAATAACTAAGGAGAGTCCCAAGTCTTATCATAACCACCGCCAGGCCCTGCCTCAGCACTGCTAGTAACAGGGAGCAGGAAGAGGGCGTCTGGGCAGGAGGCATAATTACTACCTCCCCTGGGAACTCTGAGCACGTGTCATCAGTGGGAACACCCAAATTCCAACCTCTTCCCACTTCACCTTATTTAAAAAATAAGCAGTTTCTGTCACACAATCAATAGTTGGGTGCCATGTGTCACCTCACTGGCTCAGCCTTTTGCTCATTCGCTCCTGCAGTCTCTCTCAGGCAACCTCAGCCACCACCTACCTAAATCCAGATGGTCTGCAAAGGCTCAGATTAAGCCCCCACCTTCACAGAGCTCTTCTCAACCACCTTGTTAGAAAAGTTCTCTCTCCCCGGGCTTTTACAGTGGTCGGTTTACATCCATCTCGTGGCACTCACCACAAACCACCCTGTGAAATCATCTGTGTGCATGTTTGGTCCCGATCCAACAAAGGCTTCTTTAGGAACTGAAGTATTATGTCACAGATCCCCGTTTGCTCAGGACACCTCCCTCAGCCCTCTGTACCAAGCACTCTCCCAGTGAGTCCGGATGATCTGGGAAAGGGGACATTCAGTGACAACCGTGTGATTGGTTCTCTGCCACCACTATATCGTCAGGTACTGGGTTCCAGTTGGCTTACTCCTACAACTTCCACCGCAGAGCCTGAGCCATCTGCACAACCTTAGACCACAAGCTGAGTCCAGACA